>NW_025963813.1:19509729-20152229 GCF_023055435.1 Haliotis rufescens
CCTATTGACAGCCTAAAAGGAAACCTTCCATTTACAAACAGACAGGTCGCTATGTATATGTAATGTGTGTTCAGAGAGAGACGGGGGCAAAAATTCGAAGACACTCAAAGTTACACACTTGATGAAAATCTCTCTACTTAAACAGTGACTGTGAGAGACACTCATAATGTTGCCAATGCATTCATGAAAACAATTGCCTACAGGAGCATATAATTGGATCAAGGACAATATACGTAGTTCGTAATAGTGTGACATTAGTGTATTGAAGATACATACTACTAAATAATTTGGAAATTAGTTTGTTGGGAAAATGAAATATGTGTGTAAAATATAAAGTCAAATAACAACAACTAAACAGGTGTCAATAGCATTCCATATGCATTTCGTATTATAACAATTCACACATGGCTTTAAAATACTTTTGAAAATAACAAACACAACAGTAGATCATGTTGCTTTAAATGCTTCATTGCGCAATGTTCACATTCTCTCGTGTCTCGTTGCTTTCCGCTGCAGGTGTGAGGCGTGACAAATCTGTTCCTGTAGAATCGATCCTTCGATGTGCATATTAATAATCCTAACACCATCATCCGATACTTTTTATGTGGCGAATTAAGAGCTCTCTAGAAAGTAGGGTCTCTCAATTTAATATTCAAATTCAAAGTATGAAGTGCCTCGCGTTTTTTTCATACCTCGGATTTTCTGTATAATGATTTCAATGCAGCTGCCATAATCGTCTTTACGTCTTCTCAGGAACGGGATTAGATTTGACATTTCAGAGGGAAATCGTTAAGTTAAGTTGTGTCCCGAAGCAGTAATATCTGAAGGAATTCTTACCGGCGGTTGTTTTGCTGTGATAATTGGCGATGACATCCTAAGGTAGTACAGAAGTGAATGTCTTCGTTTGACAGGATATGAAAATATCCCTTGTGACGTGATGTTTCTGTATCATGCCATGTTTTTGCATGTATTGCAACTGTGTGGAGCTGCAAAGTGGTCATTGTTGATCATTGTGAGATTAAAGTGTATTGCAAAGCGGAAGATGTCTTGATCAGCAAGAAGCTATTCGATATACGTAATTTTGAAATTCAATGAAATTCCACTCTTCCACTTACAACGGTTTCCTCCCTTGTGGAGACATATATAAATGGTAAAGTCTTCTTAACCTTGGTATTGATATGACGAAGGGCAATATTTACTTTGCCGATAACGTTCGATTCTGTAGACGTGATGTTTAGAACTAATCGATACTTACGGAAACTTGCAACAGTTGTGATATTCTTAAGTTTTAATTTAGTTTAACATTTTTTATGATTCACACATATTCGACATTCAGAACTCTCCCAACATCGGTAGTAGAGAATTCAAGATCCATGGCATAAACATATCCTCCGAACCCAATTAAGAGTGAAGCCTCGGAATTGTGGATTATTACCATCGGTAGTCATATATGTTTGTTTGAAACATTTAAATCATCATTTTACTATGAGGGAATGGCAGGTTTGACAAGACAGTATAGTTCGATGGATTTACATCCTTTCCCTCGACCGACCTGAAACATTCCATGTGTACATGTCTAGCTTATTCGCTGATGCAATAGAATGCAATGAAACAGAACGAATTACATCTTCATTGTAAATCCCACACGCGTTGCTTTATTAGAGCAGTTTCTCTTCAACCACTGAACATGCTCGTACATGTAGGGTACCTGCCATTGCTCGACAAATAATGGCCTCTGTTATCTACTGAATTATTAATATCAATCATAATAAGCCGCCGGTGTTCTTTTTGGTAATCAAGTTATTACTTTGCTGAGAGCAATGCAATTTGTTAAATTGACTGAGAAATGATTGTTCAATAAAATATGTTCATCACCAAATTGCATATTACCTTTGGCGAATACAGTTTGTGCAGGATTCTCATCAGTGCACAATTGCATGTATGTACATGTAGGACACACGACATTCACAGATGGATGTTAGCTTCGCAGAGAGCCTGAACGTTTCCAGTGAACGAGTTTTGGGGGGTCATGTTATGGCTGTCATGTTGTGTTATTGGAAACTTGATATTTTCTTCATCTCTTGAGGATTTGAAGAAACCTATGCAAACAGCAATCACAAGTGTCTTGGGTGTAAAAAGTACAGCTAACCTGCTTCAGTGGCAGAGGGATTATTGACGTCATTTGATTTTGGCGTCATGGTAACCCATGACATCACAATCATTTACAAAGCATTGTGATGCAATTTCACCAAAACGAAATCTTACGGAAGCCAGTTTTGGATGATAAAAGATGATGTTGACATGTTGCGTGTCCCTAGCTTTATAATAACTGTTTCACGCTGATCCGGGGTGTAATCATGTATATATTTATATTTATGTGAAGTTTACACGATGTATGACTTTTCCATTGGACGAGAGGCCGGTCACTTTGCCAGGAAACAGACGTTCATAAGTGTATGAACGACTCAATTTGACGTTCATACGTTTTTTTCTGAAGTATTTTATACTTTATATGAATTTAATGAAAACACACCTCCAAAGATCATAGCACCTGATCCACAAATCAATGACTTGGTACATGTTATCCGACTTAAACATCAAAATGTTTTCTGATGATTTAGAGGAATGTAATGACTTTTGCAAGTCTCTGCTTCCCACGTGGAAGTGGCAGGAATGGTGAAACGATCATTATAGACAAATGCAAATGTACCAAATCTTGTGTTTTGAGAGACACATAAGCATTTCAGTCATCATAAATGACCTTTCACCCCTTCGTTGCGATGGATAAAGGCCATGTCTACAACTGGTCTAAACATAATACTATGTATTGATCTGATCGTATCAAATCATCAAATATATGCTTTGGTTGACTATAATCTCAAACAAATACGAAGCATGTTTTAGTCACCACGATGGCATCGCGGATACTGCATTCTGATAAAGAAACTTGACTTACGACATATGAATGTTTTTTTATTGTTGACTGAGTTTAAAGGCAGGAAACCTTTCAGTGGGCAATCCTAAATGTGACCTACTATATATATAGACCAATTTTACTTTCGGGCTTTAACTATGGGGTGTTTACAAATCTTTAAATACGATTTTGTAAATACTCATTATTATTATATTTATTTGTAAAATCCGTTGAGTTAATGATTTCAACGCAAAATAAAGCAATGGCAAAACAACGTAACTGAAAATCTTTCAAGATATGCCTCAAGAAACGTTTAACAATGTCACTTTTTATTCTATATTTAAATAATTGGCCAAGTTTGCATTCAGTGCACATTGCGAATTATCCTTGCCTCGGGTTAAGATTTTGCCAAGTTTCAAAAAGAAGTCTTACAAATCATTTAACTTTTTAAATTATCGACAAATTTTAATGTTAATATGTTCATTTTTAAATGTTATCCATTAGAGGAATTACATTTTTATAGCACGTCGAAAAATACGATCAGTTAATAACACGCTAGTTTTTCTCATCTGTGATTCCAGATTTATTCATTCAATTAGTTCACGTCCACGTCATCCATCTTTTCTTCTGCTTTGAGACTGCGTGCCTTTACACACTGAGGCTGGGGTATCAAGGATATGTAACAGTGTGATGATACAATCAGACAGTGCATGCCGTTACAATACTAAACAGTAGCTGGCTACGAATGGTGCACCAGAACACTCCGCCATGTCAGCAGTTAAGCAGGTCGTGGTTTGGTAAACCACTGAAATATTGTGAAAGTTGATGAGTTCGGTAAGTTTTGTACGAGCTGTGTAGTAAACAATCATGCCGTCATTCTCGGAGCAACGTAGGATGCACCAGAACTTCATTTTCAGGGTAAGGCGATTGACACCATTAAAAAGGCCCCTGCCGCCACGACTGATCAGATGTACAGTGTAACATATCAGGCCCATCATGCTCTGAAGCCTCGATGATCTAGGTAGTAACATACTAGTACATCCCCTTTGTAACAGTATATCAAACGTAACAAGCAACCTGTAGGTCAGAAGACACATAGCTCGTTCATGTGCCACATTCACAATGCCCAACTCAGGAACCTACAGCCTTAGGTTCCTCGGGTACACAAGTGAATGTACGAAATGCACATAAATTAATGATTGTTATGTTTCTCAGTAAAACGCAGCTCAATGTGGTCCATTATGGTATACATGTACGTCATGACATAAGCAAAGAAAAAAACCACTGTCTTTAGAAATAAATAATAATGATTGACTGTGTATCGCTTTCGGTTAATTGAGGTATGAATAGAAAAACCAAAGTGCAAACTGTATGAATCCGCGTAGTTTGATATGAAACCCGAAGTCATGAAAGATGTGGAACTGAGGCAAGCAGGAAAGAAACAGGCGAGCGAGCCTTCACGTTTACTGTTTCATGCCCTCTCGGCCTTCGGTCTCAAAGAGTTGTTTGGACAATGAATATCCATGAATTTGGCTTTATGTCCTGTGCATGCCGATACACGTGAGCAGAAAGGGAATTCCCTTGACTATGACATTGTGATTCCCGATGCCTCGGGGGGCCTGGTTTTTTTTACATTCATTTGGAAATGAATGGAATAACACGTGACCAATTCAGCTAATCAGAAAGCAGGAATTTCAATGGACACAACGACAATTTAATTATTCATGAATAAAGAGGCAGGACCTTAAACTAAGAAACTAATTCAGGAAATGTTTCACTCAGATAGCTTGTGGATGGCTTTGCAACATATAAAGAAAATATCCAACTTTGACGAACAGGTGACCTTAATTATGCCCGATGCAATTTTCCTCTTTTGCATGACTTGACCGTATGTTTCTGTGTTTGTTTAGGTGAAAACTTTATTTGTCTTTGCATGTGTTTGTGATGGGCGGCACCCGGTTGGGCAGGATACTCACACCTTTTAGCGAACGCCTGATGCCATTACCAACCAATTGTGATTCACAAACATATGCTTATGATATAGTCGGAATCGTACAATGGCCTCTGTGTTCAGCATAGATTTCTTATGAATATGGATAGGGTGTTTTTAGGGTCGTTTTTATTTGCAAAGTCAATTATACAAAAAGGGGGAAAATCAAATCAGGATCAGATAAAAATGAGTACGGGGGTTCGCCACTGAGGCGTATGTGCATATTCAAGTTCATTTGAATGTATTTGCACATTGATAAGGTAATAAGGTTATCGGTAAACGGATTTGGCGACTTTGTCATATGCACCTCACCTCTTTTTGATATAAAGCCTTGATAGTGATGTGACAGATCTAGACAGTAACGAATATTGAAGAATCTGTAAATCAACCATAATCTGGCCATGGAATGGAAGTAAAACGTAAAGAAACTACAACAGTCATTGGGGTCCACATTAACTAACTGAGTTATTGAGCCATATGCTAGCCCTGTGCTTTCAATACATGGTTTCAATTTCTTAATTTAGTGTCACGTTATCATGTATACTTGTAAGCCATATTTCTTGGTCTATCCATTCAGATTTTGTCTGTGAAACACAACTAACTAAAATGCCGATTTCATGTATATCGATAAGATTCTGCATGAAACTATTGGGAGTATTAACAGCTGCTGAACACAGGGAAGTTTGGAAAGCTTAGACCTGGCGTGGGAATTCATTGTCAATTGTTTGAATTGAATAGTTGTGCATGGTTGCGTTATGTTTTTCTGGAGCTACAACTTTTTTTATTGGGTGATTGTGGGCTCCCATTGCATTTACCCATGGGGAATCAGTGGAACTACTTTGAACGTTAGAAATGGGTTTCGGGGATGAATGCACATTCAAGAATTCAAATCATTCAATTGTCATGATTTTAGGTTTTAGTAAGTAACCTTTTCTCGTTATTTGCCAATCACATTTGTTATGTCATTCACGGTGTTGCATCAAAGGTTAGAAAAAACAATTCTTTCGGGATATCGAAAGCCTCTGAAAACTGTGCTCTTTTCACGCTTTGATGACTACAAAACTTTAGAGATTGCGCAGATCAGTGGATATCATAAACCGGATGACCTCACTACACCACAATATCATAGTTTGGTAACACTATGCTTTCTGTACAAGAAGAACATGAAAAGGTTATCTCGCTTTTTGACTGACCAAATGCTATTATACAGAAGTCAGAACAAAACTTTCATTATTTTAATCATTCCACCGAACTGGACTATAAAAGCAACAGATCACACTGCAAATATCAAGCGAATAGTTGAAGAAGTAGGAATTTCGCGAATATTACATTAACTTTTCAAAATTGGCATATTAAGAATATACATCATAATTCTATATGTAGTTTTTAAACAATGGTCATATGATGACAATGATAAATTTGATAAAACACGCCATGGAGTATCACTTTTTGAATAGAAATATTCAGATATTCTCTGAAAGTAGATTCCACTAATCCATCCAAATTCCTTAACGGTAGTTCTTTCTTAAACGAACGGCGGGTGGTTAAGTTCATATTCCAAAGGCTGTTTGTTATCAACTAATGCTTGAAGATGACGTCCACAACAAAAGGCATATCTGTTTCTGCGTTGTAAGATTTTTTAACCACTGTCATTAGTTAATTGGCTTTTCTTATTACTTTAATTA
The DNA here is from genome assembly GCF_023055435.1 of Haliotis rufescens. Classification (NCBI taxonomy): domain Eukaryota; kingdom Metazoa; phylum Mollusca; class Gastropoda; order Lepetellida; family Haliotidae; genus Haliotis; species Haliotis rufescens. The sequence continues at coordinate 19,516,319 of NW_025963813.1, forward strand.
CTTCACGTCCGTCGCTTTGATTACGATTCTCTTCTTTAGAAGAGTGTGCTCATTTCATCCTCTGGTTGGATTCAACAATGGACAAAATTCCTTGAAATTCGCCCCTACATTTCCCAGAGGTTGCAGTTTTATTCCTGATAGCCCTAAAAGGCTTCCGTATGATTGTGCGGATTCTTTGTCTGATTCAACTCAACTCAGTACATTTGTCCAATGTGTATCTTAGTGTAGTCAAACCTGTAGTCGGGTAGGGGGGAAGATTTGAAAATATTTGTTTTAAAATATTTATTCAAAAAAAATATTTGAAACTGAATTAGCAAACTAGCTGTTGGCTTATATTAATGCCTCTCCTGAAAACATAATACAGTGATCAATAATGACAGTGATTTGGGTATGTAGAACAAAAATAAGGTCCCTTATCAACATTTAGGCTTTTCAAAGAAGACAATATATATCAGAAGTCTAATCAATGTCACCCACCATCGTCCGACAAATATTTAAACATTTAAACTAAATCGGCCAGATTCAACAATAAATGTATGGACTGGTTGAACAATTCGTAGAGTTTCATTTACAGGCTTAGAATTTTCATACAAAACAGAGTTTAAGGTATACCCCCTTAACAAAATAAAACTTAGTGTTCCTTACGTAAGCATAATTAGGGACATATAAAAAGATAATGTGTGGTATCCTCATAAGGCGACCCACAAGAACATGAAGTTTCATAAGTCACTGCAAGTATTGCACTGGGGTGTCACGATTCATGTTATAGTCGATATGACAACTTTGTCCTCATCAAGCACAAGATGCATTTGGCTAAATGATCGTGTTCAGTAACAATATTTACCATTTGTATTTTGTATCGTAAGTGAGTTGAGTTAACAGGTAAGGGAATCTTGGCACTAATGTCGAAAATATCTGAATGGTTATTTGTGCATCTTCATGTCTTGACAAATAAACTGTTAAAACGATATAAGGCCTTCTCATCTGAGCATAAATGCAAGAATGTTAGGCCTCTCGAGCTCGTCTATCCACATGATCAATTTCCCTTACAGCAACTACCAGCAACGCGAACTAGCTCGTAAAAGTAGTTCTGCCTGTGTTGTGATTTGCCGGAAGCTATTAGATGTTACAATATCACTTCGTACATTGATTACATCAACGGGAACAGACTTGATTGAATGGAAGCCTGATCGAATGTTATTTTGTGAGTATTCGCTATATGTGGATCTTCATAGTGTACCTCGAAATACACAGTATTAACAATCCTGGTTTTTGGGTTTGTTTGCAGCATGACAAGATTCTTTATATTACCATACAAAGATTAGAAAGCACAATGCCCAACGGGGAAATCTATGTTTGATAATTAGAAGATGTTAACAAATGTTTCACATAAGTATAAATGCGACTGCTCATTCGGTATTTGACTGCCGTATACATTGCAGGAGTGCTGTACACACGGTTATTAAACCTAATATATTTGAGTCGCGATCCAATATTTGTAGTCACTGGGACATGTAGGCACATACGTGTCATGTTGTGAGTAGTTTTCAACAAACATAAAGCCGTGTTACGACGTAAAGTGTAATAAAAAGGTAAGTTGTAATACTTGCAGCAAATTGTAATAATTTTGACGTAAATTGTAATAACAACGTAAATTGTATTAAAATTTAACGTAAATTGTAATACGCAAATGGTAATAAAAATTGACGTAAATTGTAATAATCTCAACTTGCGGTAAAATGTAATAACTTTTTACGTAAATTGTAATAACCTTATAAGTTTAGTGTCAAAGGCGTTAAATAACTAGAACCTATCCTTGTCAGGGTTGGTACAGGGTTTATCGTACAATCGTCATTAAAGTATGGGTGTGGGGGAGAATTGAGGTCGTTATCGTACATTGTTGTATAATTATATGTATATAATAACGCATTGGAATTTCATTTCTATGGTTGTCCAGAAGAGGATTAATTACTAGAATGAACTTAGTTTTCTTATTTTGAGAAATACTCTGTGTGTTTTGTACTTAATTGTAATATATCCTATTGACGACTTTCATCATAATTGTTCATATTTAACCTAATGGAATCATATTTCAATTGGTAAAGTAGGTAATAATATACACAATGGAACAATTATAACGTAACAAACTTACACAAATATATTGATGTGTAAATGTGGAAAGTCTGACTTTTACTGACTGAAGCAAATTTATTTATTTTGCAACTGTATATTTGTACTTATTGTATATGGAGAGGGGTTTACTAAGTTGCAAGAACTTGTCCCCAATACAATTATCATTTTGTTCTGTGAATAAAATATGTTTAAAGTAAACTAAACTAGCAAATGGATGACATGTCATTCTGCAGTAGTCTGTGTTCATATACATAATATCAATTCATTATTATTCAAGTTTCAATTTTTTTTAACGTTGCTCGGAGGATGTAATTTACTTTAGTGACAAACATATTTTCATTATAAATTTTCAATTCCTTTCTATTTGGATACAAGCAGATATATTTCAGCAATTGATTGCAAGACATTAATGATAATATGTATACTCTTTGAAACTGTACAAGAGTTATCCGAAGATACCGGATGTTATTTGCACGGGATCTGTCAACTCATTTGTTGCATTTGAATTCTTCGTCAAAATAAAATGAATTGTATAAATATGATTAAATTCCCTCGTTTGTTTCAAGAAAAGGATCATGTACTCCTTATCAACTCGTATAGCGTTTCCACTGCAAACCGACACACTGGTTGACCAGCACCATTCGTGTCGAACTGGTCTACGTACTGTTGAAGCAAGTCAGCAAAAAACATCTTGAATAGCCTTATAAGAGTATTGAACAATATGTCACAATTAAGTTATTTGTCGAATATACGGTTGTGTAAGCCATCATTTTGAACCCGAGGATGGATCTTCCAGTCATTTAAATTTATCGATGTTGACACCACCCTTTAATGACGATTGTACGATAAAGCCTATACCAACCATCCCTAACTTAACAGTTTTGTACGTTTGTCATCATACACAGTATTTCTCGAATTGTACACGTGAAACGCAAGCTCAGCTGTCAAAGATCATTTCTAGTCAATTGGCGTCTTGGACACTACGGTAGTAAGGTTATTACAATTTACGTAAGAATTCATTACATTTTACCGCAAGAAGAGATTATTACAATTTATGTCAATTTTTATTTCAATTTGCGTATTACAATTTACGTCAAATATTATTATAGTTTACGTTGCTATTACAATTTACTTCAAAATTATTACAATTTGCTGCAAGTATTACAATTTACCTTTTTATTACAATTTACGTCGTAACAAGCCGCCTTGCGAACAAACAAAATGCGGGTTGTCTAGTATTATAGCACTAGCTTAACGTACATAGTGAAGTAATCTAATCAAATTGGCCGCTGTACATTTGCATACTGGATTTGTTATGTATTTACTTGTGTGTAGAATTTGTAAGGTGAAATACAGAGGTAACACTATTCGCTATTGTCTCGTGTTGACAACATCAGGCTGCGGGTACATTTCTTATAGACAATGTATATTATATATTATGTTTTTCTTGTGTTTAACTTCAATTTATTTTAGATCGCTACATATGTGTATAATGGCTAGACAAGTGTCTATTATCGATCTGAATAATAGATCAGAATTGACATAACCTCTGGAGTCACATGATCACAACCCTGACATGACCTAGTAAACCACCAGATATTTTTTCTTGTGATAGCGACCAAATGTCTGCATGAGCTGTACAGTTTCGAGTGAGCGAATGTAGATCTTCGTCAGAAATAGTAATGCGTTATCGAGGCAGCCATAAATAATCCAGCAGGGTTGTCTCCCTTGGTATCCTTCGCCATTCTTCTTGCAAGGCCTTCCAAAGCTATTGCAAATTGTGGTAACTGAGGTCAGTTGCGAACAGGTGCTCAATCGGTGACGTGTCATGAGATTTGTCTGGCCAGGGCAATATTGTACACTTTGGTGCCTCAGACATTCGACCTCAGTAGCTCTGTGGGAATGTGCGTTGTCGTCCTGGAACTCAGAGTTCCACGCGCTGGGTAAATGGGATGACCGCTGGACGTAACATTTGGTCCACATTACGTTTGCCGGCCATGTTTCTTTGCACAATCATCAGATGCTGCCACCACCGTACCTATCATACTTTTGGACTGCTGTCGGATAGTACCCCTCTCTCCTAACACACGTTGTCTACCGTAAACAGAATCTCGATTCATCAGAAAACATCACCTCTAAACCGTTGTGCCCATTATCGTCTAAGGCGCCTGTGTACCAGTGTTGGACGTATTCCTCCGGAAGGATGTTTTGATTTCAGACCCTGATTCGTGTCAATGATGTCGAAAATCGGATTCCTGTGGCAGCTCTGATTTTGTCCCTCAGTTCAGGTGCAGAAATGAATCTGTTCCCCACCGCAATGGTGTGTACATACCGATCTTGCCAGGGAGGCGTCTTTCTTGGCCTCCCTCTTACCTCTACTCACCTTAATCTTTATCCCACCCGTTTGCCGATGTCGTTCCATCTATCGGGATATCACACTTTTAGATTTACTAATGTGTCTGGCAACTACATTTTGTGTTCGCCAGCTTCAATCACACCATTTACGCACGGTGTTTTATTTTCTGTCATGTACACTTTTGGAGGCATTTCCTTCTTTGTACCCGATGAATGAACCATGTGATTGTGACGTTTATTGGCACATGCCAGTTACCATGGTGTGTCACTGTGGCATGTTATACATGTACAATATGCAAGGTTATATGTTATGAGCTAGTTGCTATCCGCGTTCAGTGACTGTGACTCGTGCAACAAAACGGGTCATTTTTTCTGACAGCTGAAATGACAGGGGTTCCCTAAAATATTGTTGTGATACATTTATATATTTGTGATACATTTCAATGATCGAACTTTATAGACCCAGAAGGTGCTTTGTGTAGAGTTTTCAACGTGTATTGAGGGGCATGTTATGGTATTCTGCCTGGGATGTGTTGATTTCCTCTGATGGTTAGATGCACGAGCTACTAATATTGGAATACAAATTTAAATTTATTAAAGGTGATTGGAAACAACAACGCTTTATCAAAGTTTACAACATTATTTTAAAAAGAGCATATACGGTAACGTCAGGTTCCAAAGTTACAATGAACAGGAGCAACGCTCGAAGCAAGCTTGGTGAACGATACGCTGAACTTTAGAAAGACAACATCATCAATTTACAAACTGCACGAAAACATAAAACTTTGTTACGCTCGACCCCTTGCCATTGAAATTTCAAACATCAACAAGCAATCAATTACTAGCCCAGTGACAGTGCATATGTTTGTGTTTTATTTTTCAACAAATTCCGGCAACTGATCCTGATACCTTTACTTTTGTTGTTTTATTCCGTAACTCGGACAAATGTCATAATTGTCAAACAAGACTCTCCAGCAAGCTGCATTGGTTCATATATTGAAATTCATACCCAGCATAAACCGTTTTGCATCCTTTACTGAATCACCCACGCCCCAGAGACGTGCTATTCATCCACGCGCCAGGGAAGTGCTGTTCCATAAAAGAAATCTTGGTCTGCAATGTTGGGCAACGACGGGAGTGATATGTAGTTAGACTGAATTCAATAAAACTATTGCTTGATTTAAGACTAACCTGGCAAAACCCATTACATGGATAGCCGTGAAGTGCATCCCGATACCACTTAGAAGAATGCTTTAAAAGATGAAAGGAACTAAGCAATATACAGATAAAGAACGTATTAACTCATAGGAAAATGTGATCGTCACCTCCATAAAGTTTCATGAATCTTGTTAAGCGTTATTTACGAGCGTGGCAATATAATATTTACTGTCGCATGATACCAGTAGTGACATATATATATTTACAACTTCTCATATTAACTGTTTTTTGTACGTTTAAAGTTTTATTTGTGTGTACACGTGAGGGTTTTTTTTAAATCACGTAACATATAACACAATATGTCTATGTGACATTGATGTTTATACATCGTTGTTCTTCTTAATGAAGTTGTGTTACCAAAACACCACTCCACAAGACTTTATGGCAAGAGGAATGACTTCGATTTTCCAATAGCCGACCTTCCCTGTATGCCTAGCAATGTTCCAGCAGCTCCAGCCTTTGGCGTCTAAATTTCACAACTTTTGAGGCACAATGGAGCATGCTCTTGCCACCGGAATTTCAAAAGGCTCATAAGTTGTTTGATCTGGATTACAACATTCATGGTGTAAGTAAAGCTTTTCAAACGTTTTGTGGCAGACACGTGGAGGACATTCTCAATTTTGATGCATCAGTGAGAAAAATAATAATCCCTGTTTTGACTTGTGCCAGATGTTCTGATGTTTTTTTCAGGTGAACAATTGACTTGCCTTTGCATGTGTTTATAACGGGTACCGCTGGTGGGGCAGGATACGTTAACCTTTTCGCGGACTCTTGATGTCATCACTCTTTGTGAGTAATTCACGAAAAATACTGCCAGAAATTTCTGCAGAATTTTTTTTTATATATATAGCGGTTTGAGAGTTCGCTACAGTTAGTCCGTACACAACAGTAATAGCAACCTGATCACGACGAGCTTGGGTGTTTACGTGATGCGTTCTAGCAGTTATCATTTCTCATTCGCCACCGTTACTTGCGGCATTACCTACGGATGTAGCTGCCTTGAACCCAGTGTCAGGGCATTACAGAAGGTAGCTCATGCATCAACGCAGTTTGTTCAACGATTCCCTACCATTACCTCAAACACTCCACGTATTATAACACACAGCCAAAACTTTGGGAAGCCAGCAAACAGCAATATAAACCCAACACAGCTTCACACAACTTGATGTCGGTGTATCAATCTCACTGACACTCATTGTTCTCAAGTGATTACAGTCCCAGCAGACTGCGAATATTGGCGGACAGTACCGGTTACAACAATTACACACATTTGCAAGCCACAGGGCAGATTGACTCTGTGTGGTGTTGCTGTGTTGACAACTAACGAGTCCTCTTTAACTAGCTGATTTTCTCGTCTCATATGTGTAACTTTTCGATTTATATTCAAAAGTGTCTTTGTCTCTAAGGACAACTCGTGCGGCTGGTGTTACTGCACTAAAGCTTCATAATGCCCCAATGTATAATATCCAACTGAACATGTCGCGTATACTTGCTCAAACATGTTCCGTTAAAGACGCCATGTCTATCATGGAAAAGTAGGTTTAGTGCCACTGGTGTTCTTAACAGCAAGACAAAATTCCAAGGGGATTATTGTATTAGTGTTTACATTATTCATAAATGAGTGCGATAAAAAGTTTGTTTCGCCACATAACTAAGCAAGAAGATCGGAATTTAATGCATTGTGCATATGACCTTAGTTGCAATATTGAATTTCTTAGATACTTATGATACATAGTCAGCCCACGTATTAAGGTAAAGTGAGCTTACTGTTAGAATGCTAAACCGGTTCGTTGATTGAAAGCCAGTATGACAACATCGTTGCAAGACGCCTTCTCAGTTTATACAGTGTGTATATTTAACCTACACTATGTTGAATAAATGTCATTGTATACACATTATAATAATCATTCATGTATATTTAGGAAACTTTTTTTCCGGTCCTTATGAAACAGTAAGTGCCATATTTATTTACTCGTTTTCCATGTGTTGAGAGATATTGCCATGGTGATTTGTTTATAGCATTGTACATAAAGAAAGATAATCAAATAAAGACTTGTGCACTTGTACTAAACCGACGTTCATAAACATTCAGTCAATGAAGTTCATGTTTATAATATAAAGTATCAGATCTAAAGAAACATACGTAAGTGACATTGATTAGGATCTTTCGTCAAAAACGTAGTGTTATGTTAATTGGACTGTTCAAGTATCTTTTACATTACTGTATGTTCCTATGGAACAGTGAACCATCTTATGTACTTAATACTACTGCATTATCTGATATACCTGCATACGGTTAATCTTTATAGAAAGAACGGACGCAAAGTAGAAAGTTTGTGGAACTTTTTTATATTTACGGACGTATGTCAATACATTAGACTTAAACGATGTTCGTTCTAATGGTTGTATCTTCCCCTTCAATGTGTATATAACGGTTATGTAACAGTTTGCAATAACGTATTTAACGATAAAAGGCTGGGACTTAACCTGGCTTTAAAAACAGTTTTTAAACAACTGTGCCCAGATCACCAAATAATGCCGTTTACGGCAGCCATGCTTACACTGCTCTCAATCCCATTAGAGGTTTATCATGAAAGTGTGTTGTTAGTTATAATATCTTTGTTAATGGAACACACGAAGGCGTTTAAGGCCGCCGTCTTATTTTATTCCTTGGCTATCAGACACACTTGATCTCCATACTTTATATGCACTCTACTTTCTATTGGACACATTAGCCAGCATCATCACGATAACACCCGCTGTTCCATTTCTTCACATCTGAGAATCCTCCTATGCGAGTCTTAAGAAACAGCTTTAAAGTAGCCTCATATCAAAGAATGTTTACAGAATTGGCATAACGCTCTGACTTCCTTGTCCAAAGATCAAAGAGATTTGATTGCAATATTATTTTCCAAATTATATTGAAGTACGTCAATTTGAAAAGCATCAATAGACATGCCTCCGAGATGGCCATGGTTATTAAAACAAAGCCGTATTACTGTGCACAGCCATAGGGAGTCGTTTCAACAAGAAGCTCTCAGAAACATTTCCCGATAGAAATATCAATGTGCAATTCAAAAAAACCTTGGGAACGGGCACTGAGGAGGCCATTAGTTCAGGCTGACAGAAATAGTTTCAGTTTATATTTATTCATTATGGAAATTTGACATGTTTAATCAAACAAATAATCGTAATCTGATTCATGTGCAATTTAATTTTGCAGTTGAGCAATATGTGTTAAAAAGCACACTTTATTCATTGCTGTATTGATCACCGACCGCTACGTTGCTCTCTCAATGCCAATCATCTTAAGTCCTTGGTCCGTTTCAACGCAATGCCCTCCTATATTTCTGCCTTGGCGAACTTTTATGCTGTTAAAAAATAACACATCCGAGCATTATCATACAAAACATTGAAGCTTGAGGTCCATTTGTTGCTGAGAAAACCAAGCTATTTTCATAGAAACACTGCAGGTAAGGGTTACTCTTTTGCTGAAAGACCATCTTAATATCATTCAAACACTGCAGCTGAAGGTCAATTTGTTCCTAAGAGACCAACTTAATATCATACAAACACAGCAATACACGAAACAGGTGAAAATTTAGTTTTTTCAATAATAGCCTTTAACTGATGCGGTCTGTAAAATATATAGGCACACAAGCCAGTTTGTATGACTTTGTATTTTTTTTAATACTTTTATAATAGACTTGTAGTCACATACCTCCATTATTTTCATCTTCTTCATCAGCTAATGTGTATCTAATACTCATATTACACACACCTTCCCTGCACTTGGCATACACATCTCCCAACACATTGTAGCTCCGTCTTCTTTATGTCTAATTTTTCAATACCATATGCAACTGGCAAGTTCTGGCAATGACTGTAAGGAGTCGCGTGTGATATTCCGCATAATAACCAATTTTAATAATCCTGTCTATTTTTGTTCGACTTAGATATCCCGTTTCGGTGTGTGACGATGTGTGATAGTCAATATTACCTCAGACATATTGAACCGTATTTTACCCTCAGCTGATGGTAATGATACACACACTTAAAATAGGATCCATCTATTATTCAAGTTATTGCCACATACTGAATTAATATATTTACGAACGTAAATGTAATAAGCTCTTATTACATGATAACATTAATGAAGTAAACGACAGTGTTTGCGGTGCTTTGGGGGATATTGAACATTTACCAAGACATAAAATGTTCTACGAGCAGCCATATTTGATTTTGACACGCGGCATGGACAGCGAGCCATCATGGCGACTAGTTCTCTTCGACGTGTAGTTAAAGTCGTCGAAATGGTCGGTGTGTTCGGACTGCAAAGCTAATAAACAATAGTAAATATATTCCTCGTAGGTTGTGTGATACTTAAGGTTAATAAGACTCAGACACTTTGTTCGTCTGACGCCAGAGTTTAAAGGTCTGATGGTAAATACTTCCACTGTGGATAGAAGGCCATAAATAATCTTGGGAAATGACATGTGATTATTACTTCTCTCGACCTGCAGGCAGTGAGTCATGAGTTATGATGTTTAGCCAATCCTGTTTCATATTTAGTGTCCTCATATCGTGTATTTACCACATCACTTCTTTTAAAGATATAGAATATAAATGATAAATCTTCTACAGTGAATAGATCGAATGAGTTGAAGTCGTTTGACGCCACGAGTGAGGGATATTAAGTATATGCATGCACATCGACTGGGGTGTTGTATACCATTAAAAGAACAGCCAAAGTAGTCATATAATGTTATTATTAGAAAAAAACGAATGAAGTGATTGCGCTTCATTACGCCTTAGCGACTTGTGCAACAGCATAACATTCATGGTATAATCACGCATATACAAAGACTGTTCTCAGAAATTGTTTGAAATGTTAGCTTCAACATCACAGGGTGTCGGAAGTCTTTATAGCCATTAGAGGGGGCAATGGTGGCCCAGTCGTCTTACGCCGCGATTCGCTGTGCAGAGTTGCGTCCCTTGGGCACGCCAGAAACCTATGATTGTAGGTTCGAATCCCGGTTCGCCCCGATTATGTTTCTAGGTTTGTAAGCACCATACACGTGCTCGTGGGTTTCACCGAAGTGGTAAACGTCTGAGATCTGCATCACTTTGGGCTTTCCTCCCACATTAAGCTGACACGCCGTGATATAACTGGAATATTGTTAAAAGTGGCGTTAAACCCAACTCACTCACTCACTATAGCCATTTAGAGGCCTTTCCCTTGTTTTTGTAAGAGTATGATGTAAACATTTTACATGCGCATCTTTTTACGATAATGAAACGTATGTTTTTTCTCAATATATACTCCTAAAAATATTGAAGCAAAATTAGCGGACTACGAGGTGCAAAATGAAGAGGTTTAATGTGTTATGGTGTCAGTGATGAATTTCCCGGATCAAAATGATCACAACAAGGACATGCCAACCATTAGTCGGGAAACACGTACGATTCGGAAAAACGCACCCAGTGCATTATCAAAAGGGCCATGCAGCAGCACTATGAACAGAATTAATGTGCAGGGTTTTTAACTGCCTGGCATCTACGTCAATCGAACAGTGACAGTTCAACAACATGCCAAGATTAACAGAAATGCAAAGAAACAATGTCATAGGCCTCTTGCAGGCAGGGGAATCCCGATCAGCTGTAGCCTGGGTTTTCATGCAGCGCCCAGCACCATCACTGGGCTATGGGGCCGGTTTCAACAGCATGGGTCAACACGTGATCGGCCAAGGTCGGGACGACCAAGATCGCTATATCCGACTGCTCAACCTGTGTGAAAGGACGACTACAGCCACCTCAACCGCATCCAAAATATCCGGACTGCGCAGAATCTCCGACCAGACCGTACGAAACCGTTTAACGGCAGCAGGTCTACGAGCAAGACGTCCTTTTCGACGCATCATATTGAGTCGACAACATCGTCAACAACGACTGCATTGGTGTCGTCAACACAGTGTATGGCCTCAACTGGAGAGATGTCTGGTTCAGCGACAAATCAAGATTTCTCCTCCGTCGAGGGGATGGAAGATCACGGGTCTACAGACGTCGGGGAGAACGTTACGCCGGAAACTGCGTACAGGAAGTTGACAGGTTTGGTGGCGGTAGCGTAATGATGTGGGCGGATATCTTTCATCATGGCAGGACAGGTTTGGTCCATATCCAGGGCAGTCTTACGGCTCAACGATACATCAACGAAATTCTCCTACCACACATCCTCCCAATTGCAGCCAACGGCAACGGTGTATTCCATCAGGACAACGCTCGACCGCATACAGCACGGTTCACAAGAGCCTGTCTACACAACAACAACGTTGATGTTCTTCCCTGGCCCTCCAGATGCCCTGATTTGAACCCAATAGAGCAATTGTGGGATGAATTGCATAGACGTTTATGCCGACGTCAACCACAACCCCAGACGTTGCAGCAGTTAGCAGTTACTTTGCAGGCCGAGTGGGCTAACATTCCCCAGGATGTTATTCACGTACTCGTCTTTTCCTTGGGCAGGAGATGTCAGGCCGCTATCGATTCCAACGGGGACATACGCTTATTGATAGTAGCTGACCTTCACCTTGGACTTTTCCTATGTACCGATAACTGAGATCACTACAATCCAAAGTGTTCTTTCCACAACATTTTGGCTCAATACCTTGTACGGTCCTCATATAAATGTATTTTCCTACCTCACACAAATCTGGCTTTACGGTGGGTTTTTAAGAGTAATTATATGTCTGACCGTAGCCGGCCTTTGTGCAAAGTGTGTTTTGCGCAGTTTTATCTTTCACAACTCAACTATTTTGTGCGTATAACGATGGCAGGTTCGAACCACTGATCGAGACTACATTACACACAGAAATAGATGTTAAGCATATATGCTTGCCTGTATAAAAATGACGTCAAACTCACAATCATGTCATCACCAGCTGCACTAATGGCAAGTTAAATCAGTCTCATAATTACCTCTAGAGGCTGTGTACTTACCATCGGAAGATACTTTAAACGCATTAAAGAATCGATGTAAATGAACATCAAATGTGTGGGCGCTATTTTCACGTAACATTTTTTAGTAATATGTTTTATTTTGACATTCAAACAAAAATCGAATGAAGATTGCTTCTAAAATAAATTTTCATCAGTATGAGCAAACTAGTGGCACTTGTTGATATTGATTAGGGTGCTATAAATTTCCAGTGTTAATTAAAACTTTGCTCGACGTCCCTGTTAACCCCTTAATCTGTTAAGCTTTGGCTGCTGAGGCAAGGTTATTTATCAGGGCGTGGCATGTTATTTCCACTCCATAGAAAGTCTAACATCGTACCCTAAAAGAACTAATTTACATTCTGTTCACTAATGGTTTACAAATGTGAATGTGCAATTCTATTACATAATGACAGCGACATGCAAAAAAAAATATGTTTGAATTTTGAAGATGTATTTGTCATGGTTAAACCTGGAATTGTCTGTCTGTTACTGTAGCTATGTAATAACTAAAGTAATGACGCATTTCGCATGAAACGATGGTGATCCAATTTACACCAGAAAGCGTTGATGCAAAATGGATGACGCTCTGAACAACAACTAGATACGCCTGGACATTTGATAGCTTCCGCCGTCCATACCGCATGCTGATGTGTCGTCCATCATCTGATTGGCTTCACTGCACAATTACCATACTTTGTGATAACTTCTGGTTTGTGTCGCGTCTGACGAGCGTTTGGCTTTGTATTTCATTGTGCACATGTATCAACAGTCGCACTCATGTAATAGACAATTTTAACTTGTCATTCCTTGTTCCTTTCATGTTTGGTGTGGGAAGGAAGATAATTGTGAAAAGAAAAAGTAGAAGAAGAATAGGAAGAACTGTAATCTTTGGTTGAAGACATCGACAAGAAATCAAGTTTACACATGGAATAAATTTTCTGCATTTAAAGTAAGAACACAGAACAACATATGCTGTCAATATCGATATTTGACAGTCCTGTAATCCAATTATCAAGTTTAGGGGCGTTGGGCTATTTAGTTAGTGCTTAAGCATTCGCTCGTCAAGCCGTGGACCGGGCTTCGATTCTTCACATGGGCACAATGTGTGAAGCCCATATCTGACGTCCCCAGTCGTGATATTGCTAGAATATTGCGGCGTAAAACCATACTCTCTCACTTACTTAAAGCAGTGTATCCACGATAACCTAAATGATATTACACTTTAATGTGGAATTTTGTACACTCGTGTATTGCAGCTTTTTATCTTCACAACAGTGGAAAGATTTCGTTAGTTAAATCCATTATTCATTATAAACCCGCCTTGGAGGGTAATACATTTCCTAGCAGGGGAATACATATTTCATACACCACCACGAGTACTACAGGCTGCGAGTGCATTTCTGAGAGACAGAATAAATTCTTAATACCCCGTTTTAAAGCAAAAAGCCACACGAACCAGACTTGCTCTAAAATTGTGTATGATAGTAGATGTAACACCAGGACGGAGTACAGTTCGTCATTCTACAGCCTCGTCGCTATGTGGCAGTAGTAATGCCGATGCGACGTTAAATGTTAACTCACTCACCTACTACAGTATGTCGTGATACTGTCCAGTGACTGTACCGCTCCTTGCTTTATTTCCGACACCGCTCGGCAAAGTCTGGTGGTCGCTGTACAGTGACATTGCATTCTGTTAGAGAAATAGTGACCCGACTATTTCCTTCTCTTGTGATTTAATGGCATATTCATACCATGTATTGGCTTGATGTATCTTTACTCTTATGTTTGCTACCTTATTCATGTGTTGAAAATGTTTTGTGATTTTCAAACAAAAGGGGAATTTATATGTACACTCGGATATTTCTCATATATTTATGGTCATTTGTGTCTCAGTTGTACATTACTTGTTGTAAACCTTTAATGATACTGTTGGGTAGCTTATGTTCGGCGCTATATTTTCATACTTACATCTTCCGTATGGATATAGTAGTTAGTTTGCTATTCGTCTTTCCCCCATGTTTAGGAACACACATTGGCCCCAGACTGTTGTATTCCCCGACTGTCCAGGAGAGATTACCCCTCTCTAATGTCCGCGCGCTGTATCTATATTCTGGTTTTGTGAAATTTGATACCAAGATAAACAAAGTCTACCTGTTTAATTGGCTATTGCCCTTCTTGAAGGGTGGTTTCTTCTTAACATTTCCACTACCAAGTATGTACATAAGAGATGTGAGTTTCTAATATATCCACTAAACTACACACTATTAGTTGTATGTGTACAAGTTGACATCTTGAACGGAGAGGGACACAACAGCGTACGTGCTACAAAGTATACGTGGTTGTTGACTGAAAAGATGCGCTACTCAGCTGATGTGAAACAGTTAATATTTAAGGTGTATGATTTCTTTCAGTAAGAATTTACGTCGATAATAAGGCGAAACAGGGTTTTTAGAAAAATCAAGTCAGACGTGCAATTCGGAAAAAAAGTACTTGTCACTAAGACTCTTGAAGAAATACCTTGAAACTGAACGATTTAATTGTTACAAGATATGGCACTTGTGCGGTTATTTGGATACAAAAGATAAGTGGTGAAAAAAGGGCTATGTTATGGGAACGATCCGACAATCTTCATCTCCGAAATGATTATCTTCGAACCATCAAGCAGAAACGTGAAGGAACCTGTTTCCTAGATGAGACGTGGGTACATGCCTCACACAGTCAGTGGGTACATAGTGGTGACTATAAGTCTGGGAGAAAGTTCTCCATGCTGGGTTTTAGGCGTTTTCTCCCATGCTGTGACCTTGTCTTTCAGGCCAAGGACAATAGGGACTACCACACAGAAATGAACGCCAGGGTATTTCTGTAGAGGGTGAAAATAAATTGGTCCCTGCCTGCCAAGTCCCTTATAGTCAATGCACCATATCACAGTAAGCAGGATCCAGACAGCAAGGCCCTGACTTCTGATAACCTTAAAGGCGATATGGTGACGTGGACATCTTGATCGGCTGAGGCAACCACTTGTACACATCAAGACAACCTTTTCCAGTGTTGGGGAATATACATAACAGCAGATATTGTTGGGAACAGGGTATTCATTGCAGTACTGCATTCAATAGACTATTCCTTGTTTTGAAATTCACCGTTGAATTAAACGTGTTTTTTCCTTTTAGGGTTCTGTCATACATTTTTCTGCTAGTGCGTAGCGTGAGACATGCAGTTCGTTCAACACGTGTTTGTACTTTTCATTGTCACGGCAACGTTCACTGCAAGTCCTACGCTAAAAGACACGTATGAAATATAAATATACTAAGGATGGGATAACGTAACGCTAAATCAAAATTTAAGATTAATTTACTGTTCCAAATTAAAAATTAAATACAAAAACAAGACATCATCTTCTCCGAAATAATTGAAGTTGAAACAACATTTAACTATGCCGAAATAACATAGCTGCTGTATTTATTCAGCACTTCGGAGGATCAGCTTTCGCCAGCTGCTTGTTCATTTGAAGATGGATAAGACCTGAAATAGAAACGAACACCAGTCGAGGACATCTTATTACCAATTATTGTTCTGCAGTTTTGTGACAGTCCCACATGTATCGTATAACATTATGTTCATGCCAGTCTCTCGAATATTGGAGGTATCTATATCGTGAGTGTGCCTACCTGCTAAGGCTGTCTGGAAGCCGGAGTTGTAGTCGCATGCAACCTCGTTCTTAACGTAGTCCTTCCTGTCGTCAAGGTACACATCGGTATTGTCTGGGCCGCCAACCAGTGCACCCTTCAACAGGTGGGGGTTTGGACCAGGGTTGTCAAAAGCTTCCCAACCACAGGGTTTGGGGATGTCTGGGCAGGAACTGCGAGATATGCAGTAATGTTCCATCAGGACATTTGATATTTTAATTACTTTATTCTCGGACTGTTTCTATGTGGCTTGTGAAAACCGAGAACGATTAGGTGCATGGGCACGTCGGCTCTACACACTTCTTTCATATACTTTTAAGTGGTAAACTATATAAACGTCTAGCTAGCATCACCGTGAAAACGGACAACATAGACAAACTTGGTGCAAGTGAATTTTAGCAAGATTACAGATATGTCGGCGGAGGACAAAAAATGGCTTCCCCAGACAAAACCCCAGCCTCCCCTCCCCCTCAAGAGTATCAAATGATCGGTCCCCTATGGGGAACGAAACGAGGTCTTCGATGTGACATGAGAATGCTAAAACCACAAGGCTAGCCTGATACCTATACATTCCGAGACTCACATCACAAGGTTACTCAAATGTCCCAAATCATACTTAGACTTTGTCGTTTAACTGACAATGTGAGGATGCATACAGAAACGATCCCCACAAGTTCAGAGTAATGTGCACTACTAAAAGAAATTAAAGAGCATCCATATGTATCCCGGTATGGCACGCCAGTATAACTTCTTTTGAGTGGTATGTAATTGAACATCAAGGGAAACGTGGAATATCAAGTTTCTCAGTGCCATTGGTGTATAGTCAACTTACTATATAGCAAAACCTCACTGGCGGTTACCTGGTTCTATGGTGAGGCTTGACAGGGTACTTGTTTCCGTATCCGATGACGTAGCTCATGTGGTATTTGTTGTCGCCAAGAATGTAATTGATCTGGTCGATAGCCCACTTCCTATACTTCTCCGTCTGGAGGCCATCTTCAGCCGCCATCAGGGCAACCATGGCCGTGTTGGCTGTAACAGAAGGGTAGTGAATGGTTCTCCCTAATAACTGTCCACACACCTTTTCACGGATCACAAGCAATTTCTCGGCTCATCATGGATCAAGGATAATTATCGTGTAAATTAGTTCATATTGTCATACTCCCCGTTTCCGATATAACAAACGGGGTAACGAATAATAACGATTCACAGGTAAACGACATTCATAGAAACCGTGTAATTTATTTGCAAATCCACCAGCATGTAACAGGGCCTTTGCGACATAACGTTTCACATCAAATTCTTAACGTGAAATATCCAGTCACGGCAAATTAAAAACCAAAAACGTGTAACGAAATTGGTATTCCTTATCCGCTTACGGCAGCACAAGCGCATTTACATATTCAGAAATAATATAATATCTCCTTGTTATTCTACCATTTGCACACATATGTGCACCAAAGGTAACAGCACGGTAGTGAGAAAAATAGACTTTCATATTGATATTGACAATTTGATCATTGATATTTGATCGATTTTGTGTTTTCATTCACAGATTTCACAATGTAGTTCTGTGCCAACCGATTCCTGGGTTAACCTCTGTGTTTCAATTTGGCAATCACCTCGTAACAAAAACTGGGACTTCGTCCGGGAAATGAATTAAATTTGCAGAAATAACCAGAATTTGTCAGTGCTAAATGTGCCAGTGTTAATTCAACCCCCGATGCTTTACACATGATTATTGTGAAATCAGTGTCTGTCATATGGAGTTTAATCCTTCAATGTGAAAAAGTGAAATTAGAACCTTTAGGAATATTTGGTTGAGAAGGACATTTTGAGTGATTCAGGTTTGGTTTTGCTGAAATATTTGAAATAAAAAGCTGGAGATGGAATTTCTAAGAGAGCTAAAATTGATAGAATTGGAAATTCAAAAAGAAAGAGGAGAAACAAAACGGTTGCAAAACAGAAATAATTCCCCTCATATTTTTCAAAATTTCTTTGATGTGCCTAAAAATGTCAAAATTTCAAGAAGAAGAAGTAGACAACTTTTGAAAAGATGGCAACAAATTTGAAATGTCCAAAAGACCATTGGATAATGTTATGGCAAAATGGGGGGAAAAGGCAAAGCTAAAGAAGTCTTATCAGTTCTATCAGTTGATGTTAGTTCAAGATTATGAAGGCGTATGATTTGGTCAATGATGCACAGAAGAAAAAGGAAAGGCAGTCGAAGAAAATGAATGATTAACACAAATGTGGAATTTGATGGGTGAAAAAGATTTTGTTTGATAGGTGGTGTTTATTGAAGAATGTTGGGTCAGAATTCTGGAAAGGCAGTTTATTCTGTTGAAAGTTGTCAAGTACTGTGTGCATGCTGGGATTAGGACTTATTGGATAAACAGAAGGTAGATCAGATACACAAGGTTGCAACTTTGGCAGATGCTTACACGGTTAGTCATAAGACTTATTTCAGGCAGTATGACTACTTTCCCATGAATGATCAGGGTATTTTCAGAACGGGGCAGTTTTGTAATTCAGGTCCAGACACCAAAGCTGGTTCGAAACCGGATTCATATTTGTTATCAGGTATAAGATGTGGATATTATCACAAATATGGTAAAAAAGGCCTCCACTCGCCCTATATAGTCGCCCTGAAATCTGTACAGCCAACCCTCTAGAAAATGACCCAAACCGAAACTTCTCGAGTGATCAAGCCTGCCATATTCATGTATACAAGTACGATAACTCGCTACTGTCAACATCACTAGACATGTTACCACCACGTCAATAATTTGCTGCCAGTGACAGTTACGACAAACACACGCACAACAGTCTCAACTACCAAACAAATTGCCAGTCTTGGCAACCCGATCCAGTTCGGTCGACTGTAGCATCCTACATACCAGCATATCTGAGTGCCCCCCACTTGTCCCTGTAGGCCAGGCCACACGTGGAGAACTGCATCCCCCGGGATGGGGTCCACCCAATCATGTACCCGTCCACCATTGTGGAATACTTGGAATCTCCAGTAATTTCGAACAACAGTAACTGTTTGGTATAAAATATATATATATTTATTTCCTCAGTTAAAAAAGAAGTTTTCAGAGGATACGGTTAAAGTGTA
Source organism: Haliotis rufescens (assembly GCF_023055435.1). Lineage (NCBI taxonomy): Eukaryota > Metazoa > Mollusca > Gastropoda > Lepetellida > Haliotidae > Haliotis > Haliotis rufescens. The sequence continues at coordinate 19,535,828 of NW_025963813.1, forward strand.
CATAATGATATGTGATGCTATACATAAAGGTTTACTAACAGAACAATTCTTAGAGGAAAATATAAAAAACTTTACTTTTAGACGTTATTGCCATATGCCCGTATCATATAGCAGATAGTACTGAGTTGACCCATCATCTGTGTTTCAGTGAAACTATTTTTACTGGACGCTTTTCATATTCATGTTCGCATTAATAGCATTGTGTGTTTTGTACCACACATCATACCTGTCTTGGTGGGGAAGGTAACATATAGTGGTGAAGATCAGGGTTCGTTCCTCTCACGAGCCTATGCCAAGCCCGTAATATTCTCAATTATATATAAAATCTGTCTCAGCGTCTGTAAGTATCAGCCCCTACTGCTGTACGACGTTTACCTGACAAGCGACAAGTTTGCTGTCCCACGACAGAGCCCATGCCCATGCTGAAGTGACGTAGTTCTTGGCGTCGTCCAGGTACTGGCTGTCATTGGTCGCCTTGTACAGCCAGCACGCAGCCACACACATCTCATCCTCGAAGTGACCAGAACTGCACCGTAAACAAACAATAGAAAATCATTGGCCTCATCAATAAATTACAAAAAAGAGCATACACTATATTACTACAGTGAAGTCACCATGTATGGAAATATCCTGTCCTATAGAAGCACACACAGGTTACAACACAGAAACCATAGAAAAGTCGTCGAGTAATTTGTGGCTGGCGACATTCATTAACTACATTGGCATTTGTGTATCTGAGGCGTTGTTCATACAAGCATGCTGTTGGACACTGCAGATGACTCAGCATCATACTCAGAAGGATAAGTAGAATATTCAGCATCGATGATCAACTCATCAAGCCTTCGAAATATCTACCAAATTTAAAGAAGAAAAAGACATGGCTGGACTACACGGCACATGGGGGAGATTGTTATTAATTGATTGATAATCCATAATATTCACGCTTGCAAAAAACTTCAACGTTAATTTAGACCCATGTTATTTTACCTCTGATAATCGGTGATACTTATCTTCTATTATGTCGTTGTAAATCCCGAACCAGTGCATATAAGTAAGTTTCGACCATATTCCGACTAAGACCTTCAATATGTATATTGAATTAAATAGTCTTGATTCAATAAGAATGCAGGCCAACGGTACCTATTCACATCAACAGCTGCACTGAATTTAGTTGAATCTACAGCTTTGTTCCTGCTGAGTTCAACTTCCACACTTAAGAATTAGGTCTTGTTACAGTTTGATACACAATGTGTATCTTACAGTAGCGAGCTGAACTGAACTGAATGTCTGAATATGAACAGAGCAATAATTCATTGCAGATCTTGAAGTATCCAAAGTAAAAACCTATATTTCTAAGGGTCTCTGTGTTACTGGTAGTTTATCTAAGTATATTTCCATAGTAGGAACTGTAAAAAAAGTTAAATCACAGGAAAAAAGATACAAGCGTACGACTCCTTATATCAGTGAAGCACTGACCCTGCTAATCCATCACGCACGTCGATGTGACGTCAAGGAACATTGAGAGCCGAACACTTACTCTACTTTTAAGTTGTAACTTCAGCGGAGGTGTCCAAAGCGTGTTTTTCATATTTTCAAATAATGAACTGGCGAATATAAGTCAATCAAAATCGATAACCTTATGAAACTTTGTTTTTGCAGATTACTCGGATGATACTTTTCAGCAATCGTTTTAAATCCGCCTGCCGCATCCTCTCGCGGGAAAAAAACACGTAAAATAAAGATGAAAGTGAAAAAACCTTACGCATAGTAGTATGTGACTTCCGGCAAGCTCTGGGAGTAGATTGAAGGGTATTTTTTGCCGAAAGCGAACAGGCTCTTGGCCGCAGTGAGAAGTTTCGCCGAGTAGGCCGGGTCTGAAGATGACAGAACAATAAGCTCGTTGTACATAGAAACCTCGATACCACTTGGGCACGGGTGGCACAGCATACGCGATATAATTGAAATACTGATCAAAGCTGCATTGATCCAACTAAGTACGTCACTCCAAACACCTGTAATCTCCATATTGCCATATGCATTGCATGCCGGGGCAGGCTCGCGCTTTACCTACCAGATGGTACTGGGGTGGACATTGACATCAAGAACTAATATCACCACTACCCTACTGTCTGGAGTATATCGTGGATATCTTCTCCAAATATAAAACGTCATAAACAGTCTGGATTATCCACCGAAACCGATTCCATATGGCGTAAAGGGTAAAATAGCTGTGAAAACTATGTGAATGGACCACTGAAAATTTGTGATGACACCAGGTGTTCGTGAAAAGGGTACAGCATGTCCCGCCCTACTAGTAGCATCCTCAACTCACACAGTTTGCATATCAAGGGTAAGAATCTATCAAATAAAGCCTCACAACAGTACCCTGCTATCTGACGGCGGCTTGTAAACAAACCACACAATCCAAGTGATCGATGGACCAAAACATCCAGTGACACGATAATGCATTTACTCTTTTTGCTGACACTAATAATCAGATATGTTAATTTTGAATTATGTCTGCTGTATACAAATGCAGAGATTTTACAAACTATTCATTTGGGGAATATTTCTGAACAAACTGTTCATTTAAAAACGTCTACCCCACAATGAAATCATATGGATGCTCCCTAATACATTCTCGAACAGACCCGTGAAGATCCGGGGTAGAATAATCCCATATGCATGATTGTCATAAAATGCGACAAATGGGATCGGGTGGTCAGGCTCGCTGACTTGGTTGTTCCATGTCATCGATCCCAATTGCGTGGATCGATGTTCATGATGTCAATCACTGGATTGTCTGGTCCAGACTCATGTATAATGGAGTGCGCATACAATAGATTGGATCATCTACATGTAGGATGTGATGAACATTGAACATGTAATGTTACCAATACAACATCGCTTCTATGAGATGGACCCTTAGCCCAGGAGGACATACAGAGTAGTCTCCCCAATACTGTCTCCAAATCTAACAAGCGCTCCTTGATTTCTAGTACCAAAATATGAATGTTTCAAAACAATATTTTTGCTGGGAATTCCTGGTTAGAGTAGGTCTCCAACAACCTATGCTAGTCGTAAGAGGCTACCCTGTGGGAATTCCGAGTTAGAGTAGGTATCCAGCAACCAATGCTGGTCGTGAGAGAAGACTTTAAGTATAATTACACATCTTCCGGATTTCTGTGTATAAATATCTATTTCATTAACTGTGTAAATTGTCGAAAACGGTTGTGCAAAATCACAATATACCTTTTGTTTCGAATGCAATTGATCCGGCAGCCAAAGATGCGGCTGTTTCCCCTGCTACGTCACTTCCGCCTTTAGCAGCCGTGACCTTGAGAGCTGGGCGTGCCATTTTCATGTCTTCACAACGGCCCCAGTAAGAGTGGTCAGCCTTCCCGTCTCCAACCTTAGCAGTACAGATATGGGAATTGAACAATTCAGCAGTTACTATTCAATCAAATCAAACAATAATCATCATGACGCAACGCAGTTGAAAAGAAGTACCATAATATACTATTCGTTGGTCATATGTTGGTTTGTTAATTGTTTAACGCCGCAGTCAACAATATTCCAGCCATATGACGGCGGTCCGTAAATAATCGAGTCTGGACAAGACAATCCAGTGAGTGATTGGCATCACAAGCATCGATCTACGCAATTGGGATACGATGACATGTGTCAACCAAGTCAGCGAGCCTGACTACCCGATCCCGTAAGTCGCTTCTTACGACAAGCATAGTCGCTTTTTACGGCAAGTATTGGTTGTTGAAGACCGGGTCAAACCCGGATGTTCACGGGACTAGTAATATGTAATATATGTACATGTAATATGGTTCCAGCATTTCAACACGTCGATAACATCATTACCTGGACATAATACCATTCTTTCTCAGGCCGCCAACACTTAAGGTAGTAGTCCAGGGGCCATTTAATCATGTCGTACATTGCGTCCAGCTGACCGACGTGTTCGTAGGCGTCCTTCCATCTGTTGAGACCCCACAGCAACAGCGTCGACGAAGACGCCATGGGGAAATTGAACTTGACGTGATCACCAGCTGCGGGGAGTGATGTACATAACAATTGACCCAATAGATAAAATATAGTAAGTATGATACACCATAATACCAACATCATCAAGGGACTCATTATGGGAGGGGTGGTGAGGTAGCCTAGTAATTAAAGTGCTCGCTCGTCAAGCCGAAGGCCCGGACTCGATTCCCCACATGGGTACAATGTGAAGAGCCCATTTCTGTATCCCCGCCGATATTTTGCAGGAATATTGATACTCACTCCGTGTGTTTAATTCTGATTGAAACAGCCAGGGAAGCATCAGTAAAATGACCACAATACTTACTGCAAACAGTTTACCTATTAATGTTGCACTTCAATTTTCAGAGTCCATGTGTTACTCCGACTTCTGACGCATACAAGGTGAGTAAAAAACCAGCTCTTGCTGTATATGACATACCTCGAGGGGTAGTCAGAACAAACACCAACAACCTAAAATACCTCATGAACTGCCTGGGAAAGGATCGCACACTGTGTACACTTGGATGGATGTGACCAAACAACTTGAATGGTATCAAAACGTTACTAGGCTGAAAACAATCAGCGAATTACTGCAAACGTAAGGTCCAAAACACAACTACAATGTATGATACCCGTATCAAATAAATCGAATAACCATTTCTTGTTTGTTTAATCACTAGTTTGTTTGTTTGTTTGTTGTTGTTTTTTTGTTTTGTTTGTTTAACACTTAACAGTACACCAGCTATATGACGGCGGTCTGTATATAATCGAGTCTGGACCAGACAATCCAATAATTGATATCATGAGCATCGATCCACGCAATTGGGATACGATGGCAAGCATCAACCAAGTCAGTGAGCCTGACCACCCGATCCAGTTGGTCGCGTCTTAAGACAAGCGTAGTCACCTCTTACGGCAAGCATGGGTTGCTGAAGATCTATTCTACCCCGGATCTTCACGGGTCGCCCCCCCCCCCCCCCCCCCCCCCCCCCCCTTTCCCTCCTACTGACCATGGCTCACCATGGCTCACCACTTACCATCATACCACCCCCCAGTAAGATCTTCTCCTTCATCGCCCGTGTCGTTAAGGGCGGAGTCACCCCGCCATGGTATCGGGTTGTTGCTAGGTAGATGCCCTGATCTCTGGGCATCGTAAAACAGGATGGACATTCCAAGGACCTCGGTGTAGTTGTAGCGTGCAGGACCCGCCACTGTAATATGACAACATAACATAGACAAATGAGTGATTGAGCGTTGTTTTACGTGATTTGTTAAGTGGTTTGAGTGTAAATATATTTGTAGTGATTTTCAGTGGCAGCAAAATAATGAAATACCAGTAAAAGATTTGAACCACAGTCGACACCAGCGAGTGAAGCTTTTAGAGGTGCTGTGTGCTCCGATTAGAGTTACGAGGGGTGTTCATTAAAGATTTCCCCTGACCCACTTTCGATGGACCTTGTGGAATGAAACTTGGCATAGGTATTAGTCTTTCTCCACATAGGAACCACCAAGTTCTCCCATCGTTTTATGCAACTATGGAGACCTCGCTTGTAAAAGCCCTCATTTTGCGTCTCAAACCAGGACTTGACTTCAGAAATCAGTGTTTCATCATCTGTGAAACGTTTTCCCTTCAAAAATGACTTCATGGTTGCAAAGAGGTGGAAGTCAGATGGTGCAAGGTCAGGAGAGTAAGGAGGATGTGGAAGGATTTCATAGGCACACCCTTGGTCAGCATGCCACGCCTCTTAAGCTTGATAGCGTCCAACAATTTCCGCAGCAGTGAAGCAAAATAAGCTCCTGTAATTGTGGTACCCTTTGCAAAGAAATCCACCATCACTACTCCGTGCTGGTCCCAAAACACCGTGAGCATGACCTTGCCTGCAGAGGGTTGGACACGTGCCTTCTTTGGGGGGGGGGGGTGACTCCACATGCTTCCATTGCATCGACTGAACTTTAGTCTCAGGATCATAGTGATGGACCCATGTTTCATCCTGTGTGATAAGTCTGTCAAAAAAGTTTGCCTGTTTTTTTTGGCACATGTCCAAAAGATCCTTTGAGCAATTGACTCGTTCCTGCTTTTGGAAAGGTGTGAGCAACCTGGGAATCCATCGTGCAGACACCTTATGCATGTTCAAATTGTCATGGATGATTTTTTCCACAAACCCTACACTGATCTTGACATCTTGTGCTAACTGGCGAACAGTTATACGTCGGTCTGCCAAAATGGCGGTCTCCACTTGATGGATAGTGTCCTCATCAATGGCTGAATGGGGGCGACCAGGAATGGCAGCTGTTTCCACAGATGTGCGACCACACTTGAACTGGCGATGCCAGTGTTTAACAACGTCATATGATGGGGCATCTTCCCCATGAGTTGCTTTCATTTCACCGAAAGTTTCTTTTGGTGTGCCCCCTTTCAAATATAAAAACCTAATCACTGCTCGGTATTCTACTGGCTCCATTGTCACACCCTACTCGATCATAACACCTGTAAAAGTGGTAAGATTAATAGTTCGGTGCTGCAAATTCAGAAATAACCCATAGATACATGTATCATTACACATGTGAAATTTCAACCACATATGATAACCCTAAGTGGTTTAGGGGAAATCTTTAATGAACACCCCTCGTATCTGTCCCTTGTTGTGCACATAGACAAGGCCGCTCAATCTTTAGAGAAGTTTCGGTATGGGACAGTTTCGTGACAGCTGTAGTTTTGTACGTGCCGGTGGGTTAATCATTCCGATTCAATTTGGTAATCTCTTCACAACGCATGTCAGTCAGCAATATTCCAGCTATAGCACACATCCTGACAAAATCGAATCTAGGTCAGACAAACCTTGTTAAAATATAAAGGATGGTATGCACGCTGTCGATGTGACATAACACACAATGATCACCAGATCTATATTTCATAGTCGGTTCTTTATACTAGCTTTTGATTCGGGAAACCTTGAATCCACACCGTGATATAGGGGATAAGATATGTTTATAAGATATGTATAGATACAGTACATAAGACGTGTGCACTTACACACATAGGACGGCAGGGTGCCTGTAGGCGTCCCTCCTGTTGTCCCAATGTCTGTGTGAGGAGGTATTGTTGCATTGCCGTTGTCTGTCATGCCTTCAATGAACACAGTTGCACGTGGTGTGATGTCACCTTCAGTTGTGCCTTGGAAGGTCATGCAGAGGTCATCTCCTGGATGTTCTGCGCCGTTCCAGGGTTTGTTTGTGATGATGAACTCTCGACCTCCTGGTTTCGGTGAAACATCGCCTCTCCACGCCTATACAATCTCAGTATCAGTTCACGTAATCCAAGAACATTGATGAATATCGTACACGATGAACGTTTATTGGTCGGGGGACTAGTACATCCATGCCAAGATGAAATATATTGTAAACTGAATGACTGCCTCCGTGGTAGAGCGTCCGCCCGGAGAGCGGAAGGTTCTGGGTTCGATACCCGGCCGCGTCATACCAAAAGACGTTTTACGATGGTACATGTTGTTACCCTTTCTGGTGCTCGGCATTAAGGGGCTTAAACAAGGACTGGTCGGCTCGGAGTCAGTATACTGTGTCTGAGTGGGGTATTCATGTTGAACTGCGGCATGGTATTTCAGTGGGCTAGCACTATAAATCGGCATCAGGCCGGACTAGTACAAGCAGCCACACATACACACACGTGCATGCACGTCGCTATATAACTGCAATAATCTTGAACGCGACGTTAAACCCATTTTCACCTCACCTCACCAAACTGTGAACGTTTATCGGTCGGGGGACTAGTACATCCATGCAAAAATGATATTGTATGGTTTATTTCTTTCGACGTCAACTTGTGTACATTTCGACACAGAATTGTGGAGATGGAGCGATTCACTGTCCGTGTATCGTGACACGTATGCCATACTGGAAGGCCGGCCACGTGTTGATACAAAGCGATACATCCATGTATTATATAATTGTCTAAGATCTAGAAATTGTGACAGCAATGACCACTTAAATATCACAAATTCGAACCACTGTCAAAACGGAACGAACCATATCCGGTTTGTACAGATTCCACTGTATACTGATGATATGTAGGAGGTTATGAACATACACTTTATAACACTATTGATAATATGAAAACAGAACGAGCCACTGTTTACTACTTTGATTCAAATGAACTAAATATGTTTTTTTTGGACCACTATTCATTGTCTTTGACTGAAAGAAATGCCTAGTAGTACCTAAAATCAAAAGTGTCGATTTTCAAGTATCGTAAACGGTATCGAGACCTTGCTATAGAAGTAAGTATCGTTGTTAATGAAGTGTGTCGTGCATAACACACTATAATCATGACTATCCGTCATACCTGCAAAGGGGGGCACGGGTGGCCCAGTCGTCTAAGGCGCCGCGATTCGCTGTGCAGAGTTGCGTCCTTTGTGCACAATCACAAATCTATGATTGTGGGTTCGAATCCCGGTTCGCCCCAATTATGATTCTTGGTTTGTCAGCACCATACTCGCGCTCGTTGGTTTCACCGAAGTGGTAAACGTCTGAGACCTGCATCACTTCGGGCTTTCCCCCCACATTAAGCTGACGCGCTGCGATATAACTGGAATACTGTTAAAAGCGGCGTTAAACCTAACTCACTAACTCACTCACTCATACCTGCAAGTCATTTATTTTTCGGTCGAAGACCATGTGAGCGCGCCATGTTGACAGTTCCGCTGTAATGCCCACACAAAACTTGCCCTGGAAGCCGCCGGACCAGTGTGTGGTGATCTCCACATTGTAGGCAGCCAGTGCCAGGGGAAGGACCAACACGCTGACTAGCCTGTTGAGGAAGCAGTAGAAGTGGGTTAACCAACTTACTTTGGTACCGTGTACATATAGTCTTTAGTCTTTACACAGTGTGGTTGTGATTGTAGCAGAAAAACATTTAAGATGTTGACGATGAATGTCAATGACACTCTGAAAGTCTCTCAAAATATGTATGGACACACAATCTCAAAGTGAAACATATCCACTAAGCTACATCTTCACCTGTCTAGTGGACAGGTAAAACTTTGTGTATTGATTGGTTAATCAATAGGACCCGTGAAGAGCCGGGGTAGAATAGGTCTTCGGCAACCCATGCTTGTCGTAAAAAGCGACTTTGCTTGTCGTAAAAGGCGACTAAACGGGATCGGGTGGTCAGACTCGCTGACTTTTATTATGCATGTCATCGGTCCCAATTGCGTAGATCGATGCTCATGATATCATTTACTGGATTGTCTCTTCCAGACTCGATTACTTACAGACCGCCGTCATAAAGCTTGAATATTGCTCAGTGCGGCGTTAAACAACAAACAAACAAACAAATAGTATATATTACATGACTGGAACAAAGAGTAATCAAATATATTCGATACGCCTTCTTTTCTTGAAGTAGTTTTTGTCGATCAGCTTACATACAAGTTAATATATTGTTTGCATGCGTGATTTTCATGGATTGTAAATACGATTGTAAAAGTACGAGACAAGATTACCTTTTGTAGCATATGTTCGCGGGCTCATTTTTCGCAGTGGTACAACTTCGAGAGGTCAGGGATACCAACACTACCTTATCATTGACATAATTCTGTGTAGGACGACAATTCGTGTTAACCTATAGTCAATACCGTGAATTAGCATATGTATGTCTTCTGCGCCATTTTACAGACACACACAAACATACACACACTCTTTGTTATGCTGGTTACGTCCGCTGTTCGAGGGGGTGTCAGTGACACCCACTGACAGTATCTGACAGCCTGTGGAAATGAGACACTTCTACAGTCACGAGTGGCCTTGTGAACACATCTTCTTCTTTTTTATCTCAATATCCCAGTTTAAGATCACAAAACAAGTGAAATTATGTATTTATAGTATTGTGGCTATTCTTGTAAACTATAACACCGATATGGTTCCTGCAAACCATGGATCGTATTCAGGGAGAGTTAGGATATCCTCCCACAGCCCTACCGCTGAGGCATCTCAATATGGCGAGTTTAATAACTACAATTAAATTCTTATCTTTTTATTAAAATTGTTATAATACATTAATTGTCAGCAACCATAACGAACTTTGATTTTTTTATATTTGTTTATGTTTTTAATAATTGTATTACTTATTGTTTTATCTATTAATGTCATGATCCCTGGAGTTTCTCTGATGGAAGTGCTAGCCCAGATTCCACCGAAGCTTGAGGTTAGGATATGTGGATACTGTGCATATGTATAAGGGTGTTGTAAAAGGACCAATGAAGGTGCAAGAAAAGTAATAGTAGATGAGTAGATTACAGGCATACATGAATACAATATGGAAGAACGGGATATGATGTGGTCATTTCTTCCCGATACAATAGTGTTAAATGAAACATGAAAAGGTAACCAATACTCTGAAGCTGGACAGGATTAATCATCGCTTATCTTCTTCCAAGTTCATCATCTCTCAGGAAACTCCTTATGTTAATTGAAACCTGGCAACATTACATTGATAGATTGACAAAGTAGAAGCAGGAATAGCCAAGCTACAGCCCACAATTAAGGACAATTGCAAATTAGGGTGCGACACAATGGAAATATAACAAATAGGTTTGAAATAGGCGATAAACATACTGTGTTTTCAATGAAGAGCCAGCATTAATGTTGAGTTAACCGGCTTAACTGAATTTAGAACTGAACGCGCAAAAGGTTTCAAATGTTAAATTTAGCGCGGTTAAAAGTACATTTAACCTAGTTCTCCATTGAAAACACAGTATGCGTATTTCCATTTTACAATGTGTAAATAAAACGCGATCTCTTTGGTGCAGCAAATAGCCAATGTTTGGTGTGGGTTGTCCATCTGAATTACGGAATCACTGACAACAGCCTTTAAATATGGCGCTATATATTCTAAAGCAGTTTTTTTACATAATACATGTACTTCACTGTCATGAACATATGACAGGCATTGAAAGCATGCAGCACAGCTTCGTAACCAACATGAAATGGGGACCCCTAAAGAATACAAAGCAAACCTTGCAAGGTTTTGTTTCAATCAGAGAGGATATATTGTGATTATGTAAATTGTAATTGATCAGAAACGAGTAACAGCGTCAGGAGCCTGACTGTACCGATCTGTGGTCTGTCAATACCAAACCCGTGCTCGCTGGTTTCAAGTCCACAAGGGACTTTCTCCAACAGAGCTGACACGCCGTGTTATAACCGAGGTATTGTCCACTGAGACGTTAAACCCAATTCACTCATCATATAAAGAGTTAAAGCAGAATTAAAACCAATTCACACACACAGACACAGACACACATACAAACACACACACAGACACACACACACTAACGTTAGTCAAATCAGTACTGCTCATTCAAGATGTAAGACATATTACGCAGAAGGTAAATATTTTGTTTGTGTGTATGTTGTTAACACCACACTCAGCAGTATTCCAGCTGTATGACCAGACAATCCAGTGATTGACATCATGTGAATCGAACTACGCAATTGGGATACGATGACATGCATCAACCAAGTCAACGAGCCTCACCACCCGATAGGTTAGTCGCCTCTTACGACCAGCATAGTCGCCTCTTAAGACAAGCATGGGGTTGCTGAAGACCTATTCTATCCCGGATTTTCATGGGTATGAAGATGTCTAGCACATCTGTTGAATCAGATTTAGTGTGTACTGCAGGGGAACAAGAAACACAACCTTACCGCATGGTCTGTTAGACTGAATGACACGGCACGGACTTATCATCCCACATATGTTCTGTGTCCCACCTTATCGTTAATGCATTGTGAAGTGCTGTCTTACATACTAAGGAGGGTGGCTAAAGCGCTCGCTTCGAAGGTCCGGATTCGAATCCCCACATGGGTACATTTCTGGTGTCCCCGGCCGTGATATTGCTGGAATATTGCTAAAAGTGGCGTACAACCCTACTCAGTCATTCATCTACGTGATAAGTTACATTTGGTAATGTAGGTATCTATTTATGCAATACATACGTGTTTATTAGTGAGTAAATGAGTATGATTTTACGCCGCTTTTAGGTTATCCATCCATTTGTTTCTACGCAGGGCCACAGGTGTCTAAAGCGCCACGATTCGCTGGGCAGATTTGCATGCTTTTGTCGTGTTAGAAGCGACCCTTGGTTCCAATCGCGGTACGCCCTGATTATATTTCTGGTTATGCCAGCACCATACCCGTGCTCGTGGGTTTCACCAGAGTGGTATGTCTGAGCTCTCCAACACGCCAACACATAGAGCTGTTAACGCATTAGTATTAGAGAAACGTTTGATTCAACAAATCGGCGTGATATGATGTTAATGCCTTCTGTCTATGAAGGATGGCATGTCACAAAGGCAAGTCCACATGCGTCACTATTGTAACTATGGAAGCGTATTAGTGCCACAGTCTAAAAAATATATATCATCTTCGTAGATGAACGTATCAACTACGTAGATGATACTATAATCCACGTAGATAATACTTTTATCTAGGTATCAATAGTTTCTCGAGTAATCGACACTATACGTACGATTATAATATCACATACGTACTACCTACAATACGCATTTCGATAAGTGATCTGTTTATTCTATGCCTACCCATCACATATGGGCGGCTTATTACGTTGATGCACACATCCCCCTACCATGTCCCAAACGTGTACAGTTGGGGAAAGGTCTGGACTCATTGCTGTCCATGACACTCTATGAATGTTGTCATGCTGGTGAACAGTGACAAATTGTGCACGGTGAGCACGGGCGTTGTCGTCCTGAAAGACAAAACGACGACCCACACGCGATTCAAACGAAACAAATAAGGGTGTCAGTATGTTGCCGGATTGTAATGTCCAGTTACCCTTCCTTGCACAAAATGGAGTGCGTTTCGGTCAGTCATGTTATGCCAACCTACACCATAACCGATCCACCACCAAATCTGTTATGGCCTCATGTTGACATTGGCTTGACGTTCATTTCGACGTCGCCAGACACGACCACGCCTTTTAAGGAAATGCAAAGTGAATCGGGACTCATCTGAAAACATGACACGTGGAAACATGACACGACTACATCAGTTTCTACAGTAGGACGTTTTGTGAGATGGCGCACAACACGTGGCCGTCCAGCATGGGGATGAGCTGCATGTAGACGATTTCTAATCTTCTGACCCGTAATTTGGTACTCCAGTAGCCCCGTGAAAGATTGCAGTAATTTTATTCGCCGTTTGAGCTCAATTTCGTATAGCCTGGTATCGGACAATCGCCTCTGAACACTTGTCGTTGGGCGAGGAAGCCCTGAACGGGGTCGATCGTCAACATTTTAGCTTTGTCAGTACCTGTTCCACAGTCCGCTATCTCACAGACTGTGGAACATTGAACGAATTGACCACTCCGTGCGTTGCAGACGCCACATCGCCAATTCATACTCAAACAATGAATTTAATAAAGTAAATCACAAATGTATGATAATCAGAATCAATGCGAGAGATTAATCGACCTCCCTTGAAAGCGTCCAAATCAGGGACGACACTCTACGTACATATGAAGCACTAGTGAGTGAGGCACGTGCAAACTGAAGGATGTATTCAGGTGTTGAGTTCTATTGACATAAACGTTCTTGCATAGAATGTTTGTCGTGAACACTTATCTTTGTTCTAATTTATGCACTTGGTATTACCATCTATATGTCACGATTCCCTACTTTTGCCTAAGAATATATATATATATATATATATATATATGGTGGCTAAAAGTGAAACAAACAAGAAATGGGTTTTTTCGGCGGTGATAAGGCTGTTATAGTTGTGTCTTGGCCCTTAACGTAACTGTTTCGGCGACTGTTTTCAGCCTAGTAACGTTTTGATAACGGTGGTATTTGTCTGGTCAAATCCAATTTTCAAGTGATTACTTTCTTTTGCTAGGCAGTTTATATACACACTTCAAAAAAGGGAAACGCAATTATATATTTTAAAAAAGTAAAAGTAAAAATATTGTACCTTATAAAGTCGATATATTTAATTTAATATCATAGATACAAATATGACATTTTGTAGCTCGATAGTCACATGTTGTCGTTGTACAAAGGCATTGAAAACTGTCCATTGTCATGTCACATTATGCCACAAGGTTGCGCTGAACTCAGTATCTCGTGTGACCGCCCCGGACAGGAATCACGGCTCTGAATCTCCTCGGCACTGACTGGATAAGTGTAAGAATTCTGTCCTGCGGAATTCTGCGCCATTCTGCTTGTAACGCGTTGGTCAGTTGTGGGAATGTCAGCGGCGTGTTCTGACGTTGAATGTACACGCCAATGGAGTTCATCCCAGAGGTTTGAGTTCGATTGAGTTGAGATCTGGAGATTTCAACGACCAGGGCATTATAAAGGTAGTCAACCGTGACACGAGCTGTGTGGTGGAGCGTTGTCCTGTTGAAACTTCTCCCTCTGGCGGTCAATGATTGGAAGAAGGTGTGGTTGAATAATTTGATTCATGTAGGGATTTGCTGTCAAATTTCTCTGAACCACAACCAAGTCAGATCTCGTGGTCTAGGATATGGCCCCCCACACCATGATACTACCGCCACCGAAATTGTTGAATTCACGTACACAATGTGCGGCAAAACGCTCATTTCGAGGACGATAAACACGTTGTCTTCCATCTCGCGGGTGAACAAGAAATCGTGATTTATTGCAAAACCACACTCGTCTCCAGTTTTTCAAATTCCAAGGCTGTTAGGTATGGAACCAACGCAAGCGTCGCTGTCGATGGATCTGTTGCAAAACAGGGACGATAACTGGTCTTCTGGGTCGGATTCCAGCCTCGTGAACATTGTTCCTGACAGTCTGGTCCGATATCCTCCACAAACCAGGGATGCGTCCAGCAGTCTCCGTAGCTGTGGCATTCCGATGACGTAGGTGAAAAAGTCGAATGTAGCGAAACTGTGCAGGGTTGGTAACTCTTGGTCGGCCGGTTCTCAGACGGTCTGCAGCGGAATTGAACTGTGTGAATAGGTACCAAAGGCGACAAACGGTGCTGCGGTGGACGTTGAAGTGGCGTGCAACAGAAGACCGCGATTCCCCTCTTTGGATACGTCCTTTGGCGATGTTCCGATCGGCAGCGCTGAGTCTCGGCATTTTCGAACTTGAAAAATGTTGACAATTGAATGACAAATTATTGGCTTGTACTTGCCTTTTTATATTCACTACCACGAGTTACGAATGCCATAAGTTGCACGTGCATTTTGTTTCACTGTTTTCCTCCATGACATTTTTTAACAAGTGTGAAAAACAATGCCGTTTAGTACATTGCAAATCGACAATGGCTGCGTTTTGAGGCACCGTTTGTCGAATATCAGGCCACCAACATTTTACAATAATATATATCCAATTTATATACCGGATTTATTTGGGTACTCAGGTTCAATGAACTACATACTACCTGTGCGTTTCCTTTTTTGAAGAGTGTATGTTTTCTGAAACAATCGATTATAACACATATGCACTCCTTATCATTGGTGTGAGTGTACGAGGCTGGGGAAAAGACCGTGTGATGGCTATCACGACGCAGTCAATGGGTTCCTCCCGGTTTATCGGTATATTTAATCTCCACTTACAGTGGCCATTCTATTTCCACGAACCTTCTTCGTGAGGCTACTTACCATTGGCTTGTTCTTTACCTGGGACTCAATAACACTCTATATTTTATTATGTTTTTTGGAAGACAAACAGTGCCCGAGACATGACGTTATCGCCCCCTCTTCATTTGAAATGTCCTGTTTAATCTACAGGTATCTACAACTAAACCAATTGGGAAATGTTTTCACAGAATGTTGTCCCGCTTGATCACACATGCCATGTAGTGCTGACATTACCAATGAACTGTTTGCCGATCCATACTGCCTATATATAATGCAGTCTGTCTATATGATGAATATAGTTTGACGTGTTTTTTGTTGGTGGGCATCAACAGCTTGCATCGTCAAGCAACTCATTGACGTTCAGGAGAACTATTTACACAACTCTTATATTAAGCGATGTGTTATAATAATATAATCCATGCATATCATTGAAGACTTCAAGATTTTAGAATTGATCCCTTTAGGACACTTGAGTCAGTTCTAGCTTGTTTGTCCTGGCGCGTTACACGTGTTATTTAAATGAATGCCATACCGGGGGGACTTGGTCACACAGTGGACAACCGACGTGATCAGGCCCAGAAGACAATGTTCCTTAGACTGGTACTGTGGATAGGTGAGTTTCTCTACCAACATGTTCGTTACGAAGCTGTGAGCAAGTAGTCTCTGATCGGGATCAAGAATTTGGAAGGACATGAAAACGTGACACTTTTTTCATGGATTATACCTTCTTTTATTCATTTAACGACGTTTCAGAGCACCATCTGGTAAAAATACAAGAAGTAGCTCTGAAACGTCGTTAAATGAATAAAAGAAGTTATCCATTAAAAAGTGTCGTGTACTCATGTGAGCCATTACATGTAGCCAGAGCTATAAAATAACTGAGGCCTGCGAACTAGCTAATGTCTTGTTCATTATGTCTTTTAGCTTATATTCCAATCTATCTGTGGAGTTTTTTAAAGGTCTGATGTCGCATGATATAATGCTGGTTGCAGTTGCTTCCGTCACTGTGTTAATCGGGGCGGCCTAGTGGTGAAAGCGTTCGCTCTTCACGCTGAAGACCCGGGTTCGATTCCCGACATGGGTACAATTCCCGAAGCCCATTTCTGGTGTCCCCCGCCGTGATATTGCTGGAATATTGCTGAAAGCGGAGTAAAACCATCCTCAATCACTCACTCACTCACTGTGATGATCTACCTTCTCATTCATGGAAGCGATGATCTTAATCTGCACATGTTTCAACTATATCGTATACACGAGTTACTATTTCAGTGTGTTGCTGAGTAGACTCGTGGATAAAGCTTTTTTACTCTTCTTGCATGTGTACAATATGTGAATTCCATCTCAGATGTTGGCCGCCGTTATATGGGCGAATATTGCTAAAAGCGGCGTAAAACCATATTCATTCATCCATGCTGTCATTTCACTAAGCTATCATTTGTTTTATCCACTATCCTTTCAAACACATTTAAAGATATGAGGTATACCATTTCGTTCTACATACATGCACAGATGTATATAGATACATTATTACATGAGCTATGGGTGAGGTGGGGTGAAATGGGGTTTAATGTCGCATTCAAGATTATTGCACTTGTATAGCGACGTGCATGCACGCGTGCCTTCGTGCGTCTGCATGTACAAGTCGATTTTATAGCGCTAGCCCACTGAGATACCAAGCCGCACTTTAACAGGGATTCCCCACCCAGACACAGTAGACGACCAGTCCTCGTTTTAGCCCCTTTATGTCGAGCACCAGGCAGGGTAACGAGTACTACCTTTTAACATTTTTTGGTATGATGCGGCCGGTGATCGCATCCTCCCACTCCCCCCACACACACCCAACCTTGCTCTCTCCAGGCAGACACTCTACCACTAGACCACGTAGGCGGTTACATGAGCTGTGGGATAAAGATTACGTTGTAGTTCATAACTCATATTAACAAAATTCTCCTTTGTCTTCTGTAGCCACTGTTTTGGTTTGCAGCTTTACCTGCTGGTATCCAAGCGGTGGGGGATTCCAAGAATAATTATGCGGATTCTAAAGAACAAAAGACCCCGGATGGGTACTGGTTTGTGACGTCATTGTTGAATAACACCAGGATGATCATTACCATATTCGATGTCGAGCTCCACAACATAGCGTTGGCCATTGACGAGCAGGGCATCGAGGCCATTGACTTCCACGGTACACCAACATCCTTTGTAAAGATACCAAACAATGGAGACTGGAATGGAGACAATGCCTTCACGTGGTGCTTTCTGCTGTATACAGATGTTGAACAAACAGCCATCATAATGGAATATGAAGGCGTCACGGGGGCGGCGGATGGTGTTAGGTTGACGCTACAAGGAACAAACATCACAGGACAAGTGTTTGATAAGAATGGCAGCGTCTTTGGAAGCCATACACATGATGGCTTGAAGCTGAGTTCCTGGAACTATGTTCTCTTCAGCTACAACAATATCTGGGGGCATATTGATGTACAGATCAATGATATAATGCAAGGGGATTTTCGATCATCGCCAGGGGTAGAGGCTAACGCCTTGGGGGACATTAAAATAGGAGGTTCGGTTGATGGGACTGGTCCCTTCAAGGGAAAAATAGCATGTATCCAGTTCTACGAAGTGGCATTTTTAAAGAAAGGTCTTCTGGAGGTTGACAATTTCTATATGGCTGCGTTAAACGAAAGGAAAGAACTGCGTAAGTTGACTTTCCACAGATAAATATCCGTAGTTATCGAGGTCGAAACCAACCCATGACAAACAACAAAAATCATTACATCAGGTTGAACATTTGGGGACCAAAATTGTTTATTTCATTGCTAAAAGGTTCATTGTTCAATATCATGGATGGATTAATTCTGAGCATTATTTTTATACACCAAGTTACCTCAGACACACGAACGCGTAGTAATGCAGACATGCGAACGTTCTTCATTTTAGAGGAAGGCAATGAGTTTCCAAATGGAACCACACTGACGTACTTCCCTTGATTGCCAAACGTTTTCTGGAACACTGAACAGGTGATCTAGGGGTCACTTACTATGAACCACTTGAACTCGCCTCTTAAATATATATATAGGGGTGGTGAGGTAGCCTAGGGGTTATAGCGTCCCTTTGTCACGCCGAAGGCCTGGGTTCGATTCCTGACATGGTTATAATGTGTAAAGTCCATTTCTGGTATCCCCGCAGTCATATTGCTGAAAGATTACTTAAAGCGGCGTAATCACAGCATACTCACTCACTTTAATGCAACAGGAACTCATTAACGTCACTACTTCGCATGTTGAGAGTTATCGGAAGCTTTAACGGATCAAGTCAAACTTTCTACTACCCTTCATGTACTTTTACCAGAGAGGCATTATGCCTTGTGTTTGGCATAACAATAACACAGTTTTAATAAATGTATAAAAAAACAAATGTCAAACGAAAAGTTCTATCTGAGCAAAATATATATAAGTATTTAAAAACGTGTCTAATCTTCTTATGTTACCTCTTCACCATATGACGTTCGCCAGAGGCTCGGGACGTACACTATTCACTCACTCAGGATGGATAATCTGTAATTCCTAGTTGCTCGTTGGTTCTTCTCTAATTACGTAACAGTCACAGACACGTCACAGCCGTGTGATATCATTGTAATAGTGGTGTGAGAAATACGACTAAACGTCGCAAGGCATGCTTTATTCTTTATGCTTACAAGTAAGGGACCAACAATTGGATTTTATGGGAGGGGATTTATCGAAGAAATATATTGTCTCCGAAAATGTTTGAAAAAAATAATTATGCTTCAGACTGTTGAATGAAATGAAACTGAGTGCCACAAAAATAACAGTTTTGCAAGGTATCTTTTTTTAAATAAAAAGATATTATCTTGTTAGGTAGCTGTAGCTGAACAAATAGGAAATGCTCGGTTCCTTGAGTACATTGATGTTAAGAACAATGTTTGATTATGTACATATTTGTTTAAAGGCTATTATTGTTGGTTCCTTAATTATCCTACTCAAAGTGTTGGACTCAACATATGACATTTTAACTCAACATCATTATTCATGGTCGAGTCATGGGGCTACTATGGAAATATACATAGTGTGCTTTCAATGTACAGCTATTTTGCATGTATATCTAACTTATTTCACATTTGAAACCGAGCATTTTTATGGAACAAAGCTCTACATTGAAAACACAGTAAGTTTGTCTCATATATATTTCATTTTTTTACAGAATATGTTGCTTTTAGCTATTTAGAATTTACTTGAAGCTTCTGTTTACAGTAAATTTGGCCGGGGTGGAAGAAATTGAAAAAGAAGTTAACGATTTCGCTACTTCAAAAAAGCAAGAGGCACCTGCTGCATTCTGGCCGATATCCTCCACACTTAACCACGATGGTGAGGTGGAGAAGTCAAGCTTCTTGATGGAACTCCATGATGCGGAGTTGATCCAAATGGGCACTGGAGCTGAAGCCGTGGAGCTGAAGGGAACACCGACTTCCTACGTAACCATCCCCAACGACGGGGGCCTGAATGGCGTCAGTGCATTTTCCTGGTTTTTAAAAATTTACCCAAAAGCTGAACAGAGAGCAACTATTCTGGAATATGCTGGCGCCGATGGATGTGGAGATGGGCTGCGGCTTTTACAGAGTGGCACGAATTTAACGGTTGTGATGTACAACGAACATGGTCATCCTTATGGCGAATATGCTCGAGATGTTTTGATCATCAATCAGTGGAATTTTATAGGAATCACGTACAACAAATATTGGGGTCACATTGATATTATTTACAATAAAGATGACACATATTTCGAGACCTTCAATCTCCAAGTTTCAACAAATGCAGTTGGTGATATCACTATCGGTAGTTCCGTGAACGGGACAGACCCGTTTCATGGCAATATAAACTGCATACAGTTCTACAATAAGACACTATTCAAGGCTGCACTAGATCATCTTACGGATTTCTGTGACCCTGCGCTGCTTACTAATATAGGTAAGGATCATCATACGTACAATTACTGCATCCTTTGAAAACGTGATGCTCCATTTCAATTATAGTTTTAGTGCACGTATCCAATAACGATATTAAGCAATAGTAGAACTGGTATGCTGTGTAATACATCTAAACTAAACTACGGTTATAACGAACTCAAAGGGACCACAAATGTTTTTTCGTTATAACCGCAGTTCGTTATAAGCAAATGTAGGGAATATATATAGCAAATAGACAAGACAAAAAAATAGTTCGTTATATCCGTCGGTTCGTTATAAGCGTGTTCGTTATAACCGTAGTTTACTGTATGTGTTTTGGGACTATTTCAGCTTGGGCTAATGGACACACGACGGTCTCATCCTCCACCTCAACACCTGCATCTACGGGTGAGTAGAATGGGGGCCTCACGTCATCCGATTCAGTGAACTTCGTTGTGCGAGAACAAACTGTCTGCACTTGGTGTACATTTACTAAGTGTCGGACCGACTCATGATCAAACTGCGACCGATTATTACTTAGTTGGGCTACTTAGGTAATGTCTGATGGTATGTTGAACGACTGCCGTCGATAGTTTGGGTAGTATTAATGAATTTGATTCCATTAAAACTACGTCAGTTGCTAAAATTATCTATATCTACACATTAAATGAGCTGCTCATTTTCCCGGTCAAACATAACATCTGTCTCGGCTATTTAAACAAATCTATACAGTGTTACTAGCATCCAAATATCTTGAAAAAAATATAACGACCGCGTAACAAAACAACTTAGTAGCCCATATAGTGGATTACCCATATATTAGACAGCCTACACAGTGGATATGGATAACCTGCATTGTGGATAGCCTACACAGTGGATAGCCTATACTGTGTAAAACCCATATAGTGGATATCCTGTATATATGGATAGCCTGTATTGTGGGTAGCTTGTTTTGTGGATAGCCTATACTGTGGATAACCTATATAGTGGATAGCCTATTTATATGGATAGCCTGTATTGTGGGTATCCTGTTTTGTAGAAAGCGTATATAGTGGATAGACCGAAGTATGGATAGCCTGTATTGTGGATAGCTTATATTGTGTGTAGCCTATATTGTTGACTACCTATACATGGTGGTTGTTGTGACTACAATATCCGTTGCGATAGTTATTGTCATAACTATCTGTATATAGTGGCTTTTGTGATTACCATCTCCGTTGTTATAGTTATTGGCATATCTACCTATATATAGTGATTATTGAGATTTCCATATCCGGTGATATAGTTATTGGCATATCTACCTATATGTAGTGATTATTGAGATTTCCGTATCCGATGCTATAGTTATTGACATATCTACCTATATACAGTGAATGTTGAGATTTCCATTTCCGGTGCTATAGTTATTGGCATATCTATGGTGATTTTTGAGATTTCCACGTCCGTTTCTATAGTTATTGACGAATCTACCTATATATAGTGATGGTTGATATTTCCATCCGGTGCTATAGTAATTGGCATATATATGGTGATTGTTGAGATTTCCACATCCGTTGCTATAGTAATTGACAAATCTACTTACATTTATATAAAGTGGTGGTTGGGATTACCACATCCGTTGCTATAGTTATTGGCATATCTATAGTGATTGTTGAGATTTCCATATCCGGTGCTATAGTTATTGACATATCTACCTATATACAGTGATGGTTGAGATTTCCATATCCGGTGCTATAGTTATTGGCATATCTATGGTGATTGTTGAGATTTCCACGTCCGTTGCTATAGTTATTGACATATCTACTTACAGGTTTATAAAGTGGTGATTGGGATTTCCACATCCGTTGCTATAGTTGTTCGCATATCTATAGTGATTGTTGAGATTTCCATATCCGGTGCTATAGTTATTGACATATCTACCTTTATTGGTGATTGTTGAGATTTCTATATACAGTGCTATAGTTATTGACGTATCTACCTATATATAGTGATTGTTGAGATTTCTATATACGGTGTTATAGTTATTGACATATCTACCTATATACAGTGATTGTTGAGATTTCCATACCCGGTGCTATAGTTATTGGCATATCAATGGTGATTGTTGAGATTTCCACGTCCGTTGCTATAGTTATTGACATATCTACCTATATTGGTGATTGTTGAGATTTCTATATACGGTGCTATAGTTATTGACGTATCTACCTATATATAGTGATTGTTGAAATTTCCATATCCGGTGTTATAGTTATTGACATATCTACCTATATACAGTGATTGTTTAGATTTCCATATCCGGTGCTATAGTTATTGACATATCAATAGAGGTTATCACGCGAGTGTGTTTGGGGATGGTAAATATCCTGCATTAGGAATAAACACTATGTATTTAGTTCGCCAAGGCTCGTTAAATACGTAGTGTTTATTCCTAATACCGAATATTTACCATCCCCAAACACACAAGCGTGATAACCCCATTATCATATAATGTCATTCTTTAATTCTGTGCTTCAAAATCGCTTTCCCTCTCTCACAAACATTACCGAAACATTGCGACTTTTCCTGGAGTGCGCGCATTAATATTTATTACGTCACAGGGTAAGTGACGTGTCAGTCGGACAGTGACAGTAGCCAATATAGTTCCAACTGAAATCTGTTTCTTACACAGTGGCGAAGCAACGTATACGCAAAACAACAATTGTTTTTAATTGCCTTTCGTGGCAATCCATCGGTCTGTCCGCTAGAGTAACTGCCCTTTGTCAAAGGGAAGCTACCCTAACCCTAGTCTATGAGACGTCACGGCCACGGTCAGACGTTGTTGACAGTCGGTCTGTCCTATCATAAGAAGTGTAGTCAGATGTACACACAGCGACAAAACGAAACAAGGTAACAATTCAAACATATTTCGGCCAAATCCAACTATTGTAATTTCTGGAGAAGGTTTCAAGCCGCAGAGGTCTACAAGCACAGACATGGCTACTGATCCCGCTTGGCTAGGCCTCGTGCCCTCGCAAAATTGTTTCGAAATTTATATCTCCAAAGTTGCCAAAACTTATAAAATGTCTTAGCTACGTCACAGTTAGACACTGGTTTTCAGTATATTAGACTGTTCTTTTGATAATGATAGCAATTATCCCTGTAGTTTATCCAGATTCCCGATGGTTAATTCTGACTCGATCGCCGAATGACGAGGGCGACGCCATGTTTGTTTATAAACAGTGAAAGTAGTCCCTACTTGACCCTTGATATTTGCATCTCTATCCGCATATGACCTCAACGTATATGTTTTTATCCGTTGGCTTTATCTTACCGAGCAACCTACTCATTATATGATAAACCTATATACGGTGATTGTTGAGATTTACATATCCGGTGCTATAATTATTGACATATCTACCTATATATAGTGGTGGTTGAGATTTCCATATCCGTTGCTATAGTTATTGACATATCTATCGTGATTGTTGAGATTTCCACATCCGTTGCTATAGTTATTGGCATATCTATAGTGATTGTTGAGATTTCTACGTCCGTTGCTATAGTTATTGACATATCTAGTAACTACATGTATATAAAGTGGTGGTTGGGATTTCCACATCCGTTGCTATAGTTATTGGCATATCTATAGTTATTGTTGATATTTCTACGTCCGTTGCTATAGTTATTGACATATCTATAGTGATTGTTGAGATTTCCACATCCGTTGCTATAGTTATTGACATATCTACCTACATGTATATACAGTGATTGTTAAAATTTCCACATCCGTTGCTATAGTTATTGACATATCTACCTATATATTGTGATTGTTGAGATTTCCATATCCGGTGCTTTAGTTATTGACATATCTACCTATATATAGTGATTGCTGAGATTTCCATATCCGGTGCTTTAGTTATTGACATATCTACCTATATATAGTGATTGCTGAGATTTCCATATCCGGTGCTATAGTAATTGACATATGTACCTGTACACAGCAATGGTTGAGATTTCCATATCCGGTGCTATAGTTATTGACATATCTACCTATATACAGTGATTGTTTATTTTTCCATATCCGTGACTACAATATCCGTTGCGATAGTTATTGTCATAACTATCTGTATATAGTGGCTTTTGTGATTACCATCTCCGTTGTTATAGTTATTGGCATATCTACCTATATATAGTGATTATTGAGATTTCCATATCCGGTGATATAGTTATTGGCATATCTACCTATATGTAGTGATTATTGAGATTTCCGTATCCGATGCTATAGTTATTGACATATCTACCTATATACAGTGAATGTTGAGATTTCCATTTCCGGTGCTATAGTTATTGGCATATCTATGGTGATTTTTGAGATTTCCACGTCCGTTTCTATAGTTATTGACGAATCTACCTATATATAGTGATGGTTGATATTTCCATATCCGGTGCTATAGTAATTGGCATATATATGGTGATTGTTGAGATTTCCACATCCGTTGCTATAGTAATTGACAAATCTACTTACATGTATATAAAGTGGTGGTTGGGATTACCACATCCGTTGCTATAGTTATTGGCATATCTATAGTGATTGTTGAGATTTCCATATCCGGTGCTATAGTTATTGACATATCTACCTATATACAGTGATGGTTGAGATTTCCATATCCGGTGCTATAGTTATTGGCATATCTATGGTGATTGTTGAGATTTCCACGTCCGTTTCTATAGTTATTGACATATCTACTTACAGGTTTATAAAGTGGTGATTGGGATTTCCACATCCGTTGCTATAGTTGTTCGCATATCTATAGTGATTGTTGAGATTTCCATATCCGGTGCTATAGTTATTGACATATCTACCTTTATTGGTGATTGTTGAGATTTCTATATACAGTGCTATAGTTATTGACGTATCTACCTATATATAGTGATTGTTGAGATTTCTATATCCGGTGTTATAGTTATTGACATATCTACCTATATACAGTGATTGTTGAGATTTCCATACCCGGTGCTATAGTTATTGGCATATGTATGGTGATTGTTGAGATTTCCAAGTCCGTTGCTATAGTTATTGACATATCTACCTATATTGGTGATTGTTGAGATTTCTATATACGGTGCTATAGTTATTGACATATCTACCTATATACAGTGATTGTTTAGATTTCCATATCCGGTGCTATAGTTATTGACATATCAATAGAGGTTATCACGCGAGTGTGTTTGGGGATGGTAAATATCCTGCATTAGGAATAAACACTATGTATTTAGCTCGCCAAGGCTCGTGATACCTATTGTCCATATCTATATCCACGGTGATTGTTGTACTCGTTGCTAAGTGATATTTTCATACAGAGCGATTTGTACATTGGTTGCTATAGTAATGGTCACACAGCTTACCTGTTGCTACAGAGATTGACACATTGTTTGTTACAGCAACAATTGTAGCAGTTGTCATTATATTACACCATAGAGACCGTCCCCATGGCAATGGTCTCAGTAGCAATTACCATATCTGTATCTATATGTCGTTGCTATAGGAACTGTCGTACTATTGTACACAGAGAAAGACACAATTGTTGCTATAACAAAGACATAACTATATATCATTGCTGTACCCACAGGCACAGTTACATACACGGCTACAGACACGGCGACAGACACGACTACAAACACGGCGACAGACACGACTACAGACACGGCGACAGACACGACAACAGACACGATGACAGACACGACTACAAACACGGCGACAGACACGACTACAGACACGATGACAGACATGACTACAGACACGTCGCCAGACACAGCGCCAGACAGGACTACATACACGGTGACAGACAAGACTACAGACACGATGACAGACACGACTACAGACACGGCGCCAGACACAGCGCCAGACAGGACGTCAGACACGGCGACAAACACGAATACAGACACGATGACAGACACGACTACAGACACAGCGCCAGACATGACGACAGACACACCGCCAGACACCACTACAGACATGGTGACACACACGACTACAGACACGGCGACAGACACGGTGACAGGCATGGCTACAGACGCGGCAACAGACACGGCTGCAGACAACAAGACTACAGACACGACGGCAGACATTGCTGCAGATGCGGTGACAGACACGATGACAGACACGAATACATACACTACAGACACGACTACAGTCTCGGTGACAGACACCGATGTAGGTACATCAGCTGTTTCCAAGGCTCCACGAACCACACACCAAACTACGCCTTCCCTGGCTTCGTCAACAACGCACTCAACAAGCCCGGTGTCTATCAACGCAACAAGTCCTACCGTCCGCAGCAGCGTCTGCGACCTTCGTATGTATGGAGTTTATCAAGCGCAGATAATGCAAAGTATGTTCGTTGTTTAACGCCGCACACAGCAAGGCAAGATTCCAGCTATATGACGGTGGTCTGTAAATAATCAAGTCTGAAACAGACAAGCCGGTGATTGATATCATGAGCATCGATCCACGCAATTGGGATACGGTGACATGCATCAACCAAGTCAGAGAGCCTGACCACGCGATCCCGTTAGTCGACTCTTACGACAAGCATAGTCGCCTTTTACGGCAAGGATGGAGTGCTAAAGACCTTTTCTACACTGGTTCTTCACGGGTCTAATGCAATGCAATCCTGTGGCCAGGAGTTTTATTTGTTGTGCCATTTGCGGAACTGACTGACTTATTGTATGATTTGAACCTGACAATGTGCAACAGGCGTATAGCACTGATGATGGTATAGCGTGAGAAGTTATACGAACTTAATATGATTTTTTTATCGTAACCGGTCCGATCACATTCAGGTATTCATGATATATAAACAAAACAAAAAGGTTAGGGATCATGAATATTTTTGGGGATAGTTTTTGTCGTGAAGACTGAGCACACAATTTCATAAAAAAATATACCAATATATTCATGATCCCTAACGTTTTTTGTTCAGTATACCTCTAACAATGCGTTATGCAATGTTTTAGTTTAGTCTACTTTAAGTCCAAATTTCCGGCAAGGAGTGAGTGAGTGAGTATGGTTTTACGCCGCTTTTAGCAATATTCCAGCAATATCACGGTGGGGGACACCAGAAATGGGCTTCACACATTGTACCCATGTCGGGAATCGAACCCGGGTCTTCGGCGTGACGAGCGAACGCTTTAACCACTAGGCTACCCGACCGCCCCTCCGGTAAGGAGGACCGGGTATGACATGGTTCTTGTTGAATGTGAGCAATAACTGCACATGTCCCAAGCGTTGTACGTGTTCTATTTCCAGGTGCGTCCACGGCGCATGCGTGTTATACCTTCAAACTTCTTCACAAAAACATGATCTTCAAGGAGGCCGCCATCTTCGAAGCCAGTGGGAAGACATTAGCAAGCTGCGCGGAGATGTGCACGTCCAATGGTCAGTGCACATGCTTCGTCGTCTACGACAACGGAGACTGTCGCCTGACTACGTGCTTACTGGGGGCCCATCTGTTTGAACCCACCACAGAAATGACGTCAGTGTACAGCATCGTCAAGGTCGACTAGGTGTGCACGACGGCCTTCAAATATCTGTTTGCACTGGGTGGGCTAACAATGCATGGCCACACGTATTGAAGTACCATGAGTGCGTCACTGTGGTGAAGTAAACGAAGTGCTTATAAAATCCTCAAATGCCTACCTTGTCTACGATGTCATTGTCGATTTCCCAGCACAATCACTACGTGTTTCCTGCATCACATTGCCCAGTAATACCGTGTATGGTAGATATTTGTCCAGCATCCACGAATAGAGAGTATTCTGCTCAAAGCATCGTCAACTTCATCAGGCCTCTCCATGAACATATATTTGACCAGAAAAAACATTTTTCACCTTTTTTATGTTTTTGTGCACCGAACTTGTTGATCTCACTCCGATATCCATAATGCCATTGAAAGGCTGACAGTAGTGCTGGAACTATAGTGTTGCACCACTAAATACATAACGCGGCTTATGATTGTTATATTAGAATAGGAAAAAAATTGCAAGCGAATCCGTGGCATATGTTTGGCTTACCAAGCTACTTTTTTGCGTTTGTTTGCATAAACCGAAAAACAATTAGCCCAAGCCCAGTACCAACCTACTGTTTCCTGATTGGCTGATAACAGAATGGGCAGGACTTGTGTTTCATCATCTCACTGTTGGGTGTCACTTTTGTCTACATTTTTGTGTGTGCTTTAATAATAAAATAAGCGAAGTTTGTGAAGTTATTATTGTTGACGTGTTTATTTAGAACGGATTTTAATGTGTATTTCCGTTCATGGAGGTTTAACCCTGGTGCACCCACTTTGCGTTAATCCGCACAGCGAATTTACACAGTTTGCACATTGGGTTTTTCGCCAAAAGACATTGAGGTCATTTCTTAATTGAATGGTCAATGTAAGTATAATACATTGACAAACGTGTCTCTTAATGTCGCCGACAGTTATGGAATATGTATATAGTTATAATCGCAACCACCGTATACTTCGCTAGAAACACCATGCTTCTGACATTCAGGCGAAACTAGACTGTTGGTGATTCGACCAGTTTTGGAGTAGCGGCCTACCACTGCTGACTAATATACATATGTTTGAAAACGAAAATCAGCGTCAATTTCACAATGACCTGGTTTTGTATAAAATCAATTAAGTTTAAATATGTTAAGGTTGTTGACATATGTCCTGCCATCGTGGGAGGCAGACTTTCACAGTCGCCTGTCACATAGAGTTATAATCTACCAAATTAGATTGTATAGCGCAAATGTAAAATGTGAAATATTCCCCTGATCCGGTTTCAAATATAATACACATCTAGCTGCCAACTTGTCATGCAAACAGTTGATATAATATGTGTATATTCTTCACGTCAGCTTGATTATGCACCGCCGCGATGTATTCGAAGCGGACTGTGAATCACCATAGCCATCCACATTCATACTTCAAATGCTCCCACAAACAAATCGACAGGGGAACGTAATTTTTCTGAAGCATTATCGTGAGTGGGTTAAATTTGCAATTGTTCATGATTCGTTTACCATGAATTAACCACCAACACTGTACCCATTAGGTGAAACGAACCAGGCCTTCGAGGCGCATAATTGACGCCCTTACCACAGGGCTACTCAACACTTTCCTTAAGTTTTGTTTGTTTGGTGTTTAACGCCGCACTCCTCAATGAGACTGTAATTTATGACGGCGGTCTGAAAATAAATCGAATCTTGACAAGACAGTGAATACATCATGAGCAGTTGGGATACGGTGACATACATCAACCAGGACAGCGAGCCTGACCACCATATCCCGTTACATATTAGTCGCTTCTTACGACAAGCATGGCAGTCACGGGTTACTAGGCTGTGTGTTTTGCCACACTCGCTTAGGAGATCAACATTTTGGTTTTCAATGTAGAGCTGTGTTGTCTGTAGATATGACGGCGCAAAGTTTAGGTAAGAAACTACGGCGTATAGATGGAGCTCGAGGTTTCAAACGTTGCATTTAGTGCTACTGAATTTTATCTGTCCGTATAAGTATCCTCATTCTACTATAACCAATTTAGACTGACGGTAGTGGGCAGAACAATGTTACACTGGCCAATGAACAGTCAACGAACACAATGAAACCGATCCGAGGGAATTCGAGAATTTCGAAACAGCTTGGATTTCCAAATTTATGGAAGCAAATGACAGACTATTTTTCTGACCCTAAAAATCGCTTTAAGTTGCCAGTATTCCCATTTCTTCATGGCTGTTGAGGTTTCGTAGGTATCAAAAGAATAGACATTTGAAACCTCTGATTAAACAATCGCCAGTTCGCCGATTAGCTGACTGACTACAATTGCTGAAGCTCATACATTTATTCATCTGCCTACTCAATGAATCTTCAGCCCAGCGTTCGTCATCGTCAATACTATTCCACATGACTAACGTTCCGGCGATACAGTAATATTATGATTGTTAATCTGACCTAATGTCCTCATTGTGTCGTGATAGGGTGATGACTAATATTTACCAGAAATATGTCAGTCAGTGGAAATACACAATTTCAATTCAAGCGGGCAGTGTCTACTTCCGCTTGACCGTTTACGTAGAAATGTGACAAGCTTCTATATGTAGTGACTACACACGGAAACCAGAGGTGGGGAACTCACGTAGTGATGTTAGGTTGCGAAAATAGCAGTGACTGTAACTGGCGTTCTGCTGCATCTAAAAGTTTGCCTGACTGCTTCCTAGTGCCTACTTTTGTTTCTCCATAATTTTAATATAGACAACTTCGTGTGGGATTATAAATTATTTCCTATGAAAGATGCGATTACCTGTAATTTGAAAATATGGGAAAGCCTGTAAGGGCGTTGTCATGTCGACCTGGTATGAATGTCAAGCGGAGGCTATTAGCTAAACTAAACTTATTGCAAAAGCGACATCTTTAACACGGATTGGGTGATTATCACTAAATATTTTAACAATAAGATTTACGCTGTCAGTAGAAATGTATCTCAGATCTGTCACTGTGTAATGTCGACGAACCTACATTTCTCTATACTTTACAAATAGCTCACAAAGAAACATCCTATTGTACCTTGCAAGCAACTACCCTGCTCTGGAAACCAATCAATATACATGAACACGTACAATTCAACCGACCAATTCAATAATGGTGCATTCACCAACTCCGTTCAATCCCCTTACCGCAATACTTAGTAATACTTGACCGTGATATACAAACCCTGATGGAAGAAGCTGACAAAGCGCTAGTACTGTACTACAGCGGGGCTGAGCGTACCACCCCCTGCGTCAAGTAGGTTTCCGTCCAGTGACCCCCAGGCTCATTGTATATTACGTCCACCATATGGTCGGTGCACAATGCGCAATTTAACAAATCTGTTTTTGTCTAAATTGTCTCGTGGATAAATGTCTAAAGTATCGATGAAACTGTGATGAACTATATGTATGGCATGCTCAACGCACACGAACGCTGACTTTATGTTGGAATAAATATCGCCTAGGACCACAACAACATGTGAGGCGTCTCTAACTTTTGCCTTTATCCATTGCAGACAGACAGCTATTTTATTAGAGTCGTCTCCACACATATAAATACAACACATTTGCAGTGAGGGGATTGAGCCATTCCACATTAAATTACGATAAAATGTATATTCGTTTGAATAAAAGAAAAGTGTACAGCATAAAATAAGCATATCTTATATGCTTAAAATTTCTACAACATTGTACATATTCACACTTTTTTCTTAGGATATTATAAAGCAGGTTCTGGCGGATAAAATACACATTTCAGGAATGGATAAAATAAATCGTATCAGTCTGTTAAGGACATTGGAATAATTATGTTCTAACATTCTCTTCCAGTTTAAAGATTTAGGGCTGCCGAATCACATCTAAAACAACTAATGCCCTCCTATGGGGACGAGACACTTTACAGTCGCATAGTGCTCTACACGAAATACACCTGTGAAGATCCGGGTTAGAATAGGTCTCAGCAACCCATGCTTGTCGTAAGAGGCAACTAACGGGATCGGGTGGTCTGACTCGCTGTCTTTGTTGAGGCATGTCATCGTACTCAAATTGCGATGCTCATGATGTCATTCTGTTGATTGTCTGTTCCAGACTCGATTATTTACAGACCGCTGCCATATAGCTAGAATATTGTTGAGTGCTGCGTTAAAAAAACAAAAAAAACACCAAACAAACAAATACAAGAAATTGCCAAAAAGTTGCGTAAACTCGCAGTTCGTTGCGCGCTGTGCTCGTGTTACTCTGTGGCACTGGTTGATTCCATTGGGTTTGGCATCTAACGAGTACTTATGTTTTACCCCTGATACAACAAAGATACATTATAGTTTTCAACAATTCTGAATTACCCAAGGCCGTGATCGTAAAGCTTAGCACTTGTCTTTAATTCCAAGTTCGTTACTTTGCTACAGATAATTATTGCTACAAATGCGCATTCTACTCGCTAACCGATCAGGGTCTGGATTACATAAATGCCTATACAATCGTGATAAACTCCCTCTTGTCCAACAACGGTAGGGTCCCATATCACCAATCACCGCATTGTTAGGTGCGAACTTTCTCAAACAAAGGCGAATATGCACCACAGCCAAGGAGGGGAGATTGTTATATTGTCCTTATCTGATGAGCACGGAAACCATGAGCAGGGAATGCCACTCTTGTTTCTTAAAGTCGACACACTCCAATGCAATTGACGATTAATATCAATTCTTTATATCCGAAATATTAATTACAAACATTAGCCCAAACGACGACGGCCACTGGTCGTTCGGCATGGTTACGTTGATTCGTGTGTCCTGGTAGCGGCTACAAGCCTGAAGCTATTTTGTGTAGAATAGATATACGTGTATGTATACCCCTATATACTCCACCGTGTTATGTCCCCACCCCTCCTCGAATAAACAAAGGCAAAAAGGATGTGTTGTATCATGCAAAGGTGTTTTTTTAAGTGGTCATACGGCCACATACAGTCATGGAGAAACTTGCGCAGCCACGAGCCATGAAATTGCAGCCATGTGCCAGTGTATGACAAGTATGGACAAGTGGCATTGCAGTGCGGAGCTTTATGAGATCTATAGCGGATGTATAAACGGAGACCTCTCGTTTAGGATTAATTCTTACAAATTAGGCTGCAAACTATCTTAAATGTGTGCATGTTGGTTTTGTTGCTTTCATGTGTGTATGCACAATATATACTAAAATACCTACGTATGACGTTGGATAGAATGAACAGAAGGTAAAGTACATATAACAGTTGTTTAGTCAGTTGTTGGGTAAATAGCATTACCGTACTAAATACGTACTTAAGCGTTCGGCTGTACAGTCAAGTTAATGGCCATCTCCTGATATCCTGTGTAGCTTCGCTGGTGTAATTGAGATAAGTGTCCTCATAACTGATGACCTCTAATTGCTTTGCCTGTACAGTCGCGACTTAAGGGATTACATCTTGTTTCCGCGAAGTGAATTAATGATGTGAGGCCATTGTGGCATATGTGACTGTACAGAATGGTTCAATATCTGGCTCACATCGTCAGAGTGAGGGATCACGGCATCCGCATCCTAGTCAAACCAGCATCTACACAACCACCGCACAAATGACAAACTGTATATGGGAGGGCCTTCCAAGACTGACTCACTGCCGCCAGTTCCGTGTATGTAGTAATAATTCAGCAGTGTGCTTTCGGCTGTTGGGGTGTTGTCCGTGTCTAAAACACTGCTACGATATTTACTTACTTTTGTTTCCGAGGCATTAGGGTAGCCTTGTGGTTGAGCGTCCGCTCGTCTCGCCAAAGCCCGGATTCCTCATATGCGTACAATGTGTGAAGACATAATATTGACGGAATCGTTTTAAGAACGGTGAAAACCCCACTCACTCACTCACTCACTTTGGCACAATAGCATAGTCAAATGATTATTTACCTACACATAAGTTTAGTATGTTTCACTTCAACACGATGACCCATTTAAACGTATACCATATCCAAAAACAACTGCCGTGAAATAGACTTAAAAATTGGATTTGACCCACAAGTTACAAACGGTATCAAGCTGGTACTATTCAAGGGAGATAGTTCTATCGATATACAACTTCGATATTACAAGGAATGTGGCATTTCGGTGAATATACAAACACCGTTATCAAGTAACGCAGCATTCATTGTAATAAAGACGTTGTATATTCATAGAACTATCTCCCTTGTTCATCGAACCACCTTCTAAATGCCACTTAAGGACGGAAACGTAACTAGGCTGAAAACGGTGGCCGAAACACTACAAACAACAAGGTCCAAAACATAACTATGACACCCGTATCCAATACATCACCATGGAATAACCATTTCTAGTTTGTTTCATTTTTAACAACCATCAAACTTGAGTGCATACCAACTTATGCCCGGTACTCTACATGGTTTGGGACGGTGGGGTAGCCCAGTGGTTAAAGCGTTCACTCGTCACGCCGAAGACCCGGGTTCGATTCCCCACATGGGAACAATCTGCGAAGCCCATTTATGGTGTCCCCCGCCGTGATATTGTTGGAATATTGCTAAGAGCGGCGTAAAACCATACTCACTCACTCTACATGGTTGATAGTGATTACCTCCCCTGTGTTTCAATATGTGTTCATGTGTGTAAGTCATCCTTCATCTGTGCTGCCGACACTTGAAGAACCGGATTACAATTGGTCTTCAGGAACCCATGCTTGTCGTAAGAGGCGACTTAAAGGGATCGAGTGGTCAGGCTCGCTGACTTGGTTGATGCATGTCATCGTACCCCAATTGCGTAGATCGTCGCTCATGATGTCAATCACTGGATTGTCTGGTCAAGACTTGATTATTTTACAGAACGCTGTCATATAGCTGGAATATTGCTTAGTACGGCGTTAAACAACAAATAAACAAACAACATCTATGGTGCTTCCTACATGTGTATTTCGTATTGTAACCTCCAGAGACTGTGATGTTGCAGAAATATCTAATTGACGCGTTAAATCAATAAATCTGATTCTACCCTATATTAGTTTACTGAATGTGTAAACGGTGTATATTCGTGTTTTATGTTCACGATTTAGTCATCAATACGAGCGTATATTTCAGCTTGTACGCTTGGTTGGCGTGGCGTGACTGTGTCCCGGGGCATGTGCGGGCCAATGCTGCCATGGGTCAAGAGTGTCGGGCGTCATAGATGAAATTGTGGCCGCACTCAGGAAGTCATTGAAGATATATCAGTGACAACAGGAACAGACAATACGCACGTCAACATATGTGAGTGGATATGTTGAAGCGATTCTTGGTATCAGTCGCTTTATTGAAAACATCATTTCGAGGACAGTTAAAACGTTTTTGACAATCAACTATGTATCGTTTGGGAGAAAAAATGCATAAATGTGTAAGCTTGTACAAGTGTTTGCGTATTTAAGTTTCTTGTAATTTTGACCTAATCGTCTAGTTATAAGGAGGTGCAATTCGCCACGTAGAGGCGTGCTTACAGAGTGCAATCAACGAGTGGTTATGTCGATTGGGATGTATCACCTGCAATCAACTGTGTCTGTGGTGGTGTATATGTATTTGCTAGTTTGAATCAGTACAGACAGGACTTAAAGTGTTGTCAGGATTTTCTTATTTTAGTAAATATAAGCCAAGATTCGAAACCTTAACTCATGAATTGTATAACATTGTTGGCTGGTAGCTTCAATGAAGATTTAAACGAATACTCGCTTTGGCTATTAGTCATGTGGCAGACGGTGGGGCCAAAACTTGATATCGTGTAGCGGCTGCACAAACAATCTTTCAAGTATGACGCTACATGAATCAATGGATTTCGTTTTAATGACACGATATTCGGCTCATACAGATTAGTTCTTTTGAAGCGCTACAGAAAAGCAGCTCGAGGTCTCACGTGACTGCCGCATATGGTCATCAACTAGACACAGTTTACATTGATATACTACTGATTAATAATGCTTCATCTGACCACTAGGATATCACAATGAAAGTCTCAAATGCGCCCATAATGACCGCACCGCTTTCTCTCCAGATTCAGACCTCTCTTGTGAACTGCAGACAGGTCTACATGTGTGTTACTTCATGGACTTGTACCACAGTATAAACATGCATACATGGGTGTTACTTCATGGTCTTGTACCACAATATAGACATGTATACATGGGTGTTACTTCATGGTCTTGTACCACAATATAGACATGCATACATGGGTGTTACTTCATGGTCTTGTACCACAGTATAGACATGCATACATGGGT
The DNA here is from genome assembly GCF_023055435.1 of Haliotis rufescens. Classification (NCBI taxonomy): domain Eukaryota; kingdom Metazoa; phylum Mollusca; class Gastropoda; order Lepetellida; family Haliotidae; genus Haliotis; species Haliotis rufescens. Next base: position 19,572,283 of record NW_025963813.1, read on the forward strand.
GTTACTTCATGGCCTTGTACTACAATATAGACACGCATACATTGGTGTTACTTCATGGCCTTGTACTACAATATAGACATGCATACATGGGTGTTACTTCATGGACTTGTACTACAATATAGACATGCATACATGGGTGTTACTTCATGGTCTTGTACCCCAGTATAGACATGCATACATGGGTGTTACTTCATGGCCTTGTACTACAATATAGACATGCATACATGGGTGTTACTTCATGGACTTGTACCACAGTATAGACATGCATACATGGGTGTTACTTCATGGTCTTGTACCACAGTATAGACATGCATACATGGGTGTTACTTCATGGACTTGTACTACAATACAGACAGGTCTACATGGGTGTTACTTCATGGCCTTGTACAACAGTATAGACAGGCCTACATGGGTGTTACTTCGTGGCCTTGTACAACATTACAGACAGGTCAATATGGGTGCTACTACATGGCCTTGTACCACAGTACAGACATGTCTTCATAGGTGTTACTTCATAGCCTTGTACCAGAGCACAGAGATGCATACATGGGTGTTACTTTAAGGCCTCTTACCACAGTACAGACAGACCTACATGGGTGTTACTTCATGGTCTTGTACCACAGTACAGACAGGTCTTCATGGGTGCTACTTCAAAGACTTGTCCAACATTACAGACAGGTCTACATGGGTGTGACTTCATGGCCTTGTACCACAGTACAGACAGGTCTACATTGGTGTTACTTCATGGCCTTGTACCACAATATAGACAGGTCTACATGGGTGTTACTTCATGGCCTTGTACTACAATATAGACAGGTCTACATGGGTGTGACTTCCTATTCTTGTACCACAGTACATACAGGTCTACATGGGTATAACTTCATGGCCTTGTACTACAATATAGACAGGTCTACATGGGTGTTACTTCATGGCCTTGTACCACAGTATAGACAGGTCTGCATGGGTGTTACTTCATGGCCTTGTACTACAATATAGACGGATCTACATGGGTGTGACTTCCTATTCTTGTACCACAGTACAGACAGGTCTACATGGGTATAACTTCATGGCCTTGTACTACGATATAGACAGGTCTACATGGGTGTTACTTCATAGCCCTATACTACAATATAGACAGGTCTACATGGGGGTTACTTCATGGCCTTGTACAACAGTTTAGACAGGTCTACATGGGTGTCACTTTATGGCCTTGTACCACAATATAGACAGGTCTACATGGGTGTTACTTCATGGCCTTGTACTACAATATAGACAGGTCTACATGGGTGTTACTTCATGGCCTTGTACCACAGTATAGACAGGTCTACGTGGGTATTACTTGATGGCCTTGTACCACAGTATAGACAGGTCTACATTGGTGTTACGTCATGGCTTTTTACAACAGTACAGACATGCATACATGGGTGTTACTTCATGGCCTTGTACCACAGTACAGACAGGTCTTCATAGGTGTTACTTCATGGCCTTGTACCACAGTACAGACAGGTCTACATGGGTGTTACTTCATGGCCTTATTCCGCTCTATAGACGGGTCTACGTGGGTGTTACTTCATGGCCTTGTTCCGCTCTATAGACGGGTCTACGTGGGTGTTACTTCATGGCCTTGTTCCGCTCTATAGACGGGTCTACATGGGTGTTACTTCATGACCTTCTTCTGCTCTATAGACGGGTCTACATGGGTGTTACTTCATGGCCTTATTCGGCTCTATAGACGGGTCTACGTGGGTGTTACTTCATGGCCTTGTTCCGCTCTATAGACGGGTCTACATGGGTGTTACTTCATGGCCTTGTTCCACTCTATAGACGGGTCTACATGGGTGTTACTTCATGGCCTTATTCGGCTCTATAGACGGGTCTACGTGGGTGTTACTTCATGGCCTTGTTCCGCTCTATAGACGGGTCTACATGGGTGTTACTTCATGGCCTTGTTCCGCTCTATAGACGGGTCTACATGGGTGTTACTTCATGGCCTTGTTCCGCTCTATAGACGGGTCTACATGGGTGTTACTTCATGGCATTATACCACACGTGACGGGGCACGTCCACATAATTTCACAGGATATTCATGAAAGGATAGAGGTATTCTATATCAAAGTGCTGCTGTGTTTAAAAATACACACCCCGGGAAGTTGTAACAAATTTGTTTTAATCGGGTTTACTCAAGGTCAACGTGTTCGTAATGAAAGTACACTGTGTGAATTGTGATAACACACGTGGCTCAGTCCGTCCTCATACGTTTCCCATTCCTCCCTTTGAGTTAGAAAGTTGGTATTTAACGCCTCTTTTGAAACAAAGTAGGCAAAACGTTTATGTAGCAACGTCTTTATTATGCTGTAAAGGCGACGTTTCGGTATAGATATTAATAGCGTTGTCAAGAAAGACTGAATAATGAACATGCTACCGAATATATATGGCAGGTTAAGGATTAACAGTAAAAACAATTATCATACATGGGAGGGATTATCAGGGGTTGGTTGGAAAATAACAACAGGCGGATAATAATGTAAGAACGTGATGGACATAGAACACACGATGAGGAAGCCAGTTAATCAGGAAGCCAATTATACAGGAAGCCAATTATACAGGAAGCCAATTATACCGGATTTAGCACCTCAAATATACACACTGCAATATGTGATATATAAAGCCCCTCACAGATACATACAGCACCGTGTGCGAAATACGCATCAGTCGGAAAGCGCACGTTAAATCTCCAAAGTAAGTAAGTAAGTAAGTACATACAGCAGCATGTGATGTATATGGCAGGTCACAGATACACACTGCAGTATGTGATGTATTTGGCAGGTCACAGACACACACTGCAATATGTGATGTATATGGCAGGTCACAGACACACACTGCAATATGTGATGTATTTGGCAGGTCACAGACACACACTGCAATATGTGATGTATATGGCAGGTCACAGACACACACTGCAATATGTGATGTATATGGCAGGTCACTGATACACACTGCAATATGTGATGTATATGGCAGGTCACTGATACACACTGCAATATGTGATGTATATAGATAGCACCTCACAGATACACACTGCAGTATGTGATGTATATGGCAGGTCACAGATACACACTGCAATATGTGATGTATATTGATAGCAAGTCACAGATACACATTGCAGTATGAGATGTATATAGCACCTCACAGATACACACTGCAATATGTGATTTATATAGATAGCGCCTCAAAGATACACATTGCAGTATGTGATGCATACAGCACCTCACATATACACACTGCAGTATGTGATATATATAGCACCTTAAAGATACACACTGCAATATGTGATGTATATAGCACCTCAAAGATACACACTGCAGTATGAGATATATATAGCACCTCACAGATACACACTGCAATATGTGATGTATATGGCAGCTCACAGATACACACTGCAATATGTGACATATATAGCACCTCAAATATACACACTGCAGGATGTGATATATATATAGCACTTCAAAGATACACATTGCAGTATGAGATATATATAGCACCTCACAGATACACACTACAATATGTGATATATATAGCACCTCACATATACACACTGTAGTATGTGATATATATAGCACCTCACAGATACACACTGCAGGATGTGATATATATAGCACATCAGTGATACACACTGCAATATGTGATGTAAATAGCACCTCACAGATACACACTGTAGTATGTGATGTATATAGCACCTCACAGATACACACTGCAATATGTGATGTATACAGCACCTCACAGACACACACTGCACTATGTGATGTATATATAGCACCTCACAGATACACACTGCAATATGTGATGTATATGGCAGGTCACAGATACACACTGCAGTATGTGATATATATAGCACCTCACAGATACACACTGCAATATGTGATATATATATAGATAGCGCCTCACAGATACACACTGCAATATGTGATGTATATAGCACCTTACAGAAACACACTGCAGTATGTGATGTATATGGCAGGTCACAGATACACACTGCAATATGTGATGTATATAGATAGCACCTCACAGATACACACTTCAGTATGAGATGTATATAGCACCTCAAAGATACACACTGCAATATGTGATGTATATAGCACCTCAAAGATACACACTGCAGTATGAGATATATATAGCACCTCACATATACACACTGCAATATGTGATGTATATGGCAGCTCACAGATACACACTGCAATATGTGACATATATAGCACCCCACATATACACACTGCAGTATGTGATGTATATAGCACCTCACATATACACACTGCAGTATGTGATATATATATATATATATATATATATATATATATATATATATATATATATATAGCACCTCAAAAGATACACACTGCAATATGTGATGTATATAGCACCTCAAAGATACACACTGCAGTATGAGATATATATAGCACCTCACATATACACACTGCAATATGTGATATATAAAGCACCTCAAATATACACACTGCAGTATGTGATATATAAAGAACCTCACAGATACTCACTGCAGTATGTGATATATATATAGCACTTCAAAGATACACACTGCAATAGGTGATGTATATAGCATCTCACAGATACATACAGCAGTATGTGATGTATATATACCACCTCAAAGATACGCACTGCAATATGTGATGTATATAGCACCTCAAAGATACACATTGCAGTATGAGAAATATATAGCACCTCACAGATCAGACTGCAATATGTGATATATACAGCACCTCACATACACACACTGCAATATGTGATGTATATAGATAGCACCTCACAGATACATACTGCAATATGTGATGTATACAGCACCTCACAGATACACACTGCAATGTGTGATGTATATGGCATCTCACATATACACACTGAAATATGTGATGTATATGGCATCTCACATATACACACTGAAATATGTGATGTATGTGGCACCTCACATATACACTCTGCAATATGTGATGTATACAGCATCTCACAGATACACACTGTAATATGTGATGCATACAGCACCTCACAGATACACACTGTAATATGTGATGCATACAGCACCTCACAGATACACACTGCATTATGTGATGTATATAGCATCTCACAGATACACACTGTAATATGTGATGCATACAGCATCTCACAGATACACACTGCATTATGTGATGTATATAGCACCTCACAGATACACACTGCATTATGTGATGTATATAGATAGCAGCTCACAGACACACACTGCAATATGTGATGTATATAGATAGCAGCTCACAGATATACATTGCAATATGTGATGTATGTAGCACCTCACAGATACACACTGCAGTATGTGATGTATATAGCAGCTCACAGATATACATACTGCAATATGTGATGTATATAGCACCTGACAGATACATACTGCAATATGTGATATATGTATCACCTTACAGATACACACTGCAATATGTGATGTATATAGCACCTCACATATACACATTGCAGTATGATATATATATAGCACCTCACATATACACACTGCAGTGTGTGATGTATATAGCACCTCACATATACACACTGGAGTGTGGGATGTATATAGCACCTGACAGATACATACTGCAATATGTGATATATGTATCACCTTACAGATACACACTGCAATATGTGATGTATACAGAACCTCACAGATACACACTGTAATATGTGATGTATATAGCACCTCACAGATACACACTGTAATATGTGATGTATACAGAACCTCACAGATACACACTGTAATATGTGATGTATATAGCACCTCACAGATACACACTGTAATATGTGATGTCTATAGCAGGTCACAGATACACACTGTAATATGTGATGTATACAGCACCTTACATATACAAACTGCAATATGTGATATATGTATCACCTTACAGATACATACTGCAATATGTGATGTATACAGCACCTCACAGATACACACTGCAGTATGTGATATGTATAGCACCTCACATATACACACTGCAGTATGTGATATATATAGCACATCACAGATACACACTGCAATACGTGTTGTATATAGCACCTCACATATACACATTGCAGTATGTGATATATATAGCACCTCACATATACACACTGCAGTGTGTGATATATATAGCACCTCACATATACACACTGCAGTATTTGATATATATAGCACCTCACAGATACACACTGCAATATGTGTTGTATATAGCACCTCACATATACACACTGCAATATGTGATATATATAGCACCTCACATATACACACTGCAGTATGTAATATATATAGCATCTCACATATACACACTGCAGTATGGTTTATATATAGCACCTCACAGATACACACTGCAATATACCATGACGCCTCCACCTCCAAACGGGTGAAATGCAGTTTGGCGCCGGTCGCTCTCCCTTTCGTCAAAAAGCTCGAACTCTGCCATCGTTCCTGAACAGACAGAACCGACTTTCATCTGTAAAGAGCACTCTCGCCCAGTCACGTCGCTGCCACCGAAATACAGTTCGTGCCATTGCAGTCTGCGTTGACGGTGTAGACGGGTCCAGGCCATTCCACGGAAGGGTCGGTAGGCTCGTTTACCAGCCGTACGAAGTCGTCGAAGGACTGTTCGTCTGCTGATGGCATGCCCTAGTGTTGTTGCCGCCGTTGACGTCGCCGTCACACATCTGTTTCGGAGGTGAATCTGCCGGATGTAGCGGTCTTCGGCCGGTGTTGTCACTCTCGGTCTTCCCGATCTTGGCCGGTCTTGAGTCTGTCCTGTCTGTTGGTAGCGGATTATCAACTTGCTGATGGTGGTCTGGGAGCAGTTGAAGGTTCTGGCTATCTGACGTTGAGTAGCCCCCATATTGGCCATACCGATCGCTCTGTCTCGTTGCGCTTGTGTAGGTCCCCTACATTAAAATTACTATAAGACGCAGGTAGAATAAGTGTTATCGTTCTTGTTTGAAGCAGTTCTCGTGTTCATATGCCTTCGAGGGGGGCACAAGTCTACATTCGGCTTGTCCCGAAACGGGACGAGTTGGTCACGAATGGGGTATTGTGCTTTCGGCCAACCTCGCCCCGTTGCGTCACTTTTCACCGGAAATAGCCGATGGTGTTCAGATAGGTGTATTGTGCTGACAAACCAAGAACCATAATCAGTTTGAATTTGAGATTCGAACTCACGATCATTGGATTGCAACTCTTCACAGTCAATTGCAGAGCCCCCAATCCTCACGTTGATGATACATCAGTTCGTGTGAAATGACAGCTGTATGATTATCTATCAGAACGGCGTAACATTTTCGAAGCACTGCATATTCGAATGCCCCGTGTGGATTTGTTTAGGAAAGGTCCAAGGTAATATATGGTTTTCGTACGAGGAAACTTAATCAGTCGGTCGATTACGTGTGCTCGTGCCCGGGCGGCGAGAGACGTTGTTCATAATTTCAATCACGTGTTTGTCTTGCCCAAATTCGATAATTTTAATAGATGAACACACAATGCCATTTAGAGTGGTCAAATGTAACAAATGTCACTTCTTGGTGTCCTCCCTCATCAACCTGACACGCCGTTATAAAATTGACATACTGTTTAGCGGCGTTAACTCAACTCACTCACTCACTTGCTCCACCCGGGGTAGAATAGGTCTTCAGCAACCCATGCTTGTCGTAAAAGGCGACTATGCTTGTAACGAACTAGAATTCCGGTACGTAAACAACATGGATTTCAACGTGCAGATTTCTGTCCACTGCGGGATTTGCAAAGCATGTGTACCGCCAACTGGGGGTCGACAGATATTTTGCAAATTCTTTCATGCTCACGTGATTTGATGCACTTCGTAGGGTAAGGCCCGTTTTATTACAATATATATATATATATATATATATATATATATATATATATATATATATATATATATATATATATATATATATATATTGATTATCGAGCAGATCGCCCTGACTGGGTGCCGCCATTTTGTTTGAAGCAAATGCAAGTGATATGAAAGATGGAATCTGATTAGCCAATAGAAGGTACATGGAGTGGCCACTGTATGCGCTACGATCGAGCCTGAAAATTTCAGCCTCGTTCAGCAAGGTTGGAAACTGGACTTTTATAGTCAGTTAACTCCCTTGCCTCGGGAAGATGCATAAGAAGCGACTAGCGGGATCGGGTGGTCTGACTTGGTTGATGCATGTAATCGTATTCCAATTGCGCACATGATATCAATCACTGGATTGTCCAGGCTCGACAATTTGAAGACCGCCGCCATATAGCTGGAGTACAGCTTACTGTGGCGTTAAAACAAACAAACAAACAAACAAACACACACACAAACAAACAAACAAACAAACAAACTCATTTGCTCCAGAATATTTGGTGTGACAACAGAACAGGAAAATTAAAAACCACAAGAATAATTTTATAACTCACTCCTGTACTGTGATAGGACGATAAGCACATTTGTGTTTAAAGCAATGCTATACACTGATATTGATTGTCCCGTCGGACTGACGTCACGGCAAATGCCACGCTGATTGACGGCTCATTGACACGCGTTATACTGAAGTTGAATGGTATCCGGACTAAGTGGATGTCACCACCTAAAAGCCAATAAATAAGCCGCAACTAAGTCGCACGGGCCAGGGGGGCAATTCACACTATCAAACAATTCGCTTTCTATAACTTTATAAATTACATAACACGCTCAACGAGTACTAATTAGCAAACTTAAAATTAATCTTGAACACGATGTCAAACGGAGAAATCGTGTCGATATTTTTAAAATAAAACCTTAAAATATCGATGTAATGTAATCAGCATTGTTTAAGGCGATATGACAACATAGTTTCAACAGACACCGCACTAGTACACTCATTCTCACTAAAGAGGTATAATTAAGATGTCCAAATGGTAAAAATAGAAAAGACAATTCATGTGGCCTGCGACTTTACTTCAAAAGGTCAATTTGACACTTTCAGCAGCACCATTTATGTTTGTGACGTACATCAGAGTACAGATGTCCTTCACCTTCACCTAATTACCTACTTACCATAAATTGAACAAGTTCACAAATAAGTAATGATTAATACCACCTGGTTTGCGATCCATGTCAATTTCATATTCAAATTCACAACCACCTTAAACTCTGGTTAACGTAGGTGTCTCTGGTTTTATACGACTCTAATAGATGAAAAGCTGCACAAAGTATTCACCAAGACAATCGTAACGCTGACGTCATAACAAGGTACGAGACTGGGACATTAGGCCACATTAAACCCGACTGTCAACGATAGTGTTTTATCCACACAACTATTTTCACTATGGTAACGTGTGTATCCCGACATTGGTGGTCTTCTTGGTGAAGCTCCACCCGTGCTCCATCTCTTGGGGGGGGGGGGGGGGGGGGGGGGCACGGGTGGCCTAGTCGTCTAAGGCGCAGCGATTTGCTGTGCAGAGTTTCCTTGGGCACGCCAGAAACCTATGATTGTGGGTTCGAATCCCGGTTCGCCCCGATTATGTTTCTAGGTTTGTCAGCACCATACCCGTGCTCGTGGGTTTCACCGAAGTGGTAAACGTCTAAGACCTGCATCACTTCGGGCTTCCCTCCCACATTAAGCTGACACGCCGTGATATGACTGGAATACTGTTAAAAGCGGCGTTAAACCCCTCTCACTCACTCACTCCATCTCTTCGAACATCATTCCAGACATCAAGCACACATTATGAAGCAGTGCCATATTTTTTTAAACTTGTTGTAGCATGTTTCCCCTGCGTCTTTATTGGTCTAGTGAGACAGGTAACTTAGGTATCGTTTTGCTTATTGAAAAAGGTACTTTACAGTTAGCTACGCTGTATTGATGTCGGTGTCATTCAGTCCATCTGTATCTATACAATTTATAAGAAACATTTGAATATCTTACATATATCATCTTTTTCCTTTATTCTGTTTGTATGTTGTTTAACGCCGCACTCAGCAATATTCAAGCTATATGACGTTGGTCTGTAAGTAATCGAGTCAGGACCAGACAATCCAGTGATTGACATCATGGACATCGATCTAAGCAAATTGGGATACGATGACATGCATCAACGAGCCTGGCCACCGGTTCCCTTTAGTCGCCTGTTACGGCAAGCATGGTATGTTGAAGACCTATTCTACCCCAGATCTTCACGGTTATTTTCCTTTATAGGTCTGGGACATCAAATGCACCTCATTCGTGAGAATGAATGGGTAATCTCATATCTGAACTTATACTATATATAGTACTGGTCTAGAACTATAGATAATGATATATGAATGTCTTGATAACGTTCAGTTATTGTGGTTACACTGTATGTAGACGGGTCATATACTGTGTTCTACATGTGAGTTACGAGGATCAGGCTGATAATGTGTCATCGTACCTCAACGACGTGGATCGATGCTCATTTCATCAACCACTGGTTGCCTGTCTCATACTGGAATAGCTTGAACTGTGTTAACTTCCACTAACAAAACAAGCATTCAATGGCTCACTCACTCATCTCAACATTACCGCGCAATCCGTCGTGCACAGCAGAGCGCGACATTCCGCGCGTCCGCGGTCACACCACTCACGGAAACATCCGACATCGTACGATGCCCGTGTGGCCTGATCAATACTCGCCAGTACGGTGAGCAAGGCGCTCCCCTGGGGGGAAACACTTGAACTAGTGTTCAATCGTATGGTTTATTGTGGTCTGCATCTCAAAATTATGGAACAGAAACAAGTGATGTCCCTGCAACATATTTTCCCATATGTACGCCTTCTGACCACATGATGGAACACGATGAAATACAAGGAATCGCGCTTGATGAGAAAACTTCTGAAATTTATTAAACTTTATTTTGAATAACACTAAGGACCATTTCAAACAAGCAATTAGTGAAAATTCCACACACGTGGGAAATGCACACGAAGAAAGGTAATTATGTTTTGGAAATTAGAAATACCTGTAAAGAAGAAGAATTAGATTACATGATTGTGAAAAATGAAAGAAATCAGGATTTAAAGCTCTGCGTCTTTTACACTCTTCCGTTTATCTAAGAATTCTGTCTCGTCAGAGAGCGTCAGTTATTTGCAATCTAATTTGCATTGTAACATGACACGCGAATTCAACAGAACATTTAATAAAGCCATGCATTATTATGTCGTGCGCTAGTTATCCCTCGGGATGTCAGGGTATTTGACGGACATCCATGAATTAGTATGTCAGTAATTTTTATTAACCTCATCTCGAACTCTGTACCAACGAGTGTCAATGTGAGAGACCAGCTTTCATCCCCTCCGCCTAAAAATAGCCACGCTCGCTCCCGAGGACCAATGAAAAGCAGTGGACTTGCCCGAAGCTTGAGTAACTCAAGTAGTTGAGGGAATACCTTCACCATGGTATTACGCAAGGGAGGTAACTGCTACCGGGTCGGGTGTGCTCCAACTGCGTGTCGTGTTTAGACCAGACCCAAACAAACGGGAAGTTTACAGTTCACAAATTTTTATGAGCAGACGGGAGGCTACTCATTTGTAGATTTCCAGCGGTATGGGTGTGAATATTTACATCGTGTTAGCTGGGATTCTAATTCTTGGAGCAGAAGGTAATCTTTTCATATTCTTTCAAGGTTACATGCAATTTTGGCGATAGTTTGGGGTCATATCGCTCAGCTGTGATAGCCCTTATATCGCAGTCACCCTACAGTTAACGCTGCCGAAGGGAGTATATCCCCGTTACAACGCGCTCGGGAATAATGCCACGGTGTATCGACTCTTCCACGCTGTGTTCATGAATTATTACCAATTCTATCACTTTAAAACTTTCACTAACAGAACATAATATAAAATCAATTTCTTAAAAGGAACCCACCAGCTCCTTGAGATGTGTCAAGTTAAGGGCTATCAAGTATCTTCCTACCCTAGGCCACTGACATACTTTGTGAACAGGCGTCTAGAAGATCGCAATGTTTATATTTCGGGGGAGTGTATTTTGTGAGGTGGCTGTATCTCAGCGCCGCAACAAGCCACTCCCAAACATATCGCTGTTTGTATCGTGTGTGTTGGACTTTGAAAAGACAGCGCTTGTATTGAATGTTACAGTCCATGTAATATATACAAAGTCGGGTGGCGAGATGTTGTTGACGCACGATGTGAAACACTCCATTCTTCCGCGAAAACTATCGGGTTGTCAGTGTTGAGTTTGATCATTGGGTAGATTACACTAGTGACGAGACAGTGTGACAAGTTAACATTTTTATGCTATTCATTGATAGATTGATTACTAGACATGGACGCATTGTGTATGTGTTATGAAATCCCCAAACTGTCAGCGCTCTTGTTGACAATATTTTATCAACATTGAATACACAGAAAGGAGATAATCTGTCGTATGTTACGCGTTAGTTATCAAATGCAGAGAAGATAAATGGCAATATTATCTATTTTATGGCCTCTGGTGTGTAGACAACCGCATTAGTGATATTTTAAAGTTCATGTTACACATTTTGACATAAACATGTAGGTTAAACCAAAGACGTATTGTATATACGTAGTAGTAGTAAACGTATGTGATTCTATGATTCAGAATTATGAAACGGGCTGTTCTGATCCACATTTGTTTGAACCCGAACCCTTTAGAAGCATTCGTGTCGAGGATATGTGACCCAATTACCTAATATCTTCAATGTAATTACCACCCCTGTCAGTTTGGATCATTTTACCTCAGCTGGCGTTTCTCTGTTTACTGCAGTGTTCGTGTAAATAACCCATCCAGGAATTGTTTCGAGTTCATACAAGCCGACTTGATTCACATTTGTATTCAATAACAGGTCGAGACACCCTTCTCATTTGGTTTCCCGCCAAACAATGCGAGCATTCCGCGTTGTGTGTTGACTGCAGCAATATAGAGTACGTTACCGACACCTCCACTTCAGCACTTAAAACAGATGTAATGAGAGATGCGATCTGGTAGATAGCTAATGCAGAAGACCGGCTGTGACCCGTGTCAGTGAAGACATGTATGGGGCAACCCACTGATCGGTGCACGCCGCTCAAATACACTGCACGTTGCCAGAATCCGCCATCACTTTCTATTTACCTCAGGGACGTGATATATTTTATTGTCAAAAACATGCACAGTTGGCTCAAGCTAACGCGGAATATCACTTAATGCATCCAGTAATATATATCTCTTTCAAGTTTGAAAATAAGACGATGTGCTTATTATTTTTGTAGTGCATGTGTAGATAAATTTACCAGGCACCGTATGTTAAAACAGATATGTTTATACCTTCAGCAAGTTAGCCAACAGTTTCACCCTGGGAACACCTTGACTCCGAAAACATTACTAAGCTGACGATTTTCTTCTACTTGTTCCCGATTAGGATTATTGTCAGACTGAACATCCTTGACCCAGTTTCTTGAAAATCGAATCTTTCAAATTAACTACATAGGAACATCTGAAACATTTCTTTACTAGTTTCGTGTCTACTTCGCCTCTCCATAACTTGCCAATGGCCTTGTCGAAGCGTTTCGTATGGCCATCATGATGATACTATCATAATATAACATTTATACTAAGTTTTCCTATAATAATTAGATCCACATCAAGTGTTTTTATAAGTTATCATGGTGTAATATTTATACATCATTTCATATAATTATAGTTTAGCAAGTAATACTTATCATAAGGTAAAATGCATATATAAAATATCAGTAGTTTCAGTTATAGCTTTTTAGATAGATGCTAGCCTAAGGTAACGAGAACACATCTCCTAGACATACTATTCAATAAGACAAAAGATATGTCTACATAGTCTTATAGATTGCTTTGAACTATTTTATTTAAGTAAATCTGTCATCACCTATAGTAGAATAACATTCCCCAATTACTTCAAATTAGACTCATTATGGATTAGCCCCCATACAAGCTCGTCTATAGTGATACCATGATCTCCTTCCAAGCACCCAGTAAATATGTTTACAAGATTAGTGCCAGTCCAACAGGATTAACAGGATTAAGTATTCCCCACTGTCTAGCCATTCATCAACCATAAGGCACACCCCCATCGTGTATCAACCAATCATATTCATTTTTATTGTTCTACGTTTTGTTAAATGCATACAGAGGCAAAATGTTAGGCAGAAGGGGTTTGTCGCTCTAACCAAGCAGACCTCTCTCCCACAGTCCAGAGGGTTGTACCGACTCTCTGTGGCACCCTCAGCTATATTCTAAGATATTTTAAATTGTTAATTGTTCTTGTAAATAAAATTGCGATTAGTCTCCTGTGACTCCGGCTCTTTGCTGACTTATTCCCCCAAGAAAACCAGCACGCCATTTGGAAGGTTTTGTTCATCCGAACAGAACCATAATAATACGTCAAACAGAGACCTGTAGTCCTGCCCCATTACTGTGGAATAATAGACTGACTGAGTATGGTTTTACGCCGCTTTTAGCAATATTCCAGCAATATCACGGCGGGGGACACCAGAAATGGGCTGGAATAATAGATATATATAGTCTACGCAAGTCCAGGGCAAACTAAACCAAGCCTAGTTTCCTTGATTCCACAGCAGAAGGGAAAAGGTTCTTTTGAAAAGAAAAACAAACAATTATTTTAAAGATATGATTTCGTGGATTAAGTGTACGTCTGAGACTTGTTACATGGCTAAATGTTGGTCAGTGAACTCTTCACTACATTGCGAAGGTTCACAAAGTCACCAGCAGCAGTATCCGACCCAAAACATACCCCCACCAGTTGCATTGCCGTCTCTTCTTGGTGTTTACTTGTTTCGTGTGAAACCTTTAAGAATACAATATCACCGGAAGAATGTTTTGAAAATTAACATGCACTCCCTTGCTTAGGTCACGCCCATATTAACAGTGTTGAATTATAGAGTGCACTTCCATTTGCGTCAATGTCTGCAAGCTTTCGAAATATTTGTATTCTGTGATTTAAACCACATGGCAGATAACTCTGCTTATGCCGACACCTTCATAAGATGTATTGCATAGCGCGTATGACGGGACATTCACCAGTGGGGCTGGGCACCAGCGTCAAACACATACTCCATACATGTCGTCACGTAGCCAGTTGCGGGGGTAAAAACACCTGGTGTCCTTTCATTTAATTCCAATAATTACAGCTTGAACCGGAGCAATAAAACTTTCACGGGAGTTCTTGCGTCCATTCCTTATCTACAGGGAAAGATCGTCAAAGAGACGGAGGTACATGTCAGTTATAAAAAAATTAGTTTCTAAGTTTCAGTGAGTACGTTGAAATTTAACATCGCATCGGCACTATTTAGTCGCATTCAGGAAAATATGATTTGAAAAATGGTCATGCAAAACCGCCATTGCAATGTATTTCTGCACTTTCACTTTTTTACACTGGCCAAGACGACAGAGAAGTGTTTGTCTTTGTCTTTGGCGATATCTGACTTGCAATATGCAAATGTTCTTACTATATAGTTGGAGTACATGCAACTGGTTTACATTCATCCAACGCATGAGTTTGTGCTTAACAGCAGCGACTATTGTATTAGGTTACTGCCTCCAAATTATTCCCATGTGACTTCCGGTTGTCATGCACGGTGGGAAAGCCTATCCATTGTGTCACGTGATGACCCTCTGATTGCACAGCCAGGAAGGGGCGACATGGGGGCAACACTATCTGATCATACACGCCATATTTGCACGTAATTGTTTTGTTTTTCTCAGCTGAACAAATCTAGGTCTCTGACACCGCTTTAAATTTACACAGATGTAACTGAAATCAAGCTGACAACCTTTTGAGTAGTAATCATCGCCAAGTAATTTGAGTCGTTTTCAGAGCTATCGATGTATATTAAGAGCTGTGACATTTAGTATCCTAATATTCCATTTATTATTTGAACTCTTTATTCATATGGTCACCTGTTTGGAGAATTAGCTACAGTCACATGACGAAGTAATGTAGTACAGCTCGTGTATAGGTTGATTTTAAACAAGTGTGGAAGTGACTCTCAACATGAATTCAGTATGTCTACAAGGTATTAGATCCGGGGTAGAATAGATCTTCAGCAACCCATGCTTGCCGTAACAGGCGATTATGCTTGTCGTAAGAGGCGACTAACGGGATCGGGTGGTCAGGTTCGCTGACTTGGTTGATGCATGTGGATCGATGCTTATGATATTAATCACTGGATTGTCTGGTCGATTGTCTGGACCCGATTATTCACAGACCGCCGTCATCATATAGCTGGGATATTGCTGAGAGTGCGGCGTTAAACAACCAACCAACCAACTACAAGGTATTCAAGATGTAGGGACAGAAACCACCTTCTAAATGCCACTCAAAGTCTTGATTGAAGATATAGTTATCAACCAATCAGTTGCATTAATATCAAGTTAAAACACCGTGCTCATGGACACACGTCGTCGTGTCGTAAGTGTATGCGGCCTGGAGATCGTTCATTTGCCACATTTTGAAAATAAGCGACACTCCACTCAGGGCATAAAGTATGGATGAACAGTCCTGTCTACATGCAAGACACTATATCAGATACACCGCCTGATGTGCATATGGGTATTATCAAGCGATCTTTGATGACTGACATTGCCCCGCCTTCAGCAGTACTATTACACTTAACAACATCGCGTCTAAGTAATTGTTGACTTTTGGGACAGCCTTCAGCTAATGTGTGTGATCTTCGGCTAACTGTAAACAGCACACGGCCAGACTAATTTGTGATCACGGTGATTACAGACCTTTAGCCAATCTTCATTTGCAATATTGTATATCACCGAGAAAGGCAAAAGGGTAAAGTTTATTGTGTACCCGTGGGTTTCTATTATTTGGGATAAGGCGAAGAAATAAAGTAACATGTCCCTTATAGCGAACCTTCCGTGATAACTGATGACTGTTGCATGTGCCGGCCTCTAGTTTACAAATAACATTTACGCAACTTGTTGGAGAAAATGAATAGAAGTGGTTGTATTATATCACTGTAAACCAATCTCAATTAAACAATTTACAGCTATCCCTATGGATCGTGGAACTCTGCCCTCTGTACTGTCAATTAAGTTTCAGTGCTTGAAATATTTAAGATTTTGGTTACTCCTTGGCGAGCTGGATTTTTAAAAAAAAATTGGCATCATACTATGCGCAGATTTGTGGGACTGGATACAGTATTCCTTTACGTTACTCAACACTCATCACAGCATATGCTGGTAATAGATCTAACCGCCTTCACTCAGAGAAGGGACAACAACCTGTTTCTGAATTCAGCATTTCCCAACATGTTTACAGAAAGGGCTTGCATGTTTCCCTTCGTACATATGGCGAGTTTCGTAGCAGGCCGCAGATGGACGACCCCCTCTATTTCCACATCATTAGGTTTACTCTGCCTCCGAACACAGCTCAGAAATTAACCAATTTACCATCTATCTCTTGAATTATTCATGCAATTTCAGATGTCGGTTATCACATGCGATTTTGACCCCTTCTGAACACATCTATTCAATTCTGGCCCTGCGCAGTGTTCATGATTCATCCGGGACCTTTTATGATTACCCGTATGCAACAATTGCGAACGTGGTCAGTGGAATCTTACGTAATGGCGGCTACGCTTGGTAATCATCGACTGAATCGGAAGTTCATGGAGGTTAATGGAGGTATCATAAAATGACAAGTTCAATCATATGAGACGTGGAATCAGCTGTGGAAGTGATTCGCTATCGGCTTTGTTACATCAGTGGAAAATACTAATCTGAGCACGCTTAATCTTCATGAATAATTGAACATTGTTCATTAAAGTGAAAATAATTGTATGCTTTTATAACCTGTTGATTATCAACATTAGATGAAAGTCGCTTATTAAATATTTCATAAACTGACAAATAAAACTATCATTAATAGTTGTGTATCAAGTTATATTCTACTATTAATGATTTCAAATGAATATGACCGAATTAATTTTATCTGCCACTTAAAGCAAATGCCACTTATTCTGCACTTTCTTTGAAGGTTGTTATCGTTGATATGATATTTATAATATTTATACAGTAGAATGCAATAAAAACAGTTCACAATTATGATAATGTCTTATTGCGATATGCCAATGGTAGCCATATGTACAACGGTAAAATACCACAAACGGACTATCAAAAGCTAAATCCGAGCATGTCGCAAATACATCAATTGATTAACCTCCAGAACTGACCCAGATTAATGTGCTCTTAATTATAACCTATTATCAACTGAATTGGCATACGATATACACCGCTGTGTCGGTATAATTAGCACTCCAAACATGACGAAGGCGGGCACGTGTTATAGCCGTTTGGCAAGGACCATTTTTGTCCCATACATGCATCATTCTAGACTAACATCTAGTCTCTGAAATGAACATATCCTACATAAAAAAACAGTTGTTCAGTTATCTTCATAAAAATATAATAAAAAGGAGCCCAGTGACTCACTTGCCAAACATTATAGACTTGCATGGGCTATATCAGGGTCTGTAAGACAGACTAGCATCATTCCATCGTCTGTTGGGACATTTATCGGTCAGCTCTTTGGAAATGTACCATCCTGTAATGTTTGCTAATTTAGAAATAATGCATGAGACAATTATAAGTTAGTAATCACGCTTGGGCTGCTGTAATGAAAACAGCTGTGTAAAGAGGGTTTTATGATGATCATATTAGCTTACTTTCTCTCAACCAAAGCTTATGTACACACATATTACGATGTAGACATAATTCGAAAAAGTGAAATGGTAAAGGTCTTCTCCATTTATATGCGCATGTTATTAACATCGAAACATGTAACTGACATGTACATAATGTCTAAATGAAGAAGATGGCTTGGTTGATTGCCGTTTACCCCTTCGGTACAAATTACTGTGGCAATAATCCGTGGTGGACGAGACACAGTACCTATTACCTCTTGACGTGATGACTTACTGGCATTACATTGTGTTGTAACATACGGAGAGTTGTACACGTGAAACACGTACACTGTCGTTTCAGAGATGTTCCCATCGTTTTGGCCTTTCCGTACTTGATTGTAGACTTATAAAACATAACGGTGAAATATTGCAGAATGTGGACACAGTCTCTAGGTCTTGTTTGTGTTTCGGTTCGGGTGTTATTATAAAGGAAGAATGATCAGTTACTTTAAATTCAAGAATAATGCAGAGAACAATAAATCCTTGGAAAAAAAGCAGTATTTAATTGGCACTTCCGTAGGCCGTGGGCTGCAAGGACGACTGTTCATTTTTGGAACGATGTTTTCCTTCAGGAGAAAATGTCGGCAAAACTCCTGAGAAACAATGAACCAGAGGCGTGTAGGCATTGTAACAATATACTGGAATCAAAGAGTCATTGATATGGACCACAACTGTAGGCTATGTAGCAGCACCGGGATCCGGCTCAAGAGATCCATTGAAGGAGCATCCCACATCTCCAGATGAGCTCTAATTAGCTTCGACACCTAATTAAGCCGCCATCTTTCTTGCAGGTGCTTTTGTCAGTTTTCTTTAACCCTGGGATCCCTTGATTAGCTGTATCGTATTAGGTGGCAAATGGGCTTCAATCGTCCCTGGATTACTCGGCCGCATTAATCAATGACAATGTTTACATTTTTGGTGGCAGCGGTGGGATCAATATCATTGTCCAAATGAAAGAGGTGGCGCAGAGGTCATATTTATACATCGACGAACTGTCATCCTGGTGCTCCTTATGCAGTGAGCATTTAGTGATACTAATTATGGCCTCAACACAACCTTGTTCCAGGATATCTCATATTGAGATGGAGGCGGGCAATTAACCATCGAGATTTGCCCCTATTCGCTTTCATCCCCTTAAGAAAAAAAATGCGTTTAGCTAATGAATGTCTGCTATCTTAAACCCAGTTGTCACGGTCTGTATGAACATTGGTTGGGATAGATGTTTGAAGAAATTCCTTTATCAAGCTGTTTGAGGAACAAGAATCTTACTGCAGTTTACGGTTCCGTGTGTTGCCATAATGATGTTGGCAACTGTATTGCATGAGTGAGTGACCATCATCAAGTGCTGTGGTCATACGGAGAGAGAAATGGTTAATGTGATGTTTTCAAATGAACCCTTACTACGGCTGGGATATTCATGAAGCAATCAAACGGCATTATTGATGCACGCTCCCATGTTTCTCTATTTGTTTTGGTGTTCTTTGACATTGCTTCCGAAACGCTTTCGTAGCACAAGAGTGTTGAACAGCTGACGTAATCTGCGCCTGAAATGTAATTTGAAAATCAGGCATAATTAAACTGTAAAATTACTACTGCTTGATTATCGTAGCATAAACAATTGTCTATCTCATTTGTATTAAGAGCCGGGAAGATTGTATGGTTAGCGGAACAAGAGCTGAGAATTCAACGCGCAGAAATCTTGTGCTTTTTCACAAGCAAGTGTTTTGAGCTTTGAATTTTCATGAGAAACCACTTAAGCTTAGCACGTGGAGGGTGTCGTGACGTAAACCAACACGCAGCCAGTGGAGTGGCCTTGCTAGGGTGGAGAGAAGTTTGATTAAGAATTTCAAGGAAGTGTCGCTCTGTGTTACTTGACGGGGAATTAAGCTCTAACGACATAAAATCGAAGGATTTTGTCATCCGAGTTAATTTAAACTGTCGTTTCGTGATGCGACATGACTGACTATTAATCCGTTTTGAATATCGTGTCATGCGCAATAACACAAGAGGTCATAGAAGAACACGTTGATGGATCGCAGATGTTGGCTTGTTTTTTGTAAAGTTTTTCTCACAAAGGATAATGTTATTTCTCTTTCGTTATTAGTTCACCTAAGCTAAAACGTTTTGATTATCTGTGATATTATGGTGTATTTACACGCAATAGTGAAGTCAGAAAAGGAGTGTAGTCATATATAAATGTTTTGTCTTTCTACATATTTACTGGTACACGAATAGCCATTATATGACAATATAGGTCATTATCATTTACATAAATACAGCTGAGGCAACAAAACTCCTAAACCGAGTTATTTTATAAGTCGGACGTTTTCTTCACTATGGTTATAACGAACTCGAAGGGACCACTCATTTAAGTTCGTAATAACCGTAGTTCGTTATAAGCATACATACAGCATTTATACAACAAATGGTCGGGACCAAAAAACAAGTTCGTTTTATCGGTCATTTCGTTATAAGCGTGTTCGTTATAAACGTAGTTAAGTGTATAACGATTGGGTGTGCAGGTCCAAATGAATAGGTTTTGTTTCCAATTGACGTCGGACTCATTTTGGTACAGATATTGTATTAACCAAATTGTTGTTGATAAAAAAATGATATAACAGTGTAATTACTACATGTAAGAATGTTTTAACTTTGTAAACAAACAAATGATGAATCCTCAACATTCGCATTGTGAGGTGCCTAACCATCAACAAACAACACCTGATAAGTATTCACCGACAGACGCTCAAGGTATCAAACAGTTTCAACGTCATGAAAAAAGACGTGATGCTTTACCACTTCCATCAGAACAGCGATATCCTCCTAGCACCTGCTCATGAAGACTATTTTCTTTGCTTGAGTGTGTCCGCCTCTGGCAAGAAGAAGACACCTCTAATTATCTGCCAGAGCTGCGAACACACTCGGTGAAGCTGTACAGAAACGTGTGGAATCATATAACACCTTCTGTTACCACACATAACAAACGTCCATGGTATCACAGCTTCACCGAATTACCGTGAAGGGGACTTGAATGTTGATCCACATACACAGCTACAGTACTGCTGAGTGGTGTAACGGCGGTGGCTCTTACAGACTCTAAAGCACAGGGCCGCACCCAACAAGCGATCTTAGCGCTAAGATGATCGTAACTCCCATACGTTTACCAAGGCTTACGATAGTCGTTTGTGGAACGAACCTTAGTCTGCGAGTTTCAGCATTGAGAAAAAAGCAAGTGCATCATCCCCAGTGTATAACAGGCAGGATGTAAGTTATGTTTTAGATGTTAAAAAGATGGTAGTGACGTAAGTCCAATGGGGAACCTTTGTCGATACATCTGCTAGTTCTGTATTTGTGTGCAATTGATAGTCTGCGAAAGTAGACGGGATAAAGACGGCAATGTATTTGTGTTGATATGTATAAGCCGCACTTAAGAATTTTCAAATGTTCTTTTCATTTGTCCCCGTCTCCTTCGTCCAGTGGGTAGAGCGTCCGCCCGGAGAGCGGAAGGTCGGTGATTTGCTCCCCGGCCGCGTGATATCAAAAGACGTCAAAAGATGGTACTTGTTGTTACCCTCGGCGTATAAAACAAGGACTGGTCTGATTGGAGTCAGTATACTCTGTCGGAGTGGGATAGCCATGTTACGCTGCAACATGGTATCCCATTTGGGCAGTGGTAGAGCGGCCCCTAGCGACTGGAAGGTCCCGGGTTTGATCACCGGCCACGTCATACCAAAATACGCTAAAGGATGATACTTGTCGTTACCCTGCTTGGCGCTCGGCATTAAGGAGCTAAAACAGGAACTGATCAGCTCGGAGTCTATATACTGAGTCTGAATGGGGTATTTATGTTAAACTGCACCATGGTGTCTCAGTGGGCTAGCACTATTAAACCGGCATTAGTCCGGACTAGTACAAGCAGCCACACAGACAAGAACATGCACGTCGTTATATACGTGGCAGAATCTTGAATACGACATTAATCTCCATTTAACCTCCCATAGTCATTGTCGCCACTCCCGTCAAAAACTGTTCGCCTTTTCATCCCTAACAAAATACTGATGTAAGATCTCTAGGAATTACCAGAACATCTATCATCGAGCGTAAGAAGAAAGAACGCAATCTAAAAGTAGGTTTTGTTGACAGTGATAGATGTGCGTGTAGTTGCGCAGACTGTTTAGACTGCTGCAGCTAGTGGGGATAATGCATGTTCCCCCCGATTCTGACAGCAACTGTTGCCTGAACTGCCGGCTACAAGTAGAGTGTGGACAAGATAGAGATGCCGCTTTGAGGGCTCAGATGAAGGTTTTCATTACCCATGGCTGTTATAAACCAGTCCAACCTTTCAGTGGTGTCCACTCCGGCGAGGACGGACATTCAGTCCCCACTAATTGTCAAACATGCGAAACTGCATGTCAAGAATATTGATGTTTGTATGCCTTCAGTGGGAAGTATTCAAAAGGCCAATCCCGATACTACAAGGGGTGGCTGAAAAGTTCTGAGTTGGACTGTGTTGGTGGTTGGTAATTATTCTTCAACATAACCTCGTGTGAGATCCACACTCGATGCTGGAGCGTCTGATGCGTCATATGTGGAATATCCTCAACATGTGGACCATAAAACGTTTTGAAAATTTTACTGAGACCTTGAATGTTGTTCCCTTGATCAAACACCTTTAGCCGCTTATGTCACGTTACTTCATCAATATCCTCATTGTAGTTCATCGCCGATGGATATGAAATCAGTTGTTATGTGTCATTACTTCAAATGATTCCCTGTAAATACATAAGCAATAGGTCTAATGTGCTAAATCTAAGTGGTTCATTTGAGCTGTATGAGCTGCGAAGCATTTATGCAGAAGTAAAGAAGCGTTGCACGAGGCTGCTTTTGTCTCCTAATGGTAATTACTCTTGAAGCTAATGTCTTTCTACATTGTAACAACACATGTCGGTCCCCATCACAGGGGTCTGTAGGAGGATTAATAATGGTTTAGTCAGTCTCAGTGTCGTCAACGAACTTTCTAATTGTCAGAAAGATCAGTTTTCTATAAGGAGATTGTCTTTGTAGGTTTCGCCTTTGTAAAGGACATGTTAGAAGTTTGTAAGGTAATAGCAATGAGTTGGTCGCTGCGTGGAGCAGCTAACATGTCAGACAGTCTGTTATCGGACAAGCGTCAGTTCTAGGAGTCCGTTAATGTCGAAATGTCAGTGTGAAGAGTTTGGATCCAGATACCCGACATTAATCTCACTGGACGCATCATCTTCAATTGTGGTAATACGATTCCACATCTCCAGGGAAATTACATACTGTAAAGGTCACGTTTCCTTTGCTGTTGGCCGCCAATGAGTGAAATGTAACATTGCATGGCGGAGTAGGCCAATCACACTGTCCATGCACGCATTTACCTCCACAGACCCGTAGAGATCCGGGTTAGAAAAGGTTTTCAGCAACCCATGCTTGCCGTAAGAGGCGACTATATTTGCTTGTCGTAACAGGCGACAAACGTGATCGGGTGGTCAAGATCGCTGATTTGGTTGATGCAAGTCATCGTATCCAAATTGCGTTGATGAATGCTCATGATGTCAATCACTGGCTTGTCTGGTCCAGACTCGATTAATTTCAGTCCGGTTCTGTCCAGTATCTGCTGAGTGTCATTATTCCTATCATCGAATCAGATAGCAAATGTGTTTCTTCCGACTATATTGAGAAGAATATGACTAATGTGATATACAAAGTGCTATATAAGAACAAAAGAGGGATTCAGGCAGATATGTAGTAGAAGTGAGCATCCATGTCTAAATGTGTCAGCAAATAATTCAAGTAGCACTCATTGTTGACTTGAAGTTCGAGACGTTGCGAAGTGTTCATACATGAGCAAGAATTAGATATTGCAGTTGAAACGACGTCACGTGTATTAACATGACATGCAGATCATGTTCTATGAGCAGTTTTGCCTGGCCTCCCGATCCATTAGCAGAATGTCTTGTTTCATTACACAACCTTTGACGTTTGTTTTTAACTTGTCGTAGTGCTGGCATGTCGTCTTGCAACATTGGGAACACTCCTGACAGGGTCAAATAGAGCGAATGTGTCTTTTAACCTGTTAAAAGGAAACCTTTGGGATCAAAACAGCTGAATCTGGCTCAACAAATTGGAAGGTTTAATTATCCTTTACTACATAAATGCAATCAGTGAAGATCCCCTGATAATATCCAAACGTTTATCATAAAACTTCATGAAATGTGATTTTCTATGATCTGATGATATTGTTTGTGTTGTTATTTGTTGTTTGACGCGTGGGAGGGGTGACAAGCATGCGTAGATGAAAACCAATGCTTATCCGGATCTTCACGAGTGGCAACACGCATGGGTCGCAGAAGACATATTCCATGTATGACAGACTAAGGACGTCATTACTCTTTCATCTTGTGCCACAAAGGGTCTGCTCTCTGTCATTGGATGGAAGATATGTTTGTGAAAAACATCATAGTTGCCTGTGTTTGGATCATATTGATTACATTGCTTGGTGTGATGTGACTAGGTTTTCAGAAAGCTGATGTCAAATTGAAATATGCACCTTAATCTAATGGATTAGAATGAAAGCGTTTGCTCAAATGGAATGTGAATTTCACGCTCACGAACTGTAATTATTCATGAAGCAAATCTAGCCAATCTGATCTTTGAGGGTTTCCTACGGCTACCAAAATAAGATTTGAAGTTTTGCAAAATGACTCTGAGATTTTAAAATTAAAATAAGCTTGCAGCAATTTTACACAAAGGACAACAACAATGCATTATGGCATCATCTAAAGTGCATGTGAAATTCATTAAGAGAAAAGAAAGGACAATTTTCCGGTCGCAGTGAACCAATATCTTGAGGGTAGCCATTCCTGGCGCAATCCTCGTAGTTTGCCATCTTCAAAAACCTTGCCAATTGGGCATGGAAAGAAAAGATCGAAGATCACCCTTTGGGAGAATTAGATTTCAACGGTTCCCAGAAATGAGACCAGAAAAGTCATTAATACTAATTTGCACAAGTACAGGATGTCTTGACCTTCTATAAGCATCGCCACCATCGCCTTTAACGTGGTAACGTCCACCAAGGGGCATCATATGTGGAGGTCTGATGGGGCATGGAGAAAATGGTCAATTTATCTTGTACATTAGATCACGAGTGGGTAACTTAGCAGGTCTATATATTGTGATATTCTGTCATTCCGAGTGGATGTGGTCATTTTGTACCTGCACGAAAACTGTCTTAGAACGTATCGCTGTGATATGTTTTAGAATAAAGTATTTATTGCACACCGCTAAAAACGGCGGGTTCAAACAGATCATTGATTTGTTGTATTAGTATATACTTGAAATGACAGGCACATCGGAATAAGCCTAATTACTATCATTGCTGCTGAACAACTCATTTTCAAAGCTGCAGGCCTTTTGCGTTTGTTTTTTAATCTTTGCATAGTTTTGTTATAAGCTGCAATAATAGAAAATTTACACCTGCATTTACTCCTTATAAACAGATATATGCACTTTGCCATAAGTCAGTTAGTTATTTGAGGTTCGGTTGGGTAGCCTAGTGGTTAAAGCGGTCGCTCCTGACCCGGTTCGATTCCCCGCATGGTACAATGTTTGAAGCCCATTTCTGGTGTCTCCCGCCGTGATATTGCAGGAACATTATAAAAGCGGCGTACTACCATTCTCACCCACAGTTATGTGTGATATATGCTCGACTGGTGACAGTAGGGAGTTGAGCAGAGGCTTCATGAAGTTGCTGAGAAAAATTCATTCGTCATTTCATGTGATGCAAGGTGTAATGTAGGCGCAGGAGAACCCTCATTTATCTGATACGGGATTGTTTCATTGTGCAAGGTTTGTCAACCAGCACGCACTGCACGTGCTAGTAGTTGATCGCAACATCGACCAGCGTTTAAATTACAGGGCTGATTTGAAGCAATCGATCTACTGCAAGATTTTTTCAGCCCATGTGACAAAGGTCACGAAATTAGGATAACTTCATCAAATGGTTGTCGTATGTGATACGTCACCTTCATTTAACTGTTAAATACACAGAAAGAAGAGGCGGCATGTGTAATCTTCCCCATCTGACTTCCGCGGAACGCCGCCTTGCCTTTAACGCTGTCAATCAGGAGAGATTAAGACTCCCCTTCCTACGTTTTGTTCGTTTGGGAACCTCCGGTAGTTACTTGATCAAACATGTAATTAATTTCTCAGAGATCTCCCCTTCGCCGAATCTGAATTTTTATTGAAAATGTCATGGCGGATTTGGAAGTAATTTGTCTGAAAACAAGGTTCTTGACTCTTGCTGTTCTTTGACTGCTTGTGTTTTAGCCGTCAAAGGGATGCACGACTATAGAACGGTAGATTAAAGTATCTATTTCAGTACGCGGATAATAAATTCTATCCCTTTCTATTAAATTCTCCCACTCAAAGTTCTGGTCCTGAAATACGATCTTCATAAGGCTTTTACCTAACGTGCTGTAGTAACCAATGTGAGTCTCACCGTCGTTAGACGTTAATTAATTGACACTTCGTGGCACATTTCGACTGATTTGGTTGGACAGATGGGTAGCCTTATGTTCGAGATCAGTGACTTGTGTTTTCTGAATGGAACAAATATTCTAATGATGACTTCAGATCAAGCAGCATATACCGAAGTCATTGTCTCCCTACTAGATTCTCTGTTAAAACAAGGAACAAGTCCAGTTGAACTTTGTCACTCTAGTAGGCTCCAAAGCCTGTACTGAATGGTAAATCCATGGATGTATATCAATTTTATCTTTATAATAAGCAAGTATAGATAAGCGGGCAGTACAAAGACGCCAATCTCTTTCAGAGACAACTTCTTATTATTTTTATAATCTAGAAATTATGATTTAAACAAAACATTATTGCCATAGAGATTTGTGCAAGTTTAATCTTGCACATTCCTTAGCTCCTTTTCTACATGACCTTTATAGCCTTGTTTCCTTATATTTTCGTTTCACAAATCTTTTATTGATCAGAGAAATTAGTATCAACATATTTACATAAGGGCGAAAGCATACACGAAGATTTATTGGTCTTGGAATTATCTTGCGTTCGATAGATATTTTAGTGTTTGCCACCTGCCATACAACTACATGTTCATTTTAAAAGCGAAGTTGAAAATAATTGTCTTAAAAAAGTGTAAAAGCATAGAGAAGTATCGACCAGCAATTCCCCCCTGACAGAGTTGTGGCCGTGAGATGTTGGAAGCGAGGAAACTGCTAAGTTATCACGGGGAGAGTCGGTAGATGGCTTATGTACTTTTTAGGTGACAATGTAATTATCTTTTGCGTTGCCGGATGCCTCCATGCCTTACGAGGGCAAAATCATACTGAGATATTCTCAAGTCGGAAAAGAATACAGTTAAATCACAGGAAACAGTATGAGGGTTGTTGATTTATGGTAGGAGACTCATGAGATCTATGGATTTCCACGCCAAACGTAAGAGCTATTTGAAGACGTTAAAGAAATGTTTAGATTATTGCCTGGCTCATTGTTTAAGATATCACTAGCACGGGTGAAACTGTTATTAAGGTGGAGCGGCGTTTGCTCTATACATCACACTGATGTGGGTTGGGTTTTCTGGACAGCGTTAGTGGTACAATGGGTTGTTTCCCCATTGATTATTCTTTCCTTATCGCGAGGTTCGATTCTGATGCGCCAGTTTGTGTAATCTCGCTTTGACTTCCTTTGATTGTTCTGGTGATTTGAAATGGTATTGTTTTGCATCTGTCCACAT
The DNA here is from genome assembly GCF_023055435.1 of Haliotis rufescens. Taxonomy (NCBI): domain Eukaryota; kingdom Metazoa; phylum Mollusca; class Gastropoda; order Lepetellida; family Haliotidae; genus Haliotis; species Haliotis rufescens. The sequence goes on from NW_025963813.1 coordinate 19,600,805, forward strand.
CTGTTGCACTCTCATGTATGACCAAGACTGGACGTTTGGTGGTGCATCTGCCTCCAAATCAGACCCCAGTGGGGTTCCGGGATCCACAGAGTCTACAGTCGTCCCATGCCTGTCAATTCATTTCATTTGAAGCACTTTCGTATGCATGTCATTCATATATTTCATGACATATATAGCATTCAGATATTGACCAAAGTTTGATACTTATCGTCAGTTCAAGTCATTGCTTGAACCATTTATCAAACTAACGGTACAGGAATTTTCGTAACATGACGATGTTTGGATTGTTTGTTCGAAACCTGTGACGATGTTTGGAATGTTTGTTCTGTTCTTGTGACGATGTTTAGATTGCTTGGTCTAACCCTGTGACGACCGTTTGCGGTTCTGTAGGAAGTTGTCCACAATCACCAGCATCCGCGACAACGTAAATATATACACTTTGTTACACATGTCTTCATATTTGCATTTTTACAAACAGTTTACACGAGAACGTAATGATCCATATGGGCAGTATATGCTGTTTAGTTTCAGACTAATTTCGTATTCAAAACTTAACTGAGAAATTCCTCCCCGGATGCACATATAGCACATGTGCCATGCCCCAAATCCGATACTTGGCAGCTGGTCCTGTTTCACCGTGTCATATACAATGTCACCTGTGTTGCACCATAAACGCGAGAGATGTGACTATTGATTGCTACAACTTGGCGGAGATCGAGATTAGGTCAACGTGACCTGAAAGTTAACATAAAACAGGTTGTGTGGGAGGTAGGCAGAGCATTCCAATATAGTTTCGTTGCCATGGCTGCAAGGATTTCCCCTTACTTTCCCCCACTTTGAAAAGATTTTAAGCCAAAGGAAAAGAAACTTAGATCGAAAATAACATGTGAAAGACTCCATACAGATCCGTCCAATATGCTTGCGTCACTTACGTATGTTCATATGTAATTTAAAGCCTTTTGGCTCAACATAATGGGTTTCCAAAAGTATATTTTAGTTGCATAAATGTATTAATGAGCCAAAGAAATATAAAAATCGATGGCCGAGAAACAGCTGCGGTATATTATTATGCATTCAAAGTTGGTACGTAATTACAGCTGTGAGAAGAAACACTTGGCAAGTCCGTCATTGTCGGTGGTCAATACAGAATTTGACTCAACCTTTGTCCTACTGGTAAACTGTGAGGTTATGTGTGCGGCTATCTAGTGTCCACCCTCGCAATGTTATCACCGTCCCTTACAACAGACTGACCTTTATCAGGACTGCCAGCTTCTCATCTCGGACTCGTCATTTACCCCGTCCATGTTTGTGTCATTATCTACTACGTCACGACAGCAGCTGTCTGGTGGTACCTGCAGATTCCTAGTATCTCTGGAACTGTCCGTCCGCGTTATAATTAAACTCATATGTCGGCCTCGGGCAGATCTGGGGAATATTAACCCTGAGAGATATGTCAGTTGGAAAAAGGGAAGTTATTCCCCCTCAGACAGATTTGACATTCACAGATTAATGCAAAAATATTTGATGGAGATGCAGACAACAGCATGAATAATCGTATTAAAGGATTTGAATTACGGCATAATGAGGGATGATAGACAAGCAGAAACATGCGACAAACCGTGGTAATATGCATTGAAGCGGTAATATTGAGGCACCAGGTTAATGTCTTTATGAAGGTAATATCGAGGCACCAGGTTAATGTCTTTATGAAGGTAATATTAAGGCATCAGAATAGTGTCTTTATGAAGGTAATATTGAGGCACCAGGTTAATGTCTTTATGAAGGTGATATCGAGGCACCAGGTTAATGTCTTTATGAAGGTAATATTGAGGCACCAGAATAGTGTCTTTATGAAGGTAATATTGAGGCACCAGAATAGTGTCTTTATGAAGGTAATATTGAGGCACCAGAATAGTGTCTTTATGAAAGTAATTTCGAATTGCTGTTGTTTGAATATTTCTGTTTCAGTTATAATTTCGAATTACACACAGAGACTACTTGCCCGTTATATTTATTGTGTAGCGTACCAACACTGAACAAAGCGAGGACAAAGCATCTATCTGTCTGTGTGAAGGAAACGATAGCAAAACATTTATGGAAACAATCCCCTAAACACCGTGTACTCATTTTGGCTGTCACGATGCGTATTGCCGATGTCCCATACATGGCTTTACATGAACTGCAATGAAAAATAAAAATAGTGAACATGATGTACTATACTATCAGTTGTATCAATGGACGTTGAAATGAAAGAGTTGCATCGCAAATAGACAATGTGGTAGAACATTTGGTGTTTGTTCAGAATATTTAATGAATTTTGAGGGACGATGGATAGCCTAGCGGTTAAAGCGTTCGCTCGTCACGACAAAAGCCCGTGTTCTGTTCCCCACATGGGTACAATATGCGAAGCCCACTTCTGGTGTTCCCCCGCCGTGATATTTCCGGAATATTGCGGAGTATTCGAAAACCCATGCCCAACTCATTCACTCAAAAATGTAATACCTGAATTAGCTCTCTAAATATCCTTCTGAATCTATGACATAGCGGACGTTCTAGGGATATAATGTCGCTAATGCGCGGACATGTAAATTGTGGGAATTAAAATGTCCCAGTAGTGGGCGTGGGATCGCGACGCCCTTGCCATTTCTTGCGAGGATCTCTACCTAAATGCGTTTCCGCCAACCGGTCTTTTTAGACGACAAGGTGGTTTGAAGCTATTGCAATAGTTAAATCACCCTAAATAGTAATCCCATCTGCTCATAGCAACGCACAAAAGACAATACTGAATAGGGCGTTTTGTCCACTTTGAAATAAGTTCATTGCAGAAAGTTGTGACCTAAATGCCAAATATGATCTTTGAAGCTCCTATTCGGAGCGTACCAATGGGGTCGTTATATTGCTGTATACCCTATTCATGGCAAACCGTCTGTTTCATTGCTCAAGGATCACAACGGGCAGTTGTAGGTCGTGCTGAATATAAGCCAGGTTAGTCATCACGTTATGGAAACATATCTAGACAGAAGAAAAATCGCTTCATTTAAACCTCCCGACTGTGGATATTTAACGTGCATATCTGTGAGATGAACTTGATGTGAAATCATGTCTAGGGTTAAGACAAAATATCCCGATAATTCGTGTGGAAGATGTATCATGAATGATTGATGGGTGTCCATGACAAATGGATCTAATTGAAGATAGCATGCGATTAAAATCGGTCAACATTGCACCAGCCTGCTCATTGATTTCTCGGTCTTTAGGCTTGGTGGCAAATTGGCTACTGGTCTGGGTTTGCATGATTGAAAGTTTAGTAAAAATCTTTGAAGAATTTGGGATTTTCTCAAGAGAGCAGGTCAATTCTGTGTTTATGACCACTTTGTGCAAACGTGTTCTGAAAACACGAGGCTGCGTCGCCCATGAAATTGCATCCATTCTTTCCTGTTGTCATTTGAATAAAATTAGTGAATTTCTCTGCCTCATGTGGATTTTTACTTCGTTAAAGCGATATTGTCTAACCACGATCTGGTCGAACGTATTACTTAATTATACAGACTATGTTCCTATATATCCCAGTCTGTTGGAACGCTATTGGTGTGCTCATTAAAGTTGAAATTATGCAAATTTCAAACAAAGGTTTGGAATGTTTTCTAAATTGCCCGGAGGGTTAACGTGTTGAATGATTCATAGCTGCCCCACATAGACTCCAATCCAGGAACCAGCCAGTGAGTGTGGACTTTGAACTACCAGCATGTAATTGTTTTTGTCCAATGTGTGGTAAAACCGACACCTGGGTATTCGTTGTGAGACTTACTGAGAACTGTACACACGTAACACTGATGGTAGATGTAGTGTAGATGATGAATACATATACTACTCAAAAGAAGTAAGAACCATCCTAATATTTCCTATTACTATAGTTAATCTGTCATGGCATGACGATGAGTATGATTATGCTTTTATTTCAAAAGTGTTACAGAGCAAGTAATCTTATTGAATACGGATCTTCAGTACACGCTTGCGCCGAACCTTAGCAGAAGGTAAAATACATTGCGGCGTTGTGTTTGTTGTCCGTGCGATCAGTACACCAAGTGTTGTCCGGGTCGTACGTACACACGTGCAAAAGGGAGTGGGTAGGTGGAAAACTTCCTCTCTGGATTATGTTTACAATTTTCAACTATTTTCACAAAGAAAGTTTTCTCATTCCCTCCGCCCATTGACCAGCGTCTTGACCATTCAAACAGAGCAACAGAGTATTTGATGCGAAACCAAACATATAATCAATATTTTCTTATATTTTGTCCTGGTCATTGATGCCATAGGATAGGAGCTTGGAGACCCCACCACCACCCCTCCCACACTGAGGTACAAACGTGTAGGTCACCACCCTTTTATCTCCTCTGGGAGAAATGATCCTACGTACAGGCCTGCTTCTTGAAACATTCCATATCCAGTCATCACACATTGTCAATTGTCCAGATAAAAATACCTGGTTAGTCCTAAACGTTGTGTACCGTTCCCGGGGAGCTTGTTCAGTTGGTTTCAACTTCCCCCATGACTGACATTTACCCTGCGATAAAATTGAAATGCGTTGTGTAAGTCCATCTGTAATCTTAACAAGGCAGACAATGCTCGTGGGATGTCTCATGTTTAGATATAACCCACCTATAAAATATGACAAAATGGTTAATAAAATTAACTCTAAATATGAATGTATTAATGAATTATCATGAAGAATATCTAAAAGTTTTATTGTGTTCTTGTACAATAATACACCGTGGCGTGGAGCCAACACACAAACACAACCCACTTCGCCTGTGTCTAAATATACAGGCGGTTTCACGTGCGCATGATTGCTTTTGTGTTTGTTGTTTAACGCCGCACTCAGGAATATTCCAGCTATATGACGGCGGTCTGTAAATAATCGAGTCTGGACCAGAGAATCCAGTGATTGATGTCATTGGCATCGATCTACGCAATTTGGATACGATGAAATGCAAGAACCAAGCCTTATGAGCATGGGTTGCAGAAGACCTATTCTACCCCGGATCCTCACGGGTGTAAACACATCCACTCGGAATGACAGAAGGTGTCGCAATATGTAGACCTGCTATATTATTCCATTCGTGATCTAATGTACAAGATAAATTCACCTTATTTCCTTGTCCCATGAGACCTCCACATATGATGTCACAAGAATTGTTTAAAGTTACAAGATGACTGCCTGAAACAACTGGTTGTCAGCATGAGCACCGAACTACACAGACAGTGAGGTCACCGTGACCACGCATCCTTATTTTAGTTTTCTACTAATGATCCTTAATATCATCAGCACTGGCTACATGGCACCTGTTCTGCCCAGGGATCCTCGCGTCGCCTCTAAACACGAAGGGTTCTGCAGTCATGATTGCGATGCATCCTTGAAATTTTACTCTGCATGAGACAAAGATGAATTTGATTAGCGTGGTACTGCTGACGAAAGGTAGACCAAGGTGACGTAAGTTGGTAATGATGGTGGTCACAATTACTGGAACAATACAACAGCAGGATGTTATTCTGCGTTAACAACCATGTTGGAAACCTGGCCATGTACCCCTCAGTGTAAGCTTATGTAATGGGTTCGGGCGATACATCTTCACAAGTAACACAAGAGCTTAATTTCTTATATTTTGTAGTCCTGAGTTGCGTCTCTTGGGCACACCAGAAATACCGACTACCGGTTCGCCCCGATTATGTTTTAGGTTTGTCGGTACGATGACCGTGCTCGTGGGTTGCACCAAAGTGTCAAACGTCTATGACCCTCATTAAGCTGACACGTCGTGATACAATTTGAATACTGTTAAAAGCGGCGTTAAACCCAAGTCACTCACTCATTCACCCATCCTTGGCTCCTTAGGATTTCAGAAGCACAAGATGGTATCCAAACACATGTATGTTGTACAATCTGTGTAGTTTTGTGGAAGTGATGCCCCACTGCCCATTACGGTCTCCGAGTTGTGAGCGTGTTGTCGTGTAGATATTGCCAAAACATTCGTTTTATTTGTTGAGAATCTGTCTGGACCTAACATTTCCCTGCAACTATCTTTGTCCTAGTTTCAGCGTTTCAACGGCTGTAAACGTTCATAAATGGTACGAAAGCTTAATACGTGCCAAATTTAGAACAGCCCTTGCTGTTTCTGGCATTAAACAAGAGCCCGATTATATTCAAGCGTGGGAGACCCAACGGCATCTGAAGTTTAGACGAAATTATACAGCTATACATTTCACCGGTATGTTACATCAGAAAAAAACGCCATTGCATACGCTTCATCTTTTGACACACTCTTGTATGAGAAAAGGGTTGATTAAGTGGCTCATGTCTGTTCTGGATATTTCACTGACAGAGGAGATTCATTTTTGATCAATTTACATTTGAGCCGGCGCCAGACATTTTCTTTTGTATAAGTCATAGCTCACTTTGAACATACACAATTCACATATCTCCAGTATTGATATTGATAAATATGCGCAGGTTGTTCAAGTTGCAAATATGTGAAATTCACCTAATGGGAAAGTATGGTTACTGGGTAGCTGATGGCCATGAGTATGTTTTCAGAACGATAGATAAAACATATCCCTAAAAAATGGAGTAGTATAGTTATTACTGAATGTCATACTTTTCCCAAACTGACCGTGGTTACAACAGAACATACGATACTGCTAGCAGGGGATGTGTGTGTTGCAGTCTCGTCCTGGTGGTGTTGTCTCGTGTTCTTCATTCAGAAGAGAAAAAATCTATATCAACTAATAAAAGGAAAAATCCAAATGGAGCCCAGAACAATCGTCAATTTTAGAAGCTGGGGTAATCTAGAGTTGCCTATTCATACTAGACTTGAGTTGAACTCCTTTTTAAATCTTTTTCTCAAGGATCTGGGAGACAGACTACGTGTCCTTATTTATCTAGTTTCCATATAAGGAAACAATGAATACGAGAAACGTCCAGTGTTGAATCACGCCATCTCTGATTCGCTGTAGAGCAACTACAAGGCAGGAATACGAAACCAGTAAATGACGGGGGAATTATTTTCTGGGAAGGCCGGAAATAGTGTAAAGCTTACGATGAAGAGTCCTTGCCAAAGATGATGGGTGTTGAGAGTTCATTTCGCGATGATTCTCCCGATGATTCTCCCAAGTTCACAAGTAACTGTTTGTTTGATGCTACGCCCAGGGTGTCAATGTCTACTCGTGTGTATTCATGTACATAGTGTTCTGTGCAGGGCGTCAGTGTTGCACCATGATTGGCGAAATGGGTTTTGATTTTGTTACGGTCATGGTACGTTTCTGGCCGATACTTAATTGTGCAATGAGGCGTTCTTCAATGACACCATCCTTGATATTAAGACAATATTGAGGGAATAAACCTACTGTGTTTTGAAATTGGAGGTAGTATAACGCATTTGTACAAGCTCTAAATTTAATTTAAAACCGAACGCGTTACCTCTAATTGACACAGATTTAATCAATTAGAATGAAATATTTACTCATGTTAGAATGCTGCTTATTTATCCACTAAAACTGATAATTGTTAGGCTTTATGATTTAATGAAACAAAAGTAACAAAGAACCATAGAGCTTCTGAAGGGGCTGCCAAGAGAATGAGAGTGGGAGGGTGTAATGTTATGTATGTTGTAGGGCCTGCACGAGAGACTAGATCCCACTAGGTCAACCATATAGGAGGAGAAACTAAGGAATGGTTTTATTTCAGATTCTAAATAACTTTTCAATGCAAGAAATGTTTTGTTGGTAAAAGGATCTTGTCGGTTTTGGAACCTTCGTTGTGAAGTCGTTACAAGAGCAGGGTGGGACATCCCAACGTGCTCAAGTAGCAGATTTAGTTGTCACACTTCTGAAACTCGAGCACCCACGTAGAGGAAAGACGAAGCTTTATCGTTATTTACCCTGACATTTACCACAGACAGACTGGTGAAAGTCCTGTGTTTTTGCACGTGTGAAACAATAGTCTGCCAGTCAAGTGTTTCGAGGCAGAATTATGCAACTTGTAAACACAAGGCACAGGCCTTTCCAGGGGGAATTTAGAACACATGGTCCATGGTTCTGGGCCACGAGGAATCTATTCCAGCCGCGCCTCTTCCAACTCAAATGACCCATTCTGTTGTGTCGTTATGTCGGTGTTTACGTTTGGTCGGAAGCGGCGGTTCTTTTGACCAAAGTTGTTTTCTTGTTAAGGACACAACCCAATGTCAACTTAACATGGCGAAGTTATTGCAACTCAATAAACACAAATTCTCAAATTCGTTTGATGTTTCACTTTTCTAAGGGACACAACCGTTGCCGGAATGAAGTGTTTTGCATGCTCGCGTCCTTCCCTGGAGTAGAATCCAAACTGTTAGCGAGGCACATTTCCGTTTTAATCAGAGTCACGCAGTTGTAGATGTGGCGGCAATAATGGCCGGAACGCTGAGGTTTTATCAAAGTCAAACCGTTGCTTGATGTCATACCGACCGTGTCCTCTGAAACAGATGACAACACCCACGTACGACCGACACGGCACCTCGAGGAGAACCGCTTTACAGAGGCACAGCTTCTGGCTCCTTGATAGCAGCAACATCAGACTCTATCCTCGACTCGTCATGAATAGTTCACATCACGTTTAATTGCTTCTAGTCGCCCGGCCAGCAATACCTTTACTGAAAAAATCAAAGTAATGCAATTATTTATAGGTCGTAGAATTACACCGATGAGAGAAATTAACCGTGTAGCGAGTTACGTCCCTTTAAAGGATGACGGTTACACATGCATAATGTGTGAAGGGCGTTGACGAACGAAATATATCACCCAATAACGATGGGACCCGTGAAGATCCGGGGTAGAATAGGTCTTCATCAGCCCATGCTTGCCCATAAAATGCGACTATGCTTGTCATAAGAGGCGACTAACGGGATCGGGTGGTCATGTCATCGTATCCCAATTGCGTGGATCGATGCTCATGTCATCAATCACTGAATTGTCTGGTTCAGACTCGATTATTTACAGACCGCCGTCATATAGCTGGAATATGGCTGAGTGCGGCGTTAAACAGCAAACACACAAACAAACAATAACGATGGTGTCTGCACGAAACACATTGCACACGGTTTTATTATGTGACCAGGAACAGCAGCTATATAATAGTATCACGTGCGTTTACTCTGAAACTGACGTGGTTTATCGCAATTTCTCTGATCTCGATAACATGGCGGACCAGTTGCGGGAATTACTCCCTGTCCTTTTCTGTCACGTTTAATTCGTCTGAAATATTTTTGCAAGAGACATTTCAATATTTCATCATTGAATATCAATAGATTACGTCATGATTTTCAAAGCTGTACAATTTATCTGCCGAAATTAAAGGAGATGGCTTTCTGTGATATGTTGGGGCATTGGAAGAAAAACATGTCTTAATAATGAAATGTATGAAATGTCACCTCGTATGGTTAAATCAATAAAGAGATCCACATTCTCCATCACGTTGGGGTTGTCGATGGTATTAGGACTTGGCATACTTGTGGTGCAGTCGCTAACTACATTAGACATTGCCGTGTGCGTGGGCTGGGTCACGACAGAGATTTGCTGTACTTGTCAACACACGGCTAATCACTTACACAAATACCCAGGCAGATATAGCACTACAGATGCACCTACTCCAGATATCTGTGCATCAACATGTTGCCATTTGTAAGGGATATTGAAATGTGGCTATATGTCTTTTGAGTGAGTGGGTGAGTTGGGTTTAACGCCGCTTTGAATATTAGTCCAGTATTATCACAGCCTGTCAGCTCGATGTGGGAGGAAAGCTCACTTTGGTGAAACCAACGAGCACGGGTATGGTGCTGAAAAACCTAGACCATAGGTTCTGGCGTGCCCAAAGAGCGCAACTCTGCACAGCGAATTGCGGCGCCTTTGACGCTGTTTTGATACAGAGTACGAGATGTTTATTGTTTACATTTGACGAAATATTATATAATATGGTCTTGCTGAATGAAATAGTTTTGCCAAATCATACAGGAAAGTAGAAGCTGCGTTGCTGAAGTACATTGCATATGAGGCGAATAGCTCAAATGGTTAATGGGTTTTCAGGAGTTTGCAGGGAAGGGAAGTGTGAGTAAGGCACACAGAGCCTCTGTGGTGGGCGTGATTTCAAACTGATTACATTACCATTTGTAATATCGATAGATTGTTTTCCTTAACAGGACATGCTAACCATAACTAGGAAAAAGAAACTTGTTCAGGATACTTTGTCAATGACTCACTGCATCAACTCATTCGCGGACCCATTCATGAGACAGCTAAACACGCTGTCACTATTTGAAAAGAATCCAAAATAAGGCCGATTTTCAAAGGACCTGAGCAGACTGAACCCACTTCACAATACTCGCTGCATTACTGTTACAATAAGACATAACACGCTTTTGTTAAGCGTTGCACGGGCGGGTTATATTTAATGCGGTATTTGGTGGCTGCTGTTCAGCCCTTGTGCCCTTCCTAGAAGTCACACAGTGCATGGTGACACGGTAAAGACATTGACAAGTCAAACATGTACGTGACGACACATAACCAACATAGGTGTAATACCGCAGCGTCTTAGATTGATAATCTAAGCTGGTTAAATCATCAGTACAGATATATTCCTATTTGAGTCCAGTGTTATGAAATATCCTACCTTCCAGCATGCTTCAATATATGTGTGTGTTTGTTTGTTGTTTAACGCCGCGCTCAAAAATATTCCAGCTATATAACGGCGGTCTGTAAACAATCGAGTCTCGACCAGACAATCCAGTGATTGATATCATGAGCATCGATCCACGCAATTTGGGATACGATGATATGCATCAACCAAGTCAGCGAGCCTGACCACCCGATCCCGTTAGTCGCCTCTTACGAAAAGCATGGGTTGCTGAAGACCTATTCTACCCCGGGTCTTCACGGGTCTCAATATATGTGGATATTGTCGATGCGTTACATTTTAACTCACAAATTTAGTTTAGTTTATGGCAGAACACACGCTCCCTAAAAAAGGATTAAAGAAAAACAAAAACGAGCAAGTTTGATTCAAGACGTTCAATCACTACTTAGTTTTTCTACAGCATACATTATATAATGTGTATGAATCTTACAGCTAAAATTACCCTAATACATCGTGAATATTTTCCTCAATTTCACAAATGGTAGTTATTACAACGTCTAGCCCTAAACAGGAATTTGGCACCAGAGCATGGAGCTGCGATACCCATAGAGAGAAATGATAACATACATTTTGAAGTCAATGCAAAATATGCCCAAGTTCTGTCCGTAATATTAGCTTCGCTCTGCTCTGTCTGCTGTTGGCGCAGCGGGTCGCCGTATTGTCTCAGGACATGACAGGGAGGTAATCGCTTTAGCTCGTGATGAATCCCTTAACATCTCGCTACGGAACACACGATGTCAACAATTCCGATGAGCATTGTAAGCGTCAAGCAGTTGTCGAACTGTTAAAAAAATCATCACTCAGTTTTAAAAGAGGGTGTCACATTTAATGGTGTAGAAATTACAAGAACGTCCTATCAGGCAAAAATATTAGAATGCGGTGGTGTTTCCAGTATGGTATGTCAGATGGAGGTTTTATATAAGGTTTTTACATGAATCTAACATTATGACCCTTACAATGCCACAACATTTGGCTGAAGGCAGACCGACTATAATCGAAACTCTGAGACTCCTTATGTTTTGACACGTAATGCGTCAAGATGGTTGATATATTGCCTGAATTAAAATGTGGGTTAAGGGTTAGGGGGCAGTAAGAGGGCGGTAGTGTGTTCAGTGAGTGAGTGAGTGAGTATGGTTTTACGCCGCTTTTAGCAATATTCCAGCAATATCACGGCGGGGGACACCAGAAATGGGCTTCACACATTGTACCCATGTCGGGAATCGAACCCGGGTCTTCGGCGTGACGAGCTAACGCTTTAACCACTAGGCTACCCGACCGCCCCGGTAGTGTGTTCAAGGGGTTGGGTGGAGAGCAACAGATAGTAATACCATGATATGTTTGGGTGAGGGTAGGTTAGACATACCATGATATGTTTGGGTGAGGGTAGGTTAGACATACCATGATATGTTTGGGTAAGGGTAGGTTAGACATACCATGATATGTTTGGGCAAGGGTAGGTTAGGCATACCATGACATGTTTGGGTAAGGGTAGGTTAGGCATACCATGACATGTTTGGGTAAGTGTAGGGTAGGCATTACATGACATGTTTGGGTAAGGGTAGTGTCATGTGTCATCAATAATACTTCTCATTTGTTTTCAGGGACTGTCAGTTTAATGCTTGTTGAAAAACTGGAAAAATATAGGAAACAGCAGACAGATTTTCGTCGAGGTTGAATTATAGGGGAATATATCTATAGGGTAGCTTAATGGCATACACAAGGAGGGTGCGTTTCCGTACGCTTCCTCGAACGTTCTATGTTGAATGATATAACTGGACGTTGAATGGAATGAAGTCCAAATGCCGCATGTTAGTTTTCTCTCATGCGTTTAACACTGAAACACAGGGGTACTCTCAGCTCTCCTCGTGCTTCAAAAGGCCAGTATGGCGCAGATGTAAAGGTCAGCTATCAATTGAGGAAGCTGCTTATTAACTTAGCTTATACAATTGCTAAGTGCACTAAATGTATTTTTCTAGAACAAATATCAGACTGCATAAACAAGTCACAACGTAGTTTTCAGTTTCAACACCGCAGACATGTGTGGTGTGATAGTCACGTTCAGTAAACATACTGATGATATTAGCATGCGTCAACTGCAGAGAGTACAGTTGACCGTCTGTGTGGTCAGAACTGTCTCCTGATCCAGAGTTCTGTACTTCCTTCTCTTAGAGGGGACACGAAGCGTGGTTATGATTGCGTAATCTGACATAATGTTCATTTCTGGTTACCACTGATTTCTCACGCGAGAACCCGGAAACCATTTAGTGTTTTTTAGCGAGGGATAACGAAACAGCCTCAAATATCAGGGAATTCTCACTGTGCGGGGCCATGAGGAGTATCATGTATACTGAACAAAACATATTTTTGTAATGAAGACAGAGCACACAACTTCCTGAAAAAATTCATGATCTCTAATTTATTATGTCCAGTATGTAAAAACGTAAGTAATATAGAGATCAGAGAGGAAAATGGCAAAAGTGGATGACAACATTCAAATATCCTTGACCTGATACTTTAAAATATGGCCTAACGATTCGGAATATTTAAAGGTGTATTAATTAATTCCCGTAAAACACAGTACATTTACACAATGTATAGACATTACAGCCATGTTGCAACTGGGAGAACCAGAAATGGTCATGGTACCCATGCAAGTGGTAAATCCAAAACCGGTCTTCTGCGTGACAAGCCAATGCTTGTTTTATTTGTTTGTTTGTTTGCTTGTTTGTGTAACGTCACACCCTCCATTCCAGCTATATGACGGCGGTCTGTAAATAATAGCATCTGGACCAGACAATCCAGTGAAAAAATATCATGAGCATCAGTCTAGGCAATTTGCATTCGATGACATGCATCACCCAAGTCAGTGAGGTGGTGAGTGAGTATGGTTTTACGCCGCGTGTAGCAATCTTCCAGCAATATCACGGCGGATACACCAGAAATGGACTTCACATAGAGTGCGAATGTTGGGAATCGAACCCGGGGCTTCGATGTGACATGCGAACGCTATAACCACTGGGCTACCCCACCACCCCACAAGTCAGCGAGCCTGACCACCCGATCCCGTTAGTCGCCTCTAACGGAAAGCATGGGTTGCTGAAGACCAATTCTAACCCGGAATCGTCACAGGACACAACGCTTCTAATTACAAAATAGGCTATTCTCCTGCTCCTATATCATAGGGAACAATTTCTTGTCATCCCGGTTGACGCGAGTTTCAATCGGCGATCTGTTTCAAAATCAATCACATGTTTTTCATCGCGTTTCTGCACTCCAGCCAACACGTCCTGAAGGTTGATACTTGTAGGTTGATGATTATAGTTACAGTGAGATGTTCAGTAACACGTGCACTCTGTGTCTCTTCCAGCCGGGGATCTGTCCCGATGTCCCTCCAACCTGTCCAGGAACCCCTACCTCAAAAGTTTCGGCGAGCTGTGTTACCAGTTTGTGCGGTATGAGAAGTACTGGGGAGCAGCGAACAGAGATTGTAGGCAGCGGGGAGGACACCTGGTGGTCGTCAAGAACATGGACACACAGCAGTTCATCATGAGGTCCCTGAGAGACCTCCGTTGGAGGACAAATGGCGTCTGGATTGGTGCCAATGACCTCTCAAGGGAGATGCGATGGGAATGGATCACAGGTAAATTGTCAGCAACAGCGTGAAGACCTCTCAGAGTAACAGCCAGCTTGTCTGTCTGCATTGTCTGAAGCTGCTTCGTCCACATCCGCATGCTACTGATAACTGGTAACAGTATCTCTGCTCCCTATAAACGACTTTGATTTTGACGTGTCGCAACACAGAGCTACGGCTGTCCCATAGTGTTTTCCGGATTCGGAACATGGCGCACAAACAACCCTGCCATAAAGTACATGAGTCGCATTCCCACGGAAACTCAACACGATTCGCTTCCTAAAACACTTGCCTTCAAATATATGTATTTATAGCTTCTGTCATGCAAGGTTACGGATTGTCGGCCGCCATTGTTGAGCGCAGTGGCAGGTAAAAAATTCTTGACCGGTCCAGTTTGAAGTTAGGAAGTTAGTCATGTTGCATTTGTAGTTAGATCACGACGCATACACCTTGCTGAAGCATATAAAGTGCGATGTAGATTTGGCTCTATAAGGAGAACACTTTGGGACAGTCTTATAGCTCTGTGTAGCGACATGCCATCATCGTTTATAGGGAGCTGCACAGAGATACTGTAACCGCTGCTTAAGTGAAAGTAATGTTCCAGTCATACGTTCCCAATGCCTAGGTATATAAGGTACATGACACATTGTAGGTGAGCGAGTTGGCTTCAGCTACTGGGCGCCGAGTCAACCGAGCTGCCACATCTTGTGTATGGAGGACTGTGCTCAGATCCGACTGGATGATGGCGGCCGATGGCACGACTACAAGTGTGACGGTCTGGCGTTCCACTACAGCTATGTCTGCCAGTACAGTGAGTACCCACCTGCAGTTGGACACATTTCTCTTCTCTACACAAAATGAATACAATTATGATCAAGAAATGGATTGGTATCAACAATCTCGCCTGCTGTCGGTTCAAGTTTCGATGTTATTTCTACTTGTTAATCGTACGTCACATGTGAATCTGAAAGACGAACTCATTTATAAATTTAAAAGTACAATACGTAAGGTACGTTTCAGACTATTGCAGTACATGTTCGAGCTCTCGCAGTAATATAACATATTTAGTGGACATTTGTTATATGGTATCCTTAATAAGATCGGGACAGGGAAGAAAGTTCGTATGTGAAGAATGTCTTAAGTTCTATTTGTCACCAATAGGCGTCGTCGATAAACAGCCTTTCACAGACTAAAGATGTACAAACGTATTCTATAATCGTTATTAATGTCATCATGGGGACTGTTGCTGTACTTGGATCAAGACTAGATCAACCATGTAAATGTCCATATACATTCACAGAATTATTTCAAAGTGATTACATTTTCTTCCAGATATGGTACCCACCACAACCAGTACGACGACCACCACCACCACCACAACAACAACAACAACTACAACTACAACAACCACAACACCGACAACGACAGAATCAACAAGCACGACGAAGCCGACAACAGAGATTCCTCCAAATTCAACCATCACCTACGTGGTCATCAAACCCCTGGAGAAGAAGACGAACCTCCAGTCTGCCAACAAGATGAGGACCACGACAGCGGAGACCACCCAGTCGACCTTGACCTCCACCACAGAGAGGCCACAGGTCAATGTGATTGGTTAGTACCGTTTCATTGTTTTTTCCTCGGTGTTTAATTTTTTAATATTATTCTTTCCTGCACACCATCAATACTGACCGATACTAATGTTCTCATGAAAACATGTGGCGTCTCATTGGCACAGTTTTGTATGCCTGGAATACTGACCGACACATATGTTTTCGTGGAATCAATTCCCTACAATGGGTACAATGTGTGAAGTAATTTCTGGTGTCCCCCGCCGTGATATTGCTGGAATATTGCTAAAAGCGGAGTAAAACCATACTCACTCAATAATTTCTTTTGTATTTGTGCATGCAGGACAACTGAGTGAAGTAAAGAAGATTGAGCCAACCGAACCAGCTAAATGGACTACAGGTAAGCATCATCATGTGAAAATACATCATTTATGGTCACGTCAGTTGTACCAAATATGCACGCACACACACACACACACACACACACACACACACACACACGACATAGAGACGTGTATTGGCTATCAGAGGTCAAGGTGACACTCAGTTAATTATTTACCAACAATACTTTGATATAGTCAAGTACAAAGTGTTGCGTTGTCACTGCAGTGACAGAATACCTGTTAGCTGGTGTATCTGAGCTCGTCTGATAGTGTTTATGTTCTGTCACAGGTACAATGATCGGGCTCATCCTGGCTGTCCTGCTCGGACTTCTTATTGGCGTGTGTCTGGGCGCTTTCTTCTTCGTCAGACGGTGAGTAATCCTTTTTTTAAAATAATATCACGTGAGTGAGGGACTATGGTTTTACGCCTCTTTTAGCAATATTCCAGCAATATTAATTGAATTAAATTAAATTACACATTTATATACCGCAGGTGTCCAGGTACTAGTATCTGCTCAAATGCGGTTTATATTTGTTCCACGACCAGTGGATCCGTTTGCATTTCAGTTATCATTCTCAACTCCCTGGGGAGTATACAACCCAAGCTGCTCAGACGCGCTAGAAGGTTGTTACATCCACCTCACATATCGGGTACCCATTCCCTGCTGGGTGAACAGAGGCACATTTGAACTTATATCACGGCGGGGGACACCAGAAATGGGCTTCACACGTTGCACCCATGTAGGGAATCGAACCGGGTCTTCGGCGTGACAAGCGAACGCTTTAGCCACTAGGCTAACCCACCGTTCCTTAATCTGATTTGAACCTCCAATTGTGCCTGTCGCAAATAGTGAATCAATGATAAGATGTATTGTGACATGTACTGATGTCTCTTCTATTGGGGACGTCTAAGGCGTCACACATCGCTGAGTAGAGTTGCGTCCCTTGGGCATGCCAGAAACCTATGATTACTATGGGTTCAAATCGCAGTTCGCCCCTATTATGTTTCTAGGTTTGTCAGCACCGTACCCGTGCTGATGGGTTTTCTCCAAAGTGGTAAACAACTAAGGCCTGCATCACTTCGGGCTTTCCTCTCACATTAAGTTGACACGCCGTGATGTAACTGGAATACTGTTCATTGTTGAATGTTTTACCTCCATCCCTGATATACACTTAGGGCGCTATTCAAAATGAGATCATTTCACTAAAATATTTAAATAAAGCCTTATATGTTGCATATATACTATTTCTGTCTGTAGGCGCAAGAAGTCGGACCAAGAGGACCTGCCTAGAGTCGTCTACGAGAACCCTTACTATGGCGAAGTAACCCGACCGTTGACGGAAGGTCACGAAGATTCAGACGATGGGGAAAAGGCAACGGAAGTGAAATTCCTGGATGATGATATTCCAAAGAACCAGTACGACATCCCTCCCTCACTCAGTCTCAGCAACCCCACGTACGGGGCTAACGTCATGCTGTCTGGGATGGAGGGGGCGTACGATGTGGTGCGCACAAGGAAGGTCAGTGACTATGACTGTCCACCCAAGCCGTTTCCCTGCTGTGAGGCCATGAGCCCTGAAGGGGACCACGTGGAAAACCTGTACGAGAGTCTAGAAAATCTCCAGAACTTAAAAGCAGCTCTAGCTGAGAAAGAAGGCTGCTGTTCTGAGAAACCACCAGAGGAGGAGGAGCGATATGTAGTGATGGGCTCCATTCCAAGACAAAACAAGGAGCCATGAGTGGGCAACACTGCAATATATCTGGCCTAGGGCATTTGTGCTAAGACATATAGAAGAACCAGGGTTATTTTGATATCCACAGTCGTGTGTTCAAAACAACCTATCCCTAACATCGAATTATTTCCTATTTCATCTGGTAATGAAGGATGATGATTGCTTGTTAATGTACAAGGTGAATCGCATGTGCCAATGTCTTCCTGTGTACAGACTGTCAACTTACACACCACTGGACAAAGGGTGCGGGGTGCACAGTGGTCTGAGGCAGAGTTGTACGTCTTAGCCATACAAGGATCCGCTGATCCTTGATTCGTATTCCAGAACCCCGTGCACGACGGTATCACCACATCTGTGACATGCATCGCATCGAGCATTCGTGTCACGTCAAGCGGACACGGTATGAAATATCTGAAATACTGTGCAAGCTGCGTTAAACCACTTCACATTCTCTGACTCATTTAAAAACATGATAATCATTTTTCAAAAACAATACGAAAAGGATCGATAAACGACACCAAATCATAACAAAATTTCATATAGCGGAGTTATCATGATCATTGCAATGCTTGTGTGGAGAACATATTAACATGGGGTGACCATATTCATTCCGCTCAATCGTCTGTCCCTTTATGCCTTCTCTTGTCATTTCATCAAGACAAGATCCCTTCATAATTATGATACACAATCTTCATTGACTTGACCCTGTCCAGATGTTGGAGAACTAGTCACAACGTGTTCAAAGGCGCTGCAATTCATTGTGCAGGGTTGTGTTCCTGAGCTGTCAGGTTCTAATGATAGTGGGTTAGAACCTGGGATTCTCCTTGTTCATACTCCCAATCACCATATACCCTTGCCCTGCATTATACGTTCGTATGTAGGGCTACCCTACACCACATGTGGCCATACAGGACATAACTGAAGCGGCGCCATAACCCAACCACTCACTCATTAACACGGAAGTGTGTGTTGTTAGTTGTCACATGTATCTTTCATTCTATTGTTTGTCATCAAATGAACAATACAATAATGTTACTGTTTTTTGGTAAGTTCTGAAACCATACCGGGGCAACATTATTCAGTGATGTTTACGTACCATATAAATTAACCAGAACAATGTTCAATGACTAATATCTTGGCGAGTGTATATAATGTTAATTAAGAAAAACTGATTTCTAATATCTGGAACTTACCTACTTTCCTTAAGTAAGCTGCCTTCAAAGAAGTCCAAGCCCTTCTGGAGAGTTATATTCAGACGAAAAGACTCCGTGTCTCAGTGTAAACTGTACATCACTCTGTTGTCTAACAGTTGTCGCCAACACCGAATGTCTGGCGTGTTAATATCGCTGTAGCGATACAAGGGAGTATGATATGAGTCTGATTACATTTGAACATTATTTATGCATGTTGATAATTAGGCATCGAGATAATATAAATGGCAATGGGAGTAATTGCAGAATTGAACATGTTTGGAATGGTTACTGAAATTGTGCTTGTTGTCATATGTATAATATATTACAGTGCCGACGTTAAAGTGAAGTCTGTATTTATGATTATATTGTGTCTGTGTTGATGGCATGGTAAATCGCGGGTGATATCCAGATCTTCACGTGTTGTTCCATATGTAATTCAAAGGGACAATATAGCCATGCATTAAGAACTGTTAAAACCACAGGTGCGTCGATGCTTGGGTCTCCTGGACGCGACCCTGTCCTATTCCGTGTTGTCATTGCTTCTAAACATCCCCACACGGTAGCGGACTGTAAAAGTCCAGTTTCCACCCTTGCTGAACTAGGCTGGAATTTCTGGGCTCGATCCTAGCGCCACCAGTGACCATTACGAGTCCCTTCTATATCCCTCCTACTGACCAATCAGATTCCAATTCTCATATCACTTGCATTTGCGGAGCCCAGTCAGGATCTGCATTTTAATAAAACGGGTCTTACTTCAAAGTGCAACAAATCTTGTGAGCACCTTCATTCAAAACATCAAAAGATTTGAAAAATATCTGTAGATGCCGAGTTTGCGGCACACATACTTTCGACCGAAATTTGCACGGCAGTTTATGAACAGGATGTCGATTACGTCACGCGAATTTGATTGGTCTTTGCATAGATTTGTTAGTCCAGCCAAAATGTAACTCCATAATTCCAGCCTAGATCGGCAAGGGTGGAAACTGGACTTTTACAATCAGTTGACTCCCTTGCCTCGGGAAGATGAACATTTTTAGGCAGTCTTTCGGATTGCGAACATAATGTATATGTTATCGGTTTTGTTTGTATGTTGTGTGGATGAAGTGTCTTAGGATGACGCCAACTCGATACACCACTGACTTCGTTGGAAATAATCTCAAAATAATGTGTCACTGCCAGGAAATGTAGTGCCAAAGTCGGATCTCAGTGCAGGGGGATATATCTGAATCCTACTTTTATGACTTCCGGTGTCCGTTCGAGGAGCACCGTGTTCTACATGGCCCCTTTGCCTCTATTGTTTATTGTAATTACATTCAGGGTTAACACATTGATTGAATATCCCTTATCGATTGCCTTTACACGTGGAACTGCAAACGTTGTTCGCTGTCTGAGGAAATATGAACTGATGATGTAAAGTTAAATCAATATGGCTCTAGTCCGCAATAATGGCTCATGTCATAGTATTACTGTAAAGTAGAGCGATATATTGCGTGAATCCAACATTATTATTATTTTACAAACGTATGTTTATGACTATGCTGTAACCTGTCAACAAATATTGACTTCTTGTAGTGTGACACAGTCGACACATGTAACCATTATTTAAATTTAACATCACTGCAAACCAAGGTTTCAACTTTGTTGCATTAAGAAGAATGGGTTAATATTTAAAAAACCCAACTAATATCAAATTTTCACCGCGATAATTATTCATGAAACAATAGTAACTGTTTCAAACAATTACATGTATGGTTACACAAAATGGCCGAAAGTGCTATTGTGATTGTAAATTGACTGAAAAGGTCACACAAGAATGTAGATACTGAGACTAGTGCTTCTTATACGCATGCAATAGCATTACCATGTTTAACTGCCATAGCTTTTGTAAGCATGAGCCGTACTAAATGTGCAATTTGTATCTAGGAATTTAAACAAGTTTCTTTAGGTGTATCTTATTGTAATATGTGTAAAAAGTCATCGTATTGTACATAGCATGTATGAATATATTATATTTTTTGTCAAAGTGCATGTGATTATGTCAATTTGTGACTGGTGCATTATGAACAAGAAGTTTGGCAAGAAACAAATCATTCATCGAACAGCGCAAAGGTCGTGAAG
Organism: Haliotis rufescens; assembly: GCF_023055435.1. Classification (NCBI taxonomy): domain Eukaryota; kingdom Metazoa; phylum Mollusca; class Gastropoda; order Lepetellida; family Haliotidae; genus Haliotis; species Haliotis rufescens. Next base: position 19,622,152 of record NW_025963813.1, read on the forward strand.
ATGCTGACACTGTTCGCATGTGTGACAGATAAAGACATTTCAATCCTAAACAACTCAAAACGTCATGGATGCAACGTATACCTTTTCCAGAGAAATCGGGCGTTGTGAGGCACGTTTCTATCTACTGTTTTGACAGTGTGGTCGAGTTGCTGGGTGGTATGTGACGGTGTGCTTGTGCATAATATCCATTAGTACAGATGCATATTCATGTGGATGCATTTACCCCCAATATCATATACAGCACAAAGCAAGTGATACAGTTTAATACATTGGAGTACACACTGCGATGCATCTTCACAAATCGGTCCCATTATTTTGACAATCAATTCGAAACTGTTATACCTTTACACGGTTCGACAAAATATGTGACGCGTTTGGCGAAATACTATGGGGTATGCATTCGCTTTGAGCAACAGTTGTGTATTTCTTCTCAATTTAATGGTAGTAAAAATGACATTACTGTCGTGAAAAAATCTCTGCATGTGACCAGTTAATTATCCACGGCCAGTCTTGACTTACATTTCATCATACACGTCTTTTCATTATATATACCATTGTTTTTATTTTCAGTTTATTCCATGGATATCATACAGTGCTTTGTGTATGTAGAAGTACCTATTGTCTTTAGTAATGGGCGAAACAGGTCCCCGTCATTGTAAATAGCATCTTTGTGTTGTTCCAAGGTATACAAATTTATCATTGATAGTAAGATTTTGTATTAAACTTGCAAGGCTTTGAAACGACATTGTTTTATTTATTTGTGAAGTGTATCTATTGCGACTAGAACAGGATCTGCCAGAATGCACCTGACCCGGGATGATACGGGTTAGAGTAGGTCTTCAGCAACCCATGCTTGCCGTAAGAAGCGACTAACGGGTGGTCAGGCTTGCTGACTTGGTCGATGCATGTCATCGTATCCCAATAGCGTAGATCGATGCTCATGATATCAATCACTGGATTGTCTGGTCCAGACTCGATTATTTACAGACCGCCGTCATATAGCTGGAATACTGTTGAGTGCGTAGTTAAACAACAAACAGTACACACCTAGGATATGAAAATGTATACTTTGTTGCGGTTTGCAGTGACAACACAGCGACCCATTTTGCCATCATGATTATGACAAAGATGTTTCTGCTGCAGACACACACACATTAGTAACAGATTTCCGCATGGATGGTTGTTTGTTTGTTTGTTTGTTGTGTTACGCCGCACTCGGCAATATTCCAGCTATATGACGGCGGTCTGTAAATAATCGAGTCTGGACCAGACAATCCAGTGATTGCTATCATGAGCATCGATACACGCAAATGGGATTCGATGACATCAACCAAGTCCGCGAGCCTGACCACCCGATCCCGTTAGTCGTCTCTTACGACAAGCACAGTCGCTTTTTACGGCAAGCATGGGCTGGATAGTTGTTGGAGATGCATGCAGAAATATGTTGCCTGGTTGTGTATTCGGCTCAGTGTAAGTCCTGTAAGTGTTGCAAGGGCGGTCGGGTAGCCTAGTGGTTAAAGCGTTCGCTCGTCACGCCGAAGACCCGGGTTCGATTCCCGACATGGGTACAATGTGTGAAGCCCATTTCTGGTGTCCTCCGCCGTGATATTGCTGGAATATTGCTAAAAGCGGCGTAAAACCATACTCACTCACTGTAAGTATTGCAGTTGATACATGCAAACTGTTAAGGGTGTAATATACATCCCTAACAGTTAGTCTCAGAACGTTTCAGCCGCCCCTGGTATACCGTCACACTTACACGACAGAGTTACAGCAGATAGGCACTGGTTTCTTCCCATGTGTAAACCTAGATGGACTGTTTTAACCCTTTCTCCTTTAACAGAGACAACACAATAGGTGTAAGAAATGACTGTGTCCCCGCTGAGAACAGTTCAGGATGTCTCGTTTTGCCCTTTCCTCTTGGGGCTGATATGAGATGTGGTGCTTACGGCTGTTGAACTCGCTGCCATTAACCTTTCAAAATAATGTACTCAAAGCAAATGGGCTGCTAATGGGTTTACACCATCAGTAGAAATAAGAGTGGTTATTGCTTTCTAGAGGACAGTTGTAAGTAGCAAATAGACAAGGTCTGGGGCCACGGCAATAGCATGGTACCAAGGAATATTGAATCGCCCCAGTGTTGCATGATACCTTGAAAATCATCGGTCATTTCGCATCGGGTGTCATTACGCAAATCACTTTAATGCTACGTGGTGAGGTGAGGTGAAATGGGGCTTAACGTCGCGATCAAGAATATTGCACTTACAAAGCGACGTGCATGCACGTGTATGTGTGTGTGGCTGCTTGTACTTGTCCGGACTAATGCCGATTTTATAGTTCTAGTCCACTGAGATACCATGCCGCAGTATACGAGCCGACCAACCCGTGTTTTAGCTCCTAAATGCCGAGCGCCAGGCAGGGTAACGAAGAGTACCTTCTTTTAACGTCTTTTAGTATGATGCGGCCGGGAATCGAACCCCAGACCTTCTGCTTTACCACTAGACTACGGAGACGGTCTACAGTAAAAAGGGAATTGCGAGCTTTTCATAATCACATGAGTAGGTCCATATTCCTACATGGTGATGTATATTTCCTAAATATATTAAAAAAGGGTAGAAGAGACATTGTTGGCTTAATACAACCGCACACTATGGTATCACACACTTAGTTGTGAATTCTACTAATTATAGGGATTTGTCGGTGACAGGCTTGGGCCATGGCGTGTCATCGTATCCCTTCACCGTTGAAAGTTGTACATAACATCAACCACTGGATTGTCTGGTCCAGACTGGATTAACATGTGTTTGTTTGTTGTTTAGCGCCGCACTCAGCAATAGTTCAGCTATATGACGGCGATGTGTAAATAATCGAGTCTGGATCAGACAATCAAGTGATTGATATCATGAGCATCGATCCACGCAATTGGGATCGATGACCAGCATCAACAAAGTCAGCAAGCCTGACCACCCGATCCCGTTAGTCGCCTTTTACAGAAAGCATGGGTTGCTGAAGAACTATTCTACCCCTGATATTCACGGGTAGACTTGATAAACAGGTCCCGGTCATATATCTGTAATATTACCGAGTGCGGATTTAAACCACAAACAAGTTACGAAATAATGATTGTTAGATATGTTTTTTCAAGTGGCCTTGCTAGCATGGATTTCTTCCAATCAATCTCCAGACCATTTTGCAACGTGGCAATAAAACTCGTCTCGAACAGTGACGTCTGTTCCGTTGTTTGTACACACCATAAACCGAACCCTGAGGAATGTCAGTCCTACACCTCTGTTGTGAAATATTCTAAAATGACGTTTATTTACTTTATGAATACAGTCACCTGTCTAGAGGAAAACTTTAACTTGAAGACCATATGTGACCCAATCAATCAGCTTTCATTGCTTTTGTGATACCCCTGCGTGTATTCTATTGACATCTGGGAACTTTGTTCTTAGATTCCTTTGAATTAATATATACAAGTTACACGTATAATTCTCATCTGCGCCCCTCACCGCGGCTAAAACGTGGTTAATCGACAGCATCAACATTTAATAAAATTAAGAATATTGATATACTACTCAAAAGAAGTTAAAGAACACCCGAATTGTTAATCCGTCATGCCAAACCCAATTCTTTCATGTTACTAAATGTATATTGGCGTGACAGATTAATTACTTTAATATGAAAGAATCGGGTGTTCTTTAGCTTCTTTGGGGAATTATATATCTCGAAAACAAAATGGAAAAGTACACACCACAAGCTGTCGCACTGCAGACACAGGAACGAGTTCAGTGCTGGGACGTATACACGGTGACGGGATAACTAATGACCTTCATCAACAAATGAGTTTAGATGCTGAAGTTAACATATCTTGGAAGTCAAAAACCCATTTTCCTCCCATGCCCCATCACAACATGGCTGCAGATGTATCCAACACACACGCACACGTCATTCAGTGCTTCGGTGTGTGGCTTGTACAGTCTGACTGCAGCATTCCATAACGTCTTTTTGTACCAATACACAAAAAGTATTTGGAAAAACACCAAAATGCAAAAATTCCTTTTTGTCTTGTTCTTAATGGTCGCATTCCGACGAAAATTCCAACTGAGAAGTGCCTTGGCCACACCAATGGTTTATTTTAAAAAAATCAGTATGTTCCTTCGAACAAGTGCAAGAAATTCATAACTCGGATCGAATCGCACATTCTACAGAACAGGCTAGCATATTAATTATTTAATAAGTGGAAGTGCAAGATACCTTGAAGAGTTATCTCCCTTAAAGAAGCTGGAGAGTCAATGAAGCGCGCGACACCTTCACCTTCGTAACCAACCGGCAACAACGCTGCTGGTCTGTCCATGAACCAAAATATTTTCCCTTCCGCCCAGGCCTTACTGTAATCATGGTCGTAAATGAAGCACGTGTTGTCTTTTCCCTGGTTGATCTCCCATCTTACTGGGGCTCCTTTTCAATTCAAAAGCAGTTGTTTGTTTCCATCAAAATCATATATTTTCTTAAACTTGGCATGAGCGTATATCGCTGCCACCAGCGAGGGCGTGGTCGGCTATTACGGGAACCCAAAGTAGTGCTAGCAATGACTGATGTGGACACCACGTCCTCGTGGACTAAACTATACTTAAATTAATATTTAAGTACTGTCGGAAAAGCTAGAAAACTGCTTTTCTGGCTTCATTTAATAAATACGAGTCATAGGACTATAAAGAGAGCATACATCAAAATAACGCGAATTGCCCTAATCTAGCCTGTCCTCGCTGACACTGTGATTACCCTTAAAATGTACTTTTACAGGTAAAATGATGATAAACTTAGAAAATATTCGTGTGTTGTCATGCATGTATGAAATGGCATATAACCTGAGGTAATTACCTAACACCTGCCCCGAGGTGATGACATCACACCGTCCCGTGCGTTCTCCCAGGTACAAATGTCACCGAGATGGGGGTGGTCTTTAAATATTGCTGTTACTGTATTTAATTGACATGCGTTGAAGAGGTAGCAATTTAGGATATGTACTGCATAATGTTTGCTTGGAAACATGATGGACTAGTTAAGAGCTATGAAAAGGGATGAGTATTGGAAGGTTGCGGTTTTGGAATCCAGGAGTATTTGTTGTTCTACAGATGGTTTCTTGGGGTAGCATTTATCTCCGCTGATGACGTATATGAATCTGTACTTTTGAATGTTGTGTTATGTCTTGCCACGAACCCTGTACATTTAGCCAAAATAGACACAACAGGGTTGAGCTCACAATGTCTGACTGCCGTACGTAAGACAACCTAACCGTGATGTGCCGCCAGCATATGTCTTGTACTTTACTGGTTTCTTATTCAGCCGAATTTTTTCCATGAGTTGAACTTTTGTATCATATGGTCTGAAGTCGACCAATGTCAAATATTCCTGTATGGTCGCCTTCAGACTGCTCATGGTTTGGACGACAGTATCTGATTCCCGGACGTTATATTAACTGACTTATCCATGACAATCACACTGACGTTTAAAATGGGCAATAGCTGAAGTTCCAACCAGTCTATGAACACATCACCTCCTATAATTTCCTTATGAAAATCTCCAGTTTTCTTTTTCGCCTCGAAAACATCCATCAATAAGCCCCATGTCATGGGTTGCAGCGTGCAAAACAATGACACGATTACCTTTACCTGATGGTACCATGGGTGCTTTTTGTCTATCTGCGAATAGCCACATGTAGTCAGTGGAATGATTCACCAAAGTAAATTATCTGGATGCCCCGACTGTGTTAGTTATGAATGGTTCGGAGATAATGTGACCTCATAGACAGGATGGAATATTTTCCCCTGAAAAGTGCCAGGTCATCGCCACGCGCAGTGTATCGAAATCCCATCTCTTGGAGAGCAATAGTGCAGTCCGGGAAACATTAATTCCTCCCAAATTCTACAAGTCAGGGTTACCTTCTGCTAAAAAAGCTTGTACACTATACGCCTCATCACCCTGCATCAAAGCTGTCTTAATCCTTTTACGCCCCTGTTTTGTTTTTGAGACCACCCCTATACCTGTTTTGTTTTATCATACCGTAGACTTGGTATGAATTGAAAACACCATAGCTTGGGCAGTTCGGTAATTCACCCTATCTTAATTAATAAATGGTTTCCCTCTATCTCTCTAAAGGTTAAAGAACTTGTATGCATTTCCAAGTACAGATTCCATGTCGTGTACCTTGGTTATGGCTATGTAAGTGTAGTGTAACATGCATCATGGGCGCAATGTTAACAATAAACGCAGCGTCATTTTGTCATTTTAGAAGATGCACGTCTAGAATTTTCTCAAAATGATTTTTGAGTGTGGAGTAGATGTTTTATGAGGCTACCTAATTATCATTGTAACGGAGTCACGTGCAGATATTTCTATAGTCCGTTTCAGACTGATATCATTGGATGAATATATGTGAACTTCGTTCGAATGTCTCCTGTAAACTTGTCGATAGGACTCCTTGTGACTGAAATACTTCAAACCACAGGTAGGGCGATCGGTAGTTATTCGATATTTCAATAACAGTCGGTGAAAAATTATATCCCTTTTTAACAGGCAAAAATCAGTTCTAGCATTTCTGACAGTACTTTAGTTCATGATTGGAGTTTTAATTTGGGAGTGATTTTCATGCATTCGTTCAATCACATTTTCGTCCTGTAGAATAAACACGAAGTATTTCTTGTGGTTATGTAGACATTACAAGATCTGTTGTATTTGGAATTGACCTTTCGTGCCTATTATCAATATTACAGATGTATGATGGACATTGAAGTTCGAATCAAGTATAAAGAAATCGGTTTCACCAAGCCCTATCAGATTAGTTTGGTCACATGCATATCAATCAGCTTGGATCAACTTTTGGAAGTTTGATCTGGCATCCAAACCAAGGGGAATTGGTCCATTGTTCGGAAATCATGTTCAACCCTTATTAACATCCAGATGTGAGAAGGTATCCAGTGCTAATGATTTGTTTGTTGTTTAACACTGCAGTCAGCAATATTCCAGCTATATGACGGCCGTCTTTAAATAATAGAGTCTGGACCAAAAGTGATTAATATGGTACTAGCACAATGGTCCCCGAGAGCCTTCTCAGTGGCAGGGTGTTACTGCTACATCAGTGTTTTCTATTCGTTTCAGTAGCATAAGAAAAATAAGTATATTTGACCAAACACCATCTTCCCAAGGCAAGGGAGTTAACTGACTATTGAAGTCCAGTGCCCACCCTTGCCGAACAAGGCTCGAATTATGGAGTTATATTTCAGCTGGACTAACGAGCCAATGTTTAGTCCTATCAAAATCGCGTAACAAAATCGTAATCCAGTTTGTCAACGGATGTGCAGGATTTGCAAAGCATGTGTACTACCAACAGATATTTTCCAAATATTATCTTACTAATCTCAAGGTGATCATGATCATATAGTATCACAATATAGATTTTGATTATCGATCATCTTTACTGGGCGCTACCCTATTGTTTGAAGCAAATGCAAGTGATATGACAGGTGGAGTCTTATTGGTCAATAGGAGGGACACAGAAAGGAAATAACTCTTATTAACCACTGGTGGCGCTACGTTCGAGACCAGAAATTCCGGCCAAGTTCGGCAAGGGTGGAAACTGGACTTTTACAGTCAGTTAACTCCCTTGCTTTGGGAAGATGACCAAACACTTCTAGAAACAAAAAATAATGATCAGCAGTTGACCCCTTGATTGATTAGCGAGGAAATCCAAATGGCTGATCATGTGTTAGAGCAGTCTTGAAATAAAATTGTAATCTTGGATAAAACATACAATTAGAAAAAGTATTGTGATGCATCTTGTTCAGATTTCAGCCCTGCACTACACCTGTTAAAGCAATATGACATCCCATAACTTTGGTTGAACATGGAATAACAAAGGTCAAAACTGCAATAAAAGTGTTTACTGCCTTTGCAAGATACATCGCTAATCAAAGGGAGGCTACTCGTCACCCTCTTCTTCCTCCTCGTCCTGGTTGATCTGGAAGTATCTCAGTTCAAAGGCCTCTTTAGTACTGGCCACCACTCGGAGCCAGTCTCGGAGGTTGTTCTTCTTCAGGTACTTCTTTGTCAAGTATTTCAGATACCTAGAAAAGAAGCAATGACAGAAGTTTAGATTGTGTGAAGTATTACATCGAGACCAGCAGCATTAATGAGACAGGTAATGAGCATAGACTTGCAGTCAGCACAAATCACAATACAATATTGCAAACAATGATCCATGTACAAAGACAAAGACAAGCTACCACCCAAATGAGTCAAATTTTGTTGCCTCTTACCACCAGCATAGGTTGATGACATTCTATGGTGGCATCACCACGTTCTGAATTTCACATCTGAGGAAAATGATAATTTGTGGTCTGCTCATTAACGTATTTACAAATGCAGGCCTGCAACTTTGAAGATGGGCTACTTATATTTCAAAGTCAACAACCAATCTGGCTTGTTTGGAGTGAAAATTATTACAGATAGCTAATTGTAACCACCCAGTAATTCAGATATATTATAGAGAATTGAGTGTCATTTTTCTCTTGCTTCCAAACATGAAAATTTCCACAAACTATACTCTCAGTCCATAACGAATACTGTTTTCTCAGTCATAGAACCAAGAATCTCAGTTACTTAAACAGTTCCATGATAACTGATCAGGTATTGGATATAAAACAAATACGTCTGGATCGAGGAGTATGCAGGACAGGTTAGTGCTACGAACATACCTCTTTGAGAAGGGGATTTCAGAGGTAAGTTCAATCTTGTTCTTCTTCCTTTCAAGGGTGACATTGTTACCAAAGTTGTTTGTTTTGCCATCAACCTTGATTCTTTCATGGAGGTATTTTTCCTGTCAACACACAAGCCATGACATGGCGGTACAGATTAGGGAAGATGGCCCTAATCAGATTAGGGAAGGCGACCCTAATCCCACAGCATGTGTTAGTACATTCAAATGCTTACAATAGCATCATTCATTAAACTCATCTTACCGACTTGTGAGTCATAACCATCAGAAAATTGGAACAGAATTAGGTACTAACAAACTTAACTGCTGCTACAAACTCTGAACAGTCAAAGCGATTGGTTATTTCAAACATTTCTATTTCTTAACAATACTTCACTTTGATCTACTAAGGTAGGACTTGTAAACTGGAATTAGTTTCCTGAGCTTCTAGCATAGACAGTGGAGGGACTCTGTTGTACTTACGAAGCTGGCTACATCCATGATGCCATCTTCAACAGGGTGTGTGCAGTCCACCATATAGTGGAGGGTGACTCGCTTCTTGCGGCCTTTGCCCTTCCCCTTCTTTACGGGACCTTTGCTGCGTTTTGTAACTTTCTGAAGTCAAATGTTAAAAATGTTTAACACAGCAGTCATCAATAATCCATCTAGATCACAGTGACAGTGCCCTGTTAATAATCGAGCAAACGAGTGTCAAACCATAAGCAGGCCAATGATCCACATCACGGCACTACCTTGGGCAAAGCATGATGAATACCATTACTGGTAGCAAAGCAACAATATTTGGTTTTGGTTTGTTGTTGAACGCCGCACTCAGCAATATTCCAGCCTAATGACGGCAGTATGTAAATAATCGAGCCTGGACCAGACAATCCAGTGATTGACATCATGAGCATCGATCCAAGCGATTGGGATCGATGAAATGCATCAACAAAGTCAGCGGGCCTGACCACCCGATCCCGTTAGTTGCCTCTTACGACCAGCATAGTCACCCTTTTACAGCAAGCTTGGGTTGCTGAAGACCTATTCTACCCCGGATCTTCACGAATAGCAAAGCAACAATACAAAATTGTAAACAGCATAGGTACAGAAATCATCAAAGATGATGAGTAGTAAATGTCTACCAAAATAAGCATGCTACATTAACATTTCTAAGATTTCTGAAATTGTCTCTTGTAATAATTGGTTAATTTGCACATCCATTTCATATAGTCTGTGGAAAACGCTTTCTCAAAAAAAAGTGTTGGTTGGAAAAAAAAAAGATCCAGAATTCTTGAACAAGTCTTAAGTGAGTGAGTATGGTGTTACGCCGCTTTTAAAAATATTCCAGCAATATCACTCGGGGGACACCAGAAATGTGCTTCACACATTGTACCCATGTCACGAATTGTACCCATGTCACGAATCGAACCCAGGTCTTCAGGTGACGAGCGAATGCTTAAACCACTAGGCTACCCGACTGCCCCGATAAATCAACTGCACTGATGGTTAAAACTTTAGTTACCCCAAATGAAACATCTCAAATTAAATATCCACTGAGGAATGATATATGACCTGATTGAGGTATGACACTTTGAACAGTGTATTATATGAGACATGGGTCTTCCCCGACCTGATCAGTATCATTACCACAGTGAAATATTTCTTCAGATATCTGAAATAATTTCTGAATTGTGGAACAGAAATTAGCTCATGGCTTCAAAATTTATATTAACGGGTTTTTTTTCACCTGCTTCAGTCTTGAGCATTGACCAACTTATGATTAAATTTGGTAACCTCAAATGAAGTTCATTAAAACTGGTCTTGTTCAATGTAAGGCAACTTGGGTGTTTGGAAGAAACCAGGATGCTACCACAAGTAATGTCAATATTAACAAAGTTTCAAGTAGATTTGACTCACTTGCACTGATAACGGAACCAGCAAATAAGTTTTTATGCTTAATCTTACGTCATCACACTGTGAGCAATGATAAAATACCTTGGAGTTTCAGCAAATAATAAAAAAAATGAACCATATCTAGTGATGTTTTCCAGTGTTTCCGTTCTCCAGTATATGCCGGCTTTTGGCTGGTAAAAAATGTCAAAGACTGGTAAATGTTTAGTGTGACGGTCCCAGTGTCCGGTAGAAAGAATGTTAGAAAAAAAATAACTTCAACTGAGTCTCTGTCTGCAACAAGGTGTTAAAACTTTGTTCACTCAACTCTAAAACCAGTCTGTTTCTCTTCCACACAGAAAGGAAATCAGTTTTCTAAAAATAAACTGGATTCGACTCGTTTCGTTTCATTCAGATTGCATCTTTTTATCTTTGGTATCTAGACACAACAAAGCTATAGTAATCAAGTAACAGATTTATCGATATTTTCCGAATGAGTTCAGAACCACATGCACACACATGCGCAGTGATGACTTCGCATGCCATTGGCTAAATTGCATATCACTATCACGTGACTGAACTTTTCGCATGTTTAACAAACACGCTTATTCTGAAAACAGAACAGACTGGCCTAATGCAAGCCTTTGGTGAGCTTGAGATATTGTTTTTTAAAATAATATAGATCTAGAAATGCTACCACAAATGCAAAAGGTGCATGACAAAATATTTTTGGGCTCCATGTGCTGTCATCGAAACCTACGGAGAGCTATTGCAATGCGGTCACTTTATGTGTAAATATCATATGTATTGTCATGCAACTCACTGTTGCAGTTGTATGTATATAATTATGCAAAACAATATTAAAGCGCCCCAAATACTTGCATTAAGCTGTTCTTTTCCCTTTCTGAAAATGCGAGTTGGTTTACAAACAAGAGGAAAGTCTTGTGACATATGCAAATTAGCCTGTGGCAGTGGAGCTATGCTAAGTCACCACTGCCCCGGAGTGTGATCCAATATGCAAATAGTAATAGTTTTTCATGTTTCATGATATTTTCTCAATGGAACTTTAAATACTTACACACTCTAAGACATGTTTATCTAAATAGATAGGCTCGTCAAAAATGAAACAGATGAAATACACAATATTTATGAAAGACAATATGAATCTCGGCATGATAATGCAAATTTTTAACTTAACCTGCGACTCATTGCAAAGATTGCAATCGTTTGACATCACAAACGGCGTGTTTCATGGTGTGAAAGTTACATATGCGGATGCATGTTGGGTGCAGGCTTTTCAAAATTCATGTGCAGGCTTCATCGATAAATTTTGCGGTACATAACATCCCAGATTTCCTGAAGACAGTCTGTCTACCCTTACTTGTCTTGACAAAGTCCTGAACCCATCACACTTCCCAGATTTACGCGAAGAATTGAATAACTATGTAAGGGATTCCCTTTATCAGCTGACTACCCATTTCAGTCCTGTGATTGGTCCAATAAATAATGACGTCACATATATCATAGATGGCGACCGGGCCAAACCGTGATTTCGCCAGCTACAAAACTACAGTTGTGGGAATTGGTACACACACACTTAAACAAAACTGTCGGGTTATCATGGCTGATTATGAGTATATTTATCCAGATTTGGCTGTTTTCGCGGCTGTAGCCATGATGATACCAGTCAGCAGCGTACCAGCCGAATGCGGCTTCAGTCTACAAAACCGCATACATACGGCAAGTCGTAACCGCCTTTGCCAGCGGAGATTAAATGATCTTGAACATGCATTCTGGTGAAAAAACACAATCTACAGTTCAGAAATAAAAAAAAAAGTAAACTCTGATCGAAAGGTATGTTTTTATACAGTAACATGGGGGGCCGTTCGAAAATGATAAGGATCCGTTATTAGACCGGGTGACAAAAAAGCTTACTGAAACACTGGATTTCGAAATTTGCCCGCAAAGGGGACTTATGGAAGCCTGGATATATGCCATACAGTGTCAGTTTAAAAAAAGATTCGTTTTTTTCTCTTCACCCAATTTCTGAATTGTTGGTTTGGTATCCAAATGTTTAACTTTTGATTGCACTGCAGTTAATCTTATGCCGATTTCACCTCGTGTGAGACATCTAACCTGTTAACACTGTCTAAGGAGTCATGTGCACGTGTTAGGACTAGGCCTACTTTATTCTGGCATTATTACAAACGCGTGAACCTTTCCATGACAAAATACAGACAATGATATCAAGCTCATGTCCAATATTAAGTAAAATGTGTTGAAAGATAACAGGGCAGGAGAGATTTTTCGTAAATGCAAAAAATATTGCCGAGCCACAGAAACTCACTCCTGGCATGATGGCGGCCTTGAGTCAAAGAGGAGGGCACGTGGGTCTCTTCACCGGAACTTGAGGGTGAGGTGCAGTTTGTTAGCATTTTTACTTTCAACACCAAATTATGAGAAATTACCTAGTTTGCACAATTTCAGGGGTAAAAACAAAATCTCTATGTGCTTTTATCGAAAAGTCAGTGAAGGCTGGTTTGTCGATGTCTTCGCGTTTGCGATTTTCATTCAAGCTAACACTAGATATACAGCCGGAGCCAAGCTGGGAAATCGAAGCCACTATATACTATTACCCTTACGAGTAGCTTTATATCAATGAAAATAATGTGTCTTTATTAAACTATATCAAAAGTACTTTGATCCGTTTACAATATGTGAACAATACATAACTTACAATATGTTTACAAATACGATTTATGTGATTGAAAATGTTAATGCGTATAGAATTTGAAATTTCAAGAAATATATCAAAACTTGTAGACATACAAATGCACACTCTGAGAATTGTGGGATATATGCCGCCTTGAACTAGCGGAACCTCCCCTTGACGCAGCAAATGAGGTAGGATTTTTTAGTCACATTAACAAATTTAAGCCCGACGAGCAAAGACAGGCTTGTTTAATGAACGCTGTGTGCCCTTATTTTACTAGATCTGAAATATGAATCGGTATAATCTGTGATCTTGTGCATCATAGATCGAGTAACGCATAAATTACCGGTTCGCTGGGACATCTGTACCTGCTTGGGAGGCAGTTTGTGTTCAGGAATAATACCTGTCAGAATGTGTGGCATTGAAGACGACACAAGATGGATAATCCGCCAGTATGGAAAGGTTTTGTGTGTATGTGTTAAACTGAAGTTCATCAAACGATGCACACGCGTTATTGCTCAGGAAGGGGCGTAACCTGTGAATGTTGTTACAGCGAGTCCGACAAGGTGCTCGTCGTGTCACACTTAGAGTGACTAATTAGCATGATTAATAGAACTGATTTATCGACCACTGCCTTTGACAATTTGATATCTATTTCCAGTTGATGGCGAACTAGCAAGATGATTGGGGGATTGTTTATATACAACCACAAGGGAGAAGTCCTTATCTCCCGAGTGTTCCGAGATGACATTGGGTGAGATGTATTACCTAGTAGATATTCTGCATCGTATAATATCTTATCTTTTATCTTTTATTATTGATGCAACCATGTTTTCTAACCATCATTGTAGATCAAAATATAGTTTCGTTCAACAATAGGTCTAGCAACAACCTTGTTTTGACTCTGGGATGCTGTGTTCTATAAGGTCTTTGAAAGGCATTTAGAAGTGATACACATAAGGAAGAGAATATATGGATGTGAACTTCTTTATTATCAGGAACACAACGTTTCAGAGTAAATGCTTACTCCTTCATCAGGTGTGTTCCATAGCCTGTTGTGAGAACTTGGTGATTTGAATAAGTGTGTGTTATCACACCTAGACAGTTATTCATATGGATCATAATCATGTCAATCAATGATTTATTGCTGGAATAGTTTTCATTGGAGGAAAACAACAAAGAAACGATATAGCTACTATGTTTCCATTTTTGTTTGTGTCAATATTAAAGTACTATGATTACATTGCAATAAGCATGGCAAGCTGGCAGCTAATGAGAGTACTGCACTTGAAAATCCCTGATATGAGCACTAGTTTGAAGCTTGATTCTGTTAAATTTCTTCTTTCCATCTAGAAACCTGAGCCCATGATAGCCCATATGAAAACGAAATGTTTTTAATAATGCTTGCCAATAGATAAATTCAGGTTGGGACACACAAAAGTTTTGGTCACAGGCTCACTTTACCGGCCACAGTTTTTCAGTATTTATTTAGTCAAGCATTGGAAATGGGAGGTTCAAACATATATTTCCAGCTTGAAGCTAAGCTGGGCTAATGAGTTAATTTGCCAACACTTTACTGTAACCACTATCATATAGCTGGAATATTGCTGAGTGCGGCATTAACAACAAACAAACTGCAGCCATATGGGAAGTGTCAAACATTATTAGTGCTCATTTACTTGGTGATTAGAAACAGATTAATGCACAAGTGCACAAATATGAACATACGAGGGAGTCTATTTTTATGAAAAATAAATTCAAAATTTGTTTAAAAAGAGAGAAGCATCTATTTACCTTAGGCAACACTAGATAACTTTGAAAATATGCATAATGCATAAGAATAGGTGAGGTGGCTAAGCTTATTCATTACCCCTTAGGATCAGAAAGGGGTAATAAGCCTGGGGATTGTAAATGGGTGTTGTGCCTAACCCCGAGGATGGAAAGGGGATGATCAATTAAAAAGGGGAATCAAGGATTGAGTTTTGAGTAACTTACCCCAACCCTTACCCTAACACAGGTAGCCCAAAGGATCAAAGATGCAGTAGAGATCAGTGAATTAGGAGTCATTGCCAAGCCCAGTTATTGCTATACAAGTGTGCTCGGTCAAATGCAGTTGTGACCAGTCAAATGAGCTTGCAACCTATCATCCATTTTGAAAGTCACTGACAGAATTATTTTTTATCCTCTTTTGTTTTCAGTCGGAATGCTGTTGATGCTTTCCGTGTCAATGTCATCCATGCCCGCCAGCAGGTTCGGTCGCCAGTGACAAACATTGCCCGAACCAGTTTCTTCCACATCAAGAAGTCCAACATCTGGTTGGCTGCAGTTACAAAACAGAATGTCAATGCTGCTATGGTGTTCGAGTTTCTCCATAAGATGGTGGAAGTTATGCAGTCCTACTTTGGCAAAATCTCGGAGGATAATGTCAAGAACAACTTTGTCTTGATTTATGAAATTCTTGATGGTAAGCATGTTTTCAGAGTTTGGAACTCAAACCCTAAGGATATTGATTGCCATTGTATTAGATGTGTAGTATACAGTATAGGGCTGGGACGAGTCCAAATTTACTATTCAGGTATCCTAAGCCGTTTTCCCTAACCCTACTCGGCAGTTTTTGAAGTAATTTTAAAACCCAACCCAGTCAGGAAAGTGACTCATAAATGTTTCCTGCCCATCTAAAGTTACCTGCTTGCATTCAGACATTATAAATATTGAAAAATCACGAAATATAAGAGACTAATCGCGTCTTGATTACGTTGAAATAATGCTGACAATTACTCCTCAAATAATCTATGAGGAGTTATTATTAAACTGAATATTGAGGTTGGCTTAAAATTATCTGCCAGACAGTAGGGCAGGTAGAGGCAACTTTCATGCAGCCTGACAGAAAGGTTACCGGCCACAGGCAGGCTGGCAGGTTGTTATTTTAGACACTGTTCCTGGGTACCAGCTGTATGTTTAAAGAGTAGGGTACAAAATGTACCTGAGCCCTGGCAAAAAACTATATAAATACACATATAAGATGATCTGATCATGCCTACACTGTGACTTGTAGTGTGTTATTGTTGTTGTCATTTCTAGTATATCACATGACTAACCATGGGTCCTGGTAGTCCTGTGGGTACCCGGGTTCTATTCAGTACCCACCTGACCCGAGTACCTGAGTCACTCGTCCCAGCCCTAATGCAGTTGGTGGGGACATTTTGCAGTTTTAAATCTCACTGAATATGATGTACAGAGTGTAGCCATGAAAATTTGAAATTGGGGGCTGGGTGGCCCATTCCTCTAAGTTGCAACAGTTGGCTGTGCAGAGTTTCTAAGTTTCTCGATTTGTCAGAACAATACCCATACTTGTTGGTTCATGAAAGTTGTAATCATCCTAAATGTGTTAAGAATTGCTTCACTTAGGTCTTTCCTCCAATATTAAGCAGACATGTATCGATGTAACTGAAATACAGTTTAAAACAGTGTCCCCTTAAGTCCTAACTCACTCACTCACTCACTCACTATTATATACTAGGGACTCAAGGGATGGAAATCAAGGGTGGGTAATTTGTGATTGAGAGAACCATGGGAATGGATCCAGGGGTTAGTGTAGGTTTACTGAAATGGGAGCCCTGGAGATAGAGAGGATGCATCTGTGCATTTACGTTTGGATTCTGTATAGATTTTCTAGAAATAAGTTTTGCTATGATCTAGCCTGATAGCTGCTTGGACTAGCATAACTTTACCACCAGTCATGGAACAAAAGTACTGTATCTGACTGAAAAACTGTGACTTAAATACAAACTAGTTTATATCAAGAACCTTGTTTCAGTCATGTATCTGAATGTCATCTTTTGGAAGATACTCTTTTTTATATGTCAATCAGTGGAATTGACAGCTTAATGTATGTTGTCATTCTCTTATGATGCAAAGAGCAAGTAATGTATTACTTAGGTTTGTAAGAAGTGCATATTGGCTTCATCAGATTGGCACACCCTGTTGCCAGGCAGCCTAGAAGACTTGTGCTAATGAAGGATTTCTTTTCAACTTTGCAGAAATTTTGGATTTTGGCTACCCCCAGAACACTGACACAGGTATCCTGAAGACGTTCATCACACAGCAAGGTGTTAAATCTCAGGTGAGACCAAGAGTTAAACTGGGAACACTGTAAGTTGTCCACCGGTCCCGAGCCCAGAGAGCAAGGGGAACGTAAACTAATATAGAGGGTACATCGACCCGGGTCCCCCGAGGGACCGGTGGACCGGCATGTCTTATGCTTGCATGCTTTGGTCCAAATCGTTAAGAATTCCACAGTTAGGCATTTATAGCAGAAGACAAAAATTTAACAGACTCAGTGTTATTCCACCTAGATCTATTTCATTTGGAAAGTATCGTAAATATCCAGAGAATGGCATCTTACATAATCAATTCGAGATATAAAATTACTGTTGGTATGTTACAAATGTAATGCCAACCGTTTGGCAATTCTTACGGGGAACATAAGAAATGTATCTTACATGTTGGCGGGGTACATTGAAAATGATAAAATGGGTCTCAGAATCAGAGCTGACATTCATGTGTATAAAGGAATTAACAAATTGTGGAAAGCTTTGATGCATGTTCTGATAACAGAAATTTATATTAGTCTTTGAAAGAGGTTGGTTGAAAACTAACTGATAATGTAAATTTTTAAACTTATATCTCACACTATGCATTCTTCTTTCTTCTTCGATCTTATGTTGAAAGTGCTTGAACAGTTTCCAGTTTCTTAAAAACAATACACCGGAACAAATCCAAGCATCACCCTAGTCACCACCCAAACATATGGGTCATGCACGTAATCCCGTGCTTAGTGACCTTCAAGACCTAATCACGCCTTTCTATTTCTCATCGCTTCACCAAGGTGAGTTGTTTGGCAATAGAGAATATATATATATATTTTCTCTCAACGGATTCCGTATCTTAGCGTAGCTGTTTTTATACCATGTTATGGGGAATGGGAAAGAAGAAGGAAATGCAATCCTCAGATTACTCGTTTTCGCCGAGAAGCGTCACCGATCTTCTCCAGCTGATCGTCGTTTGTCTTGACTCTACCTTGGCGGGATTGTCTTTCATGTAGCTGCTCCCTTTCTACTTTGAAGTCCACCTGTGCCATCGGCTGTGGATCCTGCTGTACCGCTCCCTCCACTGGTGCAACAACTCCCTGATTCTTGGGATCACAGGGACCAGCCTCTTGACCTGGTACCGAACTTTAACTCTCTTGTACAGGCAGCCACCAAAGCCATACAGCAGTGCATGTATCCTCATCGACGCCTCCGGTTGCGACCAGTTCAACTCAGGTTCTGTTTCCTTCACAGCCCGCTCCTATTGGTTCTGCTGTTCCGGTCCCATTGGTTGTGGAATATGCAGCGGGAACTGACCATCACCCTTCTCCACCTTCCCCTTTAGAGAGTTTCGTACCTGCCGACCATGCTTCAGTTTTAAGTTGGATCGCTGATGAACTACATCTGAATTGCTGTATGTCAGTGAAGGATCATTTGATAGGCCTCGCAGTTTCCTCAGTAAGCTCTCTGATTATCACCCTCCCTCCTAGACCAGTGCTGTTAGATATCTCTACCTTTTGCCGTTATGTTTGTTTCTTTGCCTTCGAGATCAACTTTAGTCTCTCCGGTCTTTGAGGATGCCGGCACCCACGGCATGTCTACCCCTGTCTCGCCTCAGGTACTGGATGATGATGTGTCTACACTGTGTCCCAAACATTCCTTTACATCTTCAACAGTGGAAAACTGGGAACTCCCTCCCCTTGACGTGATGGTTTGATGTATGCTGCCTCTGATTTCCACCATCCTGTCCGTGACAAAGGGCCTGTCATCATCACTATCTCAGGATGATGCCTTCATACATGGTGTGGTCCTTATGATCCATAACAAGGTAGAATCGACAACTTCATCCAGGCCAATGTAGATGCCACCATCCTTCTACAATATCTTCATGCAACGTTATCCACCCCCTCGGTTGGCTTGTCAACATCAGCAAGTCTGCGACGACTCACACTCAACGACTCGGGGCCCTGTTTGACACCCATCAGAGCAAGTTGTTTGTCTGCCCAGATTGTTGTTTGAAAGATCCAATGTCTTGTACCACCAGCACTCAAACATCCGCTCCTGTTATTACAATGGCAATAGATCCTCTGCCTTTTGACGTCAGCCTCAAGCCCTCACTGTGCGGGGCCAACTCCACCTTCGGCCAATTCAGTGTTTCCTTTTGCCCTTCATCCTTCTCCCTACCGCTCCACTTGCATCTGCACCGTCAGCAGTTGAATGCTGCGTCGGGGTCTCTTTGAAGCTGTTTGTTCCGACCCTTCACCTCTTCGTCGACACATCAACTGTGGGCTTGGGAGCCAGGTAGAAGGGTGTTGGTCCGACAACGAATGTTGTCTTCACATCAACAATCTGGAGTTAAGGTGGTATCTCACTGGTCGGTGCTTCTCCATTCCCCTCACCATGATACAGTCAGACAAGAATGCGGTAGTTTAGTTCATCAAAAAGATGTTGCTCCTCGGTCTCACTTGACGTCTTCCAGTTGATCGACTCCCTATCCCCACGTGACAGGCTGTCAGAGTCAGTGTTCTTCGTATTTACTTGGCGGCTGCAGGTGCTCCCAGAAGAGCCTCTTCATTCCGATCTTGACTGCAGCAGTAACTGAAGTTTCCCATAATGCGATCTCCTTCTGGCTCCACTGGATCATCCTTTGGTCTTTTCCTCCCACTTTCTGCTCAACAACACTGTCACTTATGTCCAAGGTTTGCACCAGTTCGGTCCTCTGGTCCTGGCTCAACAGCTGTCAGCAGCTCACCAATGCAGATAACAATTGTATATACTCGTTCCTGCTCTCGTCCTACGTTCGTGTGTATATGGAATAAATCTTTAAACTTGCCTGCTTGTCTGTAGACTTTGGTCTTTAACATCCAAGTCGCTGCAAGGCATGGTGTCACAAACCTTTATTCTGCTCACCTCTGCCTTGAGTCTTTGTGTTGTCGGTTACTGGTTGATTATTGTCAATCATTCCTCTTCTCTTCTTGGCACGCTTTAGTCACTCGGGTGTGTTTAATTGCCTTGTCGATGTGTTAAAAGAGATACCAAGAATATGCATGCTATTGTCTGTGGGAGATAGTGTTGTGCTGTCTTGTAGAATCGACTGACTAGAGCCCCCTTCCGAATTGATCATATATTGTACACACTGTATCGCTTATTTCTTTACAGCTACACGGTCATTCATTTGACAATGTCATATGTGAAAACATGTTTTGCATACTCCTGATCTCATGCTGTTATGTTCGAGTAGGGTATCGATTTCCCGCTCACGAGTTATTGTCGTTTACATCACTAGTCAGTGGTTTAAGTATTTTATTTATTTCACTGTTTAGAACCAGCTTCCTCTTGTATGTCTCACCGTTGTAGTCTTACAGGCTAGGGTATCTGCGTTCACCATCCAATCATGGGATAAATGCATGGTGTGAGATAGGATAAGTTTGAAAGTTTCTAATAAATTGTATATTATTGTACTTATCCTATCTCACATACATAATGCCACCCGACCATCCCCGTATATAATCTCCTCTAGCCTGTTAGCTCTGATGATAGAGAATGAAATGACAGATACAGGAGACACATAATCAGGTCGTATGAGTCGCTATGCATGGGATTATGTGTGTGACCCATTTCTTTGGGTGGTGACAATGGTGATGCTGGGGTGTGTTCAGGTGAATTGTATTTTAGAAGCCTGGAAACTCTGTTCAAGCACGTTTCCACATAGGATCAAAGAAGAAAGAAGAATGCATAGTGTGAGATAGGATAAGTATATGTAAATATACAATTTAGTGGAAAATTTCCAAGTTTATATATGTTCAGCAAGCATCTTCCTGTTTTGTGAAAAAACAATTACCACCTGTCTCCACAGACAAAGGAAGAGACAGCTCAGATCACGTCACAAGTAACAGGCCAGATTGGCTGGCGCCGAGAGGGAATCAAATACCGGAGGAATGAACTGTTCTTGGATGTGCTGGAATCTGTCAACCTTCTCATGTCACCACAAGGTGAGTTTGCAGCTTCTACATGAACTATTGAATCCATGTTCATGAAATA
This sequence comes from Haliotis rufescens, assembly GCF_023055435.1. Lineage (NCBI taxonomy): Eukaryota > Metazoa > Mollusca > Gastropoda > Lepetellida > Haliotidae > Haliotis > Haliotis rufescens. The sequence goes on from NW_025963813.1 coordinate 19,643,639, forward strand.
CAGTGTTTTATTGTTAACTCAATTCTTAGAACCATCAAATATATATTAAATTATCAGACTGTTAAGATAGCTTATTGCTGTGCATGGAAGTTTGATCCAGGTTTGTTAGGCTAGTAATGAATGCTTATCCTAATTATACAGAGACATGTTTCACTGTTTCAAAAAGAGCACTAATTACGATGATTACTTTGTGTAGACCTTGACTGCAATTAGGCACCATGCACTTTCTGTTACAGGTCAGGTGCTGTGTGCCCACGTGGCTGTAAGGATTGTGTTGTACACTTCTGACTGACCACTTTCTGTTACAGGTCAGGTGCTGAGTGACCACGTGGCTGTAAGGATTGTGTTGTACACTTCTGACTGACCACTTTCTGTTACAGGTCAGGTGCTGAGTGACCACGTAGCTGTAAGGATTGTGTTGTACACTTCTGACTGACCACTTTCTGTTTCAGGTCAGGTGCTGAGTGCCCACGTGGCTGTAAGGATTGTGTTGTACAGTTCTGACTGACCACTTTCTGTTTCAGGTCAGGTGCTGAGTGCCCACGTGGCTGTAAGGATTGTGTTGTACACTTCTGACTGACCACTTTCTGTTACAGGTCAGGTGCTGTGTGCCCACGTGGCTGTAAGGATTGTGTTGTACACTTCTGACTGACCACTTTCTGTTACAGGTCAGGTGCTGAGTGACCACGTGGCTGTAAGGATTGTGTTGTACACTTCTGACTGACCACTTTCTGTTTCAGGTCAGGTGCTGAGTGCCCACGTGGCTGTAAGGATTGTGTTGTACACTTCTGACTGACCACTTTCTGTTACAGGTCAGGTGCTGAGTGCCCACGTGGCTGTAAGGATTGTGTTGTACACTTCTGACTGACCACTTTCTGATACAGGTCAGGTGCTGAGTGCCCACGTGGCTGTAAGGATTGTGTTGTACACTTCTGACTGACCACTTCCTGTTACAGGTCAGGTGCTGAGTGCCCATATGCCTCGAAGGATTGTGTTGTACACTAATCACTGACCACTTTCTGTTTCAGGTCAGGTGCTGAGTGCCCATGTGGCTGGAAGAATTGTGATGAAGAGCTATCTGAGTGGAATGCCGGAGTGCAAGTTTGGTATTAATGATAAGCTGCTAATGGAGAGCAAAGGCAAGAGTAGCTTGGATGACACAGCAAGCAGGGGGAGGTGAGTCATGGAAAGGGACCATTTACCATCCACCTTTGGAGGTCATTGCGGCATCTTGGTTTATTGGTTCTATTTTAGGGTTATTTATTTTGAATTAAACAGATCAACTGTTTTCCTTGACATGATTGAATATTTAGTATTTGATGTAACGTGTCACATATAGACTTAGAAGTATTTTGTGGAATTTTACTGGAAATGATGTCTTTGACAGTTTTATGAAGTGAAAACTGACTGAGGACAGAAACATTTTGTATCAACTAACATGATTAGGTTGAATAGTTTAAACAGTAAAAAGTAATGGGAGAAAGAAATACACACTAGGAGCTGCCAAGAACACTAGGAGCTGCCAAGAAGTCATGTGTTTTAGGTTTGTTATGACTGCTGACATGCTGTAACCAGCATTTCTGTGTTAAACCATTGTTCCTGCCCACAGCCACTTTGGTGGAGGAGGAAAGACGTCTATAGCCATTGATGACTGTCAGTTCCACCAGTGCGTCAAGCTCAGCAAGTTTGAGACAGAACACAGCATCAGCTTCATTCCACCTGATGGAGAATTTGAACTCATGAGGTACCTTGCTTTATTTTGTCTTTCCTGAGAAGTACTTTCTCCTGATTTTGTTAATTCTTTTTTTTAACTCTATTGATGTTTGTGACAACGGTTGAAGCGTCTTAGCATTATTTCTTCCTAAGTCAGGTCAACTTCAGTGACTTGTGGCTCTATGTGGTGCAATATGTCAACTCCGCCCTCAGCCTCCTTATACTTACATTCCTATTTACTTTCAGATACAGAACAACCAAGGACATTAGTCTGCCCTTCCGTGTGATCCCCCTTGTCAGGGAGGTTGGGAGGCAAAAGATGGAGGTGAAGGTTGTTGTGAAATCAAACTTCAAACCGTCGCTGTTGGCCCAGAAGGTTGAGGTATGGAAAGCAGTGCTCCAGATACAAGCCTCATAGTATAGTTTTTTCCCAAGGAGCCTTTGGCTCCTAACAATTGTTTTCTGGGAGCCAATGCGAGATTCAAAAAGCTGTGTGAAAAACTAAGAAACCAAACTTCAAGGTTATAGTGACTATTAGTCAGTAATGTATTATATTGTTAAAACATACCAAATGTGCCTAACTGCAGCAGTCTGGCTCCTACCTTTGGTGTAACAAGCTTTGTTGTTAATTATATTGTTGTAAATACTAGTTGACAAGATTATCTATTATTTTTTTACCTCACAATCTCATCATGATTTGTAGATTTAAATAATGAAATTTTAGTTCTGTCAATCAGTACTTTTTAGTGTATTAGATTTCTGTCTATAATATCATGCTGTTAGTGATACCAGGTTGCCAGCTTGATTTTACCTAGTAGCCAAGTGTTGACTGCTTAAATAATATTGGTCGCCATGTGGAAATTTCAGTCACCATTACGACCAAATTAGTTGCAACTTTGAAGCCTGAGATAAATACTGCATTGGCATGTTGTACGGATCAAACTAGTCAAATAGAGACGGATTGCAAATTACAACCGCATCAAATACACAGGCAATCAATGCCATATCCTCTTATTATCCCCCGCCACGAAGTGGAAGGGGGATATAGGAATGAGTGCCGTCCGTCCGTCCTTCCGTCCGTCACATTTCGTTTCCGGAGCAGATCTTGAAAACTGTACCATATTTCTTCACCCAACTTGGCACATAGATAGATCTAGTGGTGAACTGGTGCCTTTTGATAGTTTGGGATTTTTAAAAAAGTTATTTTTCGAGTTTCCATGGCAACAACTTTGATTTAGACTGAGAATGGCAGTAGTCCTCGTTTCCGGAGCAGATCTTGAAAAACGTACCATATTTCTTCACCATACTTGGCACATAGATAGGTCTAGTGGTGAACTGGTGCCTTTTGGTAGTTTGGGATTTTTAAAAAAGTTATTTTTCGAGTTTCCATGGCACCGACTTTGATTTAGACTGAAAATGGCAGTAGTCCTCTTTTCCGGAGCAGATCTTGAAAACCGTACCATTTTTCTTCACCATATTTTGCACATTGATAGGTCTAGTGGTGAACTGGTGCCTTTGGATAGTTTTGGATTTTTTTTAAAAGTTATTTGTCGAGTTTCCATGGCACCGACTTTGATTAAGACTGAAAATGGAGGTAGTCCTCGTTTCCGGAGCAGATCTTGAAAAACGTACTATATTTCTTTACAAAAAGGTCCAGTGAACATAGTTCACAGGAGCTAATGCATTGCACACACCCGACATGTCATATTGGCGGGGGATGTGAGTATTTCATGCTTGTTATTAATTGTTGCTGTACCTTGTCTATTTATTCTCAAAAACATTCTTCAAGACATCGTTAAACTTCTGTTTATCGTATTGGGCATTATCTTCCTCTTAAACGGGGATACGTCCTTTTGTGTCAGCAGCAAATAGATTACCTCCCAATCCTGCATTGTCATTGACTAATAACAACATCTCCGTTATAGTTACATGAGTTTGGCTCAAAAATCCGAATGTATACAATGCAAGGTCTTTGAATGATGGCGATGCAATATCATAACAGTACTTTTGCAGTACTTATTGGTTTGCAAGAATATGTCTGGTACACAGTTCTGATAGTGCTAGAAAAGTGCTCATATCTAGAGGGAAAGTTAACTAAATTACGGTACTATGGAATCTGTCTGATCCGGACTTGAGTGGAACTAAGTGTTTTGCCTTGTGGGGACAGTGGTCCAGATGAGAGAGGTTTATGCAGCAACTCCATCCCTTTTGGAAAACACAAAATTGAAAAAACTTTTTATTTAAAATTTTACAGGAGTCCAATCCTAATGTCTACAATGTTTACACAAAACATAGTTGCACAGTTGTCTAAGGCGCCCAATTCAATGTGCAGAGTTGCATCCCTTTGGCTTATGTCTGCCAGAAACCTGTGATCATGGTTTTGAATCCCTGTCGGACCTGATGTGTCTGGGTTTGTCAGCAACATATCTGTGCTCGTAGCTTACCCGCCTAAGACCTGTATCACTCTAAGTGAAAGGTAGGAAATGACAATAAGGCACATTGAAAAAAGGTGGGTCAAGATTGTGAGGGTTCCAAGTTTTATCACATGGGTTAATACAATGTTATTTGAGCCAGACCCAATTTTATGGCTGCTGATTGGTGAGAACAAATAACTAAATGTGTGAGAAGATGTGGGGAAAATTAATCTGGATGAGGGAGCAGCACTTACACGAGAAGTTGGCTTCTACAATTTCATTCAGGAAGTCAACAGTAAAGAAGGCACCATTAGACAGATTATGCTTGATGATAAGTTAACCTTGTGAAATTCCGGACCATGCATTTCTTCTGGTATTGAGAGAGATCTGGATTTGTCAGTGTCCACTTTCAGCAGATACTGTTTCCCTTCAAAATCAATTTTTTTAGTACTAAATGAGAATACACAAAGGTTGATATTCACTGTTACTGTTTTGGTGATTAGACCCGTGAAGATGCGGTGTAGAATAGATCTTCAGCGACCCATGCTTGCGACTAACCGGATCGCGTGGTCAGGTTCACTGACTTGGTTGATGCAATAGTGTGGATTGATGCTCATGATGTCAATCACTGGATTGCCTGGTCCAGACTCTATTTTTTTTATATTGCTGAGTGCGGTATTAAACAACAAACAAACAAACTTTTTTGTGATTAGTATTGGCATTGGCATTGAAATAGAAATTATTATTTGTTGAGAGTTAAATTGTTATGTTTGTAATATACAAACCAAAATTTAGTTGTTTAGTAATCATTCCCTGACCTGTAACTACAGCCTTGATTGAGATTGTTAATATCTATCCAAATGTTTGAACATAGGATCTGTGTTTGAAGGTTTGACTGGCTCATTTCAGGTGCGGATCCCAACACCACTCAACACTAGTGGAGTGCAGGTGATCTGTATGAAGGGCAAGGCTAAGTACAAGGCCAGTGAAAATGCTATAGTGTGGAAGTAAGTATCATCGAGCCAGTCTTAACATCTTATCATTCATATTTTGTATACTTATCCTGGATTACTGCTTAAGGAATTTACTGCTGTTTTGACAGAAAGTCAATTTGTGTGAGATCCAGCTGCTACAGAAAAGTTGTTCCAACCAGTAGAAGCCAGACCTTCTCACAGTGGGCATGTGAACCAGAATCTATGATGTCACATCAAAGTCACTGGCACCTCCATCTATTCCTGACTCTCATCGGCCTAGATCGTCATGACAGAGAGACAAGGAGAAACCACGTACTTTGGATCGCGTCACTCCCCCCGGAGCTGCTCTCCCGTTCATCATCTTGATCATGAATTTCTTTCAGATTCCTGGGAGGGATCTTTTCAAACCTGTATACATTTTGGGCTGATTCAACTAGTCGACTGCTTAGGCCTCTATTGCGCCATCTCCGGGCCCTGACGTGGATAGGGCACCCGATTTGGCACCTTCCTTCCTTACCCTATATTGACTGTCCTCACCTCGGCACTGGACAAGGATTGTTGCGACGCTCTCCTTTACCCCGTCGTTATAGCGATGCACTTTAGGAGAGATGACCTCCAGGTTGACCATATAAGCGCACACAACCCACAACCTCCTCTACCACGGCTTCCCACTCCTCAACAGCCGCTTCCACTTTGTCAATGGCTAGTGCTCCTGGGATTGCTCATGCCAGTTCATGTTGTGACCGGCTGAGGTCGAAAACTCTTGTGTCCAATCCAACAGTCCCTGACGCCTTACTTCCGTTGGTGGACAGTGCAATCGAATGTCTTTTGCGACGTCTCATTGACTCTGCTGCATCCCGCGCTCCACCTGTTCATCGACGCATCCAAGCAGGGCTGGGGAGCTTGCCTGGCAATTCAGACAGTCTGGGGACTGTGGTCCAAAGTCCATCGGCACAGCAACAACCTCGAGTTAAAAGCCCTTATCCTGGCTGTCACTCACTGACAGAGCATTCTCGGTCACGCCGAGTTGACCACATCCATGGACAACATCACCATGGTGTGGTGTCTCTGGAACCAGGGTACTCTCCACTCTCCATCGCTACAAACCAGACCTTCCCCTATTACAACTTGGTGGTCAGCCTGGACCTGCAATTTCTCGTTCAGCATTTACCAGGTTGAGAGCTCTGTCCAGGCCGGACAAGGTGGCTCCCTTGGGTGGTAGCTCCACGCAGACGTGTTCACCTTGATCTGCCAAAAGATTGACTCCCCCTACATTGATCTGTTCTCCACATCCAAGAACTGCCTGCTGACATCCCACATCTCAGCATCTCCGGCTCTCTTTTCCAGGGTTCTTCAAATGTTCCAGGCCCCTCAGGACCTGACACTGATTTTGGCCCTGATGGCCGGCAAGATACTGGTAGGTTGACCTTTGAGCCTTTGCCAGAGGCAACCTCCTAGTACTTCCAACGTCCTGTTACACCCACACTGCAGATTGCCACATCCGAGCTCTGCCTGGTTTCATGCACACCTGGCACACCTGCCGAATGCCCTACTGGTCTCTCCCTCATCGCAGTCAGAGGTCAGCCGGCATATTACTTCCCTTTGGCTCTGGGCGGTCATCCTAGCAGCTGATAAAGCCTCCGGATTAGACAACCCCCCATAGGCTACCAACCCTGACGAGATCAGAGCAGTCGCGTCTTCCATGGCTCTCCATAGCAACTGCTTGCATGGAAGGCAAGGGGTTATTATGGATCACATCTGAAAGGTATGCCCACCTGACATTTGTATACTTATCCTGCATTACGACGTCTAAGTGCCCTCCTTTTGCTATGTTGTGTTTACAGGATTGCATGCTTTAATGTGGCATCATAGCTTCCAGGTCACGTGCCGACTGTGCATGGCTGCTACCTCTACTTGCTGGAACAACTTTTCTTTAGGAGCTGGATCTCACACAGTTTGTCTTTCTGTCAGAAAACAGCAGTAGTAGCATTAAGGAGTAATGCAGGATATGTATACAAATGTAAAAAATATTTAGATTTGACTAAACTTGGCATATAATTATGTAATCATTAGAAACCGACCATATCATTTTGATTTACTAAGCTGATGTGACTGCTCTTCTTGACTTGTAGAATCAAGCGTATGGGTGGGATGAAGGAGTGCCAGCTGAGTGCTGAGATTGAACTCCTCAACACAAATGATAAGAAGAAATGGACTAGACCCCCAATATCAATGAACTTTGAGGTGAGTGGCAATGTTATGAGAAGATCCCATTCTTGCCCTCACATCAGCAGGGTTCTAACTTCACTTACAAAAGAGAGGGTCCTTGTAGGCAATATATGTGTACTGTAATGTAATGAAATGGTGTAGTGTACTGTACGTTTAGATAATTAGATTTTGATTCTGGAATGGATCAGTGATCGTGTGGACAGAGGTCATGCTTGATGTATAAGATAACATACACCCGTACTTGTGCTCGTGATACACTGTAGGTACAATGAATAATATTGTGAATCCCTTGGGACGCAGTATAGTTTTTTCTGCGTCCATTCTCTACAACCCTGCTGTAAGATTTCACTGGATTTTCTGAGACAAAAACTTGCATTACAAATCTTATTTTGAAAGGTGAAGAATATAACATGTGCCATTCCTAAGATACTTTGTCATTGTGTTCTGATATCTTATTCTGTTAACATAAAATTCAAAAACTTAATCCAACACTGAATGCTTGAGAACCAAGGTAACCTCAATGCTGCAAGTACAGGAATGCTTGAGAACCCAGGTAACCTCAATGCTGCAAGTATGGGAATGCTTTAGCACCAAAGTCACCACAATTCTGCAAGTACTACGTATGAAAATCTGACTTTGATAGTTCTGTCTGGTACGTTTTTATCTTTCTAAACGGTTTCTAATTTTCCCAGTGTAGTATTTTGTTATGATATTGAAGACATTGATATTGCCCTGTTTTTCAACTGGACCACTTATTTCTTGTGTAGGTAGAATATTACAGTCTCTCATGTTTTGTTACAGGTTCCGTTCGCCCCATCAGGTTTTAAGGTTAGGTATCTGAAAGTATTTGAGTCGAAGATGAACTATAGCGATCATGATGTCATCAAGTGGGTACGGTACATCGGCCGGAGTGGTCTGTATGAGACACGATGCTGAACACAACTCAACTAGGATAAAACAATTCAAATTCCCTGTCTACCTGGATACAAGTCATGTTGTTATCATTAGGTATTAGATGGAAGTGTTGTCTAGACACAGAATTACCTAACTATTACGTAAATTCATTTTACTGAAATGTGTGACATGGAAAGAGTTTTCAGTTTTTATCAAGGAGCAGCTCCATTTTCAAAGCATTAAAGCCATTACTTAACTAAGCATATCATTTAGAAATATAAACATTGTTCATGTTCACTTTCCCCCAGAACGCCTTTTTTTAAAATGGGTCAAAATAATGTGTGCTACTGACAAATTGTTTTGCTCTTTTGATTAATATCCCTTTGTGTTGAGATTGCTGTGTGAAAAGGTCAAGTTTCCCCACATCCAGTTTGACTTTTCCCTTCTGATAGAGGGTTTGTAAGAAGATGTTTTTCACATACAGTCTGAAACCTCTTTCCATTTTACAGTTTTGGAACACAGTTTACCATGTGCAGTGACCTAGATACCACCAGAATTGTAACTTGTAACTTGCATCTTCCCCAAAATATCTTGGACACAAACATCTGATGCTTTTGAAATTTTCTTGTGAATCTTGAAACCTTTGTCTGTAAAACAGACTGCCCACAGGTCAAGCTCCTCACAGTGATAGCCTGTTTGAGGAGCTCTCTATACTATCGCTGCCACCAGTCACAGCTCCCCACTGAGTTAGAGTTGCACTCACAACCGACTGACCATTTTGTTCAAGTGATGACTGTTGTAATGCTATGACTCTTCCCCCAGCTAAATAATATTCTTTGTTTTTCAATTTGAATTTTCCTTTCTTTACAACTATCATGTAATGGTATTGTAAGAATGTAATGGGAAAGTTGGGTGCTTTTCTGTTGGGTGCAATCATGAACCAATCTGATTAAACAATCAAAGCAGAAATTTGTCTTGGAAATACTGCTAAGTCAGTCGTAACCCTTTTAAAAATTCACTTTGATGGCACAAAGATATGAATGTCACTACATTTGGGGTTAGAGGGACAATTTCAAGGTTCTTGTAATGGTCACATCCACACTGATGGCAGCGATGTTAAGGGAGTGTAACGAGGGTGTCACACTTGACACGCTGGGAAGGAGGTTGTCCATAGATATTACAAGGGAGATGACTCTTGCATATCTGAAAACTCAATTTGTTGATGTTGACACAAAAGTGTGAATAGATCTTGAAAGCAACATTCATGTTGATCACCAAATCTATTTGATTTTGCTTAGATGTACAAACTGTGAATTTATTAGAGACATGTGATATTAATGTTGTGTCTAAAGAGTTGAGATTAGATGTGAGTGTTGTCATTTGTAAAGAGGCAACCCATATGTAACTATCATTATCTATATTCATGTCAATATTAACAATTCAAATGTTTCAATGCCATTTGACGTTGTTATGAATTCTTACTTCAACTTTGTGTTTATCAGAAATCATGTACAAACTTTTCCAGAAAACCAAATTACACTGAACATATTGCATTTGAAAAACCAAAGTGCAATACAAATAGCCATAAGTGTAATAATATTCCTTGTGTTGTGCTTCTGATTGTTGCGACACCAGGTGTCAGATGCCAGCATACTAAATCATTCTGTTTATTTTCCAACTATTTTTTTCTTTAAGTTTCAGTTACAAAGTATGAACTCACACTTTTGAACTGAAACAATGTCATGTATGTGTTACGAAGTGAGAACGGATACTTACCCTTGTTTCTTGGGTTCTTGTACAAATTGTGTTGGAGAACTTTGATTTGTTATGTTACTGCCTTAGCTTTTATCATGTTATGTCTTATGTTATCGCTTATACCTATCTTTAACTTTCACTCTTTTGCATGGATTTGGTGGGATCAATTGTAAATACTGATAGTTGAGCAAGTTGGCTAGAAGTGTCACAGATTAAGTAAGAGCAGATATTACTGCCAATATTGCATTCCATCTACATATGCATGATTTTGTGCTACAGATGTCAAGCTTCAACTGCTATTGGTCAGCCAGATAAATGATGCTTTCAGTGTTAGGTATTCTTTACACAGTGCACCCACGTTAGTGACACCCTGCTGTACTTGCCCTGTAAGGACACTTATGCATCATAGACTGTACTAAAAACGTCACTGTTCACGCTGGTGTGGGTTAGTTGACACTTAAGAGTAAATATCAACGTGTATTTGGAGCCGATCTCTCTTCCTTGGGGAACTCCTCAAGTTAGTCAGTGTGGTCTGTAGAATTGTATAGAAATAACCTTCAGGGTTTGTTAGAATGAAATAATTTTGAATTACCTAAATTTGATGTGTATTTATGTGAGACTGTATGGAAAGCACTGAAATAGTCTGTGGTATGATTAGATATATATAAGCACATCACTCCCCTGATTCCCCTCATCTATGTGCTGTATGTTTATATTGTCTGGTATACTGTAGGCAATAAAGTATATCCTTGTCCGATGTATTGTGTTATATATGGCAGTAGTAGAGACTGTTGTTGTCGTGTTGATGGCAGCAGTAGAGACTGTTGTTGTCGTGATGATGGCAGCAGTAGAGACTGTTGTTGTCGTGTTGATGGCAGCAGTAGAGACTTGTTGTCATGTTGATGGCAGCAATAGAGACTGTTGTTGTCGTGTTGATGGCAGCAGTAGAGACTGTTGTTGTCGTGTTGATGGCAGCAGTAGAGACTGTTGTTGTCGTGTTGATGGCAGCAGTAGAGACTTCTTGTCATGTTGATGGCAGCAGTAGAGACTGTTGTTGTCGTGTTGATGGCAGCAGTAGAGACTGTTGTTTTTGGTTGATGGCAGCAGTAGAGACTGTTGTTGTCATGTTGATGGCAGCAGTAGAGACTGTTGTTGTTGTGTTGATGGCAGCAGTAGAGACTGTTGTTTTTGGTTGATGGCAGCAGTAGAGACTGTTCTGAATCCCAAGGGGATTCTGGTATGAATAAGTTCCCAGTTTTTGGTACGAGGTGACTAAAATAATGGTCTGGTCAGTCTTAGTTGATTGTGAGTCACACTTTCCCAGACGCGGGGATATCAATAACTGCTTTGACTGGTCCAGACTTGATTATTAACAAGTGGCCATCATAGAGTGTGGTAAAACCCAAAAATGAGAAGATGAAACAAAAACTATTGAGAAACAACTCAGGAGGCCTCATCTGGTGTGGACCACCTGTGTGGTCCAGGAAATAGAACGTCTGCCCGGAGAGCTGGTGGTCGGTGGTTCGATTTTTGGCCACCCCATACCAAAATATTTTCAAAGATGGTACATGTTACCCTGACTGGCGTTCAGCATTAAGGGGATAAAAGGAGGAATGGTCAGTTCAGAGTCGGTATACTGTGTCTGAGTGGGGTATACAACTCCAACTTAAAACTGTGACATTGTAGGGACTAGTACAAGCATTCACACACGTGTGCGGGTCGCAATGTAAACTGCAAAAATCATGAACCGTTAAACACCATTTCACCTCACTCTGCCTTCAGGCGTGAGGGACGGTCCTAATGGCATTAACAAAGAATGTGCAGGACAGTATTGAAACTCTCATTAGAACTTTCAGGATGATGTGACCAATCATAACGCAAAGAGATCATCATTACATAGTGGAAAACTTGTAACCGCCAGAGTTCTTTGCATATGTTGGGACATGGATTAGAACAGTCTACACAATAATGTATTTAAGGGAGACACCCAAAACAGTCGTGTGTAGGATAAAGCATGTCGAAGGGTTTTTATGATATTTAAAGCACGCATCCGCGGGATAAGGGTTTAAAATATCATAAACACCTGAGAGGAGGTGTTTTATCTAACTTATAAACCGAAAACAAACTTGAAACAACATTTATCGACATTTTTATGTTTCAAACATACTTTCCGTGAACCTTAGGAAACGGGCGTAAAATCTGTTGCTGACGTACGGTACATTCTTAAAAGCATTGTGATTCATCAGCGCCAATGTAGCCTAGTGGAACACTCACTGGGCTACATATAAGAAGGTTGCGTGTCGATCCTCGGGAATATAAAGATCAAGCGACGCAACTCTGCACGGCAAAATCCGAATCTTTGGACCACTGACCCAGTCGTGGCCTTCATGGTAAATACAAAAAGCGTTCGGCACGTGTTAAGTCTGATGGAATGAAGACAGTCACTCAGTATCTGACTGAATTAACGGCGTTAAATAAGCATCTTGTCAGACTATGAAGGGAGGGATTTCAATAAGCATCTGGGGCGGTGGGGTAGACCAGTTGTTAAAGTGTTCGCTCGTCACGCCGAAGGCTCGGTTTCGATTCCCCACACAGGTACAATGTGTGAAGCCTACTTCTGGTTCCTCCGCCGTGATATGAGGCCTCAAATAAGTATCTAGTCTGACTGAATAAAGACCGTTTAATAAGTATATAGTCAGACCGAATTAATGGCGTACAATAAGTATCTGGTCAGACTATAAAAGAAGGAAGGCAGGCTAACACCACGTATCTAGTCGAACTGAAGGAAGGGCGTTCGATAAACATCAAGTCAGACTATCGAGGGACTTAAAATATGCATATAGTCTGTCTGAATTAACGGCGTTAGATAAGTAACTTGACAAACTGAAGGAAAAACAGTTCGTGTATTTTGGAAATGTAAGACTGAACAAACATGTACACAGAGACTGGAAGAGTGGGTGAGAGTTCACAGCTATCTGACCGAGGTCTGTAAATAACGTGAACCATATGCACAGGCACCCATATCAACTGTCGACATCATCACGACAGATACTCATTCACACCACGATCCAAGGCCTGAAGAAATGTGATGTGTTCTTTATATACCGGTGGTCCTGTACTTGTATGTGACAGTTCTCGACATTCATGCTACAACCCATTGCCATGATCCTCTGCAAGGACCCGTGGAAGCCTGATACGCCAGTTTCAGAATACGTCCACTTCCTGCCATGTCTTCCCATCGCGCAGGGCCAGCAGCTGTATATGTAACTGATGTGGGGCTGTCACGACGTGAGGGGACTGGGCTATCAGTCTCCTCACTTCTTTAAAATCATGTCTTTCATTTTTACCACTTCATATGTAGCTAACTGATTGATGTACGCCGACCTTGATAACACATCCTGACATCAGAGCCTATTAACGTCGTGGAATAGGGCGGTGTTAATGTTGACAAGGTAGTGGTAACGAGTTGGCAGTGAGAATGGATTGCATATGTTCCTGATCAAGGTGGATCCTTGACGTGTGGCCCCACAGACTCAGAACATGGAGAAAGTACAGACTACCAAGATGCAGGTGGAGCCAACATAATCTTGGACATCAGACTTTAACACTATTTATCACAATAACGCGACAGGGCTGTCATGCATACTACAGGTTTCAATGTATAGATGGAATAAAAACACAGGTTTACGACTTTTTAAACACGTGATATGGAATTAAAATAAACACAACACGTTTATCAATTTCCTCGCACAACAAATCATGCTGTCAATATCCTCACTTGAAATGACTTTACCATTGTTTCGTATCGTGGACAACGCTTGTATGATTCTGGAAAGAGTCTTGTTTTTATTCAGATAATTTTTTTTTCAAGTCTCCCCGACTTTCAGTTCGAATTGACACATATACATTACTTCCCTTGTGAACTACGTTTGAATATCATAGTGTGTGACCTTTGTGTCAAATCGCCCAACCAGTTGCCTAGGAGCTATTACTGACTATCCTAGCTATTATTTTGGAGCACGTTGTGAAAGGTTAGACATGAAATATTTAATATTTTCTCATCTATTATGTTAAATACCACCTCTAAATTCAAAACGGCATCGCCAGAGAATAACCAGTCGCGATTGTCTGTCGAAACAGATTCCATTAGGCTAAAATGTCAAAATAGTGCTGGCAATTCCATATAAATGGATCACTGAAATTGGAAAATCAGTGATACAGCACCATGTGATCGCTGGAAGGTGAAGCATATCCTGTTTAACCGGTAGTACCTGCCACTCACACAATTTGCACAAAAAGTAGGTGTTTGTTTGTTGTCTTACGCCGCACCCAGCAATACTCCTGCCATACAATGTCGATCTGTTAACAATCGAATCTAGACCAAACAATCCAGTGATCAGTATCATGATCACCAATCCACGACGCTTGGGTACAAGGCCACGCTAGGAACCAATCAAGAACAATTTCCATCAATGAATGCTTCAAAGTTTGGAGACAGTTATCTTGAAACGTACGTAACACCTACACTAAAATATAGATGTCTAAGACTAAGTCTTTCAGTCACAGATCAGGACATTAGCAAAGAGCGTAGACTTCCTTTATAATTGATTGGTCGACATGTAGCCAGTCCAGGTTCCAAAGAAGCTTTGGTTTGTTTGTTACTTAAGAAGCAGGGGAAGATGGATGAGAGCCATAAAGCAATGTCACATGGGAGACAAAGAATCACAGATCGAAAGCTTTTAGTCTCATTTCTGTGTAGGTTGTCGATGTGGTTGACATTCCGCTGAACGAACATGCGTAGTTGTTTGTTCATTATCCACGAGGACAACTGCTTAGTGTCAATGCTGTAAAGTACGTGTATGTTTTCTTACCCATGCAGACCATGTCAGCTTCTTAACCTAACACGTAAGTCTCACCCTTTTAAACCGTGGATTACACTGTCCTCTACATGATCTTATTTCATGGCCCATTATCTCTGATATTCATGCTTTAGCAATATACAACGTGTTTTTCTCAAAGGGATACGTGCTTGCAGTCCTCAGTGCAAGCTTTTAGATGTTTTGCTGCTGAAACATAAGGGATGGGGACTTTTTGTAGCTTTGTTCGTTAACCATAACAATATGTTGACGCCATTAAACTGATAATGCAGCGTGTTTATGTGTCTTGTGTCCCTGAACGGCGGTGTATTGTGTGTTTCTTACTTTCTGAGTTGGACTAACGACCGCGAGTTACCGTATGTTTCCTTCTGCCAAGTGGCCTAACGACGGTGAATGGTCTAAAGAGGAAATCAGTTGCAAGTAGCGAATGCAGTAAGACTAGAACACAAGCTTCATATTTCCGGTACATTTTTTTCGCCTCACATTCATGTTCAAAATCATTCAATAGGCACTTGTGGTAATTGATTAATGGAACAAAAACCTCGCCATTAGACATAACGAGTGGTAATGGCTGAAGAGCATACGATATCCATGCTTCACTCTGCAGTGTTCGGCATTATTACCTTCGTTCCCGCGAGACATATGGCTGTGACATTTGTTAAACTCTCCAGAGTCGGTGGCTCTACATGAAGAATCACAACACATTCGTATCAGTGAAATGTATACAGATGATTCATCGCGGCTGGTAAAAAATGAATAAAAGCATAGTTAAGGTACATTTGTTAAGCCGTTTGCTTCATTTTGTCACAATGCTACCAAATGTAATGCGTCCTTTGTGGCGTAGTCGCGTCTACTCAGAATTTCCGCAGACTGTAACAGTTCGCAGTAGATGTAGAAATACATGGTTCACTGATACAATGGTGATTTCACATAGGAACTCCATTCAAGCAATGTCTGTCCAGCAACCTTACCTGTGTAACATATTATGTCATGATCAGTCAATGATTCGTGAATTTTGTGTCACTTCTCCCTGTTGATCTTATTATCAGCGGCTTTGAAATCCCCGTGACGTCATTGGGAAAAAGCCCAATCGAACTTGTAGATTTTGTACGATCTGCAACAGGTTAAGATAGTTTCTAAAATGTATCTGATCTTAAACTTAGGCGGGCACGGGTGGCCCAGTCGTCTAAGGCGCTGCGATTGACTGTGCAGAGTTGCGTCCCTTAGGTACGCCAGAAACCTATGATTGTGGGTTCCAATCCCGGTTCGCCCCGATTATGTTTCTCGGTTTGTCAGCACCAGACCTGCATTACTTCGGGCTTTCCTCCCACATTAAGCTGACACGCCGTGATATTACTGAACACTGTTAAAAGCGACATTTAACCCAACTCACTCACTCACTCACCCACTCTTAAACTTAAGTTTACTTATCTTTGAACGTAAGTTGCTTAGATTAATCTTAAATAAGCATTTACAAGTGATACACATAAGGAAGAGAATATATGGATGTCTACCTCTTTATTATGAGGAACCCAGCGTTTCGGAGTATATACTTACTTCTTAATCAGTTATCTCATGGAATTTTCTGTATTTGTAGTAGCTAAGAAACACCGCCGTTTGATAAGCTATCAGGTTCAAATTTCATTGTTTGTAATATCTGCAAGTTATATATGCAGAAGATTGAACCCCGACGTCTGTCCTTATGGCAATGAGTCTGTCAACCATTATATCTCCGTGTTGATAGATTATGTTATTTTACCGTCAGAAATTGAACAATGTGGTCTGCAGATTCTAGCCAGACTGGGCCAGTAGGGTGGATTTCGATTAACGATCTCACTGATGAGTTGTCTGTCGGGCACAGAGTTTTCAGAGGTCGGGAGGTTGATAATACTGTCCTTAGTATGCTGTATTTACGATGGAAAGGACTTACTCCAGATATGCCCCAGCTGCATGGGAGTTTTTGCACAGAACACAGATACTATTTAGACCTCATAGCGTTAAGTCATGAGAAGTTGCCGTTGACATTTCCAGAGACGAAATACTCCAATCAATGACATTTCTAGTGAAAATACCAACCAGAATCTATTCGTGTTTCTTGGGTTGTTCCATTGTATGAAATAGGTAACAGACTAGGGATTAGCAGTACCATGGACCGTGAACTTGTTGTCTTAAGCTGTAGGGGAAATGGGATGTAGGGATTTTGGGACGTTACCAGCAAGATATGTACATTTTTGTTGCATGTATAAGTACAAGTACAAAACTTGAATTGACGACGTCTATCTGATCTTTGAGTGAATGTGGTTTACAAAAACAAATTCAATCTTGAACCTCTCGGGGAAATTCGAAACAAAGACATTCCACCAAACACCATTGTTTACGTTCACATCCTCAAAACAGGTAGGTTGAGTCATGTGTTCCCAAGAACGCCGAGAATAGCTGCACAATTACCAACTGGTTTAACCAAATATTCACTCACTTACTCTGAATAAAGGACACATCTTAAGCAAAGTATCAAAACCTAAATATCATGTAAATACCACTAACTACTAAATCTGCTTTCAGAGAGAAACATGTTTAGAATTCAAATTGGTAATGCTTCTTATCAATTAAACAGCATTGCTGATATTTATTCATAAGTTTTCTTAACATTTTACAAGATCCATAAACCAACTGTGTCGTAATGAGCAACGTCTGTTCCCTTGGAGATTATACAATGCGTGGCCAACTGACACGGGGACACAGAACAACGCAACATGGCATCACATGATTATTGATGATCTTGTTGCATTTAGATGTGCGTGTCATTGTTCACCTGTAGGTATGGAACTATTCCTTACATGGGACAGTGACTGATCGCTTGTTATTTCAGGGAGATTTCCCAGTATGACATGGAACGCGTTGTAAGTTATTGAAAAGCTTCCCAATGGTTGTTCGTGTGCTCCAGGTGTGACGGGTAACCATGCTAGACTTCACTCTACAAACGCAACAACTCTTGTGTGGTCAGTATATATAGGAAGGGATTCAGATCCAGACTGGACGTTTATATGGCCATCAAATGGAGTACACAGGACACTGAGACAAACTGCCACTTGAACGAAGATGATGCTTTTGGGCATGTGTTAGTCTGCCTGGAAGTGTTGGGGACATTTCCAATAATCATTTTAGTGTTAGGTTTCCGTGTTAATTTATTTCGTGCTGTTTTAAAATGGATGCTCTATCACGTACTGAAGTGACACGTTTCACGTGCTCTCGGATATTTACCAGTTGAGTTTTACAGCAAAAAATGTAATTAAATAATGGATAAAACAAACGCTTTATTTACCGACATGAAGGACACGGAGGTGGCTCTACGGCTTCCATGAAATCATAGGAGTAATTTGTTGACGAGTTGTGTAAATTAGTTACGTTTACTAAATGTCAGCCTCCGCTTTGGTATTGACACTTTCGTGACATGTGGAATAATGACTCGAGTCAGTCAAATAACTTAAAGCAAGTCGTCCCTCGAATCCAACATCTTTGATTATCACAAGCCTCGTTTAATGACTCCCATGCTTGTCTTCCTTTACGGTGCATCACCTGAAAGCGTTCATATGACTGCAATGTTAATCCATTTCAACATCCGTTGAACGCAGTGAGACACAGTGAGAAACGCCAGTATCCCTTTGTTTGCCCTAGATATAAAAGTGTGTTAAAGTTCTGATAACAACCAAACGTTTTTTAAAGAAAATCAAATTTTCAAATTTAACAACATAAAGCCTATCCAAAGGCATAATAGAAATATCTGACGATTTCATCTGAATTCATATCGCTTAAACCCATGTCAGATATACGACAGTCTTGACATATAGAATCTGCCGACACAAGGGCGTGCCTGTCAAACAGCTAACCTTGACCCCTTCAGGGAGTGTTATGCTATACCGACTCGACCACCTAACAACATTACATCCACGGAGTAGTTGTCAGGTCGTCCAGCGATATTTCTCTGTACGTCAGTGATGTTGCAACAACACATCGTGTCACTCCGTCTGCTGGCAACGGTACGCGGAATGTTACTCACATTTTCTGATGACACATTCATTTAAAGATGACAGCGTATGACATTCATAACAATTTTTGAAGGCTCTTTTTGAGTTGTTTTGATTCCCGAGTGACCTATTACATAACACCCATTATTTTAGAATTATATGTTTGTTCACTGAAGAAGAAATGATATTGTCAGTGTGTATTTTATTTCATAGTAGTTTTGTGAAAATAAAGAATATTTTGGAATTAGCGATGAACATATACATGTAGTATATGAGTGTATACGTGTAGTATATAAGTGGTCAATTATTTCTTAGCAAATCGTAACTGAAAAATTGCCCTTTGATGACAGATCCCTTTTTCGCAAAGTGAGTTCAGTGATAGCTCAGGGAAAAGCCATAATACAAGTCTCTATCACTAGTTTTTAGTTGAGCTTTTTTAGTTTGTCTTGATAATTGCTTAAATGGTTAATAGAACCGTCAAATCCTTAAAGTCATCAACTGTCACTAACAAATTTAGGATGACTGCCAGCCTACAACGTCATGGGTGACTGTGGAGGCTCCAGTCCAAGTTCTATATCTCACCAAGTGTCAGGGCATTGTCACATGTCTTTGGGATACCTGGTTATCCTTCCAGCACTATACAGGCAAACAACCCTCAACACCAGCAGGACTTGTCGCTACTTGAAGGCAACATGAGATTACCAATGATGAGCACCCAATGGCCACTTAATTATCTTTCTCATTCTATCTCAAACGCAGGAATATTTACAAAATCAAATTGCAGAAGCAACATTGTGCAGAAGTTCGAGGCAAGGTATGGTGTCCTGCATCATGCTTGTCACAGAACTGTCATGTCTTCAGATTGTCCCAGGGTGTTTTCAACCACACATTAGGGATTCGATGAATTGATTACAAACACGGCTTTTTTCAATTTTCAGCTACCTACTTCGCACATGAAGACATAATGAATAGTGTCAGGGAAAATTATAAGGTATAGAAATTAAAAGCTACCAATGGCACTGCCCGGCAGATCAGCGTCCAATTAATTCCAGATCACATCGAAACTAGGCATTGTTTGTGGCTGACAGCAGTGTACTCGGCATCGATGCTGAATTACGATTATGTGCGTTCATCATGACTTTTTGTGTGTTCAAGTTTATTCCAAAGGAGTAAAATTCCACTTCCGATTATATTTCCCTAATTCCGGAGTTATGAATAGCGGCGGCTTGCATCAAACGTCAAGTTAAACCACACAAATCGAGGAATAATTTAAGAACGTGAATCAGACACAGGATTAAAGTTATGTTCTGCAGCATACAATCAGTTGAAATAGAAAGTCACAGAGGACCAATTTGGACAGCTGTCAATATAGGTTCATCCTCAGGCACAGCATCCTGCTTCCTGCTTATCACTGGTTCTTTATAAAATCCTAATAGCTTCGGCAGCTTTATCGTACTTGACATTTACATAGGTTTAATAATGAACGTATCCTTCCTTTAGAATCTGGAGCAATAAATTATAAACATATATATATGTAAATAATTATCCGTGATATGACACACGTGTTAGCTTCCACTTATCCATTGGCAATTTATGTATTTGAAGTAAAATAACGGACAATCAACTTCACATTCTAGTGCAACTGGATCATTCAAATCAGAGTTAAAAAGCTAAAAATGATGTTGAACTTTGGAATTTCAAACGATACACAGGCCCTTTGACACCCAATAACAGCCATAATTGACATACTAGTAATTTCACTCCTTTGCAAGAAAAGTGTTCATCGGAATGGTCTTGACTTTTCTGTTACTGAAGACTTGCTCAACCTACATACTCATATCCCGCGTTTTGCACGTGAAGCTCGTGATCTTGCCTTACTTTAATTCGGTGTCAGACAGTTGGCTGAACTGTTTACAAATTGGAGTAATACATTTCTTTCAAGGAAAGAATAATTTAACGTTTCGAATTTGTTTGTTCGGTTTTAGACCACAGAAAACACATTTCCTCGGGCTTTGGTTGAAAAATGTAAACTCTCAGCGTCCAGCAAAAGGAAGATTATGGTGACGGTCATACAATAGGGTAAGTTCAACCCAGACACGGGACTCCTGTTTAACCGGCAAATTACACAAACCGTGTCTATATAATTCTGTCACCTACAACTCGCACAGACACTGACGTCCAATAACCAAGCTGCCTCAAATGGCCAAAAGGACCATTTGCCTCGGGAATTGCGGATACTAGTACAACGTCCTGGGGATACTCATCCATGGTTCAGACTTTCTTAAGACAGAAACCCGACAAAAGGCTCTTCGGCAAACAAAATCTCAGACCAAAATGTGCAATTGTGAACACATATTATTGGCTTGCAATACATAGACACATCAGTGAAGACGGTGGTGCGACCCCAGTCCCATCCATCAACGTACAGACGTATTGATCACTGTAAAGAGCCCTCACTGGAACAAGTAGGATACACCTGATGGATGGGACGGCAACGACCATTGTCCACTATGACACGGAATGTCTACTGTTATCACATTTACGTCACTTTTCTCACCAGCAGAGAACTTTGCTAGTCGCACTGTTTTCGGGCCCGTTTGTGTGCTCTGATCACCATTTGTGATCTTTATATTACTGTAAGGATCACAGAGGGTGATCCGGACAATAAGATGGACCATCAGTGTGGACAACGTGCTGTATAAGGTGCTATTGATGACATGGAATACAATCAATGGATGACAGAGGTCACTCGGGCTGTCTGTTTTTCTATGATAGATTACATATGTACTCGGCACCTGGTATTCCATTGCCCACACTTACTCCTTAGTTTAGGTGAAAGGTAGCAGACAAAGATTTTATTCCGTTTATTCTCTTCATAGAGTTTGTACAGGTTCTTTCGGAAATTCTCCTCAAATTCCATGTAGGAAATGAGAGAGAGTACATACTGTCAACAGCTTTATACTGTGAATATTGCCACAGAACGCGTATGGGTTCTTTATACTTATTCTCAGTAAACTCATTTAACATTTCTTGTACTGACACTATAATGAATAAGTCTTCTAACAGCTATGAATGAAACTCATCAATAATGGCCATGTGTTGTTACAACAGGTAGTGTTCTCTTGTTTAGTATTAACGAGATAGTCACGCCTATACTAACGTTGTTTTGATTACAGTGTTGACCAACTGTTCCATCAACCAGGCTACAAACAAGTGTGAAAGTGTTTTTAGAAACCGTTTCCTTTTATTAAACTCTTTAATATTGTTAAATGGATTCTACCCACCATAATTGTAATAATTTCAGTGAATATGTCTAAAACGCTTGTTGTTAAATCAGGGAAATATGTATAATACCTGAAAACTTTAGAGATTATGTATGTTCCCTGCGTGAATCAGGCATTATATATATTCCCTGAAAATGTGTAAACCTCTTCAGTTGCACAGACCTACATCGAAAGACATCTAGCATCCTCAGTGTAGGACGACAGAAGTATGGAGGTTCGGAAGGCTGGTAAGTGAAAATGGAACTCAAGAACCCGAAGCAGTTCCTTGGAAAAAGCTATAGTCTGATGTATTTCAATTGGTCTGCTTTGCTCGATTGATGATGAGGCTGAAGACAAATGAACGATTCCCGCTACAGATCAGTATGTATACATCCAGGTTGTTCCGATCCAATAGACATGGCATTTAGTTAGGTTATGCAAACGGCTTTTCTGGGGCTACTTCTCCTACTCGAAACATCAGCCACGGTTAATATTGGCTCGATATAAAACATGTCGTTTTCTAAATTTAGAACCGATTCTTTGTCACTAGTGTATGTTTTGTACACGCTTTTACATAAACAAACGGAGTTTTGATTTCTTTTTTCATTGTACTTTATCAATCTAAACAGAGGTCAAAACCATGACGCTGATTCAGTCCACAATAAAAAAGGTCGCAAATCCTCATCTGTAACACCGACAAATCCGACAATGGCAAGTAATTGATGTGGAGCCATTTCCTCAGACATGTAAACGTGCTAATAATTTCAAGTTTCCTGTGATAGATAAACCCATTTTCATAGTGCATTAGTCGAACACTTATTCTTATTTCCTCAAAAACAGTGAGTGATGAAAACATATTTGCTCTTAAAGATCATATTGTGTATGTTGAATCTCATTAAAATACACTTTATTTGCGTACTAAAAAAACATCACAAGACTCGGCACCAAATTTCAGCATTGTTCTGCTCTTATTGTAATTACCCTGTGTACGAGTGCACCTCTAATAGCGCCGGTGTGCACTTGTAAATGTTCATGTCACCGATATATCATTGCCCATGCTTCATCAAAGCCACGGCGAGCTAGTTCATGAAAAACACCGCAAATCAATGATCATTGAAGCCAACATAATTGTGACAGAGATTTGTGATAAACCCTGGTATCTGCATCCCTCCTTACACGCAGTCTCCGGGGATGTTCTAGTGTATGACATGTCACGTGGTATATAGTGTGAAGATACTTATTGTAGGACGATCCAGACACCTTGATTAGAGAGTCATACTACCACAGGCCTCGAGGTAACAGTTCGAGAATGTATGCCACTTCAACATGTACCACGGGTTTATCTGCGAGAACAAGAGGCATGCATTTACCTCTCCCTCTTAATAGAAACGCGAATGGTCTACGTTTGGTGCTAATTGTAACGTGATTCAGGGAGAAGGGGTAATTTATGAAGCGAAAGGATTAGATTGTACATTTACAGATTCCGAGTTACACTTAATAATTTGACATGGATGCAGCATGTCCACGCAAATACAAGCTCCTTGAACACTGTGCTGTTGTTGTAGACGCCAGTATGGTTGGTTACAGTGTGTGACCTTGTTGATTGTATGTCTTCTGACCATGCTGACATGGATTCCTATGCTGTCATTAGCTGCATATAGGTACTGCACGTACCGAACACGAGGGCAATACCACGTCACAATGATGTATCGACAGCCGTCGTAGGCACCAACAATAGCTGTTGTTACTTATGTCTTATGTATAGAATGTCTCGTTATCTTTTGACGGTAACTTTTATGTGATTATCGCATTTTTGCTTTGTACATAACATTATGTGATATTGTTTTGTGAAAATCAAAAACAAATGTTGTTTACTGGTTTTACAGCGACCGTAGCGCTAAGGTGACCGTAACTCCTATACTTTAATATAGACTTACGACAGTCATAGCGCTACAATCGCTTTGTGCAACGGGGCCCTGAAACAGACTCGATTACCTGCAGACCGTCCTACTGTTATACCAGTTGCTTAATGACTGAATCGTAGAGCCACATTTACTTATTCCATCTGCATTTCAAACACATAGTTTACTGTTCCTATTTTACAATCTAGTAAACATCTTCTAATCCGTTATGCTGTCGATGGCAAACAAATGCAGACGCCCTCGTCAATGTGATATATCATGTGTGTATTACAAATGAACATCAATGGTCCTCCTCCATCCACAGACCAGGTTTTCGCTAATCACAGCCCACCTTCATCAAATACACCAGCCAATCATCCAGTCGTACCGCATTCCTAATGTGTGCACCACGACGAAGCTCATATTAATCACTGTAGACGGAACAAAATATTTGGGCTGGATCTACATTAAAGACCTTTCCCACTCAATACCTATCGATTAGTGTGGTCCAGTGTTTCCAATACATGGACCATGATGGTACCTTGTGAGTGGAAACAACTCGTCACTACAGGGCATGTCAGCCGTCCTTTAATAAAACACATAACATCAGGGCATGTCACCCTTCCTTTAATAAAATAAATAACATCAGGGCATGTCACCCTTCCTTTAATAAATTAAATGACATCAGGGCATGTCACCCTTCCTTTAATAAAATAAATAACATCAGGGCATGTCACCTGCCATTTAATAAAATAAATAACATCAGGGCATGTCACCTATCCTTTATCAGGACATGTCAGCCGTCCTTTAAAAAATGAATAACATCAGGGCATGTCACCTGTTCTTTATCAGGGCATATTACCCGTCCTTTAATAAAATAAATAACATCAGGGCATGTCAGCCGCCCTTTAATAAAATAAATAACATCAGGGCATGTCACCTATCCTTTATCAGGCCATGTCAGCCGTCCTTTAAAAAATGAATAACATCAGGGCATGTCACCTGTTCTTTATCAGGGCATATTACCCGTCCTTTAATAAAATAAATAACATCAGGGCATGTCACCTGCCATTTAATGAAATAAATAACACCAGGGCATGTCACCCGTCCTTTGATAAAATAAATAACACCAGGGTATGTCACCTGATCTGTATCAGGGCATGTCACCCGTCCTATGATAAAAATAAATAACATCAGGCATGGCACCTGCCTGAAATACATAACATCACGACATGTCACCCGTCCTTTAAGAAAATAATAACATCAGGGCATGTCACCTGCCATTTAATGAAATATATAACATCAGGTCATGTCACCCGTCCTTTAAGAAAATAATAATAATGAAATAAATAACACCAGGGCATGTCACCTGCCATTTAATGAAATATATAACATCAGGTCATGTCACCCGTCCTTTGATAAAATAAATAACATCAGGGCATGTCATCTGTCCTGTTTCAGGGCATATCACCCGTCTTTTAATAAAATACATAACATCAGGGCATGTTACCTGTTATTTAATGAAATAAATAACACCAGGGCATGTCACCTGCCATTTAATGAAAAATATAACGTCAGGGCATGTCACCTGTCATTTAATGAAATATATAACATCAGGGCATGTCACCCGTCCTTTGATAAAATAAATAACATCAGGGCATGTCACCTGTCCTGTATCAGGGCATGTCACCTGTCACTTAATAAAATAAATAGCTTCAACAACTTTTAACAGTACATGTCCTGGATACAAGGGTCATTATCGCCCACCCGCTCTGTTGCTGGTTGAGGTTCGCGATGAGAAATGCAAAAACTATGGATAGCCTAAATAAGATAAACCGTATGCACTAGTCTTCCATACCAACTGTCGACATCATCACGACAGGTACTCATTCACACCACGATGTCAGACCTGAAGAAATGTGATGTGTTCTTTATATACCGGTGGTCCTGTACTTGTATGTGACAGTTCTCAACATTCATGCTACAACCCATTGTCATGATCCTCTGCAAGAACCCGTGGAAGCTTGATACGCCGGTTTCTTCCCATCGCGCAGGGCCAACAGCTGTATATGTAACTGATGTGGGGCTGTCACGACGTGAGGGGACTGGGCTATCAGTCTCCTCACTTCTTTAAAATCATGTCTTTCATTTTTACCACTTCATATGTAGCTAACTGATTGATGTACGTCGACCTTGATATCACATCCTGACATCAGAGCCTATTAACGTCGTGGAATAGGGCGGTGTTAATGTTGACAAGGTAGTGGTAACGAGTTCGCAGTGAGAATGGATTGCATATGTTCCTTTTGCAAGGTGGATCCTTGACGTGTGGCCCCACAGACTCAGAACATGGAGAAGGTACAGACTACCACTATACAAATGGAGCCAACATCTTTGAAATCCAAGTTCAAACACTTCAACCAAAACCAAACTCACTTACTTTCCGCACTATGACATTAAAATCTATCAGCAAACGTTTTTGGTAGGATCGAATCCTAACGACGACTTGGTCAAAATCGTACAGTTGACTCTGTTTTTTTAATTCTTGCTTTTAAATTTTTTTTTTTCAGGTTTCGCCGACACATGTACATTAAAACCCCCGTCCCACCCACATGGGAAACACATTTGCATATCATAGTTGGTGGCCTTTGTGTCATATCTCCCCACCAGTTGACTAGGAGCTATTACTGGTTGTCCTAGATGTTTAGGAACTCGTTAAGGTTAGACATGAAAAATTCAATATTGTCTCATATATCATATAAAATACCTCCTTTCAATTGAAAACGATAAGCTAGAGAATGATTAGTCTCGACTATTTCCCGAAACAGATTCCATTAGGCGTAAAAGGCAAAATCGTGATGACAAATATATAAATGGATCACTGAAATTGGAATTGGAATGTTCGCTGAAAGGGTTAGGGTATCCTGTTCTACTGATAGTGTACCCACCACTCACACAGTTTTCATAAACAAGAAATGTCTGCATGTTGCCTGACGCTGCTCCCTGCAATGCTTCTGCCACAAACAATCGAGTCCCGACCAGACAATCCAGTAATCACTATTATGAGCCCAATCCCACGTCGTTGCGGGACAATGCTATTCTCTGAACCAACCAAGAACAATTTTCATCAATGAGTTTTTAAAAGTTTCGATATAATTATCTTTAAACGTACGCAGCTAAAACATAGATGTCTAAGACTAAGTCTTTCAGTCACAGATCAGGACATTAGCAAAGAGCGTAGACTTCCTTTATAATTGATTGGTCGACATGTAGCCAGTCCAGGTTCCAAAGAAGCTTTGGTTTGTTTGTTACTTAAGAAGCAGGGGAAGATGGATGAGAGCCATAAAGCAATGTCACATGGGAGACAAAGAATCACAGATCGAAAGCTTTTAGTCTCATTTCTGTGTAGGTTGTCGATGTGGTTGACATTCCGCTGAACGAACATGCGTAGTTGTTTGTTCATCATCTACGAGGACAACTGCTTAGTGTCAATGCAGTAAAGTACGTGTAAGTTTTCTTACCCATGCAGACCATGTCAGCTTCTTAACCTAACACGTAAGTCTCACCTTTTTAAACATGGGATTACACAGTCCTCTACATGATCTTATTTCATGGCCCATTATCTCTGATATTCATGCTTTAGCAATATACAACGTGTTTTTCTCAAAGGGATACGTGCTTGCAGTCCTCAGTGCAAGCTTTTAGATGTTTTGCTGCTGAAACATAAGGGATGGGGACTTTTTTGTAGCTTTGTTCATTAACCATAACAAGATGTTGACGCCATTAAACTGATAATGCAGCGTTTTTATGTGTCATGTGTCCCTGAACGGCGGTGTGTTGTCGTACGTTTCGCACTTTCTGATGTGGTCGAATCACAGTGAGTTGCCTTATATTTCCTGCTGTCTTGAGGTGGTCTATCGGCGGGGAGTGGCAGAATGTTTTCTACTTTCTGGTTGTCGGACGACGGTGAGTTACCTAATATTTCCTGCTGTGAAGTGGTCTGACAACTGTGAATGGTCTAACGAGGTGATCAGTTGCAAGAAGCGAATGCTGTGAGGCTAGAACACAACCATCAAACGTAGCTGTGCAATTGCTAACGCAGTTTAACGAAATACTCACTCACTCACTCTGAGGAAAGCACAAATCTTAAGCTATGTATCTAAACCTAAATACTGAGCGAGTATTGTTTTACGCCGCTTTTAGCAATATTCAAGCAATATCACGGCGGGGGACACCAGAAATGGGCTACCCGACCGCCCCTAAACCTAAATACCATGTAATTGAATACCACTATTCACTAAATCTGCTTTCAGACAGAAACATTTTCTGATTGGAAATTGTTAATGCTTCTTATCAATTCAGCAGCAATGCTAATATTTATTCACAATTTGTCTTAACATTTTACAAGATTCAAATACCATACCTGTGTTGTAATGATCAACGTCTAGTCCCTTGGATTTGATACAATGCGTTGTCCTTTGACATGGGGGTACAAACAAACGCAACGCTGCGTCAGTGAACAAACATAGGTACGGTATTGATGGTCTTGTTGCATTTAGATATGCTGCCATTGCTCACCTGTAGGTATGGAACTATTTCCTAATATGGGACAGTGGCGTATTGCTTGTCTTTCAGAGAGATTACCCAGTGTGCCACGGAACGTATTGTATAACTTATTGAAAAGTTTCCCAAGGGTGGTTCGTGTGCCTAAGGAGTGACGGGTAACCATGCCAGGCTTCACTCTACAAAACTAACCACTCCTCTGTCGCCAGTTTACATAGGAAGGGATCCAGATCTATATTGGAAGTTTTTATGGTCATTAAATGGAGTATCAGAACGCTGAGACAAACCGACAGTGGAACGAAGATGATGCTTTTTGGCAGGTGCAAGTCTGCGTGGCAGTGGTGAGGACATTTTCAATATTTTAGTGTTAGGTTTCCATGTTAATTTATTTCGTGCTGTTTTAAAATGGATGCTCTATCACGTACTGAAGTGACACGTTTCACATGTTCTCGGATATTTCCTTGTTTGAGTTTTTTTCACAACAAAAGCTTTAATTAAATAATGGATAAAACAAACGCTTAATTTTCCGACATGAAGGACACGGAGGTTGTTCTACGGCTTCCATGAAATCATAGGAGTAATTTGTTGACGAGTTGTGTAAATTAGTTACGTTTACTAAATGTCAGCCTCCGCTTTGGGATTGACACTTTCGTGACATGTGAAATAATGACTCGAGTCAGTCAAATAACTTAGAGCAAGTCGTCCCTCGAATCCAACATCTTTGATTATCACAAGCCTCGTTTAATGACTCCCATGCTTGTCTTCCTTTACGGTGCATCACCAGTAAGCGTTCATATGACTGCAATGTTTACATCCATTTCAACATCCGTTGAACGCAGTGAGACACAGTGAGAAACGCCAGTATCCCTTTGTTTGCCCTAGATATAAAAGTGTGTTAAAGTTCTGATAACAACCAAACGTTTTTTAAAGAAAATCAAATTTTCAAATTTAACAACATTAAAGCCTATCCAAAGGCATAATAGAAATATCTGACGATTTCATCTGAATTCCTATCGCTTAAACCCATGTCAGATATACGACAGTCTTGACATATAGAATCTGCCGACACAAGGGCGTGCCTGTCAAACAGCAAACCTTGACCCCTTCAGGGAGTGTTATGCTATACCGACTCGGCGTTCATATGACTGCAATGTTTACATCCATTTCAACATCCGTTGAACTCAGTTACGGTGTCTAATGACTCCTCGTGTTTGAAGTGAAATACATAGAATATTTCCTAACGAAACCGTGAGACATAGTGAGATACGCCAGTATGCATGCTTTTTGCCAAAGATGTACATGTTTGTAAAAGTGTTCTTAAACGATCAGTTTTGACAAGATAAAATCTGAAGGCATAATAGAAATATCTGACGATTTCATCTAAATTCATATCGCTTAAATCCATGTCAAATGTACGACAGTCGTGATCTATAGCATATGCAGAGACAAGTGCGCACCTGTTAAACAGTTAACATTTCCAGTGAAGCCTGTGTTCTTCAGGGACTATCCAAATATACCGACTCGACCGCCTAACAACATTACATCTACGAAATAGGTCGTCTTGCGATATTTCGCTGTACGTCAGTAAAGTTGCAACAACAACACACAGAGTCACTCTGTCTGGGGGCAGCGTGGTGTTGCTCACATTTCAGATGACACATTCAATAAAAGATGTCTGTCTTTGACATTCATAATAATTGTTGAAGGCTCCTTTTGAGTTGTTTTGATTCCTGAGTGACCTATAAAATAACACCGGTTCTGTTAGTATCATTTGTTTGTTTACTGAAGTAGAAATAACATTGTGGTTTGGGGTTTGTAAGTAGGTGGTGGAAAAGAAGGAATATTCAGGAATTATTAATATACAGGTATACATGCAGCATATCAGTGGTCCATATTTACTCAGCAGATCGTAACAGAACATTTGCCGTTTGTACAACGCGAGTTTAGGATAAACACTGTTGTAAGTCTACGCTAAAGTACAGGAGCGCGCATAGAATTCAGTGAAAAGAATGTCACAGAGGACCATTTTGAACAGCCGTCTTCGCAGGTTCATCCTCAGACACAGCAGCCTGCCTTCGTCATATCATTGTCTTTTTCAAAGATCCTTACAACTTCGGTATCTTAATCGTAGACAATAATATAGGTTGAATTAAGCACGCGCCCTACCTTTCAGAATCAGGAGCAATAAATTATAAACATATACATGATAAGGGTATCATACACGTGTTCCTTTTCACTTCAGTTGCAATTTATGTACTTGCAATAAGATAAGGACAATCGATGTCATATGCTAGAACAGTTGGATCATTCAAATCAGGGCTAAACAGCTGGAAATAACGTTGAGCTTTGAATTTTCAAACGATACAAAAGCCCCTATAACATCCAATAACAGCAATCATTCACACGGTTGTACTCCTTTCCAAGAACATAAATGAAGATTGGCTAAAAACACGTGCTTATTATCCGCTTTTTGCACGTGACGCTCGTGATCTTCGCCTCGGCTGAACTGTTTACACATCGGAGTCATCTATTTCTCTTCAGAAAGGAATAATGTAACACTTTGAGTTTGTTTATGACGTTATATAAGCCCGGGAAAACAATGCTCCCTGGCTTTGGTCAGATAACTTGGAAACACAAACCGTGTCTATATAAATCTGTCACCTTCAACTCGCACAGACACTGACCTCCAATAACCAACTGTCTTAAATGGCCAAAAAGACCATTTCCCCCGGAAATTGCGGATACAACGTCCAAGGGATGCTTATCCATGGTTTAGGCTTTCTTTAGACAGAAACTCGACAATAGGCTTTTCGGCAAACAAAATCTCAGTCCAAAATTTGCAATTGTGAACACAAATAATTGGCTTGCAGTACATAGACACATCAGTGAAGACGGTGGTGCGACTCCAGTCCCATCCATCAAAGCACAGACGCATTGATTGGTGTAAAGAGCCCTCACTGGAACAAGTAGGATACACCTGATGGATGGGACGGCAACGACCATTGTCCACTATGACACGGAATGTCTACTGTTATCATATTTACGTCACTTTTCTAACTAGGTGAGAATTTTGCCTGGAAAGGCAACTCGCACCGTTTCATGCCCTGATCTTCCGTTGCGATGGTTAATAGGAAGGCCGTCAATAAGATGGCCTATCAGTGTGGATAACCTTCCGTATAAGGTGCTATTCATGACACATGGAATACAATCAATAGACGACAGTGACCACTCGAGCTTTGTCCTTTTTTCTGTGATAGATTACATGTGTGCCCGGCCCCTGCCTTACCATTGCCCACACTTACTGCTTTGCTTAGGTGAAAGGCAGCAGGCAGCACGATGGAATACATTTTGTGACTTTATTAAACTTTAATACAACATAGGATAAAATTATAATAATAATATGATAGGATTTTCTTCGTTTGAAAAATACAATGATGACGAATAAAGAAACTGAAAAATAAGACTTAACTACGCATGGTCTTGATCTGTACATAGACGATTTTATATGGATAACTCAATCCCTTGTTTGTGTTCTGTGCTTCATAAATGTCACCGTGTTGTAAAACCAGTCTAGTCATGGTCTTGTGACCGCGCCGCTTCCCTCTCTCTTAATTGTCCAGCTTCCGTCACCATTCGGCAAATTCTGGCAGTCGTCATCGTTGTCCAGTGTCTTTACGTTCATCATAAAAGAATTGGTGACCCGTAAATTTATTCTCTCTCGGTTTAATCACATTCTTTTATAATAGATCTATTTTGATATATGTTATCTCGGAAATGTATGCAAACTGAGTCATGTATTGGAATTGTATTAGTAACTTTGGTTTTCACGCAGTAGTGGGATTAGCTAGAACTAGTAGACATTTCTCATGTATTTATGATCATTTTTGCCATCTCAATAACTGAACATATGTGGTTGTAAATGTTTCGTAGTACTGTTGGATATTATCTTTAGCGCTTTGTTTTGGTACTTGCATCTTCCGTCTTGGTTCCATAGTTAGTTTGCCTTCAGGATTTCCCTGCGTTAGGAAACACACTAAGTCTTTGTTTAGCTCTCCAGTCTATAGCAGTACCACTGCTGACCAGGACAAGGTTGTTGTTCTCCCCGAGGTCAGCGCACGCGATATAACCCCCTGCGAAATCCCTTGTCTTCACCAGTAGGGGTCGCTTGGCCGGTGTCATCGTCTTGCTCCTTGGTGGTCATTCGAAACTCAGGTTTCGTTCATAAGTAATTCCGGGGCAGTTGTAATCTAGTACTGACTTACTCTGGTTGTATGGGCTAAACTTATTAGCTAGTTTTTTTATACTCCTTTTTTCTAGTAACTTGTAGATAGCCAACTTTTCCGTGATTGTCTAGTTTAGGTCAAGTACCTACTTACGAATGGGGAGTCTTTTGGTCAAATACTTCTTAATGATTGTGAGTCTAGAAACTACTGAAGTCAGTCAAGTACCATGTTTTGTTTTTTTAAGTTTTGAAATCCCTTGAAGTCTAAGTGAATTTAGTCTACAAGGGTAGTTCAAGTGTTTCTCTCTATTGTAATGTCCAAGAGACTTATTTTAGGGATACACCCTCTGTGTTTAAATCTCCCTATTTAACCCAGCCAAGTTTATTCACTCATTAGAGTGTTGAGTTAATTAATTCGCAGGTGTTTATTGGTCGCAGCCGACTTAATTGGCTGTGTGTGCATGTTGTCAATTACCTTGTCCTGTGTTGATTTAGCTACTTCTCGTTTTATTACTGATAATAATAAACCTGTGAACCCGTATGCTTGTGCACAGCTCCATGACAATAACACATCATATGCTCTCTATATGCTCAAAGTCTCTATATACGCATATACACTCAAAGAAATAGAGTTCTGAAATCGAAAAACATGTAACATCCTCAGTGGAGGACGACAGAAGTATAGAATTTCAGAAAGGTGGTATGTGAAAATGGAACTAAGGACCTGAAGCAGTTCCTGTGTAATTCAAACTGCTATTCCTCAGCTGATTCTTCTACTCGAAACATCAGCCATGGTTAAACATGTCATTTTCTATATTTAGAACTGATTCTTTGTCACATTTGTAGGTTTTGTACACGCCTTAAAATATACAAACAACGTTTGGATTTCTGTTTTCAATGTGGCTTACCAATCAAAACATTTTTAGATGGACGTGAGGAATGAATGTAATCTTGAAACATTTAACATTGTTCTGCTCTTTTTGTTACCACCCTGTGTACGAGTGCACCTCTAATAGCGCCGGTGTGCACTTGTAGATGTTCATGTCACCGATATATCATTGCCCATGCTTCATCAAAGCCACGGCGAGCTAGTTCATGAAAAACACCGCAAATCAATGATCATTGAAGCCAACATAATTTTGACAGAGTTTTGTGATAAACCCGGGTATCTGCATCCCTCCTTACACGCAGTCTCCGGGGATGTTCTAGTGTATGACATGTCACGTGGTATATAGTGTGAAGATACTTATTGTAGGACGATCCAGACACCTTGATTAGAGAGTCATACTACCACAGGCCTCGAGGTAACAGTTCGAGAATGTATGCCACTTCAACATGTACCACGGGTTTATCCTCAAGAACAAGAGGCATGCATTTACCTCTTCCTCAATTCTAAGACAAAATTAATTCACAGAAACGCGAATGGTCCACAGGCATACGTTTGGTGCTAATTGTGACGTGATGCAGGGAGAAGGGGTAATTTATGAAGTGAAAGGATTAGATGGTACATCTACAGATTCCGAGTAACCCTTGATAGTATGGCATGGATGCAGCATGTCCACGCAAATATATCCTACATACATGTCAGTGCAAAATATCTCCTTGAACACCGTGCTGTTGTTGTAAAAGCCAACTTGTTACCTTGTTGATTATATGTTTTCTGGCCATGCTAACATGGATCCCCCATGCTGTCTATGTAATCATTAGCTGCATATATGTACTGCAAGTACCCTACACGAGGACAATATCACCACAAAGGTCTGTAGGCACCATAATATATGGTTTTTGGTGGGTTCAACAAAGCTTTAAACTTCTGGAGTACGTGTTGTTTGTGGCTTTCCTCCCACATTTAACGGACAAAGCGGGATATAAGTGGGCTCCTGTTCAACGCGATATCCCAAGTAATTCACTTCTCCACATATACATTGTCTGTAATCTTGTAAAGAAAGGCTCGTTATTTTTTAAATGCAACTTACATGAGATTAGCACCTTTCAGTTTTGTACATAACGTGACATGATGCTGTTTTGTGAAAATCATGTCAAAGACGTGTGACGCAAAAAGAAAAGAAAATTTGCTTGTTTTCAATGGTCCCATTCAACAAAGCACCTGCAGCGATATGATGATCATAATTCCCATTCCCATAACTGTCGTTCGCTTTGTGCAACGGGGACCTGAACCAGACTCGATGATTTGCAGACCGCCTTGCCATTATACTAGTTGTTTACCGACTGAATCGTGGTGCCACATTTACTCATTTCATCTGCAGTGATTACATTTGAAGAAATTTTTTTTTACCATCTCGTGTTTACAATCCAGTAAACATATTTTTATCCGTTGTTCTGTCCGTAGGAAATTACGTGCATAAGCACTTTTCAATTTGATCCGTTACAAGTGAACCAATAAAGCGGTCCTCCATTCACAGGCCAGTTCTCCTCTAATCACAGCCTACTTTCATCAAATACACAAGCTCCTCATCTCCAGCGATTGCATCCGATCTTACTGCATTCCTAATGGTGTCAACTCCACGATGAAGGTCCTATCAGCACGTTTAGACCACGTTGATCACTAGAGACGGAATAAAGCATTTGGGCTAGAGCTATATTAAAGATCTTTTCCACTCAATCCCTATCGATTGGTTAGATACAGTGTTTAAGATAGCTTGACCATGATGGTAGCTTGTGAGTGGACACTGTTCGTGACATCAGGGCGTGTAATTTAACCATAAACTAGTTAACTTTCCGTTGACGTCGAGTAATATTCCAACAGGCCAAGCCCTATGTGTTTCACAACTTTTAAAGTACAATCGAGCATGTTCTTTCTACCAAGATTACAAAGAGCGTCATACAACGCTTGTTAAGAAATTGTTTGATCAAGGTTACAACGTTCAAGGTCTCA
Source organism: Haliotis rufescens (assembly GCF_023055435.1). NCBI lineage: Eukaryota > Metazoa > Mollusca > Gastropoda > Lepetellida > Haliotidae > Haliotis > Haliotis rufescens. Next base: position 19,679,365 of record NW_025963813.1, read on the forward strand.
GTAAAGCTTTCCAAACATTTTTATGATAGACATGTTGAGGACATTTCCAAATTTGACTCATCTGTGACAAGAATATATCCGATGCAATTCCCTTTTTTGACTGGTACCAGATATTCCATGTTTTTTCAGGTGAACAATTGACTTGGCCTAACATGTGTTTGTGGAAGGTGCAACCTGTACGCTCACCTTTTCTAGAACACCTGGTATCATCATTATTTGATAGTGTGTCCTCTTGAAATAGAACAGCGCTACATCCAGTGTTGCTAGCATCTACAGTGAGCTTGAAGGGTTGATCGAACCTGGGTCCTGCTGGCTTTGATGACAACGAAGTTCTTAGGGTCTCAACAGCAACGTTGCATTGCCTAGCCCACACTATCGTCGTATTTTTTCTTCAAGAGTGCCGTAAAAAAAACAACTTCTTTGTCCGTGGTTTGGAAAAGTTCATGACGGCTTTCACGTTTGCTGTCTTAGGCTCGACACTCCTCTCGCTGTCTATACCATGACGTTGGTAGTACCAGGAACATCCTGAAACAAGATCCTGATCTGCGATGACAGTGTTCAATTCTTCTCTTTTTTAACTTAGAAGATGCCGTAGCTTGTTCTCTAAGTCAGGCGGGACTTCACTGTAACTTAATGTGGCTTCCATAACTTCTTCACCATCGGAGGGTGACTACACAGGCTGGCTGTGTGGCACGTGTAGCTTGGTACGCCTGCAACAAATTAACGTGACAATTTATCTCTTTCCTGCCTCTATCTGGTGTAATGATAACATACCCTCCATCATTAACCTTGCGTTTAACTGTGTATGGGCCAAAGTACTTAGCTTTGAGGGTGGACTTTTGGATGGGCAGATAGAGTAACACTTGGTCACCGGCTTTGAATTGCCTATCAGAAGCCTTGTTGTTAAAATGAACCTTCGCCTTTCACTGAACAGTAAACAAGTGTTGCTTAGCTAAATTGCTAGCTTACCTGAGCCTGTCTTTTATCTCAGCCACACAACCTAGCCACTTGCCTTTTACCAACTTCAACGTTGCTGTTGAGACCCGTATGACTACAGACCAACTCAAATGGGTAAATGGGTAAATTCCTGTCTAGCATCCCTAGCAGCGAACAACACATTTAGGGAACCTACATCCCAGTCCATCTAATGCTCCAAACAAACACACCTCAACATTCTTTTCAAACTCTGATGGCAACGTTCTAAAGCTCCTTGGGACTCAGGGTGATGTGCACTGGACCTCACCTGATTTACCTCCATTAACAACATGACTTGTCTAACCTTGACATAAACTTCAAACCCTGATCTGACTGAATTTCATCAGGCAGCCCTGCCATAGTGAAGTACTTAATGAGAGCCTTAATCACTACAGCGACATTGACCTTATGTAACGGGATAGACTCCGGGAACATCATATTAACGCACATCACCGTTAACAAGTACGGATTACCCTGAGTAGTCTTTGGTAACGGACCAATAATGACCTTGGAGAAAGTCTCACCGACTGGCATTCTCATTGGAACACCTTGAAGAAATTCTGAACACCTGACATCACCTTTGACCATATCACCTTCAAAGATTCGTCTTCCTTCTGAGACCGAAACAAGGACTCCTGATTCCAATTGACCCTAACTAACATCCGACTTATCCCTTTCATAAGCCGACACTGTCACATTGGGCGTGGCTACCTCCTTCTAAGCGACTGTAGAATGAACAACACTATCCTTGTCTGCCTTTTCCTTAATAAGCTACTGGGCGACTTCCCGGACTACACTAAGCTTATCTGCCTCGTCAAATACAGCTGATACACAGGTGTCAGATAAGTCAATTACCTCATTTAAGTGTCTGACCTTGCTCATAGACCAGAAGTGACACATGCCGGGAAAATGTATGGATTATTTGGACTAGCCGCAACTGGAAACTGGCTAACCACTAATGACTGATTGCATCCACCTGGACAACACTTTATCTGTTAAGTCATTGCCTAACAAGACTTCTACACCTCACATTGGCAATACGTCCGATATGCCTACAATCACTTCACCAGTAACAAACTTGGTCTATCTATACTTTGTATAACGAGACAAACACAGCCATTCCCTGTGCCACGAAGATTTGCAAAATCACCGGTAGCCGAACTACTCAAATTGGGGACTGCTGAGGTGAACATAAGTGATTGCCAAGCTCCCGTGTCCCGATACACTTACAGCGTGCTTGACAGATTCCTACTGAACACATCTCACACAACACCACTATGCACATATTTACCATAGCGACCAACTGGACCGACTATCAATCTACCCTCCATGCCTGCTGCAGTCTGAACAAAGCCTATTGTCGACTGATTATTCCTTTTCTATTGGAAACAATCTACGACCAAGTGATTTCACATGCAACAATAACTACATCTATGCTTGGGTACTCTGGGAATAACACCTTGGCTAGCGATAAATTAGTCTTGCTTCCATTTTGACTACCACTTTGACCACTAGCTTGGCCATACTATTAAGACTCTGACTTTGACCACAAGTGCCATTGCCATTAGTATGTCTACCATGCGGACCACGATTGCAATGACTGAAATTTCCATTACTGCAGAAACCTGACTATTATGAGAAGAGCCTTCATCTGATGACTGAACCCCGTGAACAAGAACATAATTGTCTGACACCTCAGCGACCTCTGACAACTTCACAACTTTCTGATCTGACAAGAGAATTTTCAAACCAGGCACTATCCTGGACCGCTTCTAACACTATCAAATCTGTAACCTGTAACTCCTTAACAGACTCTGCATTGGTCACTTATCAAACAAATTGCCTTTCTTAGTAATACACTCGGCGTAACGATCAGGACCTGCCTTCTTGACACCGCGAAATTGCTGACGATACGCTTCACTGGTCACCTCATAAGCCCTGAGAATATTACTGCTTTCACGTATTGGTAATCCCTAGCGTGTACATCATCCAATGAGTTATATAGTTGCTTTGCCTTTATGAACAAGAATATGCCAATAGTCCTCAAGCCATTGTAACTCACCCACTATCCTTTCAAACTGCCTGAAGAAACCTTCTACATCAGACTCATCAATTTTAGGTAGGTAACGATAATAATCGTTTATTTTAATCCTGTCACCAGCTTGACTCCTTCATTGTCCTATTTCCAACTGTACTACCACTGAGACGCAAATACAAATACAACCACTAAAAACCAGAGCTGTCCCGGACGAGCCCAAAATAACACGGATCCTTCCAAAGAGATCCAATGATCAGGGGTGTCATTAAACAAGAATAACATAAAAATGAAAACGTGGCAATAGGTTCACAGGTTTATTACTGTCTGTTAATTGTATCAAAGGACGTCAGATATAAAACCCAGTCTATACTGACAATGATTGCTGATTAAGTGAATGAGAACAAATACACAAACGGCTTAGCAAAGCATCTGTATAACTAATAAGAATACAGAGTAGCTAAAACAACACTTTGACAAGTTGCATAATTAACACCTGAGTTAATTAAACCAACATTCTAATGAGTAAATAGCCCCGGCTTGGTTAAATAACGGGAAATGAAAACAGTGGGCGTATCCCTAAAATAAGTCACTTTGACAATAAAATACTTAGAATGACTGAATATCAAAGGCGTCAAAATACTTTTGACTGAGCTAAGAAATACTAAAATTCCCTAAACAACGGGAATGTTACTTAATCCACAGAATACTGGAATAACAGATGACGAAAACCCCAGCTAATATGTTGACTTCAATAGAATCAGAGTAGGTCAATACTGGCTCAAAACTGCCCTGTAATCACTTACTAACAAAACCTTTTTGGAGCGACCACCCACTAATGTACCAACTGAAAAAACGTCCTAACAAATCCTGGGGGTAAAGATCCTGACACAATTTATATAGACTGTGCGCGGACCTCGGAGAGAACAATCTCTCCTAGACAGTCGGGGAATAGAATAGTCTGGGGCGCTTAGCCGAAGTGTGTTTCTTAACATGGGGAAAACATGAATAGCAAACTAACTGCTATATCCACATGGAAAAGTAAGTATCAAAATAAAGGCACTGAACATAAGCGTTCCAACGGTATTATTAAAGATTTACGACAAGCTATGTAAATTATTGAGGAGGCAAAACGATCATAAATACACTAGAAATATCTGAACGTGCATGTAAATTTGCCATTCAGTTTCTTAACTTAATGGGATAACGCTATACTCTTTGTGATCTTATTTCATGGCCCATTATCTCTGATATTCATGCTTTAGCAATATACAACATGTTTTTCTCAAATGAGCACATGCTTGCAGTCCTAAAATGAAGCTTTCCCATGCATAGTAGGGAGCTGTAGCTTTGTTCATAAGACATAAAAGCATGTTGATGCTATGAAACTTATACTGCAGCGATGTTATGTGTTGCCATATGTTTCATACTTTCTGAAGTGGTCCAATGGATGGTGAGTTACCGTATACACGTATATCTTACTGTCAAGTTGTCGAACGCCGGTGAGTGATCTGAAGAGGCAATCAGTTGCACAGAGCAAATGCAATGAGACTAGAACACAAGCATAATATTTCCGGTACATTTTCTTCGCCTCACATTCATTTTCGAAATGACAGTGGTGTTAGATTAATGGAACAAAAACCTCGACATTAGACATAACGAGTGGTAAAGGCTGACGAGCATAGGGGCCTGAAGTAAGCAGCGGGTTCGTTATTCGTTATTCGGTTTTCGAATAACGAAAAACAAGCCAGCACCGGGTTCGTTATTCAAAGGCTGTATATTAAACTACAGTAATGTGGTCAAATACACTGAAACTCATTTAATATATGACAGCAGGTTCGTCTTACATCATCATCCAAAAGCTGTTTAGTTATTCAGTACTTTTGAATAACGAAAAACAAACCAGCACCGGGTTCGTTATTCAGACTTGGTATAACAAATATAAGATACCGTATTTCCAGTGGGTTTGTTATATTCGTTATTCGTTTTTCGAATAACGAAAAACAAGCCAGCACCGGGTTCTTTATTCAAAGGCTGTATATTAAACTACAGTAATGTCGTCAAATACACTGAAACTCATTTAATATATGACAGCAGATTCGTCTTACATCGTCCAAAAGCTGTTAAGTTTTTTTGAATAACGAAAAATTAAACTGCAGCATTTTAGTTTTCAGTTCATGTCCAACAAATTGACGAATGTGAGGTAGTCTAATTTATGTTCAAGCAGTTTTTAGTTACTAAGTGCTGTCCACCAACTGGAATCTAAACAGCACCACATATCTTTTGTCAAAAACACTATTCAGTCGGATTCTTTCCGGCAGTTTATGGATGAATAATAACGAACTAAAAGGGGATAGATCAAACTGTATTCAATTTATTTGTAGGAAAGGGTTACAATACCACTTACACTCTTGTATGATAGTTTTCATTACAGTTAAATGTAGTGAGTTACCCAGACAGTATTTTCTATAAAAGTCGTTCGTCAGATAGCAGTTATGTTCATTCTATAGGTAAATTTGCTGTGGACAGAAAGTTATATACATCACAATGCAAAACTGATCCATCTGACTGGTATAATACTAAGTGGCAATGTATCTATACAGACAATGTACACTTATGTTTACTGAAGTCTTGAACTCTACTGATCTATAATCTAAGTTTACTGCACTATGCAAGTGGTTGTCTAGAACTGTGCAAACAAACGTGAGGTTAACTTGTCACCTATATGATGAATACAATCATGGGATCCATTCCAGGTCGTAGTCAACGATCAAAGTTACAAACCCAAACAAATCTAATGTCAACGTATCAGACATTCGGAGAGTAGTAAGACATCTTACTGCAGTTGTGTGATATGTCATCACCATTTACTGACCAGTCATGTAATTCATGAAAACATAGATACATTGTAAGACTCTGTTCTATAGTGGGTGATGATGGACACTGACCAGAAGCGGTTTTTTTTTCTGTGGGAACGGATATCGGTGGTGTGGTTGAAGATGCAGTGGCAGGGTCTACAAGCAGAGGCCACACTCATTATACAATTAATTTTTCCTATATTTGTTAATTTGTCCTAAAATGCAGTCAATATTTAATGAGGGCTACTTCTGCAAAGGTTTTCCCACGATTTAAGTCTTTATTGTTAATAAGTACATACACAAAAACAATAGCAGATTTTATTCCATTTATTTATATATTTTCTTGGACATGAACTGAATAACGAACCCGGTGCTGGTAAGTTTTCCTTATTTAAAAGTACTGAATAGCTTAACAGTTGTTGGGAGATTGACCAGAGACTATCTTATATTTAATAGAATTGTTGGACATAAACTAAATAACGAACCCGGTATTTGAACACACTACTATAGTTGTTTAATATACAGCCTTTGAATAATGAACCCGGTGCTGGCTTGTTTTTCGTTATTCGAAAAACGAATAACGAACCCACTGGAAATACGGTATCTTATACAATGTATTTGTTATACCAAGTCTGAATAACGAACCCGGTGCTGGTTTGTTTTTCGTTATTCAAAAGTACTTAAAAACTAAACAGCTTTTAAATGATGATGTAAGACGAACCTGCTGTCATATATTAAATGATTTTCAGTGTATTTGACCACATTACTGTAGTTTAATTTACAGCCTTTGAATAACGAACCCGGTGCTGGCTTGTTTTTCGTTATTCGAAAAACGAATAACGAATAACGAATAACGAACCCGCTGCTAACTTCAGGCCCCTGACGAGCATACGGTATCCATGCTTGACTCAGCAGTGTACGACATTATTACCTTTGTTCCCGCGAGACATATGGCTGTGACATTTGTTAAACTCTTCAGAGTCGGTGGCTCTGGTGTGTAAGTCAATGGTGTGTAATATTTTCCCAAAGATGTCGTGAAGATGTCTAACTTTATTGGGGATGTCGTGAAGATGTCTAACTTTATTGGGGATGTCGTGAAGATGTCTAACGTTATTGGGGATGTCGTTGAGATGAATAACGTTATTGGGGATGTCGTGAAGATGTCTAACGTTATTAGGGATGTCGTGAAGATGTCTAACGTTATTGGGGATGTCGTGAAGATGTCTAACGTATTTGGGGATGTTGTGAAGATGTCCAACGTTATTGGGGATGTCGTGAAGATGTCTAACGTTATTGGGGATGTCATGAAGATGTCTAACGTTATTGGGTATGTCGTGAAGATGTCTAACGTATTTGGGGATGTTGTGAAGATGTCCAACGTTATTGGAGATGTCGTGAAGATGTCTATCGTTATTGGGGATGTTGTGAAGATGTCTAACATTATTGGGGATGTTGTGAAGATGTCTAACGTTATTGGGGATGTTGTGAAGATGTCTAACGTATTTGGGGGTGTTGTGAAGATGCCTAACGTTTTGGGGGATGTTGTGAAGATGTCTTTTTTTGCTCAAGTTTTTTTCAAGTTTTTTGCTCAAAAGAATTCATGTATGTCTTTTCATATTTGTATCGTGCCATCTTTGTGATGAGCCCCAATATAACATTTACTTAGCAGATCAGTATTGCGTTAGGGTAGCCATGACATCATTGTCCATAAGAACAAAACGTCTACGTGTAGGATATATGTAGGATTGTGCCGAAAGTCACTGAAATGTATGCATGTTAAACAATTTGACCTGACACAATGGTCAAGCATTGCGTGTTACTTGTCCACATGTAGGTGTTATTGTCAGTGGCGGGGAAGTCCCCGTGACGTCAAGTCCAGCCCAAGTTGTCGTAGCTTTTGTAGGATCTGCAACAGTGTATCTGATCTTTAATTTGAGATAACGTATCTTTGAACTTAAGTTGTAAAGATTAATCTTAATTAAGATCGTTCGCAAATCTAGAAACCAGTATAGAATGTATCAGCTTGTTTCAGAATGGTTACAAACCATACATGGCCCAGTATTGTCTGGCACCATTACTTAACAATCATGATATTAATGAACATATGTTAGTATTGATTAAGGACCAGAAATTGACGCTTCGACTGTTACTCATGTTTTTGACATGCACACATGTCACATTAGATGCATCAACGGTCTTGCCAGCTGATACCACATACGGAGACACCCAGATTCACATGATCCCTGAGGGATAAATCGATGTTGTGTGTAGGAAGGAAACACGGACATACATCATTTGAAATAAGCGTTGACGCATCTCTGTCTCGGCAGATATCACACAGCCGCTCGTCCTGTGTCCTATTATGTTAAAAAGGACTACTGCAATGTACCAATGTTTTATCTAGTGGAATGTTAGGTATTTATAGTAGCTGAGAAACGCCGCCGTTTGATAAGCAATCAGTTTCACATTTCAGTGGTTGTTATTTCAGCAAGGTATATGTGCAGAAGACGGTTGAACCCCGATGCCCTAATGGTGATAAGTCTGTTTACCAATATATGCCTGTGTTGATAGATTATGTTATTTTACTGTCAGAAATGGCACTGCAGGGTCTGCAGATTCTAGCTAGTCTGGGTCAGTAGGGTGGATTTTGATTAACGACGCACTGATGAGTTGTCTGCCGGGCACAGAGTTCGTAGAGGTCGGAAGGTCGTTTTGAGAATACTGTACTAGGTTACCTGTATTTACGTATTGAAAAGGCCTGATCCATACATGCCCCAACTGCTTGAGATTATTTGAAGATTCTTGTTTGCACAGAACACAGATACTATTTAGACCTCGTAGCGTTAAATTGTGGGAAGATTCTATGATTAGTATCACATGCGCACGTTGACATTTCCACACCTCCATGTCATTTATAGTGAAAATACGAACCAGCATGATATGTACATATTTGTTGCATGTATAGGAACAAGAACAAAACTTGAACTGATAACGTCTATCCGATCAATGTGTGAATGTGTTTTACAATAACAAATTCAATCATGAACCTTTTGGGGAAATTCGTAACAAAGCCATTCCATCAAGCACCACTGTTTACGTTCGAATCCTCAAAATCATGTGCGGTAGGTTGAGTCAATACAATGCAACGTTCCCTTCTTGGGAGAACGCTTAGAATAGCTGCACAAATATTCGAAATGCACGAAATATTCACCCACTCTGAATAGAGGACAAATCTTGCGCTATGTGTCTAAACCTAAATATCACGTAATTGAATACCACTAAACTCTAAATCTGTTTTAAGAGAGAAACAATATCATAATTCAAATTGGTAATGCTTTTTATCAATTAAACAGCATTGTTGATATTTATTTATAAACTTTCTTAGCATTTTACAAGATCCATAAACCAACTGTGTCGTAATGAGCAACGTCTGTTCCCTTGGAGATTATACAATGCGTGGCCAACTGACATGGGGACACAGAACAACGCAACATGGCATCACATGATTATTGATGATCTTGTTGCATTTAGATGTGCGTGTCATTGCTTACCTGTAGGTATGGAACTATTCCTTACATGGGACAGTGACTGATCGCTTGTTATTTCAGGGAGATTTCCCAGTATGACATGGAACGCGTTGTAACTTATTGAAAAGCTTCCCAAGGGTGGGCCGTATTCAATCCCTCAAAACAATGCTCAAGGTGTGACGGGTAACCATGCTAGACTACACTCTAAAAAATCAACCACTCCTGTGTAGCCAATATACATAGGAAGAAATTCAGATCAATACTGGACATTTTTATGGTCATCAAATGGAGTATACCAGACGCTGAGACAAACCGACACTGGAATGAAGATGATGCTTTTGGGCATCTGCAAGTCTGCGTGGCAGTGGTGAGGCCGTTTTCAATAATCATTTTAGTGTTAGGTTTCCATGTTAATTTATTTCGTGCTGTTTTAAAATGGATGCTCTATCACGTACTGAAGTGACACGTTTCACGTATTCTCGGATACAAGAGTTGTATAAATTAGTTGCATTTACTAAATGTCAGCCTGCGCTTTGGGATTGACACTTTCGTGACATGGAGAACAGTCACTAGAGTCAGTCAAATAACTTAACGCAAACCGCCCTTCTAATATAATAAGATTCCTTGTCACAAGCATAGTGATGTCTATTATAACAACCATATGATTGACTTCCTTTACGGAGCATCTCCTCAAAGTGTTCATCCATTTCTACATCCTGTGTTTTATGATTCCTCGTGTTGGAACCGTGAGACATAGTGAGTAGCCAGTATGCATGCTTTTTACCCAAGCTATAAAAGTTTGTAAAAGTTCTCATCAACCAAAGGTTTTTAAAAAAATCCGTCTTTCTAATTGAGCAACTTAAAGCCTCCATGAAGGCATAATAGAAATATCTAAATTTATATCGCTTGAACCCATGCCAGATATACGACAATCGTTCCCTATAGAAAATGCAAAGACAAGAGCGCAGCTGTCAGTTAACATTTCCATTGAGGCTTGTGATATTCAGGGATTGTCCAAATGTACCGACTCGACCACCTAACAACGTTACTTCTAGGAATAATTGTTAGGTCGTCTAGCGATATTTCGCTGTACATCAGTGCAACAACACATCGTGTTGCGGGCAGCAGGATGTTGCTTACATTTCAGATGATACATAAATAAAAGATGTCTGTCTTTGACATTCATCATACTTATTGAAGGCTCCTTTTGAGTTGTTTTGATTCCCGAGTGACCTATAAAAACACACCGGTTCTGTTAGTATCATGTGTTTGTTTGTGTAGAAATGCCATTGTTAGTTTGGATTTGACGTAAGTAGATGGTGAAAAAGAAAGAATACCAAGGAATTATTAAAGTCCATGAATACACGTAATATGTAAGTGGTTAATATTTTCTTTACTAATCATGACAGAACATTTGCCCTTTGATGCCTGATCTCTGTTTCACAAAGTGAGTTTAGGACTAACAGTCTTGTAAGTCTGCGGTTAAGTACACGGCCGCTAAGACAACTCAATGAAGGTCACTTTACAAGTCTCAATCATTCTTATTTTAATTGCCTCGACAATATTTGCCTGAATGGTAAATAGAACCAGATATTCATTACAGACGTTGTTTTTGACATTTTTTTAAGTTTCCTACTTCTTAAATAAAAACATAATGAATTGTGTCAGGAAAGTGAGTGAGTGAGGTACTGCTTTACGTCACATCGGCAATATTTCAGCCATATCGTGACGAGAAATTAGACATGAAATATACAAATATTTAAACTTTATAAAAATCTGTCATCAAAGGACAGTATGAGAACTAGAATATCACAGATAAGATTTAAAACTAGTTGCAGAACAGTTAAAAGCATTAAGTATTAAGGAACAACACAATATAAAAATGGGCTGGAGATCGTCAGTAACTAAAGGGAGATCACCACACCAGGGACCATGGGGACTTACAGTGCCTTTGCTTCCTGCATGGACCCCGGTAGGATTTACACCATCCCTTCAGTCGCTGGCGATTATATGCAAGTTTAGCCATTGAATAAAACTAACAAATATACTACGATTTAAAAGTCTGGTATGCATAAAAATACTACGAATGGTTGGGGACTTACATACCCTCTTAGGGGGACAATAATTTTACGCTACTTCAACCCCCCTCGAGGGTACAGCCACTAACAATCTAAGTTATTAATTAGCACTACCAATTAATAAAATAATACATTAAGCACATCAAAATTTATGGACAAGTTCTATTTCTTTTAAAAAACATAATATTAAACGAGAATTAACATCATTAAAAAGGTCCTTAATTGTTTTTACATTGAAATATTTATCCCTTGTGATGGAAAAATCAACACAGTCAAGCAGGACATGCTTGACTGTGATTCTTTCATCACAAGGGATACAAAACGGAGGATCCTCACCTTTTAGTAAATATTCATGAGTATATCTGCTGTGGCCAATACGACATCGTCGCATAATGACCTCTTCAAATCTGGACTGACACCCCAAGAAGGTATATCCGATCTTTGGTTTAATTTCATGTAATTTATTGATACCTACTTGGGCGTCCCACTTCTGTTGCATAAGATCTCGGATGTAGGATCGAATCATGGGTTTAAAATCAGTGTATGGGATCAGAAGTGGTGTCACAGATTTGTTTAGCGCTGCTTTAGCAGCAGCATCGGCCATTGTGTTACCTTTGATACCAACATGGCTTGGTAACCAACAAAAGACGATGTCATATTGGCCAGTAGCAAGATCATTAAATAACTCAAGAATTTGGATTAAAAGTGGATGTTTTGAAGACATATTTTTAATTGCCTGATGGCATGAAAGAGAATCTGAAAACAGAATGAATTGGTTATGTTTAGATTGATTACCGATATATTTAAGTGCTGTAAAAATGGCGTTTGCTTCTGCAGTGAATATTAAACTGTTATCAGGTAAACGTGAAGAGATTGTTCTGGATCCAATGACAGTGGCACTAGCAACTGCGCCACCATCCTTGGATCCATCTGTAAATATAGATTTATAAGTGTCATAATTGTTTCTTAGTTGATGGTATTCTTGTTGGTATATTAATTGGTTAGTATCGGATTTCTTAAGTTTGGTTAATGTCAGGTCTACCTCTGGCTTTACCATTTGCCAAGGAGGAGATGAGAAAAGTTGAGTAGGAGCTATATCTTGGAGTTTAATATTCGAAGCTGATATTGCAGATTTTATTCTAATTCCGAGTGGTGGATTGAGTGCTGATTTCTTATTGTAAAGATCTTCGTAGAGAGGATGGAATATACATTCAAAAGCTGGATTTGACGGATTAGAATATAATTTAGTGATGTATTGTAGAGAGAATTTTAGTCGGCGTTGTTTAAGAGAAGGCTCATCTGCTTCTATATAGAGACTGTGAATGGGAGACGTTCTGAAGGCTCCAAGGCAAAGCCCCAGGCCTTGATGATGTATCGTATCTAGTTTTTGTAAATTACTTTTGCAGGCTCCACCATAGACGATGGAGCCATAATCAAGTTTTGAACGGATCAGTGACCTGTATAAGTGTAAGAGGGTTGTTTGATCCCCTCCCCACTTTGAATTGGAAACAACTTTCAAGAGATCGAGTGCCTTCAGGCATTTAGCTTTTAGGTATTTTATATGTGGAAGGAAAGTTAAGTGGTTATCAAAAATAAGTCCCAAGAACTTGGCCTCCTTAACAACTTTGACAGGAGTGCCATTCAGAAATAGTTCAGGGTCCTTATGTGGCTTATATTTTCTGCAGAAATGTATACAATTAGTTTTTGATTTGGAAAATTTAAACCCGTTTTCTAAACACCACTTGTGAATTTTATTAAGACATAATTGTAATTGCCTTTCTATTGTGCGCATATTTTTACCACGACAAGATAGATTAAAATCATCCACAAAAATTGATCCATCAACTGAATCATTTAAAACTTTTGACAAACTGTTAACTTTTATACGGAATAAAGTGACAGACAAAATACTGCCTTGTGGGACACCCTGATCCTGATTATAATGATCAGACAGGGTTGTACCCACTCGGACTTGAAATTGCCTGTCTGTTAAAAACTGTGATATAAAATAAGGCAGACGGCCTCTTAATCCAAAATCATGAAGATCTTTTAAAATACCATGTTTCCATGTTGTATCGTATGCTTTTTCTAAATCGAAAAAGATCGATACAGCATGTTGTCTATTTACAATGGAATTTTTAATAAACGATTCTAAACGCACTAAATGATCGATAGTACTTCTGTTTTTCCGGAAACCACATTGTATATTGGTAAGAAGATTATTTGTTTCCAAGTACCACACTAATCGATTATTTACCATGCGTTCCATCGTTTTACAAACACAGCTAGTTAGAGAGATAGGTCGGTAATTTGAAGGATCAGAATGATCCCGCCCAGGTTTGGGTATTGGTATAACAATGGCATTATGCCATGAAGGTGGAAACGTCCCTGATGTCCAAATGTCATCGAATATAGTCAACAAAGTTTCAAGGCATGATTCGGGCAAGTGTTTCAGTAGCTGATAATGAATATTATCAGCGCCTGCTGCTGTATCATGAGCTTGCCCTAAGGCAGTATATAGCTCATGTAGTGAAAATACCTCATTGTAATCTTCACCATTATCAGATGTAAAATTGACTTTTTTCTTTTCCTGTTGGAGCTGATATTTTTGAAATTCGGGAACGTAATTAGATGAAGACGAATGTTGAGATAATGTTTTCCCAAGTCTATTGGCAATAGCAGTTTTATCAGTTAATAAAGTATCGCCATCCTTCAGAGGGTTAACTGTAGAAGTTGATCCCTTGCCTTTGATCTTTTTAATCATGTTCCATACCTTGGACATAGGGGTACGAGTGTTTATTTTGGAGACATAGTTCCTCCATGATAGACGTTTATTTTGCTTAAATAGACGTCTTGCCTTAGCATTTGAAATTTTGACAGTGTTTAAATTATGGACAGTGGGATGTTTACGGAAGTATTTCTCCGCCTTCTTACGACATTTCCTAGCTTGTTTGCAAGTGTCATCAAACCATGGTTTACGAACACGTGGGTTGACGGAGGACTTAGGAATTGATTCATCAGCAATTTTATTCAGTTGATCTGAGAACAACTGAATCGGGTCAGTAACATTCTGAAAAGACGTAAGTTGCAATTTATCTTTGCATAAAGACTGAAATAAAGGCCAATCAGCCTTCAAAAAATTCCATCGAGGGGAAGGTGGATCATCAGCGGGATTAATGGGTTTAAGTACAGTGGGGAAATGGTCACTTCCACACAGGTCATCGTGGACTGACCAGGAGAATTCGTGTAACAAAACTGAATCTGTCAGAGACAGATCGAGAGATGAATACGTGCCAGTAGCAGGGTGTAAATACGTATCGGAGTCATCATTAAAGATGCAGAGATCATTATCGGAAACAAAATCCTCGATCACTTTTCCCTTTTGATTAATGATTTCACTTCCCCATAAAGGATTATGCCCATTTAGATCACCCATGATAACACAGGGCTTTGGGAGCTGGTCGTATAGTTTTTGTAGATCATTACGCTGAAGATTTGAAGAAGGTGGAATGTATAAGGAGCAAAGTGTCAAGGCAATATGCAGTGTAAGTCTAACTGCAACTGCTTGCAGATTTGTGTCAAGCGGAACAGGACTGTGAACAACGCCCCGCCGCACCAAAATAGTAGCTCCTCCAGTAGCTTTATCACCCGGAGGAGAAAAAGAATGATAGGAACTATGCTGCCTTAATTCAAATTTATCTGTATGTTTTAGGTACGTCTCTTGTAAACAAATTGCTGATGGACTTAAATCTGTTGTTAATAATTGCAATTCGTGAAAATTATGCCTAAGTCCTCTGCAATTCCATTGAAATATATTTGAATGGTTCATGGCGGTTCTATAGGAGATCGCTCACGTGAACGTGAAGAAGAGTCACCACTCATGGAAGATGGAGTAACATCCATCTCGAGAGGATCAAAGTAATTGTGAACATCTACAGATGTTTCAGTGAGAGTAGGGATCTTAGTAGAAATTTTCTTGTTTTGTTTCTTCTTTTGTTTTTTGGGCATTTCAGGAGATGGTTTGTTAGGTGCTGGTAATTCAGGAGTTGGTTTAGGTGGGGCCATAGTCTGAGTCACAACCTGAGATGCTGAAGAGATGCCACATGATTGACTATCGGAATCATTGGTCTGACTCTCTGATGTTGTAACCATAGGCACAGGGTGTTCAGAGTGTGTCCATGTCAAGTCAGTTTGACATTCTATAGATCTTGTGGTAGAAGGTCGAGAGACAGCAGCAGCATAGGTGTGCGCTGATGGAGGTGACCGGCTGGCAACGACTTTTTTAGCCTCCTGAAAAGAAATGTTGTTTTTACATTTGACAGTTAAGATTTCCTTTTTATGATTCCAAAAAGGATAGGATTTCGAAGACGCAACATGTTTACCCATACAATTAGCACATTTGGGGTCAGCTGTACAATCTGAGGCGTCATGATTTGCACCACAACGGTGACAAACAATCGGCCGATCGCATGATTTGGAGCCATGCCCAAACTTCTGACACTGGTAACATCGGAGTGGATTGGGGACATACACCTCCACTCCGATGTTAAAATAGCCTGCCTTAATTGATTGTGGTATAGTCGACAGTGCAAATGTGAACAAATAAGTATTTGTTTTGATAATGTTTTCTCCGTCCTTTCGAGTAAACCGTTTCACTGAAGTGACATGTTGATCTTTGAGTTCGTCAAGAATATCATCTTCATTCATTTCCGCCAGACAACGGCCTCTGTCGCGGATGATCCCCCGACTCGAGTTCAACGTTCTGTGCGCAGAGACAGCAACTTCAGTGTTTGCAAATGTAGTACATTTCAAAAGATTGACAGCTTGCTGTCTCCGTGCACACTCTACCAAAAGAGAACCGCCCCGGAGCCGTGAAACATTCGTAACTTCACAACAAATACCTGCAATGGCTTTAGATATGGCAAAAGGATTTATTTTTAATGGTAATTCATTTCTGGATTCAACTACCAAAAAACGTGCCCATGAATTATTATTTGGTATGAGAGAAACATCATCATCAGATGATAAAATCTCAGTTTCCAGACGTCTCTTCTTTTCATTGCGGTTCGAACCAGAGTGATTGTGAGCCATGATGAAAGTAATTGATTCAGCACCCCTGCTCCCCACCCACAATGGAGTGCTACAAAGGGCGATGTTTTATTGCACCGGACCTCCAACATGCAAACATCAGGGATACAGAGGTGTTATACTCCAGTAAGAACAACATGAATAGCTGTATTTGTCTATCAAATAAAATGTCAGGCTGGTTCGGCCCATGGCAAGAAATTGAAGACATACAGAACTCAGAGGTCGAAAGTACCAGATTGGCCCATGAGCCACCGCCTTCTCGCGTAAGACTCTAGGCAATGTATACAATCCAAAATTGAGAACATACACAAGGTATGCATGGCCAAGACCAAAATATACAGTAAAATACAACACGTGTGCATATACAATATTACGCACAGGGCCTGGCATGACCAGCCGATTGATAAGACCGGGCCCATCTTACCACCCGTCTAGTCGAAGTAAGGGTCGAAGTAGTGTATTGGGCAAAGGAACACAGTTCCAGGAACCAGTGCCCTCAACTACCAGACTCCCGTCCTCCGCCGACACAGGGACGCAACCCACGGCAAACGGGCTGCCCACTTTGGTCGCCTCTTACGACCAGCAATGGGCTGCTGTGGAAATATTCTACCCCGGTTCCACACGGGGGAAGAGCTATTAGCGCTACCCAGCACTCACAACGAGGAGGTTGCTCTTCACGAGTGCCTGTGTCAGGAAAAGTACGGCATGGATATAAATAGCTACAAATAAAACTGCAGATCCAGCAGATCGAATCCAACGTTGTTCGTGTATACAACAGTATACCCGGCATCTATATTACGATCATGTGCATTCATCACGTGGAACCTTTTTCCGAAAGTGGGGCAAAATTCCACTTTTGTTATATTCCACTACTTTCGGAGTTATATATAGCATCTGACTTCGTTAAACGGCAAAGTGAAATCTCACAAATGTAGTAATGATTAACGAACATGAATGAGAAACATACAATCGAAATTGGACAGCCGTCTATGTACGTTCATCCTCAGGCACAGCATCCTGCCTCCTGACTTTTAAGATCCTGGTAGCTTCGATATCTGACCTGTAGACATGTGTGAAAGTTGAATAAAGCGTACTTCCTTTTTGAATCCGGAGCAATCCAGTATAAACATATATTTAGTACAGATTCATTATGTCACATACGCGTTTATTTCCATTTAATTATTAGCAAATAATGTACTTGCAGTAAAAGTACGGACAATCAGCTTCATGTTTGAATGCAACTGGATCATTCAAATCAGAGTTAAGAACCTTGAAATGATGTTGAGCTTTGGAATTTTGAAACGATACATGGGTCCTCATGACATCCATTAACAGCCATCATTGACATGATTTTACTTTATTTGCAAGACAATTATTCACCGCAACGAACTGTACTTTTCTATTGCTGAAGACTGGTTTAGACCATGTGCTTATAACCCACGTTTTGAACGTGAAGCTTGTGATCTTCGCCTTACTTTAACCCGGTGTCGTCAGAACCGTATACACGTTGGAGTCATATGTTTCTTTTAAGGAGAGAATAATTTAACACTTCGTATTTGTTTGTGACAGTTTATAAGCAAGAGAAAACACTTTTCCTCGGATTTGGTTGAAAACGTAAACCCTCGGCGTCCTACAAAAGAAAAATTATGGTGACCGTCATACAATAGGGTCATAAAACTTGAACTTTAACCCAACCGGCAGATTACTTGGAACACAAACCGTGTCGTGCAATGACACTGACGTGCTATAACCAAGCTACCTTATATGGCCAAAAAGACCATTCGCCCCGGAAATTGCGGATACAACATCCTAGGGACACTCATCCATGGTTCCGGCTTTCTTCAGAAAGAAACTCGACAAGAGGCACTTCGACGAGTAAAATCTCAGACCAAAATTTGCAATTGTGAACACAACTAATTGGCTGGCAAATACATAGACACATCAGTGAAGACGGTGATGCGACCCCAGTCTCATCCATCAACGTACAGACGCATTGATCGCTTTAAAGAGCCCTCCTGGAACAAGAAGGATACACCTGGTGGACAACAACCATTGTCCACTATGACACGGAATGTCTACTGTTATCATATTTACGTCACTTTTCTGATAGCAGATAATTTTGCCTGGAAAGGCAACTCGCTCCTATTTCAGGCCCGTTTGTGTTTCTTGATCTTCCTTTGTGATCATTATAGGAAGGCCGGCACTAAAATGTACCGTTAGTGTGGATAACTGGCTGTTTTAAGTGCTTATTGATTACATATGGAATCCAATCAATAGATGACAGAAGCCACTCGGGCCTTGTCCTTTTTTCTGTGATAGATTACAAGTATGCTCGGCACCTGGTATTACATTGCCCACACTTACTGTTTTGTTTAAGTGAAATGTAGCAGAGTGCACGGCGGATTAAATTCTAAGACTTTAATACCAAATAAAATAAACTGTTAAGATATGAAATGCTTTACTGAGGTTGAATGAATACAAAGTTGACCAAACGAACTGAACTGAAACAAAGACTTTATTCCGTTTGTTCTCATCATAGTGCTTGTACAGGTTCTTTCGGAAATTCTCCTCAAATTCCATGTAGGAAATGAGAGAGAGAGTACATACTGTCAACAGCTTTATACCGTGAATATTGCCACAGAACGCGTATGGGTTCTTTATACTTACTCATTCTCAGTAAACTCATTTAACATTTCTTGTACTGACACTATATTGAATAAATCTTCTTACAGCTATGAATGAAACTCATCAGCCAGTGTGTGTTTTATATTTCACAGTTAACTTAATTAACACCATGACAATAATGACCATGTGTTGTTACAACAGGTAGTGTTTTTGTTTAGTATTAACGAGACGGTCACGCCTATACGAACTTTGTTTACAGTGTTGATTACAGTGTTGACTAATTGTTCCATCAACCAGGCTACAAACATGTGCATGTGATTTTTAAACCTTTCTTTTTAATAAACTCTTTGACATTTTTATATTGATATTAACAACCATGAATGAAGTAGTTTCGGAAAATATGCCTAAAAGACTCCTTGTTAAATCATGGAATAAATATATAGCCTGAAAACTGAGATTATGTATGTTCCTTGCGTGAATCAGGCATTATATATATTCCCTGTGTAGAAAAAAAGGAGAAATCTGATTTTGTAAACCTCTTCAGCTGTACAGACCTCCATCAAAAGGCATGTAACATCCTCAGTGGAGGACGACAGTAGTATGGAATTTCAGAAAGCTGGTATGTGAAAATGGAACTCAGGAACCCGCAGCAGTTCCTTGGCCAAAAAACCCCGTCTGATCTATACTCAACAACAAAAGTTCCTGTGACACCAATATTTGAGTGTATTTTTCAAACAAGTAAAGTTTGGTTTTCAATATTGTAGTACATGTATGGAATCAAGTCACAAAAACGCAACTGCTACAGAAAAGCATGCATTCCATGCAAAGTTGACTTTTATGCAAGCCCCATGCATTTCACTGCCCAAGAATGGGTATAAAAACATGTGCGTTAACGGGATTCCATATGCACTGTTCAGCATCGTACTGACACCAACCACTCAGAAAAACAACAAAAATACGCAATCATTCAACATTACGAAATGCCACGCCTGTCCGAAAATGAGCGTCTGCGAGCCATTGATATGCTTGAAGCGGGATCGAGTCAACGTGATGTTGCAATACAATTTAACGTCCACAGAAGCATCATTTGATGTTTATGGCAACGTTGGCAACAGACGAATGCAGTCAGGGACCATCCTCGAAGTGGCAAACCACGCGTAACCAATAATCGACAAGACAACTGGATTCGAACAACACACCTACGAAATCGATTCCAACCAGCAACAGTGACTGCAAGAAGCACCCCTGGCCTTCACCGAATATCTTCACAAACCGTACGTCGTCGCCTCAGATGTGCAGGGATTGTCGCCAGAAGACCCGCCAGACGTCCCATTTGGACAGGAAACCAGCGTCTACGCTGGACGGCCATGCAGTGGGGACAAGTTCTATTCACTGACGAGTCTCGTTTTCACCTCAGCCACAGCGATGGACGGATTCGAGTGTACCGATGTCGAGGTGAACGTTACGTCAATCATTGTGTTATGGAAGAAGATCCGTTCGGGGGCGGCAGCGTTATGGTATGGGTTGGGATTATAGCAAGACAGAGGACCCGTTTGATAGTGGTAGAGGAAAATCTCAATGGACAGCGCTACCGCGACGAGATCATCGGCCCTGTTGTTCTACAGTTTTTGCGTCGTCATGACCCAGGCATTACCTTTCAACATGACAACGCCCGGCCTCATATTGCTCGACTTGTTCAGGATTCTCTTCAACAAAACAACGTAAATGTCATCCCCTGACCGGCTCGCTCCCCTGATCTCTCACCAATCGTGCACATGTGGGATGAGATGGATCGGTGCCTTCGACGTCACCCACGTGTTCCACAGACACTCCAGGAACTTCGAAACATGCTCCAGCAGATGTGGACAGATATCCTACAGGACTTTGTGCGACGCCTGGTCCATTCCATGAGACGAAGATGTGTTGCTTGCATCGCAACCAGAGGTGGACACACACGCTATTGATTTGTAAACTGACATTTTGGCATGTTCATATTTTTTTATATGAAATCACGCATTTTCCGAAGTCAGTATGGCAAATTAAACCATTTGAACACTTACAGAAGTCTTTTATCTGTTGCAAACCGAAATTGTTTCAGATTTGGTAAAAGACATAATTTTGCATTAAATCTTATTCAATGTCACAGGAACTTTTGTTATTCAGTATATATCCTTGGTCTGCTTTGCTCGATTGATGAGGTTGAAGGCAAATGAACGATTTCTGCCACAGATCAGTGTGTGTACATCCAGGTTTCTCGGGCCAATCGACATGGTATTGAATTATATCATTCAAAGTGCTATTCCGTGGCTACTTCTCCTACTCGAAACATGAGACACGGATAATACTGGCTCGACATAAAACATGTCATTTTCTAAATTTAGAGCAGGTTCCTTGTCACAATTGTAGGATTTGTACACGCCTCTACATATACAAACGAAGTTTTGATTTCTGTTTTCATTGTAGCTTATCAATCTAAATATATTTAGATAGATGTGTGGACTGAATGAAAACATTGACACAACACTGATCCTGAAAGAAGTATCATGGTTGTGAGTACACAGGCAATGTTTTCTTCCCAGGCATGCAAGACGTAGCTATAGTATGCATTAACCAAATTAGAAGAAAACGTGAAACATCATCGATTAGTTAACAATTATAACCAATGACCAATATATTTTTATTTTTGAAGAAAGTGCTACATTTGGAGCTGAAGTTTTAATTGTTGGCGTATGTCTGTTGTCTTCCCCAATACAGAGATGAGTGCTACATGATACTATATTGTGTTTTTGTGAAACTAAAGATTATACAAGCATTTACAAATGTTCATTTCCCTCATGTACCCTGTTTGAGTTCCATTTGCTCATTCCTTTCACAGTGAAATGATCCGCAGGCATACGTTTGGTGTCAATTAATTATGACGGGATTCAGGGAAGGGCGTAATTCATTAATTATACGAAAGGAATAGCTACATCTACAGATTCCGAGTAACCCTTAATACTATGACATGGATGCAGCATGACCACACAAATACACCCTACGTACATTTCAGGGCAAAATAGCGCCTTGAACACTGTGCTGTTGTTGTAAAAGCCAACATGGTTGGTTACAGTGTGTGACCTTGTTGATTGTATGTCTACTGACCATACTGACATGGACTCCCCCATGCTGCCCATGTAATCATTAGCTGCATATATGTACTGCACGTACCGTACACGAGACAATATCACGAGACAAATCTTGTTTACCGGTTTCCCAGGGGCCTGTTCCACAAAGCGATCGTAGCGTTTAATTGATCGTAACTCCCGTATTTTAACATATACTTACGACAGTCATAGCTCTACGATCGTTTGTGCAACTGGGCCCTGGACCAGACTCGATTACTTGCAGACTTCCTTACTATTTTCTAGTTGTTTCCTGACTGAATTGTAGAGCCTCATTTACTCATTCCATCTGAAGTTCAGGCATATGATTACAATATAGTAAACATCTTCTAATCCTTGATGCTGTCGATAGCAAAATAATTGCAGGAGCCCTTTTCAATTTGATCCATTACAAGTGAATCTCAATGGCCCCCTCCATTCACAGGCCAGTTCTCCTCTAATCACAGCCCACTTTCATCAAATACACAAGCTCCTCATCTCCAGCGATCGCATCATATCGTACTGTATTCCTAACGATGTCTACCCCAAGATGAAGCACCCATTAGGACGTTTAGACCACGTTAATCACTAGAGACGGAACAAAGCATTTGGGCTAGAGCTAGAGCTTTCCCACTCAATCCCTATCGATTGGCGTGGTCCACTGCTTAAGATAGCTTGACCGTGATGGTAGCCTGTGAGTGGACACAGCTCGTGATTTACTCACGTGACATATCAGGGCATTCCATTAACTATGTCTCAAAGCCGTCCTCCCAGAGAAAAATAATTAAAACAACTTCTAACAGTACATGTCACGGATGCCAGCAGGGTCATTGTCATCGTTTTAAAGTAGTCATTTACTGTATGCTAATGAATGGATATTCTGGATACGCACTCTTAAGAATTATATAGTTTACTTGATCCAATCTGGAAATTGTTTCAATGGGACAGCTAACTTGAAACTTTGATAACAGAACCATGGCGCACCTGCTGCAAGACCCGTTGTTAATTATCAGTATCAATGCTTCATCTAGCAATGTAATCAAGTCAGCAAGTCGTCCCCTGGTCTGACCTAAAGAACGGAAAATCAGCTCTCTCTAATACGTTCCCTGCTGAGTGCCACTGTTGCTGAAAGCAGGGATCTCATATTGTACCGATACGAGACTGGATGTCGCCATCACGCAGCTACAAAGTAGCTTATCAGTCATGGCAAATTTACCTTAACGGTTAACGGAAATTAATTGTTGTCTTATTACTTGGCAATTCCATTGTTCCATAACAATAATATTTTTACCCTATCTTAGCAACGTTGGTGCCCAGCAACGTAGAGTGATTGACTTTGCTTCACTGGATAATGGTATGAAAAGCATGGGAAAACGGAATATGGAACACAAAGTTACTCTACCTCTTGTATTTAATACATACAAATGTACATGACTGGTTAGAAAAGGCACAACATCCATAACAAATACAGGACGAGATTTATTTACGTCTTACGGTATGAAACTATGAATGGTGAAAGAGTTTAATTCATTTACGTCGAAAGAGATATATTCATGTATGTCGTACATCTAAACTAAGTTCATTAATGCTTGTGTTTACATGAAAAATGACATATTTTCGCTCACACTCAACAGCAAGTCTACTACACTTTATCGTGTATCGTAGTGAGAGAAATCTGTTCTAGTTATGATTGTAGAACTTGCAAGACGAGACCAAAACTGTGGTGTATGGTATGTGGTGATTATGCTTCTTCTTATCTGTACAAAATGCGATAATTTCAGATGTAACGATCTACTTTGTCTCTTTCAGTTTGCGAAATATGTCTGCTCTCAGAATCTATGATACCTTGCCCTTCACTCTATGTGAAATCCAGACTCATCAATAATACCAATATGCATGGCTTCACGCGGTACACATAACCCCGCCAGACAACCAGGAGAGAGATGCTCAACAAAGTAAAGCTTAAATTCAAGTTCAATCCAAAAATACGAGGAGAAAAAAAGGCGAAAGGAGAAGATGAAAGACCACACTATATCAATGATGTCTTGGGTAAAGACAACCAGACCAATATTCGTTGTCTTTCAGTCTAATAAATACAGGGATTAATATCAGTTCAAAGAATATACTGCAGCTACCGTTACCACAGTGACCACCGATGACGCATGCACATCGTTGATGATATGCGAGTTCATGGTTACCTCCACGCTAAAACATTAATGCAGACGATTAACGGCGATGTTGGTGGGGGATACAGATATACTGGTGTATGTGTGTGTGTGTGTGTGTGTGTGTGTGTGTGTGTGTGTGTGTGTGTGTGTGTGTGTGTGTGTGTGTTGTTTTTCAACAGTCTGAAACATATAAATATATGTGATTACTCTATAGTGAAGCAAGACCATATAATACGCGATGTGGCCTCTTTGAGACTTCTTTATGTGTTTGTACTACTACTACTACTACTACTACTACTACTACTACTACTACTACTACTACTACTACTGATAATAATTATAGGCAACGTGTACAGAGGATGATTGATCTTAAATGTTGATTGTGACTAATATTTATCTTTTCTTTCATTTATTATACTTCCAGCAACAAATGTATTTTGGCAGATAGATGGCAGTGACTATCCGCTTGTGAATGCTAGGTAACGTCTATCGGAAAAGAAGAATTTTATCAATTCAACAATATAGAGAATGCCTTATTGTACACCAGACAGAACCGTTTTTACTGGAACGTTCGTATTTATCAAGGCCCAAGAAGACATGTGTTGCAACAAAATGAACTGGTTTAGAAATATGATCCAAACCACATGCATGTATGGTTTGTAGGATGAAGATCTTTCAATATTCAATGTTTCGTCCTTGAAGTGACACCCGTGGCGTTAGATTATCGATTGCTTCTTTTACAAAACATGTTTTTGAGACTGGGAAGAGATTCTGAAGAAGGCTTATAATCCCTCAAGGATCCTGCTAATTAGACATTCTTTTTGTAAGTGAACAATTTTCGTGTCACACGTTAAACCTATGGAAAAACATATTACGTAACAACCCCTTCAGATCGTGTTCATCATTGTAATGCCATGGCATAAATGTCGCCTCATAGTTCCAGTCAAACTCATCCAGGGCTGCTTCCAGTGTACGGCTACGTTAACGTCCAGTTATCAATCCACGATGTGTCTACCTCTTCCAAACTTCTTGTTTCAGTATCCCACTATTATATCTATATATAGATTATTATATCTATTCCTGTCGCGGTAAACAGCAAAATGTAAAAATATGTACATGTACTTTATTGTTTTACGTCATGGATTCTAAGGTTTAAATAAATTTCCGCTAGACGTTGTCCTTTGAAGGAGGTCCTACATATTGCAACCTTGTATGAAGCATATCTTGTCAAATAACAATGCGGTATTCATTTTCATTATTACTTTGTTGACATAACTATTCTTATACTAAAAAGTCCTGCTGAGGTTGACAAAAGGTCCTATTTATGTACTTCACAATGTAGATCTGCAAGTACAGGTCTCAACACACGAGCAACACTTGTCAGCTGATGACGGGCACATCTTATCGAATAAATTAATGTTCTGGTAATATTGCTATTACAACAACGGTTAAATAACTACTTTAAGTAGCATTTAGACGTGGGTATGATGAACAAGGGAGTTAGTTCCGTGGACAATAGAGCCCAATCTTGTCAAATCACTATATATGGAAAAAGCACAGTAAAATAAGTGGAGTAAGATTGAACACAGTCTTTATTGGCTAGCGCTTTAAGCGCTTTCAACTCGTACCACGCATTTAATTACTCTTTAAAAAGAGAGGCGGTTGGGTAGCCTAGTGGTTAAAGCATTCGCTCTTCACGCCGAAGACCTGAGTACAATGTGTAAAGCTTGTGTCTCCCGTCGTGAAATTGCTGGAATGTTGCAAAATGCGGCATAAAAACCATACTCACTCACTCACTCACTA
Source organism: Haliotis rufescens (assembly GCF_023055435.1). Classification (NCBI taxonomy): domain Eukaryota; kingdom Metazoa; phylum Mollusca; class Gastropoda; order Lepetellida; family Haliotidae; genus Haliotis; species Haliotis rufescens. Next base: position 19,705,662 of record NW_025963813.1, read on the forward strand.
TTGATGATACCACGTTCATGGTCGATTACATGTAAATTGATATATACAGTGTATCGCCATCTATTTACAGAATAGCATCAGTTTACGCAGTATCATCTATTTACATGGTGTCCTGTATTTACAGAGTACTATCTATTTTCAGAGTTCAATCTATTTACAGAGAACAATATATTTAAAGAGCATAATCTGTTTACAGCTTATCGCCATCAATTTACAGAGTGTCATGAGTTTACATGGTATCGTGTATTCACAGAGTACAATCTATCTACAGAGTACCATTTACTTGTATTTAAAGGGTATCATCTGTTTACAGAGCATCATATATTTACGGAATATCATCTATTTACAGAGTATAAGTTATTTCTATGTGATCTTCTCCAAATATGATTCTTACCGTTCTATTTTTACTGATGGGTCGAAGGATTGTGGCAAAACTGCTAGTGCCACAGTCGTTGGATCAAAAATTATATCTTCTAGAATACCAGATCATTGCTCCATATTCATCGCTGAAGCCAAGGCTATACTGGCAGCACTGGAATATATTCAGCACCAAAGTAAATGTACACGGTATATCATATTCTCTGATTCATTGTCATGCCTACAGACATGTAAAAAAAAAATGTCAACTCGTCTCATCCAATGATTCTTGCTACTTTAGAATTATTTAATACCCTTGCAACTGGCCAATACGTACTGGTCTTTTGTTGGTTGCCCAGCCATGTTGGAATTGTTACACAATGGCTGATGCTGCAGCTAAAGCACCTCTCAACAAATCTATGACATCACATCTTCTTCAATACAGTGACTATAAGCCTGTTATAATATGTTACATCAGAGATCTTATGCAAAAGAAGTGGGACACCCAAGTAGGTATAAATAAATTACATGAAATAAAACCAACTATTGTTTACACCTACTTGGGTTGTCAGTCCAGATTTGAAGAGGTCATAATACGACGATGTCGTATTGGCCATAACAGGTACACACGGCCATAACAGGTATACACATGAGCACTTATTGAAAGGTGAGGACCCTCCGATGTGTATCCCTTGTGATGAAAGAATCACGGTCAAGCATGTCCTGCTTGACTGCATTGATTTTTCCATCGCAAGGGATAAATATTTCAAAGCATCAACTACGGAGGACCTTTTAACAGCGTGAATTCTAATTTAATCATTTACGTTTTAAAAGAAATATCTTCGTTGCAACATTTTTGAAGTTCATGTTTTGTAATTACGTAATTATCTTTTAAATTGGTATGAGTAAATTTGATTATCTGCGATTGCAAGTGGCTTTTCTCTCAAGGGGGTTGACGTAGCGCAAAATTATTGTCCCCCTGTGAGAGTATGTAAGACCACATCATTCAAAGTATGTTTATTTCCACCATAGTTTTAATCGTAGTATAGTTGTAATTTTAATTGTTGGCTTAACCTTCCAGCAATCGCCAGTACCCAGAGGGATGGTGTAAATCCTGCTTGAGTACCACGTTGGTAGCAGAAGTACCGTAAGTCCCCATGGTTCCTAGTGTGGTTACTTACCTTTGCTTGCTGGTGATCTCTAGCCCATTTTTATTTTGTATTATTTTGAATAGTCTAAATGGTATGGTGACATGCTGGTTTTAAATCGACGTCTGTGATAATACAGTTCATTTTCGTGTATCATTAATATACAACGTGATGTAGTCTTCTCGTGATGTGAACTTCTCGTCACGTTTTGTCTGAAATATTGCCGATGTGACCATAAACCTTAACTCACTCACTCACTCACTCACTCTATTTGATCGTCGGTCAACAGAGTATCATCTATTGACATGGTTTCATCTATTTACGGAGTTATGCATAGAATACAACTTGTTCCACAGGATAAACTAACTAATAAGACAAACACACATGTACCCGGTGACTCTATTGACCAATGACATGCGAATTGCTGTGGTGGAATTTAGGTAAAGTACCAGTGTCCAGGTCTACGAATGTGCAGTTTTGTATCACGCTCATACCTGTATAGAACAGAAATATGACAACGTACTTATTTTCCTTTTTTATCTTAATTGCCTTCCCCTCCACTATCACCGGATGCATCTATTCCCGCTCTCTTATTCTCATCCTGTTTTTCCTTCTAGCTATTGGAAACTGAATGCCATAGATTTGCTGGTACCATGGTAATCCTTGCCGCAGACGATGAGAGAATTACACTATCGTCTTCATCTTAACCACAGGCCATTTTGATATTTGCTGGTGTGACTTATATTAGCTCCGCCAGAGAGCGGATCATTGCCATCACAAGGTGAACTTTTATGCTTAACCTCCAAGAACTGAGGTAATGGACCACAATATAGGTACAAGAGCCACTCATTCCTCAAGGATATTCGTGTTTTCTGATCTCGTTCAATGAAATATGGTTTCATCCGTTTCTAAAGATGTTGCCACAGGTCATAATATTTTGTACCATCCGGTAAATGTGATGGAGTCTCTTGTGAATGAAGAGTCATTTGATCTGTGCAAAAAAATCTTTTTAAAATTTACTTTGTGGCTAAAAAATGTTATTCTCTCATCTTTGACTTCAATTTTCTCAGCTACTGAGCAAGCACCTACGGGGTTTCAATGTTCGTGTATAAGTTTGCGTCCATAATGTCAGTTCCTTGAGAATATGCGCGGAACATTTCTTTTGAGATCAGTATTGGCAGGTATATGACACATTATGATAATTTGCTTTTGAAACTGATTCAAAACTCCCTTCTCGCATTTGATGAGTGAGTGAGTTTGGTTTTACGCCGCTTTGAGCAATATTCCAGCAATGTCACGGCGGGGAACCCCAGAAATGAGCTTCACACATTGTACCCATGTCGGGAATCAAACCCAGGTCTTTGGCGTGACGAGCTATCTCGCATTTGGAGAGTGGAAATATTAATTTAATGTATATGCTTTTTAACGATCTTTGCACCCCATCCCAGAGGAATCTATGTGTTTACGAAAGGATTTTGTGACGTTTGTTTGACGTCATTTTCACACTGGTTTTAATAATCACAGGTTTCAAACATGAAATATGTCATGATTTAGTGGGATTCATGAAATATATGAACGCAACTTTTGAACTGAAGCAAGCAATTTTTGTGATGGTGTACCACTAAACGTGATTCCGAGTCTAATACCACACTTCGCCATCACACTGGAAAAGTCTAATTTCCTGAACTCATTAATTCACGAGATGCTGACAACTATTGTCCTCCAGAAAAAACAACTTTTGTGACGTTGTGAAATTGTGCTCATGCATGTAAAATAAAAGTTACCAATCCTGCATTAGGTTGACATGTTAAAGAAGACTGATCACTGGGATTATTGTTCTTACAAATACCGCAACCTTTTGGAGCTGGTTTTCAAATACTCATTTTGACTCGTTATAATGTCACGGAAATCATTGAATTTTTAAGCATTTCAATGAACCAGTTGCTGGTATGATGCCAATTGGCAACGTTATGTGCATTAAAACAACGAATATTAAAGAACATCGGCATGGTTTTGTACTGAACTCGCAAATTACAAACGTTACGTTTTCAGCGTGAGTTAATCTAGCCGGTGAATTTGTACTGTGATTAAGACAGCTCCTTCATTTCAGTTCACGCCATTATCGGCACGATCTGAAACTCCAAAGCATGTTGGAATAAGATAAAATTTCCTATTACGTGATGTTGACGCAGCCTTTTGTCTTTCTCGCGCCCTCGGGAAGCAGGCTTGTCGGTGTGTTCGGGGGTATATAGCATTTCAAATCAAAGTCTGGGAATTAGGAGAAAATCGTGACTTTGACTGTTTTGTCGCGATCGTGATTAAGGATGAAATTGTGATGGTTGGGCACCGAAGGTGGTATTTCAGTATAACACTATATTCTCATGTCACGTTAAGTTGATGACGCTAGTTATAACAAGCCGTCATTTACCGATCCCGCATTTATGGAAATATGAGCATTCAACCATTATGCGTATTTGGCTGTTTCTAGTTAATATGATAAAACAGCGTGGAAATAGGTGGCGGCATGTTTTACTAACACCTCGTTACCATGTTCGATTACGATAACCACTTTCAATACGGTGTTTTTGATTAATGTGGTACATATCAAGCCAAAAAAGTAGATTAGGTCACATTTTGTGGCCCAAAACAGCAAGATATGAACCGTTTTGACTTCCAGAGTAAAACGGTGTTACCCTCAATGTTCTTATTGACGGTGACCCTGCCCTTCGTGGAAGCCATCACTGACACAATGTCGAAGCAGACTCGAGTTTGTATATTATCGATGCTTCAATACAGCGTTGTAAAACTAACTGGACCTGCTTTTTGGCGATCACATTGACTTATTTTTTCCAAATCGATATGAGCAGGATGTAGATTCAGTTGATTCAGGAAATGAGTGTGAGTGAGTGAGTTTGATTTTACGCCGCTTTTAGCAATATTTCAGCAATATTACGGCGGGGGACACCAGAAATGGGCTTCACACATTGTACCCATGTCGGGAATCGAACCCGGGTCTTCGGCGTGACGAGCGAACGCTTTAACCACTAGGCTACCCGACCGCCCCGATTCAGGAAATGAACGATGTTGATTGTACAGCACCGGTGCAAGCGCCAGACAGTAGGCCCAAGATTTAGTTAGCGGAACTGTTGGATTTCGGGTTAGAATACGTCCCCAACAACTTATGCTGATCGTAAGTGGCGACCAAATTGATCGGGTGGTTGGACCCGGTGACTTGCACCCGGTGACTTGCTTATTGCTTATGTCATCGTACCCCCACGGCGGTCCAGGTCCAGACTCCATTATACATATTATATATATATAAATTATATTACCGTCATACAGCAGCAATATTGTCGAATGCGGTGTTAAAGAACAATCAGATCTTAAGGTTCACTGCGTCCTAATAGGTATGCGCTTTAATTACTATTAGTTGAATAAATACTTAACTAAAGATGTTGATCGTTGCAGATGAAGTCGGTTGCACACTTGCCGAAACACTTTTTCAGTGCGTATGAAAGGATAGGTTAGCAATGCCCATGTTGTTACATCGTTACATTAAATACATATCTTATGTGGGTAATAAAAAATATACCACACCCTTTGTGATACCATTTTTACGACACGAGTGGACTGTCTGTGGAATGTGATGGTATCCCTATCTGTTACTTATATACAGACGAGGACATCCTCAGGTCCTAGAGACAATTGTTTGACGTCATCTTACTTCAGTAAAAATCGCTACGTGTGCCGACTGAACATAAATATCGTATTTGTCTCTTGTTAAAATAATATGGACATTTTTTTCAAAACCTTTCAGAATAATCTCTACTTTAAATTGATCGAACATTAACGCTAACAACTGCAAATATTACACGAACAGTAATAAGTTGGAAAATGAGTCCAAATATTTGATGCCATGTATCACTGTAATGAACACAAATCAAGCTTGTGAATTATACTTTAGTGTTCCTAAGATACTGTAGTTTTAAAATACAATGTGGAGTTAAAATGTGATTTTTGACCAAAAAGGTCTTTTATCTCATGGTCAGTCTAACACGCACGCATGCACACATGCACACACGCACACACGCACGGTGTCATAATGTGTTACATGTGTATATATAGGTCTCACACCAATGCTTCGTTTAGCATGCACCGGCGAAAACATTCTGGTTCCGTTTATATGAGGGAGATCATCGCCTGCTTGTCTGGTGCGTCAGATAGTAGGTAGCGTTTCTTTGAATGGCAATTTAAGGTATGTCAACATGCAGGAGTAAAACAAACTTGATGAAACGTATTTCCACCGCGAGGAACACAAAAGTACAAGCTTATCTTAAAGCGTCATATGTAAGTTAAATGACACATAGACAAAATGCTGTCTACGAAGGAATCCAGTTTGGGAGTGTTTTGTGTTGGACACGGAGTGGGTGTATCCTCGCTAGGGAAGCTATGATTGTAAAGCTATGATCAAAGTTATAACTGCCCGTTTCCTTGGTAATGCTAAAATGCTGAAACAAGGGAGCTACACAAAACTGTGTCATTGCAACGTCGAGGCTGGATGGGGACATTTCTGTGTGGAGGATAGGAAACGCGGCTGAACAGTCAGGGAGACGTCATCTTAGGGTTTTCACCAGACATCAGCGGTTACTTCCCCTCCACTAGGCTATGCAATCCCACAATTGGAACTAACAGATTTGTAGTAATTGAATTGTCAACGGACATTCCCAGCAAGCGAAGCAGAGCGAATGACAAGCATGGGATCAACGTACTGCGGGTGAGTTCCGTTAATGAGACTTCACATGTATTTCTGTCATGAGAGATTGGTGTGTTTTATATTGTAATGTGTCTCTTATTTCACACAGTGTGTCCTTATCTATAACACAGTGATAGGCAAGTTGAGTGGAGCGGTTAACATCATGATGATGATGTGACTCGCATGTTCTGATTGACTGGGGACTGCACTCAGCTAGCACACTAACTTGAGTAAAGAAACACTTGAATGATCATTGGTGATACATATATCTTATACGACTATCTACATGCTTATACGCGTCACTGTGTATATCAAACGATGCTCGTTATTTATTAAACGCATTTATAGCTGTTTAGTCACTCTCTTGACTGGACAAAACGTAATTCACAGACATACATACCGTTACATGTGATAGTACCACTGAAGACTCAACCTGACATGTTCATGAAGAACTATGTGATTGTTCACCAGTGAGTCCGTTTGTTTTTACTCCGCTGTTAGACTGGGGAACAGGCATCACGCATTGTACCAATGTGGGGAGTCGAACCAGACCTTTGGCACAATAAACCAACGCTTAAACCACTAGGCTTATTTACTACTGGGAGGTGGGTAGACTAATGGTTAAAGCGTTAGATTCTCTCGCCAAAGACCCGCGATCGATTCCAAACATCCATACTATGTGGTGTCGTGAAATTGCTGGAATATTGCTAACAACGGCGTATAACTATACTCACTCACTCTACTACTGCCGAGGACATCCCATGAACAACGAGCACTAAGAATCAAATTATATTCATGAAGAACCAACTGATAAGCATAAGCAATCTGGTGATATTTCTAAATGACTAAACAAGGCCTGTCCTTTCTCAGATCTGTTTTAGAGTTATGTTTTGCCTAAAAAATCATTTACAAAGAATCTGAACTTGTTTATTATGCCACACTACCTTATGTGCAAAACATCACTCTGGCGTAAACAGTCTCCTACCACTCGTTGTGCTCGTGGACATTTCAAGCATGTATACCTTGTATTGATCATTTGGTTAAAATATGTGTTTCTCAAATGCCGATGTATGACACACAGTACAGAGCTTTGTATGTACACAGAAAAACGCTTGGCTTTCCAACCGGTATCAACAGATAAACCCTAATGCCATTTTCAGTATAGATGATATCTATATCAGGGCGTTTCGCATTGTAGCACTTGAACATTGATGAATATTTCTATTGTATTGAGGATGACAAGGTCCTTGATGTTTAGGTTGTAGCATGTTGTGCTTATTTCGACAATCCTGGTTTGACTTGCCACTGCTGAAATCGTTTTCTAGTTTATAGTGCACTGCTACAGTTTCAGAGCGAAAGTGACACCTTCACCAATCAGTTTAATGTCCGTCTGGACGTGTGTAATACTCGTCTGCCTCCGCTGGAACGTGTAATGTGAAGTCGATTTATCTTCCGTTGTTCACGAAAAGGTTACTAAACACTTGAAAGTAGTACCGAGTCGGTATTCGCTTTGAAATAGATACATAGATTATACTATCGACCGTCTGACAAGGTAAGATTTTGACCACTGAAGATGAATTTGTGTCTGCCATAGAAACTCACTAAATTCACATTTCGCCGTTTGGCTTGATTACAATTATAATTTAATATATGCAGTGGAGGAATTGCGCTGTATCTATGTCGAATATACAATGGAAATAATTTAGAACGTAAATGTGTACGTACATACCCCACAACATAAGATCGGAATTAATGACATAAGCCCCCCCCCCCCCCCCCCCGCCCCCAACCACACACACACACACACACACACTCCCATCCCCTACAAATAACAGTGCGTATGTTTCCATTACCAACGCTATATTCATTTCCCCGATGAAGGGTAACAGCTTACACTGAAGTCCATTTTATTGTGTACGTAGAAATTGTGTGTTTAGTAAACAAATAACTTCTTTTGCGCATTTTGCACCTGTTTTATTATGTTATTAATTGTTGCGCTGAAACGACCACCACATTAATCATAACATGTGTAGCGTGTGTGCCTGAAACTGTGGCATGAAGTTTTCCATTCTCCACTAATGTGTGTCACACTTTAACAGCAAAGAAGCACCATCCATTCCAAGTTGTTCTTTTCTGGTAATCAACGGATTTTCTTGTGATTCAATGAGGCAGAATGACCGAAGGTGAAGGAACTCTTTTCTGTCAAGAACTTCTGGGCACACATGAATCATAATGTCACTGTGAAATACTCTTTTCTTTTAAAAGATGCACTGAAAGGGGAAAGTGACTAATGCTTAACATTAGCCTTGTCACTGGGAAGAATTACTTTATAGTCAAGGTGGTGTTAAAGGAACTCAGGACAGCTGGTCATGTCTGTGAGTAGCTATAATATAACTCTGTCTTTATCGCCTATCAGAATGGTATATAAGGTCACCTTTTGAAAATGAAAAGAAGATATTCATTAGCAAATTTGTACAGGTAATATAAGTAGTATTTTCTTTATTTGTACCTCAACATAAGGAAATTGAGTCCGGCATCTTCCTTATAGAGAATAGTTTCACAAAGAAATAGTTTTGTTATGTACATATATATCAGGCGTGATAATCATTATCACATGTGCATTACCATATACATCTAATAAGGTGGGTTGTTTCCATTCGTTTACATTTACCTTAGAGTGGTAATTTAATAAAACATGCCCAGGTGTAACAAGCTGTGAAAGTGACAACATTGTACGCAGATGAGTAAATCTAATCACATGTCATCAGTAATCAATTATCAGTATTTAATTTCATCTACATTCGCCCTGTGTGCAGATTCCTTGTTGCACTCATACCCAAAATTGATTAAATGCGTCATATCAATATGTCTTAACGCTTAACCAGCAATTGACACAACCATTATTTAATGCTCACGAAATTGTAAAGCATCCCTTACAGGAACGTCGAAAAAGTATCAGCGTGGCATTCAAGATGCTTCGATAAGATGCTTATGGGGAAACTCCTTTATTCTTCATCCTGTTTTACGTTTATTGTTTTGAAAAGATGCCAGGTATCAAATGTCTAGCACGAATTTAAATGATAATAAAGTGCTAACTATTTCCCCGTCACACAATGAACACATTATCAGTGACAGCCTCGTGTAAGGATTGGAATGTGTTGTTGTTCGTTACTCTATTTTACTTTTTTAAATAACATTCGCACTGGGCAATTTGCACATCGCTGCTCATATGTATATTCAGCACAGATTTGTTCTAATTCTGAAGAAGCAGTGTGGCTATATAGTTTAGCGAGATTCAAAGGTTAATGGAATTGCCATGTTCGTCAATACAACCGCCAGGTTGGCCCCAGACTAAACAGTTAAGTGTAATTCTGTAGACTATGCCATATTTGGCCTCATCACAACATGAAACAATTGTCCAGGTGTCAAGGATCTTGTTAATTGACAAGTAGCTTCTTGACCTGACACGCGTTTTAAGAGTAATGTGACAGACGATCGAATGGCAAATGCTATTTACATTCTACCATCATGGTAATGTATATATGAGCGTATTTTGTAATCGTGCGGATACATAAAATATTTTTGTAGCTTATGACTTGATGACTTAAAACGTCAAATACCTTGCAATGGAATCTTATTATTATGATGATGATGATGATGATGATGGTGATGTACGAATTAAAATAATAAAATGCAGCAAAGAGGGTATGGGTGATCCTGGAACATTCAGGCTGGTTAGGCTCATCGTCAGCTCAGGGCCCCTACCCAATCTACACATCGAAAGGAACTATTCACAGGAAGCGTTGCCTAGTCCAACCCACCTAGAACTTTTCGGAAAATGTGAAGACTCCCCAACACTGCAGCCATCTTTATTCCTGGCAGCAAACCTGAGTACTTTCCCAATGTCATTTAACCGATGGGGAGGTACTAAACCTCAGGCACCGTGGACATTTGGGAGTCTGACAACGTGGTACTCGGGATGCAAGCGTTACATTTCGAAAGCGAGGTCTGCATATTTGCCATGTTTTCCTGAATCTTGTCAATCACATCAGTGTCACAAAGGACAGAAAAATAAATGATGCTTTGGATTTATCATGACGCCCTCTACATATTCTGCCATGGATGGATTCAAATGCTTCGACACACACACACACACACACACACACACACACACACACACACACACACACACACACACTATATATATATATATATATATATATATATATATATAAAGCACAGTAAAGTTCTAACTCTCAGGCACAATATAGTAATAATTAGATAAGTGGAGTAAGATTGAACACAGTTTTAATAGGCTAGCGCTTTCAACTCGTACAAAGTACGAGTCTCATCAGGCCATAACTGAATAACGGACATGAAGTAGTAACATATAGTTACGTGACGTCATAACATTTAGGAAACTATGACGTCACAATACCAAGGTGACAATGGACAAATAATTTACGCCTTTACATTTAACTTAGGCGCGTTTTTATGAATGAAATGTTGCTCTTTTTGAAACAATGTAGGTTCATGATCAAAATTTAGCTTATATAGCGGGAAAACTAAATATATATGCTGTGAATTAATGTCATAAGATATGAATTGTTAGATTACATCTTGCTGTCAAGTCGCTTATGGATGTGTATGCCATGCACTGTTTATAACCGCACAGCAACTCCATCCGTCTCCATAAAGAGCGATATTGATTCCATCTGCTGAGGTAAACATTCTTATCAGTTCTTCTTGTAATTCTAAACCCGGCCTGATATGTTCTCAGTGCCAGATCTCAACATGTTGGACACCTTTCCTAATCACTCTAATAGTTCAACTTGATTGCCTTCAAAGAGTGTCATCATATTCGGATTTGGTGTGTTGAAAATACGTGCATGGATTTGACATGACAATGCTTTATAATGCAACCATGAACTATCCGTGTGATTGAAGATAATATTTCGACATATTTGTCATGGTTATATCAAGAGATGAACACATTTTAATCACAGGATCGTTAGACTGGTTGTGGATCGTGATGACCCATATACTCCCAAAAGAGGTATCCGTGTGTGGAAATATTGACGCATATGCTACAGTGATTGGGAATTTGTTTCGCTCATTGAGCCGAGCATTCATGATAGTGACAGATCTGTTTGAGGAACTGTCCCAGAACATTGCTACAAGGTTCTTGGTTTACTTGCAACAATCATCGCCGGAACAAGGACACCTGACACTTGGACCGCAATTTCCTTCTGGAATCATGGACTCTGGAATGTAATATAAATTACACACAAAGGCAGTGAACCAGAATCTGACCAAATAAGATGTCGAAACCCTACTGATGCCCCATTGGAACGTGAAGAGGTTGTATAGAGGCGTACTTATCTAATTAAGTTGTATCGGGAGGTCATGTTATAATGTGCTCCCATCCTTATGGGGTATCTTCCAACGTTTTCACAATCACGCTTTAGTTGTTGTCATGAGTAAGTTGAGAATAATAAGAGCTACTGTACTTTTGTCATTCTCCGGCCGATTGCGCATGAATAAGGTAGTTTTTAATGGAAAACACGAAATTCCTAGAGCAATTAATAAACAAGAAATAACACGCGTTTTTCCACACATGATAACAAAAGCAATAGAAACCATACCACAATTGTAAGCAATCACTACTAAAAGCAGATCGCTGACATACGTGTTTTGTTGAGTTTCACAGGTTCAAATGTTATTTGAATTGATACCCAGTAGAATAAAGACGTTCCGCTTGCCGCATATCTGGGATATTATATTCAGACCCTTTGTTTACAAGATACATAGCCTGATTGAAAATGATATAAAACCTGAAAGCACCGACAAAGTGAAACAAAGAAGTCCCAGAACTTTCTCTTAGATCTCGGACCACGACCAGGGGCGACAGTAAGGTGTGTGAAAGCGTAGGATGAAGGCGGTGACAAGCTCCCAGGGAGACTTTCCAGCTTCTATTAATCAAAATACTAATCAATGTTTGACAAGTGTAATATGCTTTTTGATGTTCTTTTTTAGCCATTTGTAATCTGTCGCGGAAACATAGGGGATTTCACATAAGCCTAGCCGTTAGATGAGATGATGTCCTCAAGAGTCAATATTAATTTGTTACAAAAATAATTATGTATTGCTTATTGTTAATATACCTACATGAGTGCTCGCAAAGATAAACAAGTTTAAATGTATAAAGTTTATTGAAATTTGAACATTTGATTTGTGAGATAAGCTATACATCGTTGTCGAAAGAGGTTAGTGATGAATTTAGGGCAGATCTGAAGTAACGAAAAATTTATTACGAAATACGATTAGCCAGGTCACAAAGCCTGACCAAAGTTTCCTCTTACGACCAACATGGAATACAGGGAACCTAGAATTTCCACCTGGCGGTGGTACTCAGTCTCATAGCAAGCGATATTCTTACGATGTAACATATTCCAAAAGGTTAAAGTGAGAGATATGAAAAATCATAACTGATCTGTTTAGCAAATAGTCTTACCTACACTGTCCACCGTGCCTAACAAACAGATTGACGAAATATCTAAATCCGTATTAGAGATCAAAACGGTATCTAATAACTAGTACATATTTTGTTTATTTTTATACTGACAGTAATCTGCGAACGTGGATGGTACTAACAATGAAACATCATCAACACGTATGCTGAAAGGCTCATCGGTGCTTAATTTGCGCTTTGGTTTACTGACGATAACTCAAACCAATTTTGATAGATGGTCACCAAATCGTTAGTGTGTATTGTGCATTAAGAAGCACCGGTGAAGTCCTATAGCCAGCCAACTCAGTAGTAAGTAGATTTCTAACTAGATCGTAGATGTAAACGAATGGAACCTGTCTAAATTTGTTCGATAATTCCTCATATAACAGACGTCAATCAGCTAAACTGGTCAATGACAATATGATCGTCGCACACATGCAAATGTCTGAGATCTATTTACAGAGGTGTGCAAAACTTCAAGATGAAGAAATCCCCTTCTTCCTTGGTGTTTTGGTCAAGGACAGCAGTGCTGATTTCAGGAAAGTTCTGCAGGTACATATGTCCTGGGATTTTCAGGTCATTTTCATTGTCAAGTCAACCTCTTCGTGTCCTGAGCTCAGCAGTTAGTAGTATATGCTCTGGGAACTTTACAAGCACTTGTTTCAAGATGACTCGTTTCTTTCTTGTCTTGGTCATAACAGTTTCTACATTTCCCGGAAGGTAACAACCATAGACCTGCATGGCAATACAGACTTCCCAGTTGCCCTGAGTCTACATTCATTAAGTCATACTCGATGTTCGTTGGGTGTCAAGTGTTCATTCCCCCTACTGCCTTCATATGGTGTACAAAAAAGTGTTGCGTAAGTCGCTGATGGACAAAAACCTGAACCTTTAATTTCATAGAGAAGCTTTGTGGAAAGACATTGAGGAGGGAAAAGGGTAGATATCTCTTCACTGTAGACACGGTATCCTTTCCCTGCAACCGATGTGGTCAAAATTGCTTCACTGAGAAACATTATCAGGTGCACTGCAAATGCAGCATTTCTTGAGCATTGGAGTGAGATGAAATGACTATTTTGAGATTCAATTTCAGCATCAACATCTATTGCAATTTCCTCCGGAAGGAATTCAACAAATGTAACCATACACGCAAGACGTAGTGCCATTGCCATACGTCTGCCAATCCTGATGCCTTTCTCTACATTCTCAGCATGTGATACTTTAATCTTCATCCGAAAGTTGCAGATATTTCAACAAGTTAAATGGTTAGTGTGTTTGTAATGGTGGCTTGAACAGCAGTCATTCACATCGAAGAATACGAACAATCAGAAGCGCGATTACTTAATTCTGCAAAGAAATTAGCATGACTTTGTGACGGGTGCCACCGATTGGGCATGATGCGTTCACCTTTTCGCTAACACCTGGTATAAATACTATTTGATATAGTCGAAATCGAAGGCAATGAAATATATAGTTTGTGTATGGAAGAGCTTCTGTTTTCCGAAGTTGCACTTATTATTCTTAAAAGTGAAGTTTGAATTAACTGTATTATATGATTCCGACAAATTGCAAATCAAGAAGTCTTTCTTTCAAAATTTAACATTGTACCTGAACCTGACAGTGACTTTTACAGGTTTCTAAGAACGTAAGACCTTTTGTCACACTCAGTGGTATAGTTTAAGTTCTTTAGAATGTAAAAATAATTGACACATATGTCTGAGAGGCAGGTTTGTGGAGTGGTGAGAATGGAGAGAAAATAACAAGATGACTTTCTGTGATCGTTGTTTTGGAGTACAAGATAAACCCATTTATCGGTCAGCTAAATCCCACAGTTCACACACATTGTTTTATGAAAGCTGTATTTATGGACCCTTATTCCACAAACAAACAAATGTATTTGAGAATAAAGAGGACGTTGAAGTACATTTCCTTTACGTTTTCTTCCAGACACACACACGTTACTGCGAGACAATCAGTATTGTTACAAATACACACATCCATGATTATTTTTTCCTAGTGAATCAGAACATTAGTCTTTCGAAAGTTCCATAGCCGTAGAAAGTTATTACATGTTTTGGCACGATCGCGACATCAAGAATAGAAAATTCGTTTCATAATGTCAAAATCGTCTGCTTAAAGCAGTTAGGGTTAGTTCCCATTGGCTGGTTTATCGGTCTTGTTAAAACCCCACTGTGATGATATGTGAGAGTGATGGAGCGACTGTGCTGCAGCAACTCAGCCTTGACATGTAACCACAATTCACTTAAATTGAACTATGATAGGTTTTGTCCCTGAAGACCTGTTCGAGATGTTTATCATGGACAAAAAGCTTTTGGGTCAAATTGGTTTCTCAAGATTTAGATTCAGATGTATCAACTGACTGTCCTGATCATTTATGAATGTAGATCTCACCCGTTAGCTTTATCTGGGTTGTTGTTATGTTTACGTGAGACAAATAATAGTATTGACCTGTCTTTGTTGAGTCATCCTTCACAATTTGGCGTGCTTCAGTCAAACGGCCTCCTACAAGGTGACTTCAACCCTGAGGTGCCCTAATCTTTATAATTTTAATAGGAAATAGTGAGTATGGACAGGTCAACAATGTAGTTTACCATAAACTGCCAATCGCCAATGTTGACGGTTGCATGCTCTTTATGGGTAGACTGCCCCATGATGTGCTACAAGTAAACGTTAGGTGAAGGAATTCAGCTGGAGAGTGTTTAGAAGATGATCACCACTCTCACCATCAGCATCACAAACGAAAACATTGAAAACAATCGTGACACTGAACAATAGGCGAATTAAACTGCATGGGGCGACAGAAACAATCCTTCATGAACTTCTACAAATATTTAATATTTAATGGGTTCCTAGAATGCTGTCGGATGAAGTGAAGACAACGCGGGTCACCACATCTATTGCCCCGTATAATCCAACCAAGCCGATTGTCATTGTAGGCCAATGGCAGGTGATGAGACCCGGATCCATCACTCTGATCCCGAGAGCAAACAAGAATCCATGGAGTGGAAACCAAGAAGTTTAAAGCAACTAGATCCTCTACGAATATTACGACCACTTTCTTTTGGGGTAAAAAAGACATTACACACTTGTATGTTTTACCTCTGAGTACATCCATTTCTGGTGAATATTATGCCGATTTATTCAAAAAAGATTGCGCGGGTCTGCCAACGAGGAGCGCCGTGGTAAACTTTGATGTGGTGTTCTCTATCAGGACAATGCTCCAGTTCAGGATGTCATGACTGCTGTACGGGAATGTGAATACGCGCTTCTACTCCATCCACCTTGTCCCTCGTGACTACCACCTCTGGTTAACAGACGAGAATATGACCTTCCACAAAAGAAGGATAACTGACCTGGGGAAGAGTTGGATCATTCGAATTAAACTGCAAGGGAATTATGTTAAAAATAATTAAAGCTCAGTTTTAGTTCTTTGTATGTTATGCAAACGTTTTTATGCACCTAGTATGAGTCAATAGATGAGATAAAACACTATATCGTATTGAAATTTAAAAAGTAAATTATATTTATTACAAGGATCATTTGTTTTCAGACAATGCCAGTTGTTAAGTTGGATTCAGTCGTGTACCCATGAATCAGTTTCTTCCGACGAGTATCAGATATATGCAATAATAATTATTTATATTCTACGTACCGGTTGTATGAGCTGCAGGTAATTCTGGTTCAAGTATAAGTAAATAATTTTCGGACGTATATTGACGACTTTATTGATCATATATAGCAGGGTGTTCATCACGTAAGTATAGTTATATGTAGTTCTATTTTACACAGCAAGGACGAAATGAAGTAAGTGACATTCCTCCTTTTCTCAATCTATTCTTGTTCAATTATCGTTTTTTTAAACAGATCATGTCCGAGTGTGTTTACACTATGAACAGGCCAAAGAGACCAGAGTGTATTAGCTTTAATATAGTTGACTGTAGTAACAACATTCTCTTCTGTCAACTTACGAGACTGAGAAGTGCTCAATTAAATGCACGGGGTAGTTATGGACAACTTGCTATATGAGTTTGAAGGAATGTTAATTCTGACATTCACCTACCATCACACTTTACATCCAAGCGTGAGCACACCCAGCATGTCATCAGGAAATAGAGGGCCCCACATCGTTCACAGAATGTGTGACACACACAATCTGGGACAGGCGGAAATTCAAGGACTGGTGGATGCCATGGAAGTTTTTACTTGTTTGCCACAAGACATATCCCATTTAAAAGGTTTCAGGAAGTTGATAGAAATCTTGGAACTCTTTCACAAGACATTGATTATCCGGACCCGAGAGCCCTTAATGTAGAAACTATTTAATAGGTTTCCGCCCAGTCACCCTGTGTACGTTTCTGATCATGTATCAACTCGTCATTACTCGGTCACTGAGTCAAACTATCGATCTCCATGGGGTTGTTTTATCATAACATCATACAAGTGTATCCGCTTCACGTATGACATATGAGTAGGCATGTATTTCCAGGTTCAGATGGAGAAACCATGATGCCGGATATTGACATTTTCTGTGTGCTCACTGATGTTATGCGGCGATAACAGGTGGACGATTCAGCTCGTAAGTTTTAACATTGTCAACTTACATATTCTATTAAGTTAAGCAAATCGCAAGCGTGGTCGGCGGTTTTCAAAGAAAATATTTCAAATCGTATTATTATAAATTAATCAGGGATTAACCCACCAATTCCAGGCAACTATAAGTTTTAACATTGTCAACTTACATATTCTGTTAAGTTAAGCAAATCGCAAGCGTGGTCGGCGGTTTTCAAAGATTTTTTTTCAAATCGTATTATTATAAATTAATCAGGGATTAACCCACCAATTCCAGGCTACTATAAGTATTATTGTCAACTTACATATTATATTAAGTTAAGCAAATCGCAAGCGTGGTCAGCGGTTTTCAAAGAAAATATTTCAAATCGTATATAAATTAATCAGGGATTAACCCACCAATTCCAGTCTACTATAAGTATCATTATGCACACTTACTTATGCAATCACATTGTAATTACTTACTGCATATTCGGATATTGAGTTGGATACCGCACGGCTTACACTATCTCAGTATCCACCTGTGGCACTCATTGCTGTCCGTTGACAGATCATGGACATGTAGCAACGTTTGGTCTGGTTATGCCAACTAATGATTGCATCTGCAAATACAACCAGAAGACCAAAATAACAACGTTGACACATAACCAGAATATGCTATATTTCCATCCGTTGCCTTCACCTCACTAGACTTTAATCTATGGCGTCAGTATCTAGCAAATGTACTATTGGGAACCAGTTTGATTGG
The DNA here is from genome assembly GCF_023055435.1 of Haliotis rufescens. Taxonomy (NCBI): domain Eukaryota; kingdom Metazoa; phylum Mollusca; class Gastropoda; order Lepetellida; family Haliotidae; genus Haliotis; species Haliotis rufescens. Next base: position 19,723,769 of record NW_025963813.1, read on the forward strand.
GTTTAGTTGCAAAGTTCGCGTGTGAAATACATCCGTGTCGTTCTTGCACATTTGTTGTCAGCGATTTTGGTAATTTGAACAGAAAATGAAAATTGTCCTGAAATATACCTACATATGAGTTTAAACAATAAGTCGACCACGTGCCTGCATCTAATTTTATATTGCATTCATTGTTGAAATGAGTATACATATAGTCTGCCTGCATCTAATTTTATATTGCATTCATTGTTGAAATGAGTATACATATAGTCTCAATATTTCTTAAAATAAATATTACCTGAAACAGATTTCATAGGACGTAAAAGACGTAATAGCGGTGAAAATTATATGAATGGATCGCTGACAATGAACACCAGGTGTTCGCTAAACCACAGCCGTCTTTAATTAAACCACGACCAAAAGACCATGCAAAAGGTTTCTGTTTAATCAAAGACTCTGAGCAAACTGAGACTTAGCAGTGTTCGATCTCATGTTTAACTTGATTTGTGTTCGTCTGAAGGGCGCTTCTTGTTATGTCCCGTATGTTATGGTAACGGGAAGTCTCCTCTTGTCCGTGACATTAAGGACAAAGCTCTGTTCCTGAAAGCATCGTCCAAAATATGGTGAGGTATTTCTGTAATTTATAACCACAGATTAGTGCTCGTTTGAAAAAGGAATTCTTCCCGACAGTCTGGAACTCCGTTATTTCACAATCCTCTACCACTGGCAACATTATGTTTTGGCTTATATCCACTTGGACTCTCTTCATAGAACCTGGCATAAGGATTTGCTGCAGAACTAATAAAAGAATCGCCAATGAATTTATTATTAATTGCGTTTCAAAAGTCTGCTTTCTGCTCGCTGGTAAATCCCCGTCTGAGACCCAGCTAGATCGCATGTGTAGACGAAGTTCTGATAGGTCACTAGCTCGGACCAAGAACTATTTCCCCGAGCTTTCAGCTTATGAAGACCTTGCGAGGGGAAAGCCGCTAAGGTGTGATAATACGCCCTCAAGTTATTGAAGAGGGAAATGCAGGTAAACGAATTAACAAGACTGAATGCCCCAGATATTAATTTTATAACGTACGTATTGTTCGTTACGCTTGTGTCTCCCTACATATTATGTATATCACAAACAGTGTAGTTTGTATCGTGTAGAAATAAAAATACTGATAACACAGTAGTACTTCTAGGGTCAATACAAATTGGTATTATTATTCGCCCGCCATAAAAATAATGTATTCGTTGTTTAACGCCACACTCAGCAATATAACATCTATATGACAGCGGGCTGTAAATAATCGAGTCTGGTCCAGACAATGCAGTGATTGACATCATGAGCATCGATTTACGCAATTGGGATGCGATTACACGCATCAACCAATCAGTGAGCTCGACCACCCGATCCTGTAAGTCGCCTCGTACGACCAGCATTGGTTGATGAAGATCATGTCAACTTTTGAAACTGTGTGTAAAATGTAAGTCTAATGTAGATGCATTCCGTGCCAAAACATATATAGTTGTAAGCACATCTTTCACAAACCCGACCGGTAGGAAATTTCAAATACTGATTGTACTTGGTAAATGCGTTGAAATACGAAATGTTGATCGTAGAATCATTCGAGCAAGTGTAGAAATATACTACAGAAGACCCGACGAACAGCGACCAAAGGAGTGTACAGTGATGACGTTAGCAGAACGAAGTTTTACAATTGGCGTTTCTCTGCCACGTACTGTGACGTCATGAATACCAGATCACTGTGCTTCCGTGTCCGCCGACCATGTCGACGCCATAATAGTGTTGAGTATTTCAGAACAAAACTTTGCAAGCGTCACCACAATCTGCCAATAGAGGACGCTGTGTTTTTACAGGCTTGACCCGTATTTCACATAATATTGAACTTTCAAAAACGGGTCACATATTCAATTATTTTGAACCAAATTCGTGTATGGGCTCAGGCGTAATGTTTTGGGTCCTATTTCCCGTCAGTCATCGAGAACATGTTGCCGAACCTTCTGACATACACACTCTGTGGTTGTGTCAATACATACCTTGTGAATAATGCGTGCACCATTATGACTATTATAATGACGAACAAACCATCATAATACATAATGTTGTTGGATTAATAGAGTGCGCAGGTTCGTATAGTATGTACGCTATATATGTTACACTCAATGTGTAAAATCAGTCAATTTGTAAAATGACTGAAAATTTCAATCATTCGTCAGAATATTTGACACATTAACTGCAACTTATTATGAAGCATAATGGACTTTTATAACATGATGGTTTAAGGGATTAGAATTTCAGAAGCCTGATGGTTGAAGTGAGAAGAGGAGAAATGATTTAAGTAACTATTAAACTTGGCTTCAGAGGCCTCAAACCAACTGTTATCCTTTTGATCAGAAGCCAATTTGAAAATAGTAGCGACAAAACCCTTTCCATATTCACAAGAAATCTCGATTGTACGATTCCGACTATATTATGAACATGTGTTTATTAACCACTATCAAATAGCAGTGATACCAGGTGTTCGCGAAAATGTGGGAGCAAAATGAAGTCAATTGTTCACTGAAAAAAACATGGGGACATATGGTACAAGTCAAAATAGGGAATTGCATCGGATATTAATTTTGTCACCGATGCATCAAATTTGGAAATGTCCTCCACTTGTCTACCATAAAACGTTTTGGAAGATTTATTGAGGCTATGAATATTGTAACCTTCATCAAACAACTTCTGAACAAGAGTTGTATGACGCGCTCTGAAATCTTGGTAGAAAGAGCATGATCGATTGTACATCAAAACTTGAGAAATGTAGACACCAAGGGCTGGAGCTGCAGGAATATTAACCTTATTATCATAAATAAGAGTAAAATATCATTCCTAGATGAAATATCACCATCACTGTGAGGTGGAGATGACGGACGCAATGGAAGATACCTTTCACGAAGAGTTGTTGAAAGGAAGACAATCTTATACCACATTTGTACTATAGCGTACGTGTTTCTAGAAAACATTTTAACACCTTAACATTATACGCCTTGTCGAGAAATAAACGTTCCTCGTACACTTTTAGGCGAAGACGCGACTCTAGTGTGTATGTCGCTCAATCTCGCTACACTACCCGCAGTGCTGCGTTCTATTAGCGACACTGCTTGATATTCTTCAGAAAAGGATGAATGACAGACTCTCTTATAGCTAATGTTATTACGCTATTCCAACAACTGACACATTTACATATCATTAACGCCATTCATAAACTTACCATTTGTAACCTAATTTAAAAGCTCAGATGTTTTCTTTGAAAAAAAGACATTACCAATTACATCATATTAAATATGTGCATTTATGGTGATATCTGATTCCATAAACGGAGATTTACCGTTATGTAGGCAGTGCTGCGTGATCTCCTGCTGTTGCATGTAGGGTTTGATTGACTGTGGTTCAAAGGCTCTGGTATGCGATCAAAGGAAAATTTTATCGGAATTCAGGGAATTTCAAGCATTTTATTGCCTTCGGAACCATTTGGATTCAACTTCCATTTGGATTAAATATTCATTTAGATAACTGTCGTTATTCGAATGACGTTTTGTGTAGAACATTACACGTTTTGAATAGGTTACACTAAAAGTGTTATATGCTCGATGTATGAAACAGCGGATAATAACATCGAAGCATCTTATTCATGTTCGCAAATTGTAACAAATTGGTGATGAAGCTTAATGCATGTTTACTGTGTGAACACATCGAATGGGATAGTCTATTATGTTTATCGCGAATTGATTTATGGTCCAGATAGCTACATTATGCCAAGGCAGATGAGCCCTACCTAGAATCAGAATCAGGCCTCAACCATATCCATTTACTTTGTTGACTGTTGGCTTTAACGAGAAGTGAGTGGGTGAGGGTGTTGGGCTTAAGACCGCTTTGGCATTGAACAGTATTAGTTATGGGAGGAAAGCCCGAAGGGATACAGGTCTAAGACGTTTAAAACTGTTGTGAAACCCATGAGCACGAGTATGGTGCTAACAAACCTAAAAACATAACCCTGGCGAACCGGGATTCGAATCCACAATCATAAGTTTCTGGCGTGACGAAGAGACGTAACTCTGCACAGCAAATTGGACTGGACCACCCGTGACCCTTAACGTGAAGTCAGCTGTCCCTTATGCCGAACGCCAGGCAGGGTATTAACAAATAACATATTATAACGTCTTTTGGCTGAAGGGCGGAGGGGCGGTCGGGTAGCCTAGTGGTTAAAGCGTTCGCTCGTCACGCCGAAGACCCGGGTTCGATTCCCGACATGGGTACAATGTGTGAAGCCCATTTCTGGTGTCCCCCGCCGTGATATTGCTTGAATATTGCTAAAAGCGGCGTAAAACCATACTCACTCACTCACTCACTGAAGGGCGGACGCTCCACCATAAGACCACGGAGGCAGTGGGACTGTTTTGCAGCCTTGTAGCGTTTTTATAACCCAGTTAACACGAAGACATGTCTTTCAAATATAGTTATATAAGTTGCAGCCAACGTGGAGCTTTACGAATATTATGATGTGTGGGTGTTAATGAGTGAGGACTGTTTATGCTCTGACTACCTCACTGACTGACACACCGACTGACTAACCGACTCATTGACTCACTGACTCACTAACTGACACACTGACTGACTCACTCACTGTCTCACTGCCTGACACACTGACTCACTAACCCACTCATTGACACACTGACTCACTGCCTGACATACCGATTCACTTAGTGACACACTGAGTGACACATTGACTCACTGACTGACACACCGACTCACTAACTGACTCATTGACACACTGTCTCACTGCCTGACACTCTGACTCACTAACCGACTCATTGACAAATTGACACACTGACTGACACACCGACTCACTGAGTGACACGACACAAAGAGTGACACATTGACTCACTGACTGACACACCGACTGACATACTGACTGTCACACTGACTCACTGACTGACACACTGACTCTCTCGCTGACTCACTACCTGAAACACTGACTGACGAACTGACGAACTGACTCATCTTTCTGTAAATGTGATTGATGTTTGGCGTTGTGATCTGTGATACAATGTAATACACACCTCTCTTCCTTTGAATGATTGATGTTGTAAATTAATGAATCGATATTCCATTGCCAATGAAGTTAGCGCTGACATTTATGTAACGATTTTAGTTATACAATGTAATGTCCAGAACTGACATGAATCCATGTTATTTTTTGTCAGCGAGAGAGAAGGTTTCTAGATCGATCAATTACGTGATTGCCACAGATTAGCGCTGGAAACGCAAAGAGTCCAGCGGGAGTCAGCGAGCGGCTTCGTTGGGTCTAAGTGTACAATGTCGCCTAAACCTTTTAATCCATATCGTTATATGTGGGTTAATGGAGTTTAACGTCGTGTTCAAGATCAGTGCACAAAGTATTATATATCGACGAGCATGCGCGCGTACCCGTGCCGCTTGTACCAGTCAGGAGGTCTGCTGGTTTTACAGTGCTGGTTCACTGAGTAAAAATGACGCAGTTTAATTAACGTCACCACGAATACCACACCACATGACTGCCACATTAAAACGTTCCTTATGACAAACAAGAACATATATATATATATATATATATATATATATATATATATATATATATATATATAAGAAGATTTACCACTACAAACACCAACATAACCCTTCATCACTGCTAACACCAACATAACTTCAACCTCCACCACTGCTAACACCAACTTAACTCCAGCCTTCACCTAAACACTAACACCAACATAACTACAACCTTCACCAAAACTAACACCAACATAACTACAACCTTCACCCAAACTAACACCAACATAACTACAGCCTTCACCCAAACTAACACCAACATAACTACAACCTTCACCAAAACTAACACCAACATAACTACAACCTTCACCCAAACTAACACCAACATAACTACAACCTTCACCCAAACTAACACCAACATAACTACAGCCTTCACCCAAACTAACACCAACGTAACTCCAGCCTTCACCCAAACTAACACGCACATAACTACAACCTTCACCCAAACTAACACCAACATAACTACAACCTTCACCCAAACTAACACCAACATAACTACAACCTTCACCCAAACTAACACCAACATAACTACAACCTTCACCCGAACTAACACCAACATAACTACAACCTTCACCACTGCTAACACCAATATAACTCCAGCCTTCTCCCAAACTAACACCAACATAACTCCAGCCTTCACCAAAACTAACACCAACATAACTACAACCTTCACCCAAACTAACACCAACATAACTACAGCCTTCACCAAAACTAACACCAACGTAACTCCAGCCTTCACCCAAACTAACACCAACATAACTACAACCTTCACCCAAACTAACACCAACATAACTACAACCTTCACCCAAACTAACACCAACATAACTACATCCTTCACTTCTCTTTCAGCAATTTGCACCCGATGTTTTTTGCCCCTACACTATGTCAACCAACTCGAATTGAACAGGTATCTTGTAAGGGTATTAGGTTGCGAATGAAGTTGATCTGAGTTTGGTGATGCATGTCAACGTATTCAAATTGCGGAGATCGATGATCATGATGTCAATCACTGGATTGTCTGGTCCTGGTTTACTTCGCTGACACATTAGAAACAATACAAGGGGCGACACCCTGCTGGTATATTGACCTTGGGTAACAGAACTTGCTCACCTTAGCGTCAGAGTGAAATAGTAGCTCTTTGTGCAGTTTATGCTTCAAGCATCTCCTGACAAGCTTAAGGCTCCAGAATCTGTATAAAATTATGTTTGCGTTATAACAAAATGTAGGTTAATTAATATGCTGCCCATTAATTCTAACGTAGTCTCAGGTTTATGATATATTGTTTATAATTTTCACCACTTTTTGGCCCTTTACGCGCAATGAAATTCATTTCGGCTGATAACTGAGACTGATTATTCTCTGGCGTTGACGTGTTTTTTGTTTTTGCAAAGCCTCATACATCAATTTCAAGGTTCCTTTTAACGATCGTCTGAGATCCTTCGTCAGATGCTACGATAACGTACGCACAGAACATATCTCGGTGATACAGCATAATGATTCCGTATGACGTGATTGTAAATGGGCATAACTTGACCTGTATGTACTTGTGATATCTGAACTGAATCTCTGGAACGCCTTTTATCTGGACGAGCACGAAAGAAATGAAAATATAAAGCGTCCACTTACGTTATGAATTAACTTTGACATTCAATTGTGCTTTAGCTAGTCATATTATGTCTCTCTTCGGATCTTCACGAGGGTAGTCTTTGTCTCTCCATGTCCCGATCCGTTCAGATTCTCTTCAATTTAATTGCCATCCTCATGTCTTACTCCATAAAGAGATGAGGGTTTGTGGAAATCTCAATGATATATATTAGGTGTATAATACGACTGTTTTTCTCTTCCGGAAAAGCTTACAATTCATGACACCACATGGAGAAGATAGTTTGTGGCGACTTGTAAAACACCGTCAAAACCACCCATAGTGCGAGTTTTGACCATCGTTGATCAATAACTATTATGGTTGAATAGTGTTGGTTTATGTTGAATGGTCAGTAGTTGTATAACCACGCTTATTTCCATCATAAGGCGAACAATGTTATAGTTTGAGGCGATGTGAAGATTCATCAAGATGTTTGGAAACTAGTTTAATGGGTGAACGCGGTCGATCTGCAAGCTACTCGACACATTACATTATTTTGTGTTCAAAACTGAACGATATACTATTGACTTATTTGCTAACTACAAACAATTATCCCAATAGCACGATTGAATAGCCGTAGAGCCCATGTATATATGTACACACGTGTTCTTTAATAGTCTGTACCACAACATACATCCCTCTATAGTATGTATATTGTATGTCCCTTCATAGTTTGTACCCCAACAAATATCCCTCTATAGTATGTAACATACATGTTGTACGTTCCTTCATAGTCTGTCCCCCAACAAATATCCCTCTATAGTATGTAACATACATGTTGTACGTCCCTTCATAGTCTGTACCCCAGCATACATCCCTCTATAGTATGTAACATACATGTTGTACGTCACTTCATAGTCTGTACTACAACAAATATCCCTGAGTTGTATGTAACATACATGTTGTACGTCCCTTCATAGCCTGCACCCCAGCATACATCCCTCTATGGTATGCAACATACATGTTTTACGTCACTTCATAGTCTGTACTACAACAAATATCCCTGAGTTGTATCTTACATACATGTTGTACGTCCCTTCATAGTCTGTACCACAACATATATCCCCGAGTTGTATGTTACATACATGCTGTACGTCCCTTCATAGTCTGTAGCCCAGCATACATCCCTCCATAGTATGTAACATACATGTAGTACGTCCCTACATAGACTGTACCCCAACATACATCCCGCTATAGTATGTAACATACATGTTGTACGTCCCTTCATAGCCTGTACCCCAGCATACATCCCTCTATAGTATGTAACATACATGTTGTACGTCCCTTCATAGCCTGTACCACAACAAATATCCCTCTATAGTATGTAACATACATGTTGTACGTCCCTTCATAGTCTGTACCCCAACATATATTCCTCCATAGTATGTATATTTTATGTCCCTTCATAGTCTGTACCCCAAGATATATCCCTCCATAGTATGTAAAATACATGTTGTACGTCCCTTCATAGTCTGTACCCCAGCATACATCCCTCTATAGTATGTAACATACATGTTGTACGTCACTTCATAGTCTGTACTACAACAAATATCCCTGAGTTGTATGTAACATACATGTTATACGTCCCTTCATAGCCTGTACCCCAGCATACATCCCTCTATAGTATGTAACATACATGTTGTACGTCCCTTCATAGTCTGTACCCCAGCATACATTCCCCCATAGTATGTCACATACATGTTGTACGTCCCTTCATAGTTTGTACCCAAGCATACATCCCCCCATAGTATGTAACATACATGTTGTACGTTCCTCCATAGTCTGTTCCCCAGCATACATCCCTCCATAGTATGTAACATACATGTTGTACGTCCCTTCATAGCCTGTACCCCAGCATACATCCCTCCATAGTATGTAACATACATGTTGTACGTCACTTCATAGCCTGAACCACAACAAAAATCCCTGAGTTGTATATAACATACATGTTGTACGTCCCTTCATAGCCTGTACCACAACAAATATACCTCCATAGTATGTAACATACATGTTGAACGTCCCTTCATAGCCTGTACCCCACGATGTATCCCTGAGTTGTGTGTAACATACATGTTGTACGTTCCTTCATAGTCTGTACCCCAGCATACATCCCACTACAGTATGTTACATACGTGTTGTACGTCCCTTCATAGCCTGTACTCCAGCATACATCCCTCCATATTATGCAACATATATGTTGTACGTCACTTCATAGTCTGTACCACAACACATATCCCTGAGTTGTATGTAACATACATGTTGTACGCAACTTCATAGTCTGTACTACAACATATATCCCTGAGTTGTATGTTACATACATGTTGTACGTTCCTTCATAGTCTGTACCACAACACATACCCCTGAGTTGTATGTAACATACATGTTGTACGTCACTTCATAGTCTGTACTACAACATATATCCCTGAGTTGTATGTTACAATCATGTTGTACGTCCCTTCATAGTCTGTACCACAACATATATCCCTGAGTTGTATCTTACATACATGTTGTACGTCCCTTCATAGTCTGTACCACAACATTTATCCCCGAGTTGTATGTTACATACATGTTGTACGTCCCTTCATAGTCTGTACCCCAGCATACATCCCTCCATAGTACGTAACATATATGTTGTACGTCCCTTCATAGTCTGTACCCCAGCATACATCCCCCCATAGTATGTCACATACATGTTGTACGTTCCTTCATAGTTTGTACCCAAGCATACATCCCTCCATAGTATGTAACATACATGTTGTACGTCCCTTCATAGCCTGTACCCCAGCATACATCCCTACATAGTATGTAACATACATGTTGTACGTCACTTCATAGTCTGAACCACAACAAAAATCCCTGAGTTGTATGTAACATACATGTTGTACGTCCCTTCATAGCCTGTACCACAACAAATATCCCTCCATAGTATGTAACATACATGTTGAATGTCCCTTCATAGTCTGTACCCCAAGATGTATCCCTGAGTTGTATGTAACATACATGTTGTACGCCACTTCATAGTCTGTACTACAACATATATCCCTGAGTTGTATGTTACATACATGTTGTACGTTCCTTCATAGCCTGTACCCCAGCATACATCCCTCTATAGTATGTAACATACATGTTGTACGTCCCTTCATAGCCTGTACCCAAGCATACATCCCTCTGTAGTATGTAACATACATGTTGTACGTCCCTTCATAGTCTGTACCCCAGCATACATCCCTCTATAGTATGTACCAAACATGTTGTACGTCCCTTCATAGCCCGTACCACAACAAATATCCCTCTATAGTATGTAACATACATGTTGTACGTCCCTTCATAGTGTGTACCCCAACATATATTCCTCCATAGTATGTATATTGTATGTCCCTCCATAGTCTGTACCCCAAGATATATCCCTCCATAATATGTAACATACATGTTGTACGTCCCTTCATAGTCTGTACCCCAGCATACATCCCTCTATAGTATGTAACATACATGGTGTACGTCACTTCATAGTCTGTACTACAACACATATCCCTGAGTTGTATGTAACATACATGTTGTACGCCACTTCATAGTCTGTACTACAACATATATCCCTGAGTTGTATGTTACATACATGTTGTACGTTCCTTCATAGTCTGTACCACAACACATATCCCTGAGTTGTATGTAAGATACATGTTGTACGTCACTTCATAGTCTGTACCACAACACATATCCCTGAGTTGTATGTTACATACGTGTTGTACGTCCCTTCATAGTCTGTACCCCAGCATACATCCCTCTATAGTATGTAACATACATGTTGTACGTCACTTCATAGTCTGTACTACAACAAATATCCCTGAGTTGTATGTAACATACATGTTGTACGTCCCTTCATAGCCTGTACCCCAGCATACATCCCTCTATAGTATGTAACATACATGTTGTACGTCCCTTCATAGTCTGTACCCCACCATTCATCCGTCCATAGTACGTAACATACATGTTGTACGTCCCTTCATAGTCTCTACCCCAACATACATCCCGCTATAATATGTAACATACATGTTGTACGTCCCTTCATAGTCTGTACCACAACACATATCCCTGAGTTGTATGTAACATACATGTTGTACGCCACTTCATAGCCTCTACCCCAGCATACATCCCTCTATAGTATGTAACATACATGTTGTACGTCACTTCATAGTCTGTACCACAACACATATCCCTGAGTTGTATGTTACATACATGTTGTACGTCCCTTCATAGTCTGTACCACAACACATATCCCTGAGTTGTATGTTAGATACATGATGTACGTCCCTTCATAGTCTGTACCACAACACATATCCCTGAGTTGTATGTAAGATACATGTTGTACGCCACTTCATAGTCTGTACTACAACATATATCCCTGAGTTGTATGTTACATACATGTTGTACGTTCCTTCATAGTCTGTACCACAACGCATATCCCTGAGTTGTATGTTACATACATGTTGTACGTCCCTTCAGAGTCTGTACCACAACACATATCCCTGAGTTGTATGTAACATACATGTTGTACGTCACTTCATAGTCTGTACTACAACATATATCCCTGAGTTGTATGTTACATACAAGTTATACGTCCCTTCATAGTCTGTACCACAACATATATCCCTGAGTTGTATGTTAGATACATGTTGTACGGCCCTTCATAGCCTGTACCCCAGCATACATCCCTCCATAGTATGTAACATACATGTTGTACGTTCCTTCATAGTCTGTACCCCAACATATATCCATGAGTTGTATGTAACATACATGTTGTACGTCCCTTCATAGCCTGTACCACAACAAACATCCCTCTATAGTATGTAACATACATGTTGTACGTCCCTTCATAGTCTGTATCCCAACATACATCCCTCCATAGTATGTAACATACATGTTGTACGTCCCTTCATAGCCTGTACCCCAACATATATCCCTCTACAGTATGTAACATACATGTTGTACGTCCCTTCATAGTCTGTACCCCAACATATATCCCTCCATAGTATGTAACATACATGTTGTACGTTCCTTCATAGCCTGTACCACAACAAATATCCCTCTATAGTAGGTAACATACATTTTATACGTCCCTCCATAGTCTGTACCACAACACATATCCCTGAGTTGTATGTAACATACATGTTGTACGTCACTTCATAGTCTGTACTACAACATATATCCCTGAGTTGTGTGTTACATACATGTTGTACGTCCCTTTATAGTCTGTACCACAAGATATATCCCTGAGTTGTATGTTACATACATGTTGTACGTCACTTCATAACCTGTACCACAACAAATATCCCTCTATAGTATGTAACATACATGTTGTACGTCCCTTCGTAGCCTGTACGGCAACATATATCCCTCTTTTCTATGTAACATACATGTTGTACGTTCATTCATAGTCTGTACCACAACAAACATCCCTCTATAGTATGTAACATACATGTTGTACGTCACTTCATAGCCTGTACCACAACAAATATCCCTCTATAGTATGTAACATACATGTTGTACGTTCCTTCATAGTCTGTACCCCAACATATATCCCACTATAGTATGTAACATACATGTTGTACGTCCCTTCGTAGCCTGTACGGCAACATATATCCCTCTTTTCTATGTAACATACATGTTGTACGTTCATTCATAGTCTGTACCACAACAAACATCCCTCTATAGTATGTAACATACATGTTGTACGTCACTTCATAGCCTGTACCACAACAAATATCCCTCTATAGTATGTAACATACATGTTGTACGTTCCTTCATAGTCTGTACCACAACACATATCCCTGAATTGTATGTTACATACATGTTGTACGTCCCTTCAGAGTCTGTACCACAACACATATCCCTGAGTTGTATGTAAGATACATGTTGTACGTCACTTCATAGTCTGTACTACAACATATATCCCTGAGTTGTGTGTTACATACATGTTGTACGTCCCTTTATAGTCTGTACTACAACATATATCCCTGAGTTGTACGTTACATACATGTTGTACGCCACTTCATAGTCTGTACTACAACATATATCCCTGAGTTGTATGTTACATACGTGTTGTACGTCACTTCATAGTCTGTACTACAACATATATCCCTGAGTTGTATGTTACATACATGTTGTACGTCCCTTCATAGTCTGTACCACAACATATATCCCTGAGTTGTATGTTACATACATGTTGTACGTCCCTTCATAGCCTGTACCCCAGCATACATCCCTCCATAGTATGTAACATACATGTTGTACGTCACTTCATAGTCTGTACCCCAACATATATCCCACTATAGTATGTAACATACATGTTGTACGTCCCTTCATAGCCTGTACCACAACATACATCCCTCTATAGTATGTAACATACATGTTGTACGTCCCTTCATAGTCTGTACCCTAACATACATCCCTCCATAGTATGTAACATACATGTTGTACGTTCCTTCATAGCCTGTACCACAACAAATATCCCTCTATTGTAGGTAACATACATGTTGTACGTCCCTTCGTAGCCTGTACGGCAACATATATCCCTCTATACTATGTAACATACATGTTGTACGTTCCTTCATAGTCTGTACCACAACAAATATCCCTCTATAGTATGTAACATACATGTTGTACGTCACTTCATAGCCTGTACCACAACAAATATCCCTCTATAGTATGTAACATACATGTTGTAAGTCCCTTCATAGTCTGTACCCCAACATATATCCCACTATAGTATGTAACATACATGTTGTACGTCCCTTCATAGTCTGTACCCCAACATATATCCCTCCATAGTATGTAACATACATGTTGTACGTTCCTTCATAGCCTGTACCACAACAAATATCCCTCTATTGTAGGTAACATACATGTTATACGTCCCTCCATAGTCTGTACCACAACACATATCCCTGAGTTGTATGTAACATACATGTTGTACGTCACTTCATAGTCTGTACTACAACATATATCCCTGAGTTGTGTGTTACATACATGTTGTACGTCACTTCATAGCCTGTACCACAAGATATATCCATGAGTTGTATGTAACATACATGTTGTACGTCACTTCATAACCTGTACCACAACAAATATCCCTCTATAGTATGTAACATACATGTTGTACGTCCCATCGTAGCCTCCACGGCAACATATATCCCTCTATACTATGTAACATACATGTTGTACGTTCCTTCATAGTCTGTACCACAACAAATATCCCTCTATAGTATGTAACATACATGTTGTACGTCACTTCATAGCCTGTACCACAACAAATATCCCTCTATAGTATGTAACATACATGTTGTACGTCCCTTCATAGTCTGTACCCCAACATATATCCCACTATAGTATGTAACATACATGTTGTACGTTCCTTCATAGTCTGTACCACAACAAATATCCCTCTATAGTATGTAACATACATGTTGTACGTCCCTTCATAGTCTGTACCCCAACATATATCCCACTATAGTATGTAACATACATGTTGTACGTTCCTTCATAGCCTGTACCCTAACATATATCCCTCTACAGTATGTAACATACATGTTGTACGTCCCTTCATAGTCTGTACCCCAACATATATCCCTCCATAGTATGTAACATACATGTTGTACGTTCCTTCATAGCCTGTACCACAACAAATATCCCTCTATTGTATGTAACATACATGTTATACGTCCCTCCATAGTCTGTACCACAACACATATCCCTGAGTTGTATGTAACATACATGTTGTACGTCACTTCATAGTCTGTACTACAACATATATCCCTGAGTTGTGTGTTACATACATGTTGTACGTCACTTCATAGCCTGTACCACAAGATATATCCCTGAGTTGTATGTAACATACATGTTGTACGTCACTTCATAACCTGTACCACAACAAATATCCCTCTATAGTATGTAACATACATGTTGTACGTCCCTTCGTAGCCTCCACGGCAACATATATCCCTCTATACTATGTAACATACATGTTGTACGTTCCTTCATAGTCTGTACCACAACAAATATCCCTCTATAGTATGTAACATACATGTTGTACGTCACTTCATAGCCTGTACCACAACAAATATCCCTCTATAGTATGTAACATACATGTTGTACGTCCCTTCATAGTCTGTACCCCAACATATATCCCACTATAGTATGTAACATACATGTTGTACGTTCCTTCATAGTCTGTACCACAACAAATATCCCTCTATAGTATGTAACATACATGTTGTACGTCCCTTCATAGTCTGTACCCCAACATATATCCCACTATAGTATGTAACATACATGTTGTACGTTCCTTCATAGCCTGTACCCTAACATATATCCCTCTACAGTATGTAACATACATGTTGTACGTCCCTTCATAGTCTGTACCCCAACATATATCCCTCCATAGTATGTAACATACATGTTGTACGTTCCTTCATAGCCTGTACCACAACAAATATCCCTCTATTGTATGTAACATACATGTTATACGTCCCTCCATAGTCTGTACCACAACACATATCCCTGAGTTGTATGTAACATACATGTTGTACGTCACTTCATAGTCTGTACTACAACATATATCCCTGAGTTGTGTGTTACATACATGTTGTACGTCACTTCAAAGTCTGTACCACAAGATATATCCATGAGTTGTATGTAACATACATGTTGTACGTCACTTCATAACCTGTACCACAACAAATATCCCTCTATTGTATGTAACATACATGTTGTACGTCCCTTCGTAGCCTGTACGGCAACATATATCCCTCTATACTATACATACATGTTGTACGTCCCTTCATAGTCTGTACCCCAACATATATCCCACTATAGTATGTAACATACATGTTGTACGTTCCTTCATAGCCTGTACCCTAACATATATCCCTCTACAGTATGTAACATACATGTTGTACGTCCCTTCATAGTCTGTACCCCAACATATATCCCTCCATAGTATGTAACATACATGTTGTACGTTCCTTCATAGCCTGTACCACAACAAATATCCCTCTATTGTAGGTAACATACATGTTATACGTCCCTCCATAGTCTGTACCACAACACATATCCCTGAGTTGTATGTAACATACATGTTGTACGTCACTTCATAGTCTGTACTACAACATATATCCCTGAGTTGTGTGTTACATACATGTTGTACGTCACTTCAAAGTCTGTACCACAAGATATATCCATGAGTTGTATGTAACATACATGTTCTACGTCACTTCATAACCTGTACCACAACAAATATCCCTCTATAGTATGTAACATACATGTTGTACGTCCCTTCGTAGCCTCCACGGCAACATATATCCCTCTATACTATGTAACATACATGTTGTACGTTCCTTCATAGTCTGTACCACAACAAATATCCCTCTATAGTATGTAACATACATGTTGTACGTCACTTCATAGCCTGTACCACAACAAATATCCCTCTATAGTATGTAACATACATGTTGTACGTCCCTTCATAGTCTGTACCCCAACATATATCCCACTATAGTATGTAACATACATGTTGTACGTTCCTTCATAGTCTGTACCACAACAAATATCCCTCTATAGTATGTAACATACATGTTGTACGTCCCTTCATAGTCTGTACCCCAACATATATCCCACTATAGTATGTAACATACATGTTGTACGTTCCTTCATAGCCTGTACCCTAACATATATCCCTCTACAGTATGTAACATACATGTTGTACGTCCCTTCATAGTCTGTACCCCAACATATATCCCTCCATAGTATGTAACATACATGTTGTACGTTCCTTCATAGCCTGTACCACAACAAATATCCCTCTATTGTATGTAACATACATGTTATACGTCCCTCCATAGTCTGTACCACAACACATATCCCTGAGTTGTATGTAACATACATGTTGTACGTCACTTCATAGTCTGTACTACAACATATATCCCTGAGTTGTGTGTTACATACATGTTGTACGTCACTTCAAAGTCTGTACCACAAGATATATCCCTGAGTTGTATGTAACATACATGTTGTACGTCACTTCATAGTCTGTACCCCAACATATATCCCTGAGTTTTATGTTACATACATGTTGTACGTTCCTTCATAGTCTGTACCACAACACATATCCCTGAATTGTATGTTACATACATGTTGTACGCCACTTCATAGTCTGTACTACAACACATATCCCTGAGTTGTATGTAACATACATGTTGTACGTCCCTTCATAGTCTGTACCCCAACATATATCCCTCCATAGTATGTAACATACATGTTGTACGTTCCTTCATAGCCTGTACCACAACAAATATCCCTCTATTGTATGTAACATACATGTTATACGTCCCTCCATAGTCTGTACCACAACACATATCCCTGAGTTGTATGTAACATACATGTTGTACGTCACTTCATAGTCTGTACTACAACATATATCCCTGAGTTGTGTGTTACATACATGTTGTACGTCACTTCATAGCCTGTACCACAAGATATATCCATGAGTTGTATGTAACATACATGTTGTACGTCACTTCATAACCTGTACCACAACAAATATCCCTCTATAGTATGTAACATACATGTTGTACGTCCCTTCGTAGCCTCCACGGCAACATATATCCCTCTATACTATGTAACATACATGTTGTACGTTCCTTCATAGTCTGTACCACAACAAATATCCCTCTATAGTATGTAACATACATGTTGTACGTCACTTCATAGCCTGTACCACAACAAATATCCCTCTATAGTATGTAACATACATGTTGTACGTCCCTTCATAGTCTGTACCCCAACATATATCCCTCCATAGTATGTAACATACATGTTGTACGTTCCTTCATAGTCTGTACCACAACAAATATCCCTCTATAGTATGTAACATACATGTTGTACGTCCCTTCATAGTCTGTACCCCAACATATATCCCACTATAGTATGTAACATACATGTTGTACGTTCCTTCATAGCCTGTACCCTAACATATATCCCTCTACAGTATGTAACATACATGTTGTACGTCCCTTCATAGTCTGTACCCCAACATATATCCCTCCATAGTATGTAACATACATGTTGTACGTTCCTTCATAGCCTGTACCACAACAAATATCCCTCTATTGTATGTAACATACATGTTATACGTCCCTCCATAGTCTGTACCACAACACATATCCCTGAGTTGTATGTAACATACATGTTGTACGTCACTTCATAGTCTGTACTACAACATATATCCCTGAGTTGTGTGTTACATACATGTTGTACGTCACTTCAAAGTCTGTACCACAAGATATATCCATGAGTTGTATGTAACATACATGTTGTACGTCACTTCATAACCTGTACCACAACAAATATCCCTCTATTGTATGTAACATACATGTTGTACGTCCCTTCGTAGCCTGTACGGCAACATATATCCCTCTATACTATACATACATGTTGTACGTCCCTTCATAGTCTGTACCCCAACATATATCCCACTATAGTATGTAACATACATGTTGTACGTTCCTTCATAGTCTGTACCACAACACATATCCCTGAGTTGTATGTAACATACATGTTGTACGTCACTTCATAGTCTGTACCCCAACATATATCCCTGAGTTGTATGTTACATACATGTTGTACGTTCCTTCATAGTCTGTACCACAACACATATCCCTGAGTTGTATGTTACATACATGTTGTACGCCACTTCATAGTCTGTACTACAACACATATCCCTGAGTTGTATGTTAAATACATGTTGTACGTCCCTTCATAGTCTGTACCACAACACATATCCCTGAGTTGTATGTTATATACGTGTTGTACGTCACTTCATAGTCTGTACTACAACATATATCCCTGAGTTGTATGTTACATACATGTTGTACGTTTCTTCATAGTCTGTACCACAACAAATATCCCTCTATAGTATGTAACATACATGTTGTACGTCACTTCATAGCCTGTACCACAACAAATATCCCTCTATAGTATGTAACATACATGTTGTACGTCACTTCATAGTCTGTACCCCAACATATATCCCACTATAGTATGTAACATACATTTTGTACGTTCCTTCATAGTCTGTACCCCAACATATATCCCTCCATAGTATGTAACATACATGTTGTACGTTCCTTCATATTCTGTACCCCAACATATATCCCTCTACAGTATGTAACATACATGTTGTACGTTCCTTCATAGCCTGTACCACAACAAATATCCTTGAATAGTATGTAACATACATGTTGTACGTCCCTTCATAGCCTGTACCCCAACATATATCCACCCATAGTATGTAACATACATGTTGTACGTTCCTTCATAGCCTGTACCACAACAAATATCCCTCTATTGTATGTAACATACATGTTATACGTCCCTCCATAGTCTGTACCACAACACATATCCCTGAGTTGTATGTAACATACATGTTGTACGTCACTTCATAGTCTGTACTACAACACATATCCCTGAGTTGTATGTAACATACATGTTGTACGTCCCTTCATAGTCTGTACCCCAACATATATCCCTCCATAGTATGTAACATACATGTTGTACGTTCCTTCATAGCCTGTACCACAACAAATATCCCTCTATTGTATGTAACATACATGTTATACGTCCCTCCATAGTCTGTACCACAACACATATCCCTGAGTTGTATGTAACATACATGTTGTACGTCACTTCATAGTCTGTACTACAACATATATCCCTGAGTTGTGTGTTACATACATGTTGTACGTCACTTCATAGCCTGTACCACAAGATATATCCATGAGTTGTATGTAACATACATGTTGTACGTCACTTCATAACCTGTACCACAACAAATATCCCTCTATAGTATGTAACATACATGTTGTACGTCCCTTCGTAGCCTCCACGGCAACATATATCCCTCTATACTATGTAACATACATGTTGTACGTTCCTTCATAGTCTGTACCACAACAAATATCCCTCTATAGTATGTAACATACATGTTGTACGTCACTTCATAGCCTGTACCGTAACAAATATCCCTCTATAGTATGTAACATACATGTTGTACGTCCCTTCATAGTCTGTACCCCAACATATATCCCTCTATAGTATGTAACATACATGTTGTACGTTCCTTCATAGCCTGTACCCTAACATATATCCCTCTACAGTATGTAACATACATGTTGTACGTCCCTTCATAGTCTGTACCCCAACATATATCCCTCCATAGTATGTAACATACATGTTGTACGTTCCTTCATAGCCTGTACCACAACAAATATCCCTCTATTGTATGTAACATACATGTTATACGTCCCTCCATAGTCTGTACCACAACACATATCCCTGAGTTGTATGTAACATACATGTTGTACGTCACTTCATAGTCTGTACTACAACATATATCCCTGAGTTGTGTGTTACATACATGTTGTACGTCACTTCAAAGTCTGTACCACAAGATATATCCATGAGTTGTATGTAACATACATGTTGTACGTCACTTCATAACCTGTACCACAACAAATATCCCTCTATTGTATGTAACATACATGTTGTACGTCCCTTCGTAGCCTGTACGGCAACATATATCCCTCTATACTATACATACATGTTGTACGTCCCTTCATAGTCTGTACCCCAACATATATCCCACTATAGTATGTAACATACATGTTGTACGTTCCTTCATAGTCTGTACCACAACACATATCCCTGAGTTGTATGTAACATACATGTTGTACGTCACTTCATAGTCTGTACCCCAACATATATCCCTGAGTTGTATGTTACATACATGTTGTACGTTCCTTCATAGTCTGTACCACAACACATATCCCTGAGTTGTATGTTACATACATGTTGTACGCCACTTCATAGTCTGTACTACAACACATATCCCTGAGTTGTATGTTAAATACATGTTGTACGTCCCTTCATAGTCTGTACCACAACACATATCCCTGAGTTGTATGTTATATACGTGTTGTACGTCACTTCATAGTCTGTACTACAACATATATCCCTGAGTTGTATGTTACATACATGTTGTACGTTTCTTCATAGTCTGTACCACAACAAATATCCCTCTATAGTATGTAACATACATGTTGTACGTCACTTCATAGCCTGTACCACAACAAATATCCCTCTATAGTATGTAACATACATGTTGTACGTCACTTCATAGTCTGTACCCCAACATATATCCCACTATAGTATGTAACATACATTTTGTACGTTCCTTCATAGTCTGTACCCCAACATATATCCCTCCATAGTATGTAACATACATGTTGTACGTTCCTTCATATTCTGTACCCCAACATATATCCCTCTACAGTATGTAACATACATGTTGTACGTTCCTTCATAGCCTGTACCACAACAAATATCCTTGAATAGTATGTAACATACATGTTGTACGTCCCTTCATAGCCTGTACCCCAACATATATCCACCCATAGTATGTAACATACATGTTGTACGTCCCTTCATAGCTTGTACCACAACATATATGCCATCCCTAAATAGTATGCAACACATCTGTACCACACCTGGTGGTCTGTAACACAAGATATGTCCATTCATAGTCTATAACATTAGACATGACACATTGGTAGCCAGTAACACAACGGTGTTGACGTTTGCAGCATCGGGCCATCGGGCGATCTGTACCTGTTTAGAGCCCGAGCATCAGTTTCAGATGACTTTGCAATTTGTTAACAACGCCTCTCTTATTACCACAGCTGCTTTTTGCTTAAGAACATACCCGTCTGAACTTAGTCTTGATGGGGTTTTATAGGCGACGTAAGAGTCGAATGGTTTTCACATTGTATGATCTATATAAATGTAGTACAACAACAGAATCAGGTATACTATTATGTCAAGTCAGACATCCGGTAGAGAAAACTAAATTCACTCCTGTCGGTGTGCTTGTAAGCTTACTGTCAAAGATTGTAATTTCTGAATCGTGTTTGGCTTATTTCTCAATGTAGTTTTACGTATTGATAATCATGCAAGGATATGACCACAAACTTCTTTCAAGTGTTCACAATCATACGAACATCTACCGCATTTAGTCCAAAATAACATGCAATGTCATCTGGTATTGTTAATACTGGCTCGCTTAATGCTCCTGTGAAGTAGATTGAACCCTGCTTGCACAACAGTTGTTGGGTTTGGGCGGCTTCTAGTGTATTGTCAGTCTGATGATTTGTGGTTTATAACATTTGATCTTCAGGCTCTAGGATTTACTCTCTCGTGAGTTTGGTTTCATCGTTTTGAAGTTATGTATGAAGGAAGCTCCATGCTCTAAATCTGTTTGTTTGTTCTCTTCACACACACGCGTACACATTACACGGAACTGAACAGAAGCCATGCAGTTTCTTGTTCTCTTGGGACGTGGATGCGTTTACATGATACAGAACGGCTAAGTAGTCAAATAGGTTTTTTGTTCTCTTTGGACATACATGCCCCCTATATTATAGGGAACTGGCAAGTAGTCAAACAGTTTCTTGTTCTCTTGGGACATACATGCTCTTATATTATAGGGAACTGTCAAGTAGTCAAACAGTTTCTTGTTCCCTTGGGACATACATGCTCTTATATTATAGGGAACTGGGCAAGTAGTCAAACAGTTTCTTGTTCTCTTGGGACATACATGCTCTTATATTATAGGGAACTGGGCAAGTAGTCAAACAGTTTCTTGTTCTCTTTGGACATACATGCTCCTATATTATAGGGAACTGGCAAGTAGTCAAACAGTTTCTTGTTCTCTTGGGACATACATGCTCTTATATTATAGGGAACTGTCAAGTAGTCAAACAGTTTCTTGTTCCCTTGGGACATACATGCCCTTATATTATAGGGAACTGGCAAGTAGTCAAACAGTTTCTTGTTCTCTTGGGACATGCATGCTCTTATATTATAGGGAACTGGGAAGTCGTCAAACAGTTTCTTGTTCTCTTGGGACATACATGCTCTTATATTATAGGGAACTGGGCAAGTAGTCAAACAGTTTCTTGTTCTCTTTGGACATACATGCTCTTATATTATAGGGAACTGGCAAGTAGTCAAACAGTTTTTTGTTCTCTTTGGACATACATGCTCTTATATTATAGGGAACTGGCAAGTAGTCAAACAGTTTCTTGTTCTCTTGGGACATACATGCTCTTATATTATAGGGAACTGTCAAGTAGTCAAACAGTTTCTTGTTCTCTTGGGACATACATGCCCTTATATTATAGGGAACTGGCAAGTAGTCAAACAGTTTCTTGTTCCCTTGGGACATACATGCTCTTATATTATAGGGAACTGGGCAAGTCGTCAAACAGTTTCTTGTTCTCTTGGGACATACATGCTCTTATATTATAGGGAACTGGGCAAGTAGTCAAACAGTTTCTTGTTCTCTTTGGACATACATGCTCTTATATTATAGGGAACTGGCAAGTAGTCAAACAGTTTTTTGTTCTCTTTGGACATACATGCTCTTATATTATAGGGAACTGGCAAGTAGTCAAACAGTTTCTTGTTCTCTTGGGACATACATGCTCTTATATTATAGGGAACTGGCAAGTAGTCAAACAGTTTCTTGTTCTCTTGGGACATACATGCTCTTATATTATAGGGAACTGTCAAGTAGTCAAACAGTTTCTTGTTCTCTTGGGACATACATGCTCTTATATTATAGGGAACTGTCAAGTAGTCAAACAGTTTCTTGTTCCCTTGGGACATACATGCCCTTATATTATAGGGAACTGGCAAGTAGTCAAACAGTTTCTTGTTCTCTTGGGACATGCATGCTCTTATATTATAGGGAACTGGCAAGTAGTCAAACAGTTTCTTGTTCTCTTGGGACATACATGCTCTTATATTATAGGGAACTGGCAAGTAGTCAAACAGTTTCTTGTTCTCTTGGGACATACATGCTCCTATATCATAGGGAACTGGCAAGTAGTCAAACAGTTTCTTGTTCTCTTGGGACATACATGCTCTTATATTATAGGGAACTGGCAAGTAGTCAAACAGTTTCTTGTTCTCTTTGGACATACATGCTCTTATATTATAGGGAACTGGCAAGTAGTCAAACAGTTTCTTGTTCTCTTGGGACATACATGCTCTTATATTATAGGGAACTGGCAAGTAGTCAAACAGTTTCTTGTTCTCTTGGGACATACATGCTCTTATATTATAGGGAACTGGCAAGTAGTCAAACAGTTTCTTGTTCTCTTTGGACATACATGCTCCTATATTATAGGGAACTGGCAAGTAGTCAAACAGTTTCTTGTTCTCTTGGGACATGCATGCTCTTATATTATAGGGAACTGGCAAGTAGTCAAACAGTTTCTTGTTCTCTTGGGACATACATGCTCCTATATTATAGGGAACTGGCAAGTAGTCAAACAGTTTCTTGTTCTCTTGGGACATGCATGCTCTTATATTATAGGGAACTGTCAAGTAGTCAAACAGTTTCTTGTTCCCTTGGGACATACATGCTCTTATATTATAGGGAACTGGCAAGTAGTCAAACAGTTTCTTGTTCTCTTTGGACATACATGCTCTTATATTATAGGGAACTGGCAAGTAGTCAAACAGTTTCTTGTTCTCTTGGGACATACATGCTCTTATATTATAGGGAACTGGCAAGTAGTCAAACAGTTTCTTGTTCTCTTGGGACATACATGCTCTTATATTATAGGGAACTGGCAAGTAGTCAAACAGTTTCTTGTTCTCTTTGGACATACATGCTCCTATATTATAGGGAACTGGCAAGTAGTCAAACAGTTTCTTGTTCTCTTGGGACATGCATGCTCTTATATTATAGGGAACTGGCAAGTAGTCAAACAGTTTCTTGTTCTCTTGGGACATACATGCTCCTATATTATAGGGAACTGGCAAGTAGTCAAACAGTTTCTTGTTCTCTTGGGACATACATGCTCTTATATTATAGGGAACTGTCAAGTAGTCAAACAGTTTCTTGTTCCCTTGGGACATACATGCCCTTTTATTATAGGGAACTGGCAAGTAGTCAAACAGTTTCTTGTTCTCTTGGGACATACATGCTCTTATATTATAGGGAACTGTCAAGTAGTCAAACAGTTTCTTGTTCTCTTGGGACATACATGCTCTTATATTATAGGGAACTGTCAAGTAGTCAAACAGTTTCTTGTTCTCTTGGGACATACATGCTCTTATATTATAGGGAACTGGCAAGTAGTCAAACAGTTTCTTGTTCTCTTGGGACATACATGCCCTTATATTATAGGGAACTGGCAAGTAGTCAAACAGTTTCTTGTTCTCTTGGGACATACATGCCCTTATATTATAGGGAACTGGCAAGTAGTCAAATAGTTTCTTGTTCCTTTGGGACATGCATGTGTTAACATTATACAGAACTAAAGATTACTCCTCAATTGTTCCATGATCAAATAAACATTTTGTATTAACTAAATACGATGGATAAATTTTAAAAGAGTGTTACGGATATAAATTAAAACTTGATATCACTGCTTCAAACCAAATTCCCATTTTTCCAAGATGTAGATTTCTACCAAAACATGTTTGGCACTGGGTTAGTTATCTGTAATTACAATGACACAGGTGATCTACGTAAAAGACAATAGCTCCCGGTGAATAACCAAAAGACGTCAAATACTGATAGTCTGTGGTCGCAATATTCCTTAATAGAATCTCAGTTCATCATGCGTTCGGCACAACAATATGCAAGCACTTACATTACAGGTAATGGCGTGATGAATCCGGGGCATAGCCATGGGCAGGGTGCGTTGATTTACCAGGAAGGTGAAGGTCATGAGCCTACTCATGGGTCATAGGTTATGGGTCAAAGATGATATTATGACGTGTATACGATGGCAGCGAATAATTGCTCACGTTCCTCTGAGAGTGGGCTGCGTAATGTAGAACCATTGCGGAACACATAGCCACATAAACAGAACTCCCAGGAGTTATGTGAAATTGCTTACAATAGTGTCAGTTCAGTTTGCCAGATATGACGACCAGTTGTCAATCTCCCACAGTAATTTGAGCTACATGGCCTTATGTCGACATCGAGAAGATTGAAGAACCGAATCACGATTTGCAGCTGAATATGGGAGATACCATGAAGTGGTGTGTGTGTACAAACATGGTTGCGTATATGCTCATGTTTTCGTGACAGAAGACCACCAAGTGTTTTAGTGGAACTAATTTCAACGACTGTCCATGTTCATCACCTTTAATCATAGTTCGCTAAACTTTGGCACCAATATCAATAAATTATAACAGCTCTGGACATTTGACGGCGCTAGATTACTTCAACGTGCTCGTTGTCAAGCAGATCGACAAGGCGGAAATTAGCTACACGTTTTACATTTGGACAGAGCTAATTGACTGACTGAGAGGCATCCGGAACCTCAACCAAAGCAAAGTTCAACAGAAGCACTGTATGTCAGTGATTTGTTGGAGAAGCACATCGTCTGGATAGAGCAATGATGGTCAAGCAAGTCTGAACATAAGTGCTTATCACACCAGGCCGAAGACATTTTGGTGACAGAATCACCACTGGTCTCAGAGGAACACCGAACAACACGCTTTCTAATGAGATTTACTTGAGGCTGACAAGTTAACAATTAACGCAGTCTTATACACATTGGCTCTCCCTTGTGGACGAATGGAGATGTAATAGGAACAAGGGTCTCGGAAGTTGGGGTAGACATTACACTCCACAACAAACAAAGGGATTATTCTTGGTCATCTTAAGAACTGGATTTGTGTGAACAAGCAACATAATATTTTGAGATATTCCACAAGACGACCTCCCTCTCTCGTGTTTGGATCGATATTGAATGCCGGCTTAAATGACAAAGTGATTAATGACCGTTCAATGCTCGATGGGATAATGGCTTGTTACATTCTACTTCGCATGAGAGGTTTGTTTGTCGCATGTGCCAATGTCCTGATCGGAATGAAAAAACATCATGAAAATATTAAGTTTCTTCAAATTGTTCACGTTAACGTGTGCAATCATCGTGTGCAATCATCGGCAAAGCTAATGTGAATTGTAAAACATTGGTGAGATGTTCACTTATCAAGATTATGTAGGACCATCCGCCATTTCACCCCAGATATGAGCTGTTCACGATTAATTGTATTCCCCTGTTGGAAGAGGACCAAAAGTTTCAGGGTCCATGTGAATGTAACATTTGCTTAGTGTTTTAGGTCCAATATATTAGTGCATGTTTTTACAACGATACCATTCCAAATACATATCATGATGTCCTGAGACTGATTACACACAGACCGGGCAGTAATTATTGACATTTCTCCAAGACATTATGTAAGATGCAGCAGAACTGCATTATGTTGCAACCTGTGACGTCCCGACAGTGAAAATCATGATGGATGCAGTGACACAGACATCAAAGATATAACTAAGTCTGTCTTGAATTGCTACAACAAACAACTGTATTGCCACTTACAACTTGCGATATGGTATATATTTAAATTTTCAAAGTGTTCAACTCCTCAAATACATTCTACATGTCAGATTCACAGCATGTTATGTTGTGATATATGGACTATTACGTAGAACCAAGCCGTTGATATCAAGGTAGAACTAAAATCTATATCTTTATAACGATTCCCCTTGTGTGAACAACTGGATTAAGTACATAGTGTCCCCGCGTTTAGCGCAAGGGGACATCGAACAATAATACGATGCCGAAGATGGCTCTTCGTCCACAATTCTGAACGATGCGTAGATTAAGAATTAATCATCCGTATGCTTCATTTGACGTGTTGAACAGCACGAAGGCACTTGGAAGTGCGGCCGGGCAGCCAATTCATCTTTCAGTATAAAGTTCCATTATAAAGACTTCGCTACTCCATACAGTCTTTATCAGCCGGTGTTCGGAGACAATCGCGGCAAGATGGTGTTTGGCAAGGGCTACGAACTGTGTCTCAGTGGAATCTGGTAAGTATCTTTACTGACTATGTTTTCGATAGTTTGCTGTTTATGTCTTTTGTCGGTCGAATAATGTTTGCATGGAATTTATGACGATATGAAGATGTATTCTCTTTCGTAATGCCGTGGATTGTATTTAAGTGTCAGAACAGTTCATATTGGGATGGATTACCATTGATCATGATGTGTTAGTATTTTAGAACAGTCCACTGGGCTCCTTTGAATTCCTTGGAAATGATGATTTTATCTGCCAAATATGCCACCAATTCACCACTGTACTTGGAAGAGGCAATGGTCTTTCCCATATTAACTGTTGCTATGACAACATGTCACCGCTATAAGATTGAGACATTTTGAATATTTTTGTATGGAAAAGTTCTTGTTTAGAAACAGTAGAATAGAATTGTCATTACTTTAATTTCAAAGTGAAATACAATTTAGGTTATTTAGTTAATTAAAGCAAAATGTATGGCCCATATATTAATACAACGTTATTAACTGGGCGTCAAGAAACAATACATGTATCTAATAATCGTTTAGACGCAATATAATGGCATGTTTTCGATGTTTTTCACTTGCAACTATCTAAGTGGTTTAAGCTGGAAAGTGTGTTCTCAATCTCGTTCACTGAATCTGGACGGAATGTCGCATGGACCATAAACTATAGACGGCAACTGAAATACAGTTTCCCTCGCCGTTGAATGGTGTGTTGTTATCAGGCTTGAATTGGTCCGGTTATGGAAAGAATCTTTGCCAAAACTACATTATTTTACATGCTAGGACATTCACAAATATTCAGAATATTGTCACTGATAATTGTCTTGAAAGAGTATTGGAAGCTGGCATTAATTCGATGTTTCCAAACCGGTATCAAAATCGCACATGGCAAATAGTACAGAAACAATTCGGATCGAAATGGCCTCCAATCGCGCTTTTGCAAAGGAACAGTAAGAAAATGGCACATTCAGAAACTTCTCGAATGATCAAGCCCACACGGGCAGGTAACTCTAGTTCTAGAACAAAAACATTCTGGGAAGCTCCATGCGTTGGTGTTGACTGCGGTACTAGTCTGGCCTCGACAACACGTTACATATTTTTATTATAACTACAAATATATTCATACTTTAATTACTTACACACTTAACAATATGTAATGTAGCATGTTGCTTTATGTGATTTTGTGCATATCCCCCACAATGGGAAACTAGCCCCAACATAAAAAAAATCAAAAAAATCAGTACCAGTGATTGAATAAACTACTATTATTATAAGTAATAATCAAGAAGGGGTGGGCTTGAACGTGTGTTTGTATTTGTATAGAAATATTCTTTACTTACGTCATGTTTTTGTAGCGTTTTAACTTACAATAGATAATATCCACGTTGCTGAATTGTGCTAATGTAAACGACGCAAATCTGTATAAAAACAACCTTTTAGGCATGTTTAGGCATACATTTAGTAGGGTCTTCAGATCATGCCTGTCACCATAAACTAGGACTCTTCCGATTTGGACATCAGCCATGATATTGTGGCTTCCTCAAGCATCCTCTCTCCCTGTTGAAAGACAGCTCGTTCTTTGAGAGTCTTTGAAGAAGATGTAGAAGTAGCTCCACTCATCACAAATTAGAAATTATATTGAAATTCTTTAAATAAACTCTGATGTTGCGACGAGAACATTGATGGAATCTGCAGATACATTTTCTATTTTTATACATTTCGAACAAAATCATTCAAGAAAGGGGTATGGGCTACAATGTTGAAAATATATGATTGATGCTTAATGAGTTCATATTTCAAGACGTTGACAATATGGATGGATATGACATTTCCGAAGGATCGGTCTGATCGATGAGAGCGCTGCATTAACCACAGCGGTACCTCATCTGGCGCCGCTTTTAGCATTAACTCATTACGTGCTCTTTCTTCAAACACATGCGATCATTTCTGTACAAGAAGATGTTGGTATCAGATTTGCATTTGCATTTGCAAGTTGAAAATGCTAAATCTTAAAGAAGAAATACTTACACAGCTTACAAGGCAGCACATACGAGTGTCGTTCGATTTCAGCTGGACTCTCGGTCCTTAAGGTTCAATTTGGGTTTCAATTTGGGTTTCGACCTTCCTTTAGTTAAATAGATGCTTCGTTCGGAAAGGGGCCATCGGCCCATTATACAGTGTCCTAGAATCTTACACAATACAAGTTACACTGTACTGACACAACGTGGAAGTAGCTAATGTATCCAAGGGGACGTATTTCGGTTATTGAAAGTGAGGATGATGATTTTGGACAGGTACACCCAAAAGTATTTCAGCAAACACATCGTCTGAGATCACAGTAAATGGGAGATATATAACATTCTGACTCTACCTCAAGAACTAAACAGAATAGACAATATCAATACACAACTGCTAAAATCCACCCATGAACGTCTGGACACATCCAGCGTGCTCCCTGTTCCAAATATAACCAAATCCGTTAATTTACTATGTGACTGTGTGTCCAACAATCTATCCCTTAAGTTGCAAGATCGTATTGATAAAAATAGACATGTCGTAAAGCTAAAAGTATCAGTCGTATCCTGTGATTCAAATTCTAACATCCATATTAACTTTCCTTGAAAATCTTCCCAATACCTGGTCTCCTAATATCTTTTGAGGCGTGTATTCACGAGCCAGTGCCAGCAAGATAGATACCCAGATAGTTAAATGTAGTTACTATTCTATTCCAAAAGATATTCATACTTTCTCAGTCCACCAGGTTTAGGAAAAATAATCGCTTTACCCACACCTCTGTGCATCTTCAAGTTCCACGCATTACACTATCATGCCAGTTGATCCTACTTTCCTTTGGTGTCTATATATGTACCCTGTGTGCCAGTTGATCCTACTTTCCTTTGGTGTCTATACATGTACCCTGTGTGCCAGTTGATCCTACTTTCCTTTGGTGTCTATATATGTACCCTGTGTGCCAGTTGATCCTACTTTCCTTTGGTGTCTATACATGTACCCTGTGTGCCAGTTGATCCTACTTTCCTTTGGTGTCTATATATGTACCCTGTGTGCCAGTTGATCCTACTTTCCTTTGGTGTCTATACATGTACCCTGTGTGCCAGTTGATCCTACTTTCCTTTGGTGTCTATATATGTACCCTGTGTGCCAGTTCATCCTACTTTCCTTTGGTGTCTATATATGTACCCTGTGTGCCAGTTCATCCTACTTTCCTTTGGTGTCTATACATGTACCCTGTGTGCCAGTTGATCCTACTTCCCTTTGGTGTCTATATATGTACCCTGTGTGCCAGTTGATCCTACTTTCCTTTGGTGTCTATACATGTACCCTGTGTGCCAGTTGATCCTACTTTCCTTTGGTGTCTATATATGTACCCTGTGTGCCAGTTGATCCTACTTTCCTTTGGTGTCTATACATGTACCCTGTGTGCCAGTTGATCCTACTTTCCTTTAGTGTCTATACATGTACCCTGTGTGCCAGTTGATCCTACTTTCCTTTGGTGTCTATATATGTACCCTGTGTGCCAGTTGATCCTACTTTCCTTTGGTGTCTATATATGTACCCTGTGTGCCAGTTGATCCTACTTTCCTTTGGTGTCTATACATGTACCCTGTGTGCCAGTTGATCCTACTTTCCTTTGGTGTCTATACATGTACCCTGTGTGCCAGTTGATCCTACTTTCCTTTGGTGTCTATACATGTACCCTGTGTGCCAGTTCATCCTACTTCCCTTTGGTGTCTATATATCATTATGTACCCTGTGTGCCAGTTGATCCTACTTTCCTTTGGTGTCTATACATGTACCCTGTGTGCCAGTTGATCCTACTTTCCTTTGGTGTCTATATATGTACCCTGTGTGCCAGTTGATCCTACTTTCCTTTGGTGTCTATATATGTACCCTGTGTGCCAGTTGATCCTACTTTCCTTTGGTGTCTATACATGTTACCTGTGTGCCAGTTGATCCTACTTTCCTTTGGTGTCTATACATGTACCCTGTGTGCCAGTTGATCCTACTTTCCTTTGGTGTCTATACATGTACCCTGTGTGCCAGGTTTCACACTCAACAGCTGCTGGGGTTTTCGAGTTAATTTGCAGTTTTCACTAGTTGTAACGAACATCAAACGTGTTCGTTCGAGTTATGTTCAATCAAAGGTATGACATCACAATGCCTATCAAACTCTTCACAATCGTTTATGCTAATCATTTAGGAATAATATTTGAAAATTGACTCCCACTTTGTGAGTATGAGCCTTAAGGACTGAGAGTCCAGCTGAATGAATGTTTTACAAGATTGAGCCCCCACGGTATGAAGACTCATACTTCAGTGATATCGAACAAAGTGACAGTAAATTATAACCTGTCTCACTTATTATGCTAATTATAATACTAGCAGTTTCCGGTTTCTTTAGATCTCAAAGTGAACACTGACGTTTATATAATCATCGCGAATTTAATGCTCAAATCACTGCTGATTGATCATTTAAAAAACATAGAACACTCTAACATTGAATTGACACAATATAAAAAACGCCACACAAGACCCACACGCAGGGAATTGCGATATTAACTGTAGTTACCAAGCTTGTGTCTAGAATTTCTTCTCAGATTTACTTTTCTTAGTCGTGAGATCACACACAGCTGACTGACCACACTTAGATGTCTACTTTATATGTTACTCGGTTCATTCACCAGTAATTAGATGTTCTTGAGAGACAAAGTGATATATTCCTGAATTCATCCCGTTTCCATAATCGTAAGAAATGTCTGCTGAACGCAGAGTGTACTGTGTTATGTGTTAGTGTTACAACGCGTAGGATAACCAAGAAATCGGTTCCAATTTACCTAAATTGTGAAATCAGTGAATAACCAGAGCAATGAACAATTAACAATTTATATTGAAATACACAGGATTAGGACATCAATCACCAAAGAAAATCCAACGGGTCAAATTAGTGGCGGCAGCGATATATATCTCTTTGTATGAATGTGTATGGAGCTTTGGAATCTAGTACAGCAGAGGAATGGACATGACTTCAGAATTTAGAGTCAAGTCAAGAGCTGATAAAGCTAATTAAAGCAGACCTTTTTTTGTATAAGACCGGTATGGATTCCATGTATGTCGAGAGTATGGCCAGTAGGGGCTTGTCAAGTGACCTTGATTTTACGTGAATTTTAGCATTGTAAGATATTTTTCTTTTGAATTTAACGGGCGCAAGTTCCACACCCACCGTCAAACCCGTGCCGTTCAGGAGTGAACCTGCTGCGGCACGGGTTATATCTTGAAAGAAAGAGGAGTATGTTTGAACCTTAAATCCCACTCATGCGAAAGAAAGTACAGTGTACATATGGCCATTGCTAATTGTGGAAAGGAGAATGTTTAATGGATAAAAAAGGTAAAGAAAAGGTCAGCGTTGCCGAGAAAGTGTGCAGCCGACCATAAACGTGAACGGAGTCTTGCCTGCTAGAGTGTGGAGGCGTGTAATTTTGAAGGTAATGTCCTCCAACTTACCATATATGGAGCCTCTGTACATAAAGGCTCCGCCTCCACTGTATTTTCGTTTCAGCCATTGATACTGATAGAAGATTGATTGATTGTTGAAATTGTTCGTATAGGAAATGGAAACTTTCGTGGTTCCTGAAATTTGAATATTTTAGGACAATTATTTTTATCTGAGAATGTTACTTAAGTTGCAGGCTTTGAAGGATTGTTAGTAAATGAAACAGCAGAAACTCTCCTCTGCCCTCTGTGGCGTTGGGACCGCCTCCGTGGTCAAGCAGTGTCACAGCGCCTGCTTGGAGAGAGGAAGGTCGGGGGTTCGACCCCCTCCCCCAACCCCACCCCCCACCGTCTTGCTAAATAAACGTTAAAAGATGGTTCTTGTTGTAACCCTGCCTGGCGCTCGGCATTAATAGGATAAATCAAGGACTTGTCGGCTCGGAGTCAGCGTATTGTGTTTGAGTGGTGTATTCATGTTAAATTGCGACTTGGTATCTCAGTGGGCTAGCTTTGTAAAATCGGCATTTGTCCCGACTAGTACACGCAGCCAAACAAACACACACATGTGCATGCACACCGCCTAAAAAGTACATTAATCTTGAACGCGACGTTAAACCCCACTTTTCCATAAAAAAACCATATTTGCTTGACGTTTATGACGTTCTTGACATGCACAGTAGAATACAGTACGACAAAGTGAATAAATTTTGGAAATTTGCTTGACGCCTGATCTAATAACGTTTGAAGAAATATGTTATTATTATTATTAATATTAGTTGCATTCACATTGACAGTATTTGCAATGGACTGAAATTGAAAGTGTCTACTGGCAGCTGTCACAAAGGGGTTCAATTATGTATCCTTGCATTTCTTCTGATATTTTCAAGCAATATTAACTATTCAACCATAACATTGCAGAATGCTTGATTGTGATTGGTTTAAACGACGTATCACCTTTCCTACTGATAAAGCTTTTCACACAAAAACCGTGTATATGAAAATATCGATCTATCGACAGCCGATGCATACAAAAATGGCAGCCGGTAACCTATTATTGTATAGTTCGATATCAGAACGTATCAAACACGATGAAGTCCATGTCAGAACACAGACAATTAAGTACAACACACACTAACCACTGAGAAAGGGCCACATTAACCTCGGTCACAAAAATGAGCAGTCTCTCCCATGTCGTCGTCTGCAGCTAAAATTCAGCCGGGTCGAAATCGGCAAGACGAGATACTCTTTCGTGTTGGGGGTTATTTCAAACCTACTGCTACAGAAGAGCGGCTTAAAAGCAACTACAGCTAATCAATACAACTTAACTCCTAACTTATAACTTATTTATACATTTGATATCTCGCGCAAAAGCGCTCGGTTCCAAATTTCCAAATTAAAATAAGAGGTATCTAATCTACAATTGATACCTGCAGACCTCACAATACAAGAGGGGCCGTCGGGTAGCCAAGCGGTTAAAGCGTTCGCTCGTCACGCCGAAGACCCGGGTTCGATTCCGACATGGGTACAATGTGTGAAGCCCAATTCTGGTGTTCCCCGCCGTGACATTGCTGGAATATTTCTAAAAGCGGCGTTAAACCATACTCACTCACTCACTCAAAATACAAGATAGTATCTAAGACATTGAGACAGGAGTTCTGTGTCTGCGAATCTTAACATAAAAGCCCATGGTTCATTTCTCAATAACGGGGGCGGTCGGGTAGCCTAGTGGTTAAAGCGTTAGCCCGTCACGCCAAAGACCCGGGTTCGATTCCCGACATGGGTACAATGTGTGAAGCCCATTTCTGGTGTCCCCCGCCGTGATATTGCTTGCATTTTGCTGAAACCATACTCGGCGTAAAACCATACTCACTCACTCCTCATAACGATGGACCAACATCTACATTTACGAAGACTTCACAGATGCCACTCACTCAGGTCCATACATGTACAATTACCACAGAATCGAAACATTTATACGTACAACAAATACATTATATATGTACATACCGCATCGATCCGAGGCAGTAGCACAAACATTAATGCCCCATTGCCTCAAAAGTTGGTTCTTGCGCACACACATTAGTAGAGATACTATAAACATCAATTATTGGACATCAGCTGTGTATAATATGCCCTTCCATAAACCTAATTATCATCCACTTTAGCTATTGCCAGTATCACGTATCTTCCCAATTAGCAATAGGAATCGCTACTCAACATGGTCAAATATTTACAGAACGGTATCACGATCGATTGCATATATATCAATTATTATTGTTCCCAATCAGTAATTTAAGCGGAAAAATCTCGACGACTCAACGCGTGTTGTACTTCACAAGTCTTATGGTCTAATTTATTGTCCATTAAATCTGCTCCAATATGTTATTTGACATTTAGAAGATGTAGTATCGACGAAGACAGGCTTCACTTCGGAATTTCAACTGCTTAAGTGCAGGTGACCGTACTTTTCCCGAGCAAGTGTGCACAAGGTTCTTACACACGAAGTCCACCTTTGAATATTATATTAAACGCAGGGATGAAAGACGTTATTCAGCTGTATTCAGGTGTGGATCTCTTCAATTATCAATCGAATCGGGCCCTTTCGCCAAGCCACTTCTCCCACTTCAAGGGAGAATCTGTATATACTGCAAAAACACACTTCTTGATTGATTGTAAACTCTACTCAGATATCAGATATGAACTGTTTCCTGCTGCCTTCGCAATGAACTCTCAGTTTATAACCCTCAACGGGGCTCGGAAATGTGTATTTATGACACAATTTGATATGTTACAGCCTCTATCTGCTATAACTATACTGAACCAAATTAAAAACTTCACAATCCTAAAATTTTAACATTTTGACAAGTTATCATTGTGGGCCCTTATTGTGTATTTAAACAGTAATGGCCACGTATTGTCTTCAGATAACACCCGTTTTTGTGCAGGTGAATCGATCAAAATCATGTGCACAGCACTATAGTGGCAAAAGTGGTTTTTCACGTGCAACTGGTCACGTGGCCATAATACCGCACGTGTTTTCAGCCATACTTGTAAGCAGTCATTAACAAAAAAAAAACAACACAAGAAAACAAAAGTCTTTACGGCCATTTGTCATGCCACGCCTTTCAAATCTGCAACGTGAACGTGCCATCGGCATGTTGCAGACGGGAACGTCCGTAGCTGAAGTTGCAAGGACGATGGGTTGTAGTCGACGGACTGTTTATGATTTACAGACGCGTCTACAGCAAACGGGTACCACCGCTGATCGCCCCCGGCCATGTCGACCACGTGTGACGTCACATGCAGAGGATCGTCAGATTGTCTTACGTCACCTCCGTAACCGATTTTTGACGGCTACATCAACCAGAAATGAACTGTTTAGGGGTAGACTGAGTGCGCAAACTGTTCGAAACCGTCTGAGAACTGCTCACCTTCAAGCACGACGGCCACACTGCGGGCCGATTCTGACTCATTTACACAGACGTCAACGTCAATTGTTGGCACAGCGACACTAACGATGGACTCAGAGGAATTGGAATCAAGTCGTCTTCAGTGATGAATCCCGATTTAATCTTCGATTTGCTGATGGTAGGGCGAGGGTGTGGAGGCGAGGGTGTGGAGGCGCCGTTATGAACGTTACGCCCAGTGTTGTGTACAGGAAGTTGACAGATTTCGAGGCGGAAGTGTCCCTGTGTGGGGTGCTTTCTGTGGCAATGCACGTTCCAGGCTTCTTGTCATCCGTGGCAATCTCAACGCTGCTGCTTACCGCGACCAGGTACTGGCACCAGAACTTCTGCTCTTATGGCAGCACATGGACCCGGTTTGATCTTCCAACACGACAACGCCAGACCCCACACAGCAATTTTGACAAGGAATTTCCTTCAGAATGCGGGAGTCAACATCATGGACTGGCCGTCAAGGTCTCCCGACCTCAATCCCATCGAACACGTCTGGGATGCTCTTGGCAGAAGTCTTGGCGTTGTGTGGCAGTTGTCAACGCACATGGTGGCCATACACGCTACTGAACTTGTGTGCCATCAGATTCTCGTGCTAGGGACTTCATGATTTAAACTGTTGATGTTATTACCGAATACCGTAGGTGCTTGGAACAAATTATGGTTACCACCTTTAATTAAAATCCTTCTTTGGACATTAATGATTAAAAATTTCCTTCTCTGATACATTTGTCCGTCGTATATCATATATGGGATTACTTTTAAAAATGTGAAGTTTTTAATTTGACTCAGTATATATGACTACAGTTTAAAAGAACAACCCGCTCATGCTGCCAAGTACCAGCTTTTAACGTCTTTTGGTATGACGCGGCCGGGGATCGAACCCCGGACCTTCCGCTCTCCGGGCGGACGCTCTACCACTAGACCTCGGAGGCGGTTTCAAATCATTGAACGCCAGGGGGAGCTGTTTCAACAGGACAACGCTCCATCGCACAAAGCTCGTGTCACGGTAGACTACCTTCATAATGCAAACATCAACGCCTTGCCCTGGTCGTCGAGATCTCCAGATCTCAACCCAATCTAACACCTCTGGGATGAACTCGATCGACGTCGTGGCCCTGTGGATTTTGATGTTGTTACAGTGGAGATTTTATGATGTTGTTACAGTGGAGATTTTATGATATTGTTACAGTGGGCAGTTTATTATATTGTTACAGTGAACAGTTTATAATGTTGTTACAGTGGAGATTTTATGATGTTACAGTGAAATATTATGATGTTGTTACAATGGACAATTTTTGACGTTGTTACAATGGAGATTTTATGATGTTGTTACAATGGACAGGTTATGATGTCACAGTGGATACTTTATGAAGTTTGAGTGGACAGTTTTTTATATTGTTACAGTGGAGATTTTATGATATTGTTACAATGGAGATTTTATGATGTTGTTACAGTGGAGATTTTATGATGATGTCACAGTGGAGATTTTATGATGTTGTTACAGTGGAGATTTTATGATGTCACAGTGGAGATTTTATGATGTTGTTACAGTGGAGATTTTATGATGTTACAGTGGACATTTTATGATGTTGTTACAGTGGAGAGTTTAAGATGTTGTTTCCTTGGACATTTTATGATGTGGTCACAGTGGACACTTTATGATGTTGTTACAATGAACAGGTTATGATGTTGTCACAGTGGAGAGTTTATGATGTTGTTACAGTGGAGAGTTTATGATGTTGTTGCAGTGGAGATTTTATTATGTTGTTACAGTGGACATTTTATGATATTGTTACAATGGACAGTTTATGATGTCACGGTGGAGAGTTTATGATGTTTCAGTGGACATTTTATGATATTGTTACAGTGGAGATTTTATGATGTTGTCACAGTGGACATTTTATGATGTTGTTACAATGGACAGGGTATGATGTTGTCACAGTGGAGTGTTTATGATATTGTTACAGTGGAGAGTTTATGATGTTGTTGCAGTGGACATTTTATGATGTTGCTACAATGGACAGGTTATGATGTTGTTACAGTGGAGAGTTTATGATGTCACAGTGGAGATTTTATGATGTTGTTACAGTGGAGATTTAATGATGTTACAGTGTACATTTATGATGTTGTCACAATAGACAGGTTATGATGTTGTTACAAAGGACAGGTTATGATGTCACAGTGGATATTTTATGATGTAGTTACAGTGGAGATTTTATGATGTTGTTACAGTGGAGAGTTTATGATGTTTCAGTGGACATTCTATGATGTTGTCACAGTGGAGATTTTAGGATGTTGTTACAATGGGAAATTATATGATGTTGATACAGCGGGAAGTTTTTGTTGTTACAATGGACAGTTTATGGGGTTGTTACAGAGGATAGTGTATGACTTTGCAATGGAATTTTAAGACGTTGTTACAGTGGACGATTTATGATGTTGTTACAATGGACAGGTTATGATGTTGTTACAGTGGAGATTTTATGATGTTACAGTGGACATTTATGATGTTGTCACAATAGACAGGTTATGATGTTGTTACAAAGGACAGGTTATGATGTCACATTGGAGATTTTATGATGTAGTTACAGTGGAGATTTTATGATGTTGTTACGGTGGAGAGTTTATGATGTTGTTACAGTGAAAAGCTTATGATTTTGCTACAGATGACAGTTTTTAATGTTACAATAAAGTCATTGTTACAGTAAAGAGTTCAAAATATTGTTACAGTAGAGTGTTTCGAATTTTGTTACTGGGGACCGTATATGATGTTCCAAAGAGGTTAGAATGTTTTTATATCCAGTTGACATGTCATTGCAGTCCTCTGTCCGTACTCCTGGGCACCTGGCAAAGGGCCTATAGTTGTGCAAGGTTGGGATCGACGCTACAGTAGGTTCAGCGTTTACTTAGATTTCCACAAGAACTAATCGAATCCGTGTATGAATGAAACGCATGATAATTATACAGGCAGTATGTTGCATATGCTAACTATTATTCCTTATAAATTGTGTATATGTGTTAAACTGATATCACTATAGCATATAACTCTATAGCTGCCCTATACATTACTGATGGGGTATTGACTCCACATGCGCCCTTGGAACCTGGCGTCATAGTCAACCCAGGTTGACGTCATGTAGTCACTGAAGGATCTGATCTGTATTAACATCTCTGCTCAACTTAATAACTGGCTTGTTTGAACAACAATTGGTTAGAACTCAAACTGCATTGATCTTAAAAATAGTTAATTGATGTGATTGGTTCTATATTATTTTATTTAATTTATACAGTAATAAGTATATACTCAGTCTAATATTAATTGCATTGGTCTCCAAAAGAAAATACAGTTTATACAATAATGTGTTTTAACATCTCTGCTCAGCTTAAGAACTGGCTTGTTTAAACAGTAATAAGTATTTAATTCCCCTGCTCAGTTTTTTCAGTTACTCATATTTTATACAGGAAGCTGCATCAGTACAAGCCTGACTTGATAATAAGAAAAGTAAGTCAAACATTATTGGTTCAGACCATTTACATAAACAGGGCGAAACTGAGTTCCCATTGTGCCTACGTTATTTCATTTAGGCAAATTGGGATGTAGGCACAATGGGATTGAACCGGATGGTCCTGTCGTCAATGGCGCCGTAATTCGCAGTCTTGGGGCCCTCAGAGATGCCAGAATACAATGATCGGGTGTTTGTTAGGCTAGCGCTACAGATGTAAATTACATTATAATAATCTTATGCTCTTATCATGTGTTGATTTGATATATGTTTTCTCTCATTAGTGTGGAAGCATAGTCACATGTAAAAAGTGTTTTAGTATCTGTGATTGTCACGCAGGATTTAGTGACATTATCTAGTGCTGTCATATTTTTCATGTATTTATAGTCATATTTGCCAACCTACTTATTGTACATATCTGGCTGTAAGGTATACCAAGGTATACATATTGATTGCCAAGCTGGAGTTTTAGCACAGATGTTATTGTGAAATGTAATGATATGACTAAAAGGCAACTTCTCTGTATTGAATGTATACAATGTAGTTAATCTTTATACTACAATATATATGAGGAAAAAATAACATATTCTTTGGTGAATTAATTAATTGTCTATAGTCTGAAATTGTTAACATATCACTGTCAATAGGCAATAGATTGTCCTCAGTGTTACCACAAATCAGCAGTATTAATTTCAAAGATAGGTTGTGAAAAGAAACTGTCTGATGCAATTGCAAATATGCAACATCAGCTACAGCGCATAATTTCCTACTGAAAGATAATTGTGACTTGAAAATAATTAAAAAATGACAAAATTATCTTTCTTTGTGTTGGCATAATTTACCCAACTATTTGTTAAGTGAAGACCTTAACTTGTAATTTTCAAGTTTTATTTTTGTTTATTCAACAGGACCAAAACGGGCAAAGGTTTTGATAATGACCCACATAAAGTACAGGATAACTTTTCTACTTTTCTTGTATCACTCCACTCTAATACTTAGGTAACATAGGGTAGACCAGTCTGTGCCCTCAACCATGACCTATGTTGTTTTAAGGTGTGTGACAAATGGAACGTGTAACTAAAGGGAGGATACCCAAGCCTGGGTTATTCACTTAGAGAGTTCAGAGTTAATTTCTTCCAAAGGGAGTTCATTGGGCTCAGCCGGTTAGTCTGCTGTGTATGTGTCTTGCTAATTGTCTTGTCAGTGTGTTGACATAGTCACGTGCACCTTATGTAATAGCTCGTATACGGCTGCTGAGTTAACGAGCTTGCATATGCGTTTATTGTTTATGTAGAAGTCAGCTTTGCCCGTGACAATAGTCGTCCAGCCACTTTAGATTGTCTCTCGTTAATTATATCATGCTTATAAAAATAAAACTGAAATTTGACCACGTTGTCTATCATTTCTTGATTTACATTTATAAACACCCCAGTCGCAGGAGCTGCTCCGCGACAGCGCCATACCCGTCCGTGCTCGTGAATTTCACCAGCAACACCAAGCGAAGGACATAATGAACACTCCAAAAAGATAACTATTAACTATTAACTATTAACTATTAACTATTAACGTCCTGGTGTTCGGCAGTAGAACCATTCCACTCCTGCAGTCCACTCTTTGCTGTAATAAATGTGTTTCACTTTCTTTCATATCGATTGTGAACTTTGTAAACAGGACACATTACTTTTCCAAAAGTAAGGACTGACAACTTTCAGCGGTCTCATATTTCGTGTCCCTTATCAGATAATCAGTGTATGCCATCAGCACCGGCCCAGCAAAGTGTTCTTGAAAGTACGCTTATTGACAACTACACGTGGACGTTAAGAGACTTTTACGAGTGCTCGATGCGGCGCGTATGCTAACTAATGCGTGTTATTGTGCGGTGTTGTACAGCCAGCTACCAAACACACTTTCGTGTGATGCCGATGCTTGGGGCGTTTGCTTCCATATCTTTTTACATTGTAAATAATGTCTGGTTTTGACCAGGCTTAATTACAACTATTGATATCAATGGAAACTTCTAAATGACCATGTACGGCTACGTTAAAAAGCATTAATATTCGTGAATCGACCCTAATAGTTTTGAAGGAATCCGTTAGCATACAGTATCTGTTGATGCGACACAAAAGTATTGTTCAGCTGTTTGTGATGCTCCACATTATTGCATATAAACATGCACACACTGCTATCGACTGCAGTCCCGTTTAACAATTCGGGTGCAAACTCTTATCAAATGAACAGTTGTACAGTGGCTGATTTTACTGGCGAGATTCAGAATCAAACAAATGATGCTCCCAATATTGCTGCTGATGTGACTGATAATGGCTTCTGTTGAGTTCGCATTATAGTAGATTGAAACGTGACAACGCCATCAGTATTACATTCGGTGTTGACTTTATTGCGTTAGGCATTAGAAGTGGATAATCCATTAGTTGATGTATTTTTTATATGCGGTAGTTATACATACACCTCATGCAGTTGATGCATTGATGATCACGATCAAGAGATTACTGGAGCTGATAATGGGTATCTCAAACGCAGTTTTTCCAAATCACAATATTCGTCATAGATGAACAAAATATGTGACAATACGGCCATATAAATTAGTAACCGAATAACCACGACAGACACATGTTCTCTCAATCTGTAATGGTTGCTGCATCAACAAGGGAGCAAGGGAGATTACTTTTGATTTACTCTGAGAGTCAACAGTTCAGATTGGCCATTGCTGCGAGTGGTTTTCTTAGTAGTAACGTGGTGCTAGTCTATTGATTGGCATTGGTGATTTGAAAACAGAATTTCATCTAAGGCGGCTGAATCGCGATGGGGAAAGATATTACTCCTTTTGATTAACATCTAGGAGATGATACTGGGTTTTTAACGCAGTCTCACGAGTCGTGTTTGAAGGCGGCATACAGTGGCTGGTTGTTTCACCGGATACTACTGATATATACATCTTCACGAGATGCTACATTGTGCTCCAGGTTGATTAGATGAACACGCTCTGTCAGAGTGCTTTATATAAATATTCTTTTTGTCCACAACTTTGGTTTGTTTGTTTGGCTGGTTGTTGTTTAACGAAGCACTCATCAACACTCCAGCTATATGACGGCGGTCTGTAAATAATCAAGTCTGGGCCAGACAATCAAGTGAATGACATCATGAGCATCGATCTGCTCAATTGGGATACCATAACATGCATCTACCAGTTCAAAGAGCTGGACCACCCGATCCTGTTTGTGGCCTCTTTCGAAAAGCATGGGTTGCTGAAGATCAATTCTAACCCGAATCTTGACGGGTATGCACTGCGTACGCTTATTGAAGAATAATATACCAAACAATCGTTTTTACAACCATTGTAAAACCACAAGTGAACTACGGCAATATGATACTTGAATGTTACATATTCCGACACATCACATACATATTTATGAGCAAAGCAACATCTGCATGCATACCGTTTCAATGTTGTATTTCAAAATGTGTAAATGTCTTTAACTTGATAATACCGACATCAAAATAGTATATACTACCTCGAACAACCTGATACACAGAAGGATGTTTCGTTTCATGTTACTGAATGATGCAAGCATGTACCGATTCCATGTCACGTAAAGCACATCCGGTAGTTTCTACAATATCAGAACTGTGCAACAATACTAAATGAAATATACTCTAAAAAAAGTAGGTAATATTCGAAAATAACGTATAATTACAGAAATACAAAGACGTACCGAGTGATGGTAATGGTTGATAAGGAACAGAAAGGATTAGGTGTAACATGACAATCAACAGAACACGTTGGCGGTGTATTGTAAGGGTGCAAAGAAACCAGAAAGACGACAGGGCTGAGCAGTACAAAATTGAACGTGATGAGATGACTTGATCAATAATGG
Source organism: Haliotis rufescens (assembly GCF_023055435.1). NCBI lineage: Eukaryota > Metazoa > Mollusca > Gastropoda > Lepetellida > Haliotidae > Haliotis > Haliotis rufescens. The sequence goes on from NW_025963813.1 coordinate 19,768,397, forward strand.
GCCATGTCCCCACGATTGGTCAAATATTCCTTTATAGGGCGTGGAGTGATCCAAATCAATCTCTTAATGACAATGTGAGGAGGTCTTGTCCACTCCTCTTGCAGCACCTGGACAACATTGGCTATTGAAGCGGATGGCCTTGAAAGTCGACGTACACGTCTCCAGATCATGTTCCAGACGTGTTCTATGAATGAAAAGCCAGGACTCATCGCTGGCCATTGCATTCTGGTGATGGTTTGCTGCTGGGGGTAGTCAGGTACGATCTGTGTACGGTGGGCACGAATATCGTCTTGAAAGACAAAGCGGGGACCAGCATGGCGCGCAAACGGCGCAGCTATTGGCGCCAGTATGTTCGTGGTGTCCTGTCACCCTTTCATGCACAACATGCAGTGGCGTTCTGACAGTCAATGGTGATTCCGCACCATATCATTACAGACCCATACTGAAATCTGTCATGTTGCCTTACGTTGATGATTGTCTGACGTTCGTGAGGACGCCTACAGCCGCGCCATCTGCAGAAACCTTTTTCGAAGTCTGCAAATTACAGACTGAGCCATGCTGACCATATTGGCTACGTCTCGCTGAGGTCTACTAGCTTGAACCAGGTCAATAACCTTTGGGCGTACATCACGTTGTAGGCGACACATCTCCAATCGGATCACAAATACTGCTGTCAATCGAGCGTAGATGGCTTACGTGTTACTGTGATGAAAATCAACATTACTAAAGGCTCAGAACGTTTTAAAAATCTTTCAGTGAAGTGTCAAAATCAAGAATGACCACTTACCGACGTGCACGGAAGAACTGCATGGTCCACGTGCGACGTTTCAGGGGTCTGGGCATTAGGTTTGGGTTCCGCGACCGTGCTATCTCTGGCTGTCCCTTCTCAAAGCTGATCCTTCTGCTGACGACAGATCATAGCATTTATATATACCCTAAACTATCACCGCTTCGCTATTTTCTTGTATTCCATTTCTGGAATATGAACGTCCAAACTATTGGTTATTTTCTGAAACAAATCGAATGGAGGTGATATCAGTGCCTCATAAAAAAAACATTCCAGAAGTTATTGTGGACAAATTAATATATGTTTTTTTAAGTTTACTTACGAGTACCGGTTACATTCCTAAGCGAGTCCCGTTCTCGACCAAACACTGAAATATCTTACAAAAACGTACAGCCGACAGGGGGCGTGGATTACCAAATCTTTTGTTTTTTGTATGTTTTCCGATACAGCGATTATATATTCTCTCCTCTATAAGAATGGACGGTCTCCTTTGAATAGTAAGAAATATTCATTATCAAAACTATGGAACTAATTTGTATGGTAAGTTCAATTCTAGTAATCTGTATTTGGTGGGCATCATGATCGTCACTACAACAACTGCATAAGTTGTACGTATAGCAATCGTTGGTCATTTGTAGCAAATACATCCACTCATGTTTTATTCAGCCCAGTGAAATAAAATCAACACCGAATGTACGACTGATTGCGTTGTCCCGTTTAATCTACTGTAATGCGAACTTAACAGAAGCCATAAATGATGACATCAGCAGCAATATCGGTAGCACCATTAAACTCAGCCACTGTGCAACTGTTCATGTGGTAAGAGTTGCCATATGACTGATTTGCGGGAAGGCAGTTGATAACAACTTGTCTGTGTTGAAGCTTGAGGGTGTTGATATTCTTGTCATAAATGTTTACATTGTACCTACAGCGGGATGGCTTCAACGTCCATGGGTTAGGTATATTGAGGTCAGGAAAAGTTATAGCCTATACTCGCCATGACGTCAATATTATGATTGACATCCTGATGTAAGTGAAAACACAGTGTTTGATACTGTAACGCAAAATTGTGTTGCTCACAATGTAGATACCGGATGCATATATAAATATTTTGTGGATAATACATAGAGTCTGCCTTGGCTTAATTTTAGTAACTTATTGATATAAACACATTACCGTATTTGACGTAATAAGCGCCTCGCTCTAATAAGCGCCCACGGCGATATTTGCTAATATATTGACTAGTGAACAATCCCAATTAGCACCCTTTCGGATTGATCAATGTACACAAGACTTATTTATTCGCGTATAATACGCACTCGTGTGTTATATGCACCCTTAACTATAGGCAATTAAATTCTGGAAAAATATATATGTCGTATATAAACATTTCAGGCTGTCAGCATAAACCACGAAATTTATCTTTCAACTCTGTTGTTTTTCACCAAAATAATACTCTAATAAGAGCCCCCTATTTCTAATTTTGAGAGCGCCCTGGGCGCTTATTACGCCGAATACGGTGATTAGATTATCATTGCTAAACTGTGTGGACTGTGGGATAGTTATTATGATTCAACTTCGTATAATGTCAGTGGTTGTGTAATTCGTGTTTTTTAAGAGAAATAGAATTATTTGAAGAACAATAGTTTAAACTGTTTAAGTATAGTGTGATGTGATGATCAATTGAGATAACTCAAGGCGGTGCCACTTGTGCTCTTGGGTTTCACTGAAGTGGTAAACGTCTGAGACCTGCATCACTTCGGGCTTTCCTCGCACATGAAGCTGACACGCCGTGATATAACTGGAATACTGTCAAAAACGGCGTTAAACCAAACTCACTCACTCACTCACAAATGTAAACTAATCTACCGAAAAAATATATATATTTTTTTTTTATGTCTTTTGTTTCATACCAAAACTTTGATACTTAGCGTGCGGTTTTACTGTATATTGTTGACAGGCATTGTATAATAATTAAATCTCATCTCATTGTTTTCATCGCGATTTGGCTGGAATATTGGCCATGGGATGAAAAGATTAAACCTACTCATTCATTTGATTTTCGGGAATACTGTGCCAATCCAGCAAGATGTACGCCCTGATACACTGTGTTAACCACTTTCTGGACGCCTTTAAGAAGGAAACCAACTCGGAACAACCTGCTTTGGTACCTTCCGTGATAAAAGAGAAGGGTTCTAAATGAATTTTTAAACAGAAATACAATTGTCATACATTCATCATAGGCCTTCAACCTGTGAATTTACAAATCTGTATATACATAGACATGAGTGATCAATGCAGGGTAAATACTTGTCTTGATGTGTTATGTAGCTAGAGCGTTTTCCTGACGTCATATATTATGTCATGTGATGTCATGAATGATTTTCTTAGTTAACCTTTGTTACCCATAATGCTTGTTTACACGTAATAGCAGAACGATAACTTAAGCATTGTCCCATACTCATGTTTACTGATCGTAGCATCGATTGTTCAGATTGGATGACATGTTATTGACATGCGATTAACACGAAACAGGTGCTAGGCAATTCCATCCATTGTCGTTTTCGACATGACGTAAAACAGCGCGTGCATGCACTGGTCGGGTATGTTTTAAAGGGCTTCAGTGGACAGATTCATTTCAGGAGGCTATAACCATGCCATGAAACGGTTTTTTGGGCCTTGGTGGTTTTTATTAATGTATGTCATGTTGCATCTTGGATTTGCGGTTTTGGGTTTAAATGATAATATTAAGGTTTCATATTGTACCTCACTGAATTTGGATTAACACAGATTGTTGGTGAATATTTGCAGATTATCTCTCCGTAATATAATGGTATGTACTACCTTTTGGAAAAGGAGGTGTGGTATTTGTGATTTAGCATTTCGCGTTTAGCAATAAATATTTTTGTTGAAACTAAATCACCAAATGAGTTAGTTATTCTGTTGATATACGGTTACACGAAGTATACCTGATCAGCTATAACATTCTCGAATGAATAAATGTTAAGTATAATTCCTAAAGCGTGTGTGTGGGTAGTGAAAGAGGCGTGGGTAGGATGTGAGTGCGCAATCCTCCACCCCTATCCACAATGTACAAGCGTATGTACTTGTATGTGCTTCGTGCAATGCAGTATCCAGATTCTCCACAATTTTCAACTGTCATGGACGTTACTTCTCCAACGTCGTACAGCGGAAGGTACATAATCAGTGTTCTGTGACGACTTGTGCTCGTGTTTATCCAAACATAAAACTATTTTCCTTCATGACCATCAATGCTTCACAACATCACATTGTCCTGGAACACAGGAGGAATATTGTTGTCTCGGAATGAGTATACTTTGTCTTTGTGTTGACGTGTCATACAATAATAGATAGCACTAGCCTTTCATCTAATGTGGATCATTAGTAAACAATGTCTGATGGAGTCAATCTCGTAAATAACTGACCACAAAGGAGTCTGATCCCACTTTCATTATAACCCACAATTGTATTACCAGACTCTATTAATTATCATGTCAGTGAATGTCAATGTGACATTTCAATCATTTGTCCATCAAGACATTTTCCCGGAATACCAATGGTTGTCTGAAGGAATCAGACAAAGTATTGTCCTTTGATATGCTTACTAAATGTATTATCGACGTATCTAAACTGTTTGCATTCTGTCAGTTACAAAATATCATTCTTCACTGGTCCAACTTTGTTCTCAGAATATCTTAGATACAGTTATGAATATGATCAAATTTAGAAAGGGGTCCATTGATCAGCAAAAGACAAGATCAGTAACAAACATTTTTCAGAACAGCTTTAAAGAAGATATAAGCCCGCGTCAAACTAGGAACTAGAAAACTTGATTTAAATTACTCAAATTGACTCGAACAGTCACACTTGTTCAAATTGACGGAGACTGAACAGATCGAGTGTTCAGGCTTGGTGACGTACTTCGACAGCGTGGACCGTTCCTCATAATATCAATCACTGGTTTGTTGGATCCAGACTCGACATTTTACAGGCCGCCGTTAAAAAGCTGGGTTATTAGTACGTGTATGTCTATTAAATGTATGTCATGTTGTAACGTGTAACGATTTTGCGATTTGTATTAATATGTGGAATTTGATGTCGTGAGTGACACGTGGACTAGAGCCCATTGATTTCTCTGCGGAAGTTTTAACCAATCACATTCTTTCTGTTTAAGTTTCATTTCGGGTCTATGCCTCAAGTACACCGACGTTTTATCTCACATAATCATGATCATCAAATTGTTTACTTAATTGTTTTGACGAACTTTATTCACGTACTTTCATTTTATGGCAGTATATTTTCAGATTTGAGGTCTTACTTGTCGTTGTAAAGAATCTTTCTTTGGGCAGTTTTAGCCTTCAAGGCAACTATTAGGACTTGATATAAGCCACACAAACACATTATTCCTTGCCCTTCCCGTACTATGAGTGTAATAACTCTGGTCAAACCAGAAACCAATTGTATATAAACCAACGTGTTGTATTAGGAATGACCTTATGTGTATAAACTGGGCACATTTATGTCAAAGTGGACATAACCACTGAAGTTCGTGACGCCAGATTGATTTCAATGATGGTCAGACGGTATAAACATCTACTAAAAGAATTCCTTGGAACAGATATCAATATTGAGAGCCTTTACGCGATCATGAATCGATCATTCTAATATCACTTGTTAACGATGTCCTGTTTATGGTGGTCACGTCTCAATTGCTTATTAACGACATATCGGAACTCCTTTGCCTCGATCAACAAATAGGGCAAAGGACTCTCTTGTTTTCAGCTTTACAGTGGTTCAGAGTTAGTGTTATCGAACCTTTACTTTATGTGATGGGGTTGAGGTGTGTCAAGCTGTAAGTGGATCAAATATGGTGCCATGTCTTATCTTCGGACGAAAAGTAGTTAAGTGGATACATGTGCACAATACACTGTTTCGACACTTGTTACCTGTAGTTCTGGAATCGTGTTGTACAATATTATGCCACGAGATTATGTAGGGAAAACCTTTCATTTTGTACCTTTTACTTCACATTTCGTATTTAATTGAAACACAATGTCTATGTGATTTATTCACGAAAATGTGAGTTTGTCACATTCAGTCATAGCTGACATTATGTTTGTCTAAATCAGTAGAGGTCTGGTTCGCAAGGTAAAGTGTCCAGCAAATGCCACAGCAGGTGAAGTTACCATGCTGTGGTATTAGACATATTGACTCCAAATAAGATCACTTTTCAATTCAAATTGTTTTGGAGAAAATACATCACTTAAATAACTTTTCTTCTAGGTACCATGCCACATATGGCCACATATTTACAAAATCATGTTTCTTGTCTGATCTGTCCAAATCTGATTCACCATGTGCCTCAGTTATCAACAAATGTGCAGTTACTTTCAATAGTGCTGATTTTGCAAGAACGTATTGTCATATATAAGTATATAGAATGCTTACACGGCGTTCAGCTCATGTCACTTCTCCCTTAAGCTGGGAGTTGATTAAAACCATGATACTATACCATTACTTCGTCATGTGCATCGATCTGTTCTCTAATAGTCCGCTGTGGTTCGCACAGGTAACGAGCCTGTCGATTATTCCTGGCAATGAAAGATGTTAAAGGGCTTTAGTAAATTTGTTGTGGTTTCAGTAATTATAGGAAAGGGTAATGTACAAAAATTCTACTAAGCCTTCCTAGAGCCTGTGGCATTGCAGCCTGACATTAACAGTTATATTTACACCCCTAATGGGCCACAGCCACGGAACGTAATATCAATAAATGCGGCGAGTATTCACCGGACCACCGAACCTTAAAACGTTTAAACCCAACATGGATCGATATCTCACCAATGGCGTGAATGTATTTACTTATGGATATCAGCTGCTTGTGCAGAGTATCTCGATCCTATAATCTTGGACGACCTGGTAGATAGTGGATGGTTCTCAAAAACACATCAGCTATAGGTTGAAGGGATTTACCCCGTACCACTAACCATCAGTTTAGAAGGCAGACCAATACAGCGTAGCACACACAAATGCTGTTTCATCTGTAACATTTGAATAATATTTGTGGGCAAAATACAATTATTGGATATTTTGAATTGATATATAAGTTTGTTATTCAAACTTGTTAGGTATTGTATAGGTAGGTATCTTGCTTGTAATCGAGATTTTGTTGATTCTGTACTATTGGCGAGGCTGATACATCCTTCCGAATTCATCCATTGACCTCGTGGTTTCAATGGAACGTCACACATGTTATTTCCCTGCTACTAAACTACTTATCCAGATCTGCAGGTGTCTTATTACACCAGACATAAGAGCCATATATCCGCGAAAACGTTAGGCGATTGGAATGGACGGTCAGTATGAAGATTCTAAAAGTTCCAGCTGAAGACCAGATATCTTCAGGCAGCAGGGGGCGGTCGGGTAGCATAGTGGTTAAAGCGTTCGCCCGTCACGCCGAAGACCCGGGTTCAATTCCTGACATAGGTACAATGTGTGAAGCCCATGTCTGGTGTCCCCCGCCGTGATATTGATGGAAGATTGCTAAAAGCGGCGTAAAACCATACTCATTCACTCACTCAGGCAGCAGAGTCAAGAGGCCTCTCCGAGTGGACAAGCCAATGATCACGACATATGGTCGACTGAGAAACTGTTTAGTGCTTTACGAAACAAGATAAACAAAGGTACCGAAGCATTATTAATGCTGATTAAGACTCACCGTCAACTCACCATTATGACGGTATCTCCTGACGATGTCACTTCTTTTGTGAATAATATTGTATGCATGCTGATACTATGAAACAGTTGAATAGATTTGATAAATCACAGATCTTCTTTATATTTGCTGTCAAGATCTCACATATTAAAAAGGAAAGTGACTGAAATGAAAAGTGAAGTGAAAAGAGTCCTCGATATCTGGTCTTTCATCTGTACCTGATAATAGCATTGTTCATATTTGTTACGGTTTGAGATATGTACACCTGTCAAGCTTCTGCCACTTGGTACAGGGTTGACATAGAAATTGCGCAACTCGTTTCAATAAAAAGGCTCGATATGCAGCTGGTAAATTCCCGACTGTCACTGCCGAATGCTTTCATCAATATGCTGGAGTGAACATGCTCCGCTCACACACTGATTAAGGAGAAATCAGAAAAGCAATATTTCTGCTTCGAGTGCATTTCTCGCCATCTGTTGTCCTCTACCAAAACGTGATAACACCACAACCCTCTTATTCGATTTTGGAAGGTGTAAACCCGATTAAGTGGATGGTGTCCGACGCGAGCGTAATGGCGCTTAATGAGTAGCGTTTTAAAAAGGGAGTACCTTCCTCGGTTGGATCCCTGGTCCCCACGCTTCTGTAGACTTAAGGCGAGAGTTGAGTAAATTAACACCATGATGAATGCGCATGTAACCCTCAGTGGGTATGGCATGCGTTGAGAGATTGAGATAAGGACCGAATGGCAGCTCTTAATTAGCCGGCGCAAATAAGTCAAGGCGATTTAAGAAAGGTGCTTGTGACGACTCCAGGAACAGCCTGAGATGATTATTGAATAAGTCATTGATCAGAATTACATGGAGATAGCAAGCCTTGTAGGAAACATGTCAAGTGGTCTAAGATTTCCTCTACACAGTGATGAAGCCTGTTCAACGTACCGCTGGTAAGTAACATTCGGGTATTCACCAACAGGTATTCACAAGTTCACCTGCACGTCCGTGGAACAGGTGTTATGTTGTCAAATGTGAAATGTGTGTAGTGTAATCAATATGTCACTATACCCATACTCTCTGCGTCGCAGAAATGTTATTATATATCATAACTGATCTGAAGCAAAGGTTCATGTGTAATTCTAACGGGACATAATTACTGCGAGTGTGTGCTGTAAACGATATTACAGGCATAAAAATACAGATGAATTATTTAACTGTTATGTTAATTTCGAGGTCTTATATGTACATATATGAAACATATGTATCATATATGTGCTATCGAAGATTTATTATTTATAAATGATTAAAAAATGTAATTGCCTATCTGTTTCCGTAAAGGTACGCCCTATTATTACATTTTAGGGATGCTGACATATCATTTTACAGTATGTTCCTTAAATCATAAGTAATTAAAGAATAACGAAAGGAAATGGTTGTGAGATGGTTTCATCTCTTACACCGCAATCAGATTTATCTATATGCAGTGCACCAATTGAAATATTTGTATTTATTCTATTTGTATTCAAAATGCCAGCTGAATTCATGTTAGGAATATTAAATTGCTCTGAAATATTCGTCTGTGATCAATCGACTTGTGGGATTGCCAAAGGTAGTAAATATTTCTGATGCATAACACAATTATGTCATTTGAAGTAGCAATTCGTAAAGTTTTAAGTTCATTTAGATTTGTTTGCCTAACGTTTATGCGCTGTTGTTCATGCAATTATTGATTGCCTATAGTCACATCAAACGGGGTAATGCGCTGTGCATGTATTACCGAAATTCACTGAGCACAATATGTTTGTAATGCGCCATGAAACTGATACCGATTTCATCATATTAAATTGAATACACATGTCTATGAATAATAATGATATGTGATAATTAAATAAGTACGAGACGAACCATGTAATGGTTGGACTATTTAATGGCTGGCGATGCTCTATCAATTAAACTCAAACGATTTAAGCATTTGATTTAATTATAACATCTGCAAAGTTTCAGAATTCCAGTTGGTACGTGCCTGCCATAAAGAATGCTTTGCTCTTTTTGGTGCGTCTGAAATGTGAATGAGGACGGTTTGTATGTAGTAAACAACGTCGTGTTTCTTGATAAAATGAGATGACATGCATTTGAGGTTTGACCACCAAACACAGTACATCATCGGTCCTTTGGTCCCCGGGAACATGCTGTTTCCCTGGTCTAAGGGTAAATGCTGTTTCTCTGGTCACCGGGAGCATGCTGTTTCCCTGGTCTATGGGTAAATGCTGTTTCTCTGGTCACCGGGAGCATGCTGTTTCCCTGGTCGCCGGGCACGTGATGTTTCTCTATTGACTCTATTCAACCGTTCATTGTTAATGTCTCGGTCGTCTCAACGGAATGAGAGCGGTTATTACGTGCAGAATCGTATTATTTAACAGAAAGACGAAACTTTCACCCTTTTCAAATTTTCATTCAAATTGTTTTGTTTTTTACAATACAACGTTTCTCATTTCAGTTAGTCAGGCAAGCTATTGTTTGACTGTTTTCTTTGTAAACACACATCATGGCGGCATCTCATTTTAAGCCATCAGTTTAGTTACACAGACAGGTAGGAAAACAAAATACCTCCTTCAGCAGCTCACCGTTGCTTACACGAAGAAGTCGATGTGCAATATTTGTGTGAACCTTGAGTGCCACTATAAATGGAACATGATAGGTAATTAAATGTATTTACACGCACTCGCTTGTGCGTGGAGACAAATCAATCCCGTACACCTGGATCTAGATCCTGCATATAATACTAACTAGACAATGTCTCTCACTCACGGGGGATCAGCCCCCTTGTCATCTCCTTTGGGGTGAGAATGTCGTTAATAAATATTGATAATTGCACGTCTCTTTGATACGCATTGACACAGACGGGAATAGTGGTAATTTACCGTGTCTCAGACAAGCAGTGTATATTGATGAGTATTTGGTAAACATATGGGAACATGAACCTCACTCCCACTCACTGCCCAGAGTGAACCTGATATTACGGAATGCTGTGCTGGATGAAGGTCACGTTTCCTTCACTGTGCGGAATACGTCTCAGACGAGCACTTGGAAAATGGATGTTAAACATTAAAATCGAATAATCAGATACTCAAAGTATCCAATTATCCTATTTCCTATAACTACATGTCTGTGTGAAGCTGAGAGATACAGGTACTAACAGCAACTCACTGACATTTGTCAGAGAAAGGACGCGAACAGATAGACCCATATGAACATAATGAGGTAATTCTTTGCAAAATCTTTGAATTTACTAATGTCTTAAAAGCATGTATTGAACTGTTCCCCGGGCTGGTAAAAGTACATGAAATACACATGCCCCAAAGTTCATCAACAATATAACATTATACATTTCAGGACAAAATGTTTACAATTTCTGCGCGTTATATTACATCTGTCTTCATGCAGTGTTGCTGTTTACAGAAGTATTAATGTGTCACGCAATATAGCGTATGATTATAACAGATGCTGTTAGTTAAGGGTCTAAACAAAACAGTAATTATTAGCCTCTTCATGTGAAACCTGCCGATTTCGTTTTTATGGTACAAATGCGCATCAGATTCTGTGACCTGGTTAAACATCCCACTGTAAATTGTTTAGTTCACATGGTGGTGTATGTTTATTCGGAGTAAAGCATCAATCATTCCTCAGTTATCGTTACTCAGTTTTAATCAGTGATGGACGAAGAGGTGTATAGTCTGGCATACAGACCCTGAAACAAAAATGTCCAATACAGCTATTGCAACTCTATAAATGTTTGTAAGTCTAGATTACTGTAGTTTCTAAAATGAAGAGATTCGCTGGGCCCTTTGTTATTACCTTGTATTAAGATAATTTAACAATGCTTTTTTCTGTAAAATAATTTCATTACAGAGTCTACATTACACGTTACGCGTTTCCAATATGTTTGGTTATTATGAACATAAAAACATACAATAATTCTAAATTATTTTACATCTAGGTATATCTAGGCAATTCAATTCAATTCAAGGTATTCACAAGGAAAGGTTAGTTCTCTATTTATTATTACAGTTATTCTATGAGGAGAAGGGAGTTTCGCATTATTTTGCTTTACGTAAATTCGGATGTCACAATATTTGCAAAAAATTACACTGGAAGCAAATGGAAGTATACACCCATGGTTGATGGTGACAAAAATGAAACAAAGAAGAAATGGTTATTCCATGGTGATGTATTTGATACGGTTGTTGCAGTGTTTTGGCGGCTGTTTCAGCCGAGTGATATTTTGATGCTGTTTGTCATTTATTGGTCAAATCCAATTTTCAAGTTTATACTTTCTCTTGCCCGGCAGTTGAGTTGACATTGCAATAGCTAAGCTACATAAACCCGATTACTGCCATTCTTTTCGGGGATATTGCATCACGTATTGTTTTCACTTACCTGCTGTACTTGACCTCTAATGCCTTGGAATCATGTTTTTGAAATCGTCGGAATGAGCACTTTTATATTCGAATGTTATCGGCGATATATCTTCGTGTACATGAATCGCTATGAAAGCACAAAATATCTGATCTAATATCCGACTGATTGAAGATGTAATGAAAACCATATTTTGTGTACATCGTCATATAAACCAATAAAAACTTTGAGAATTATGGAACTGAACTGCAAATACCACATCACTGTGTTTTATTTACCAATCGGATTGCGGCACCAGCATTCATTTGATTTAAAGTCAGCAAAATGTGTCCCTTGCATCCCTTGCATACACGACGAAACCAGTTAAAACAATATGCCCCCTCGCCATCGTATGATGGACAATTTCACTGTACAGAAATAAAAAACAAACCTCCTGAACGTTGCCATGTTTGAAGCTGTCGGACAAAATGTCAGATTTGTCTGTTCAGTCATGTTGATTGATTGACATGTAATGGTGGATAATGCACACCCCGGTCCTGTTAAAGTGGAATTGTGAGTTGATGTACAGTGTGTCGGTTGTGTCTGCAGGCTGTGTTCGTGTGCTGTATGTCGGTTGTGTCGGTTAGCTGTGTGTTGGTTGCTGTCTGCAGGTTGTGTTGGTGTGCTGTGTGTTGGTTGCTGTCTGCAGGTTGTGTTGGTGTGCTGTATGTCGGTTGTGTCTGCAGGTTGTGTTGGTGTGCTGTGTGTTGGTTGCTGTCTGCAGGTTGTGTTGGTGTGCTGTATGTCGGTTGTGTCTGTAGGTTGTGTTGGTTAGCTGTGGGTTGGTTGCTGTCTGCAGGTTGTGTTGGTGTGCTGTATGTCGGTTGTGTCTGCAGGTTGTGTTGGTTAGCTGTGTGTTGGTTGCTGTCTGCAGGTTGTGTTGGTGTGCTGTGTGTTGGTTGCTGTCTGCAGGTTGTGTTGGTGTGCTGTATGTCGGTTGTGTCTGCAGGTTGTGTCGGTGTGTTTTGTGTTGGTTGCTGTCTGCTCGTTGTGTTGGTGTGAAGTGTGTTGACTGTGTCTGAAGGTTGTGTCGGTGTGTTGCGTGTTGGTTGCTGTCTGCAGGTTGTGTTGGTGTGTAGTGTCTCGGCTGTGTCTGCATCAAACATCGCCTTAGCTAGTCTATTTACTGTCGGGGTGCGCTTGTTGTCAGTTCGAATCCAAGATGTACTTGTATGATCTCTTGTTTCTCATCTTTGTTTGAATAAAGCAAACAAGCTACTACCTTAAAATGACATGAATTCCATTTTATGTCTTCGTAGTTAGTCGCCTAAAACATCATCATCAAATAACTCGCTTGTAATAAAACCATCATTTGTTTAATGATTATGAAGTGCAAATGTTGAATGTGTGCATGCAGTTTTAATGTAAATGGCAAATTTTATAAAATCTACTTCATGGATTGAATGTCTTGATGACTGATTCGTTGTCTGAACAACTCATTAAACAGGGATGAAATGGCTTAATCGCCATCAGTGTTTACACATCAAATCCTCCTCTGTCTGATGGAGATGACTTAATAATGACAAAGCGCTTTGATTAACGAGACTAACTACTTGCTATGTTAGGAATAAATAACAAAAAGGAAACGGTCCTATTTCGAAGTCTAGAACTAATTTTGGTCTTCAGGACGAGGGTTCTCAGTCTCACAGAAGGAATTTCCAAATAGTGAATTTGTTTGTTGTGGACAATAGATGATGTCATAGATGCATATCCATAAGAAAACTTGAAACAATGGAGCAATAGGTTATATCACTGCAAGACAGGTCATCCTGACCGCGGTCGGTCACGTGACGTATCATGCTGTTGGTACCAATATCAAAGTCTGGAGATGGCGTTCTGGGACAAATTGAATAACCTGGCTGCAGGTGATTGCGATTCCCTTGCTTCCAATAGTCCCACGACGTGGACCTCGTTCCCCCAAGCTATCTTAGCAGAACCGCTATCGTAAGTCCAGGATACAATAAAGGGATTACTGCTACGATTACTTTTCAGAACAGGGCCCCGTTCCACAAAACTATCGTAGTGCTAAAGTGATCGTAACTCCCATAGTTTAACATAGACTTACGACTGCTTTCTGAAACAGAGCGCATGGCCTTGATCAGAGGAACGAATGATACACATCCAGTGTAGGCAAATTAAGCTCATTTGAATGGACTTTTACCGATAATAGCTATGTAACATGATATGCTAATGACATAACATTTTATGATATGTTTTAATTATCGTTTGCCGTCTATTAGCTGTACTACGTGCTCATAAAAGTATGGTCAACTTTGTGCCCACCAAGCGTTGTAACATTCGACACCATTATAAGGCAACATGTAGGTCAATTTTGACATTTCCCGTCGACCCTGCAACACCAGCATTATCAGTGAAATGAAGTTCATGTTGAAATAATTGCCATCAGTTTGTTTTATCCAAAGAGGTAATTCGAAAGACAGTTGTAAAACAGACAATACTTGCTTACATGTACACCACCCAGAGGGTAGATAATCTGAATAATATGAAAGACAAATAAATTAATGCTTATTGAAGATCCAGTAAGATTTGTTAATGCCAGAAACGTGACGATTGTATTCCTGTCTCAGTAGAAACAGTTATCGATTTCCGACACCCTACCGAAGGATCGTATTCAAACATTTACAACCTACATCCAAACCCTACACCGTGGACGAGGAGGCTCTCGCCCATGCCACGTGGTGAGATAGGGGCATCAGGACACTTTGTGGCGACAATGTCACGTTTGAGATAAAACATTTGGAAATTGGCTTTTTCGGTCTGCCAGAAATCTGATGGAGGTTCAATACTTAGCAGCGAGGCGTTGACAAAGAATATCACCATCAAACGATTGCAATAGCTACTAGAACTGTGATGGTTGGTTAAAGTTCACTCACAAGGATAACTCCTGTTAAAGGAAGCTGTCAGTCTAATGTTTATGCATTCGAACGCTTGAGATGCAGCCTATAAGGTTTAGAATGGGCCACATTGAAATAAAGCATTTCAGTCGTTTCATCTTTTGATGACATAAATATTCTTTCCTTCCTTGGAACTAACAAAGCGCTCGCCTCACCAGACACCGGCTTGTTTGAGCAGACCAGGATGGTTCCTTAAGAGCAACGTGAACAATGGGAATTATTGAATACTATACCCAACATATCTGTTTAGTGTTTGCTATGTACTTGCCTCCAATAAGCGAGGAAACTGTAGTTGGAAATGGATAGCAACATTGTCGCTGTTGAATACCATATAGATTGCAGAAGTATAATGAATCTATTGGCTGCATTTTATAGCAGGAATTTTGTTGTTTATATGCTACATTTTTGCAGTGCGACAAATCGATAACATAAACTGCACGGCTTTTGATATAGTCAAAACACTATTTACCACTTGCTTATGTATACATACCCCGCAAAATAAAGTATTCATAGTTCCATAAATATAGCCAACGTTTAAAATCGTTTCTGGTAACAAACACAAGGTACACAAAATAATACAGTCATATTGAATTGAAAGTCGAAACCACTGCTTTAGTGTCATTGTCTGTAACTGCTCCATGGCAATATGTTTTACCACCCTTTCAATTGCTTCATCTGCTCCGTGCATCACATGATGTGAACCAGTAAGTTCGACCATCTGAAGGGGGACACACTGTTCTAGTCCTGGTACATTTCACCATGAAGGTAGAATCCTACACACCTAAATGAAATCAATTTCATGTTTAGATATTTCCGAAGTACCGAGTAACAGTTACCGATGAACTCAAGCTTTAGGTATTTTACTGTAACTTTTTTTGAAACATTCTCCTCACTAATGGTCAAGTGAGGATATAATCAAGAAAATCCAAAATCTCACTTTTTAGTTTCACTATTTGTTAAAACAAACGATCGAAGATGTCAATTCTTAATTCTAAATTGAAGAAAGAAGAAATAACAAATAACTGATATGATGACCAACATATTTGTATGGTGAAAAAAATGTCAATATTCATCAGTATTAATTCGATATGAAATCGGGAACATATAAGATGACGAATTTCACCAACATTCCACTCGCCTATCTTAACAACTGCACATGTGCGTTGTCGAAACTGCATCGTATAAGTACCTGCTTGGTACACACCTTTTTGTCGAAGTTGCGTATAAACTTCGAGTTATCCGAGGCTCTGCACAACCGAAAAGGATGAATAAAAAAGGAAAACACAGGGAACAAGCTTTTACTTCGAGAAAAAACGTAACTTCGACACAACGGTGTTTGACTGTGGAACAAAAGTACTACAGTGTGAAAGCTAACTAGTAAACTATTGGAACATCCGCTAAATATACGACACCATTCCCTTTGGTAAATTTTGCATGGGTGTATTTCGTTTGCAACCTAGTGCACGTGTCTGTTTGCTGGATGCGTGATTAAGTAAATATATATATGCAGATTCTGGATTGCTCTAAGCGAGAGAAACATCTGAATTAAAAAAAAACAGCCTTTGTTGAAGGAGTCTATTAATCACATACATCCAAACGATTCCATTTATTTGCCAGATCCCGACACTTCAGGCGGCAAATTTTTATATCAACACGGGAGTTCTTTAACTGAGAAAGGTTTCTGTGAACTAGCTGTTCAAAAGCAGCTGCAGCAATCATAGAAAAAAAAGAAAACTAATTCCGTTTCTTTCTGTAATCGATCAAGAATCACTGTTCGTTTCCTCGAAGTTTGTTTTGATACAAGGGCCTATCCTGTTGTTGGTAAGATGTATCTATGCAGGTCATGTATTTTGATAATCATCGATGCATAAATATATGTTCTAAAAACACACATTCTGTTCAAGGGCCGCTTTTACAACACATTTATAACACTCACGTTACACATATGTACAGCAATGTTACGGTATATGATCACTGCGATCAATACAAACTGGTATATAATGCGATTACACGGAAGCAACCAGGGGGTAAATTTTCAATGCCACAGGATAATCATGTCAACGCTCATGCTAGGTTTAAGGTACTTGCTTTACCGCCGATGGTTTTGTAATATCACAGAACTTGTAGGTTATTAGAAATGTTGAAACTAAAGATCTTTTTGACATGATAATAAAGTATTGCAAAATACTTAAACGTATATTGTTTACACAAGAACATATTGGCAATGATAAGGCGGTAACAGATATGTTTTCAATTCAACATCTTTACATAATCGGCACAACCGTAATGCGCACATATTCGATTAAATCAGGATGGTTGGTGTACATGAATAACGTCGTATGCAGCATTTGACTATCCATACCATGTGTTTGTGACGGGTCCCGACGGTGTGGCAGGATACGGTAACCTTTTCGCGAACACCTGACATCATCACTGCTGGTATTTAACAGTGATTCCTACACATATGGCTATGAGAAAGTTTGAATCAAGCAATGGACTCTGCTTTTAAAAAAGCAAGTAGTGATTTTTTATGAGTATGAAAATGTGTTTCTTCGCTTTTATTTATGTATAAAATGAGTACTTGATCAGGTTCACAACATTCAAAATCGCAGCGCCTCATCGTTTTAGCGTTTTTGTCTACATGTGACAGAGGAATACTTAGAAGTGGTCACTATATTGAACTAACATTAGTCAAATTGATACACTGTATGTAATATGTTGTAGCAGGATCACGAGGGGTACATGGGATTGTACGCGTCCTACGTTAGGCTTTATATCATGAACCGGAGGCGAGGGGGATAAAACCTATCGAGGGAAGCATAAAAACCCATGTACCCTGAGTGATACTGCTACAACGAATTTGTCTTAATGACATGTTTTAATCTGCTATTGTAAAGGAGATTAAAAACATTCAAAATTGATAGAAAATAGCTCTTCGGTTGAGCTGAGGTTAACGTGTGCTTTGTCAAGTGACTTTTATTGGCTCCGAAAACGCGTGCTTTTTTTTATTCGAAACGGGGTATAAAGGAGTTATTCTCCCGCTGAGAAATCCACGTGCAGCTTGTTTTCTTCGTGGCGTGGTTTAAGGGATTTATTCTCCTTCTCAGAAATTTGGGATACTTAGTATTTTGACAAGATATCGTGATTCACACTCGTGTACAAGAATGAGGGACCACATCCTGCAAAATATAAACCCTTCTCATGAATCGTTTTCATCCTAAGCCCATTGTGTATTCACAAACCCACCATGAGCTTGAGACGTTTATTCTATAGATAATTCATTGATAACATATAAGTGAAAACGAATATTGAGCCAATAAGGATGCTATCCTCAGTATCCGTATCAGTATCCGTTCCTCGAGATAAATGCCTAATGACACCATTGTACTTTTCTTGACAGAAGTATATTTTTGACCTTTTTCATTTGAACTTCACAAGGATTCGAGTGTTTCGGCATGTTCTTACTAAATAGATGATCTAAAATACCCTACATCTTACGCGCGTCTATCTATGTTAGATGGATGTTCGATATTTTGTTCTTTGGAATTTACGTTCACTACGAAGTAGGAAGTATTTATAGGGTCAGCCTTGTGACTTTCTTTCCATATTGAATTTTCAATCACATTGCATTCTTTGTAAATACCCACTGTTTATCAACTGCTCTGTTTTTCCTGACAAAAGTATTGGCAAGCATGTGTGTTATACTGTTCTAAGTTAAGTCGGATCATAAGATTCTGATTTTGTGAAACCGACATCCATGTACATTACAGGGTTATGGGAATACATGATAAGGTTTCGTAATAAGTCACATAGAATTTTTTCGATACTTGCTAATCGTTGGTCACAATGTTCGTGGAGCACTTACATGGATACCACAATGCATGATACAGCTTGAGATATATATGTCTACACTTAAGACGACCATCTGCCGACACTTTATGTAATTGCCAAAGTGGATTCTCACAATCTGGATTTATTACTCGGCATCAGTTTAACGAATTGATTCAATTCCATAACAACTAAAGGTTTTGGTTTTAGCTGAGATCGCTGTGTTGTTTTTTTCGAAGATGCAATTATATTTCCAGACCAGGAAAGTCCTTCTTTCACTCATCATAATATATATGGGTATTAAGAAGAATCGGAATTATTGGGAACAGCAAAACCTTCTTGTGGTTTTGTGGTTTTAGATTAATTGTTTTGAAACTTCCCAAACCTTTCTTTAGATTAAACATGTAACATAATGTCGTTATGTCTTTAAGCTATGTTCGTGAAGTCATGAACGATGGATGACGACATTGTGGATTATTTCTCTCTATCCGGTGATGTTACATCATGCTTTCTAACTTAACAATCCTTGAAAAATCAGTAATATGCACGTGTATTCGCTGGATGTGTCTATCCTCATAATGTTAATATTGTCTTATTGGAACCATTTATACCCATGTTCATAAGGTTCACTGATAGGCAACGTTAGATGCTAATACCACCCTAGCAGGCGATGCTACGTGATACCCATTTACGCATATATGTACGCACATGTATTTCCAATGTATTTTCTATAAATAATTGGTGAAGTTGATACACAGTGCCGTGCCGTGCACAGTAAACAGGCTCATGTTCATTATCAAAAGTCGTGAAGCGGAATATTAACTATGAAACTCAATAGTATACACTGTGGATGAAATATGCTGATGCGACATAATGCCCTTAAATGCCCATCCCCATCATTTTCATTACTATGCAATTGATACAGAAAAACAAGCAAATGATCCTTTAGTTATGAGTTAATTGTTGAATGTGTTGACCAACATTTCTATAAATGTCACGGGTGATACATGGCAGATCCTGATCGTCGAAGCTGCTCCTTTCTCTGCTTATCTGAAACGAAGCCGCTGACATAACCAGAAATGAATTATTTGCAACATGAGGATAGTCACGGCTTTGTTATATCCAGTGGGGACGCGCCTGGTAGTGCCTTTGGAAACAATAATAAACAGTGTTTAGAAACTACATTGTTTTCAATAGAGAAGGTTAATTGTCATCCGCCATTGGCCTTAGGAATGAAACCATATCAGTAACAGCTAGCATGACAGCACAATAGGTGGACACTACTAAGGAGGCCTACAGTGTAGTTAAGGAGGGAGAGAACGCAGTGTAATCAAGAAAAGCCAATAAGTTGTCATCGTCATTCGAAGGAGCGGTTGAGGTGAAAAAATGAGAAAACTCATTGACATGCGTTGTGTCCTTCTTTGCCAAATTAACATGTTCGATTCAACATTGAGTATTTTGGTAGTGTAGGTGAGGAAAACCGCTATCATGGAAACAGATCTTTTTTGTTCTCGTCTCGCCTAAGAATTGTTAAGTATAATGCTAATTTGTTACAGGACAAGTTGTATTACTTTCTGATATAAACGACTTATGTATCGACACCCATCCACGTAGTTCTTGTATATGCATGTCTATGTAGACGCGTGAAGTATTTGTTTGTTTGCTCGTTTGTTATTTAACGCCGCACTCAGCAATAATCCAGGTATATGACGGAGGTCTAAATAATCGAGTGTTGCCAGACAATCAGGTGATTGACATCATGAGCATCGATGCACGCAATTGGGATACGATGACATGCATCAGCCAAGTCAGCGAGCTTGACCACAAGATCCCGTTAGTCTCTTCTTACAACAAAATCGCCACTTATGACACGCAAAGGTTGCTGTAAACTTATTCTAACCCGGATGTTCCCGAGTGATGCGTGAATTAAGAGTTATTTAGCAGGCAGTTACAGCTGTCTCTACCTTTGGGTCTTTCCGTACTTGATTCTGTGATATGATATCTGGTTTTGTCCATATGTCTACGTAAATCGCCCGTTTTGCGACATTGCACATGGCCTTGTGATATGACATGGCTATATGGATTGAAGTAAAAGTGAGATGTAACAGCTTTACAAGCAAGCGCGAGGTGCTGAGATCGTATCCTGGTAGTGACCAGGTTGTTCTTCACGCTCCTGACCAACAACGTTTACAGGTCTTTTCAGTGTTGTCATTACCCCTAGTGTACAGCACATTCACCCTGTGCACTCAAAGGAACTAATTCATCCAATGGTGCATACATCCGAAACACAAGTGGCAAAAGGTGTGGTGTCACCCTGGGCACGTGACTTAGTTCAAGTATGCCTCTGTTCTGTTAAGCAGGGAATGGGTACGTTGTGCAGCTGTGAGCACGTTATAGAAACACTATTGAGGAGATGATTAAATGTGACCCACCATGAGAAAAGTGACCTTATGGGTGCTAGGATACAGTTGACGTCAACTTACGTCCGTATAAATGACCACGTGTGCGGACTGTACACAAGTATCCTATTTCTCGCTCAACTGTTTATGATGTAACAAAACCCCTTTCAAAACATTTCAGCATACATGTCTACCTTCAATTGACATTATATTTAAAACTACAACCATTACATTATACACACACGTATAGGTCTGAAAAGTGGACTTTGCAGAGAATGAGTCCAAATGTTTGATGCCATACAACTCAGTCATATAAATGAATTGAACCATATGCATTGTAATTTTATGATCTTAAGATACCGTAGATTTAACATATACTGAACAACAAAAGTTCCTGTAACATTGAATAAGATTTAATGCAAAGTTATGTTTTTACCAAAACTGAAACAATTTCGGTTTGCAACAGATAAAAGACTCCTGTAAGTGTTCAAATGGTTTAATTTGCCATACTGACTTCGGAAAATGCGTGATTTCATAACAAAAAAAACATGAACATGCCAAAATGTCAATTTACAAATCAATAGCGTGTGTATCCATCTCTGGTTGCGATGCAAGCAACACATCTTCGTCTCATGGAATGGACCAGGCGTCGCACAAAGTCCTGTGGGATATCTGTCCATATCTGCTGGAGCATGTTCCGAAGTTCCTATAGTGTCTGTAGAACACGTGGTTGACGTCGAAGGCGCCGATCCATCTCATCCCACATGTGCTCGTTTGGTGAGAGATCAGGGGAGCGAACCGGCAAGGGGATGACATTCACCTTATTTTGTTGAAGAGACTCCTGAACAAGTCGAGCAATATGAGGCCGGGCGTTGTCATGTTGAAAGGGTCCTCTGTCTTGCTGTAAACCCACCCAATACCATAACGCTGCCGCCCCCGAACAGACCTTCTTCCATGACACAATGATTGACGTGACGTTCACTTCGACGTCGGTACAATTGAATCCGTCCATCGCTGTGGCTGATGTGAAAACGAGACTCGTCAGTGAATAGAACTTGTCCCCACTGCATGGCCGTCCAGCGTAGACGCTGTCTACACCACTGTAGACGTGCTGGGTCTTCTGGCGACAATCCCTGCACATCTGAGGCGACGACGTACGGTTTGTGAAGATGTTCGTCGAAGGCCAGAGATGCTTCTTGCAGTCACTGTTGCTTGCTGGAATCGATTTCGTAGGTTTGTTGTTCGAATCCAGTTGTCTTGTCGATTATTGGTTACGCGTGGCCTGCCACTTCGAGGATAGTCTCTGACTGCATTCGCCTGTTGCCAACGTTGCCATAAACACCAAATGGTGTTTCTGTGGACGTTAAATTGTCTTGCAACATCACGTTGACTCGATCCTGCTTCAAGCATACCAATGGCTCATTTTCGGACAGACGTGGCATTGCGTAATATTGATTTATTGCGTAATTTTGTTGTTTTTCTGAGTGGTTGTTGTCAGCACGATGCTAAACAATGCATATGGAATCCCGTTAACTCACGTGTTTTTATACCCATTCTTGGGTAGTGAAATGCATCGGGCTTGCATAAAAGTCAACTTTTGCATGAAATGCATGCTTTTCTGTAGCAGTTGCGGTTTTGTGACTTGATTCCATACATGTACTACAATATTGAAAACCAAACTTTACAAAAATACACTAAAATATTGGTGTCACAGGAACTTTTGTTGTTCAGGATATATTAAGAAGTCAAAATGTGATTTTTCACGCAGAAGGTCCCTTTTCTAATGGTTGGTCGCAGAGTCAACAATAACTACATAAACATACATCGACGTTATGCATATGACGTATATGTACGAAATGAATAGGTCCCTTGGAGAAATGCCGGCAACATATACATAAGGTGGCTAGGTGAATTGTGCAGTCAGGCTCGATGACTGGTCAATCTGCGTGCCAACGTACCCCGGCTGTATGGGATGGTGAACATTATATCAATCACTGGTTTGCGATCCAGGTCGTCACCATATTTAGCGCCAATTATAAAAAACTTAATATATAAATTATACATGCACACATTAAAGTGCAATGGGCAAAACGGGCTTTTCAATATGGTTGCAATGTGTAAAATAATGTTTTGGTCGGAATTATGGCTACGACGGACGGCGGACGACGGACGACGGACAACGGACGACGGACGACGGAACATATTTAAGGTACCGATTAGATTCTATTCGGGTCACTTCAGTTACAAAGTTAATAGTCATCATTTGTTTATCATGAGGGACCTACGGCCTATAATATACTGGTAGTTGTTAAATGAATTGATTAATCTCCACAGGGAGCACTGTATGAAAGCACCATGAGGCCACAAATAATCGGCTGATGTTTCGTGATGAGCGCGTCTTGCTACGGCTCATGGTCTCATGAATTTACCAATGCATTTCATTTTTTTGTTTTCATTAATTTTTAATTGCCCAAATCGTTGTCTTTGCACGGTCTGCATTCAAAGACTTTCTAAAACGTCTATGTTTTGAAATACAAATAAGTACGACCATTTTCATCACAAGGTAACATTGTGTTCTTTTAATATCATAGTATGGCATATGCATGACAAGCACTTGCGTGTATCACCCCCCAAAATACTCATTAGGTACTAATACCGGCGACTACTTGCAAATTATTTATATTTGCAACAAAAAAGCAAAACTTCGTTTACACAACTCTGATTACTATGATGTTCCGCTACAGTTTAGATATGTTTGATGACCGCCGTGTATTAAAAGGTGTAAAACGTATTGCATCTTCTGTCAATTTTATAGAAACGTGCATTAAATGGTATCATCCAACGTATTGTAAGGAATCTTCAGTATGTTAATGAAGAGCAAATACATCTTAACACCAAACGATAGCCCATCATGACATTAATAGTTTAACAACGTGTGGACAAATTGCTCCTTAAAAGACACGCATGTGGCTGCCGTCAATTTATCGGACTACTTTACTCTCATTGGTGGCATGAAATGAATCCAAATGCAAACACATTGCTTGTGCTATTGACTAAACATCGAGTGATAGCGGGACGAGAGGTCCGCTCTCACTAAGGCTGTGGCGTCAATACAAGTCCGGTATTGATGCCTTGTATGGATGGAGATGAAACAGTACCATAACTGGGTACCTTTCCCCAACGACTTCACGGGACTATATATAGAGTAACTAACATCGATGCCACCAGTGTTGTTCCCCGAGGGTAAAGGGATGAAAAAGTGGATCCTACGATGTTTCCGGCTGTTTTCTGTAACGTTGGTTTATTAATGAGGAGGTGTGTAGACTTGGATAAGTTCTTAGTTCGCCAAATGGTTAAAGGAAAGAGTTGCTATATGACATCAAATCATGCACAGGTTGTGGTGTGATTAGAAATATCAAAATTGCTGTCATAATTTGAGAGTGACATTACCTCCCGTCATCTATCAATCTTTCACGGGATATAGTTATACGCTGTACTGAGAATTACATCCTTGTGTAGCATATACACACCGTGGGAAAAAATACATAACTTCACCACACTGTAGTAGGTGACTGTCAATGGCTCTTTGTGTCTGAAATACCAGCGCAGCCATCTGTACCTTAAGAAAATCTAGCCTGCCACGCGAGCAGACAGGTTGTGGCCTACTTGAGATCCCACTACCAATCAACTCCGAACACACCCCACCTGTGCCGGTATCTCCGCCAGCACGTCCACATATATGCGCTGTCTCCGAGAGACAATGAAGGTGAGTTTCTTATCATCAACATTCAGAACGATCTGTGTCTTTGTCAAGTAGAGGAACCTGAAATTGTATGTTCATCATGTAGCGTTGTGCAACACACTGTACTTTGACCGTGTGGTTTACGTTCCTGTAGAAAGGTAAAGGGAATGAACAAAGGTAGGTGTAGTCTTTGCTGACTTGTATAAACTATTCGGTCTTTTGTTATGCTTGAAACTTCCACTAAACATTCGAACAAAGTATATATAATACCGAGTACATATTGCTGTATGATCAGCTACGTTCATATCACTTGTGTATGTATGATCTAGATGACTAGTCAGTAGTCCGTGGATGTGAGGCGTTGTTTGTACCACTCAACTTCCTCTTTGTATTGTGGCGGATGGGTCAAACTACATACAACAGGAAAGTATAAATTGCAGCAGTTTAGGGTTAAGCATAGCTTGGACTGATCCACAACAAAGAAGATGATTGAAAGGCTGTGAAATATCATTCAGGCATGACATTGAATGTGGTATGTAGCATTTGTTCTAGAACATACGTGCCATCAAAATACAAGTGACCTGCAACATGCCTCGCGCTTGTAATCAATACTAACAAACAGACTCTATCGACCAACATGAGTCTTACCTCGTAACCGATTGATTGTAGGCATTGTAGAGCAGATTGCATATGTAGTGTCAACACAGATGTACAATGAGAGAGTAGCCAACGGAGAACACGTAGAAGCCTATTTATTGGATATGTTATTAAGTAAAAGCGTAAATAGATTCAGGTAATATCAAAGATCTAATCAAATCGATGTGGGTGAACAGATACAGAACAGGTTTCAAACTTCTTGGTGTGTGTATACAAGGCATAGATGTTTGTTTGCACTTGATGTAAGCAGTTTAGGTATTGATTTAGTTAAACAAAGCGTACGTAAGACTGAAGGTGGATGAAATACAAAGTTTTGAAACAGATAATCAATTATGAATTACAGACAGATATTGAATATTTACCATGTGCATCAACATGCACAGTCGTAATACATTTCAAGTAAATATGAAACACTACTCAAACTTCCATTATAAAAACACAAGCCTGAAGTTATTCTCTAACATTACCAGACTGTATTGCTTTCATGTAAACAGAAATGTTCTACTCACATGGGTTTTAGTTTGCGAGCGGTAGGGTCGTTGGAATACCGTTTTATTATTAAGGTAGGTCTGCCTAGTAATGAGAAATATATTACGATATTGAAGAATTTTAAGATATTTTCCGTTCTCCATCACCAAAACAAGAATTCCAGTGTGTTCGTGAAGGTGCACGTTCATTGTCATTAGCACCTGCTATTAAACGTATCGAGGTGAGAATGTAATTTAAGCAAAATCCTTACTTTAACCTAGGCTAGACTTGAACAAATAAATAATCTAATTACACTCTGATGAATTTTGAAACCAGACCACCAGCTTCCTAATTAAGTTGATGCAGTCCATATGTGTTTGTGTGCTAGACGGCTGAAGGAGATGGGGTTGGGTGAGGTGTGCGGGTGGTGGTGGGAGTCAACCTTATTTGTTGCTTATTGTCTGTTGAAGTACGGCTTATTCAAAACCTGTGGAGGTAAATCATTATTTGTCGAGAACACATTTCCCTGTTACTTACTTCCACATTTACTGACATACATGGTAGTTGGTGAATGTTCGTGTGAAGTAAACCTACGCATCAATAACCGAACATTTAGTGTCCCTTAATACGCCCTATGTATACACTCCCCAAACATATGTTGCTGGCATCACAAACAACCAGTTGTGTTTCGAATCCAGGTGTTTCTCCGTTAGTTTTTTCCGGCATAAATAATCTCTCTGACAGATGTTCATGGCTGATTTCTCGCACTGTTCCAAGAATGTAAACACGTCTAAATGATCCTTGAGAACACCAGGGATACTTTTGACGAAATGTCAGCCTCCTTTGATGTAATTTTGGTCCCGTCTCCATACAGTCTTCCAAGATCAGAGCGTGTCAAGATAACCTAAATACCGTATACCCAAGTTACATGAAGCTTCATAGTTGCATGCAATTGAACTACAAAGCTACATTCGAGACGTAAAGTTCACCGCTCCGTGTTGGTGTGAGCACACGTAGATTGACGGTTGAATCAATGCGCCAATACGCACTTGTATAATCTGGATGTGCGTGTGGCAGGTATACCATATCTGAGAACTGCTGGAAGGTTATTAAGGTTCACAGAACCTGTCACTGAGTCACGAAACCATGCCATCTCTTGACAGTAGCAGTATTAAACATAACAGATCAAAGGTATAGGCCATATATTTACGACATAAAGAGTAATTCAGTATTGTCTGCACCAGAAGTAAGTAAACTACTTGTACATCAGGTTTCCGTCGTTAAGCGAACATACTGTCTTCAGTCATGCAAAGCGAATGTCATTGTGTAGTAAATACAACTCATACAGTTCTTTTGTATGGCGCATAAATATATATGTTTAACTTGCATTTCGACAGACTAACATGTAGTCTATGAGATTTTATA
Source organism: Haliotis rufescens (assembly GCF_023055435.1). NCBI lineage: Eukaryota > Metazoa > Mollusca > Gastropoda > Lepetellida > Haliotidae > Haliotis > Haliotis rufescens. The sequence goes on from NW_025963813.1 coordinate 19,795,799, forward strand.
TTGCACAATACTCTTTTCTCCTCTAAAATTAAAACAAATGATTTTCCTGATATTGTGAAATAGAGCTAGCATGAGCTAGACTTGCTTTTGTATATATATCTAGATTGGTCTTATTCATAAAAAAAATATATTCCAAAGTCATGATGCAGGAAGGACAAGCATTTCCATTGCAGACAGAAAAAAATAATATTTGATCTATGTGGAACGTAATGTTCGTGGATCTCATTCTCTCGGGTGTATGTGAATTTGTTGAAACCGTTAATGCTTGAAATCAACAGCTAAATCAGAGATTCGTTAATTATGAACGAGTAACGGCAGTCACCACAAGAACATTAGCTGTGGACTTCCTCTTTATAATGGAATAATTATGGCTTAATGTGATCAGCCAAAAACCTTTACAAATTCATATTTGATGGGTTTACAAAATGAGATACCGTTTTGCCTGGTGATAAATATGAAGGCATCTGTTTTATGAATCTCGTTTTGGGACATACTACACGGGACCAAAAACCGGATTTTACACCTATGAAACAAACGCAAATGCAGGCGGAAATGCATGCACTTACAACATTTGCGTATGATATGAACTAACTTTGGGCGGTTATTTCATATAAAGTTTCGCCTTTGAAACACATTATCAGTTATGAGACATATTTACTACCGTATACACAAGGACCATTGTCGAGAAAGCTATGACCGGATTTGCAGAACGTTTGTCATAGGTTCGATAATTTCTAACTTTTTCCAAAACAAATCTTGGGAGAGGAAAAATGTGTAAATGTGTAAATTCACAAGAACGCAATGAGAAAAACTCCATACGTATTCAATAATCAGATACTCCCCGACTGATGATGATCCCACATTGACGTAAGATTATGAAAATCCTTTCATCCCATATTTATAACATAACTATTTATGATGTAAATATTTTCTAATACATTTTGCATATGCGACTTTATTTACTGTGTTCCATCATTTTGGTAATAAAAGGCAGTTTTGCTTCTGTTTAGTCGAATTCTGATAATGGATTTGTACCAGATGTTCATCGTTATTGACACTTAGCTCCCATCTATACGACTTTCTCAAGTAAATCTCAAGTAAATGTAATCCTGAATTGATTATTGGACTCAGCATAATGATTGTAGACCCTCTCCTTTCTGTCTTTATAAGGGTGCGTTTTCCGTACTTTTCATTCGCAGAAGAATGCGTCATGTATCATCGTAGGGAAAGCTATCTGACATATATGTACCTCTTTCTTGACAGCTTATAAAACTTAATCATTCACTCTGTAAAAAATGGGTTTTGTTATGAACATCCATTTGAATATATAGCCTCATGACGCTTGTGATAAAACCCAACGATGTCAAATAATGCAATATTGATATTGTTCAAATCGGGTCGAAGTGTATTATAAACAAAAACAATGTCTCATATATCTAGAGGAAACAGGATTAAAGTGACGAACACATATATTTAACTCGTGGCTTAAAGAATATTATGACTGTCTAGCCATGTTGCGCTCTCGACAAATTTCATCATGAATAAAGACGTTAAAAGATTGTACTTGTTGTTACCCTGTCTGGCGCTCGGCATTAAGGGGCTAAAACAAGGACTGGTCGGCTCGGAGTCAGTATACTGTGTCTGAGTGGGGTATTCATGTTAAACTTCGGCATGGTATCTCAGTGAGCTAGCACTATAAATCGGCACCAGTCCGGACTAGTACAAGCAGCCACACAAACACACGCACGTACATGCACGTCGCTATATAAGTGCAATAATCTTGGACGCGACGTTAAACCCAATTTCACCCCACCACCTCATCATGAATAAAAGTCTCATTTTGTGTAAATACATAGTGAGCGAGACGACTGGTTACAGAGATACAAGTATGAATGTGCCTAATGCATTGACGAAGGTTCATTTCGTGTTAAGGGCATATCTAGTATTGCTAAAAGTACTTAACAGCAATGTCAGACATTGATATTCATTTCATTACAGGTCAATTAAATCAAGCATAAGTCACGAGTGAAATGTTGATCGTTGTGTGATACCATGTAATTCTTTGAGTGACCAGACACATATTCCTATTTTGATAATATCGTCCAATCCAAACACTTTTAGATATTACGTTCTTAATTCTCTGAAAATTGTATCATATTGCTTTGAAACATGGACGCCCTTGGTGTTGATGTTGTAACATTGCAGAGCAAGGTACACAAGGCAAATTCTTGGCATGTTTTTATCATGAAATATTTAACAATATTTAACATTCGTACTCTAAATAATTCTAAACAAGTGAAGGATACAAACATATTTAGGGATCGAAACGCGTTCAAATTCATAAACGTGTAACCCCTCGTCATGTGTTACGAATTACCTAATTAGATCCTTGACGATGCCGCAAGACAATAACGAGTTCACGCTGGTATATTACTGAACCATTCAAATATATGCCAATGTTTATCCATATCGTAATCTTTCAATTATCCATGACCGCACATTTTGCAGTGTATGAATCATAAAATAAATCTAAACCCGGTCATTCCCGATTGCAAGGTACTGAAATCTGTGCACAGCATATACGATTATTGCACATACAAAACATTTTATGAGACCGATGACCATATTTACACGCCTCTGTGATGAAATAGTGCTTTAATAGTCTTTTGAATGCTCTTATGTTTAAAGACTCGTCAGTAGATTTGGCTGCCAGATGGTACGTTTATTTCAAACGTGATATAGATTACACTTTCCTAGCATGCATACATTTGGGAAATACTGTTCCTTCGTGTGGTGGCTAATGACGTGAGCTGGGCAGTTCAAAGGTAAATGTAGTTTTGTCACTATATGGATAGTAACAAAATATATACAAACATGGACGCGCACATTGACGCCAGTATAGACCTACCACTGGACAAAAGGCTAAAGATATGTTCACACATTCGCTGAGATACCAACTGTATTTTGCCAGACCGGACAAATTATAATGTGCCATTTCTTTGCTTACGAAGTAATGAAAAGCTAGCACGCTGACATATACTACTATACCATGCACAGTGTACACAATACGACAGAGACCAGAGCTGTATGTTCAGTTATGATGCCGTGTGTGCCCTTTAGTCCAGATTTGATTGAACGGATGTCTGGACTTAATGATAACTTGTCTGTTATTAACTAGTATTGATTTATACCAAAGACTCGTGCAGGTCGGCGTATAAGGTAATTGATTTTGTTTCCTTTGTACTGCTCAAGCATATCTTGACTGCAAGCATGTGAATTTTCATTGGTCATGAGTCCCGACCTCCAGTATGACCTGAAGCGATGGGGATTGATATAATGATCATATAACTGAATGGGCCAGATTTACACATGAACTTTTGACCACATTCTGTCCCACACTGAGTGAGTTTCTGAAATTGCTTTTATGCGGCTGTAAACACTATTTCATTTATATCATGGCGTGTAAAGTTGATGTCAAAGAAACGTTAGACATAAGTTTGAAAAATCAAACAGCTGCATCGCAACATATGGACATGATGTTTGTTGATATAGTACAATGGGTTTCCTACAGATATGGGTAACATGTATTTAAATAACTACTTCAATAAGCATCTAACATGCTCCCTTCATGGACACAACATGGACATTAAAAAAGCAGTGTTGATTAAACGCACTATCAAACTATTGACAGGTAATAGTTGTCATAAATTAAAAGTGATTTGAAAAATATGCATAATAAAATATTTCAAAACAATTGCAGGAACACTTAGATACCATTTGATCACTCGTGTTTGAGTATTAGTGTACGTCGTGGGTCTATAGTAGTGCTGTAATGTCGCGGAAAGGTCTTAAATGTGATTCAGGAAACACCATTGAAGCAACATCAGATAGGGTGGAAAACTAAGTGGAATCATAATGCGTACGGATTGCAGTATTTGATTTTCTCTGACATGCATGCCTGAATGTCACAGGGAATATTGTTTTACATCACAATTAACAATGACAGAACTATAATCTGTGTGTAAAAGAAATAGTAAATAGTTATGATGGCTTTGTGATCATATAATCTGTCAAGTCAAAGATACAATCACCCGATTCTCGAATACCCAAACACATGAAAAAAATTGCTATGTGAGAAACATTCTTTCCTTGAATCTTTACAGTGATGTACTTAGAAATATGTGTACATAAAAATCTTCACATATATATTACACGCATGAAAGTCCTTGATATTGCTACTATATTACAAAATAAATGCAGATGAAAAAAATCTTCCATGATTAATTAATGACGTTTGGCGTCCGCCACGTTTATCATTAACAGTATTATATAGCATTAATGATAACACCTTCCTGCCACGCTTCCACCGAAACATGTCAATCATGCATTGGGCCAGCTCTTCTATGTGGAACTCCCACTGGGGGAGAACGCCTCACGGTGTGGAAGCATGGCGATGTCGTCGCATACCGTGTTAGTGACGCTGTTAACTCGGCGTCTGGAAATTAGATCCCTTGAAGCCGTCAGATTGACATTAATCATGTTATATTGTGGCATGCTTCTTTGCATACTTTACGCTCAGTGGGATGTCATATCTTTAGCTTTGCTCCGTGACGAGCTTGTTTGATGGAAGATGGAATACAGGGCATTTACTCGCGACCCGTGTATCATGTGTGGAAGACAAGAGACAGTGGGTGAACCATTCAATGCAGCTGATAACGCAGGTCCAGAATGTATAACGATAATATTCCAATCAATCTAGACTGGGTAACCACACGTATTAGATATATGGAAAATATCTATCATATCAGCATTGTAAATAATTTCATACACAGTAGTGTAAATCCATGGTATTTAAACTTCGTCAATTGTGTTAATATGCATTAGCAGTTATACTTATACAGCCATTATACTTTATCATAAGCAATCCACACAATTCCGCATGATGCATATATGCTTCTTTCTTGTATCAATCATATTCCCGAATCAAGGGCGTAAACAGATAGTTTCCAAATGTTTTCTTGTTTTCATGTTTAATCAAGGTGAACACATGATTTGATTACTTCGCGAGGTAAGACCAATTTTATAATTATAAAGATCTCGACTTTGTTTAAAGCAAATGCAAAGGTTATGAGGGGTCGAATCCGATTGGTCAAAAGGAGGGACAAGAAGGGGTATAACTCGATATCGACACTGGTTGCGCTACGATCGAGCCACACAATTCCAGCCTTTAACAGTCAGTTAAATCCCTTGCCTCGGGAAGATGTTGATCAAATGGTGAATTCTATTAGTGCTTTATTCTTCAGCTTTTTGAGATTTATGCACTTAAAACTGATGAATGTTATACGTATCCGAATTGAGCCGTATTCGCATCTACATATTTGGAGCGATGAACGGTTGACCCAGCGACCGAGGGTACCGCACTAGGAGTTGCTGCTTCGAACGACGTAGTTGGTGCAGACTCTAACATTTAATCATTCCTTTATCACGTGTACAGTTCATTAACCAATCTCAGTCTTTAGGACTTATCGAGTCGTTTAATTGAATGTTCACCAAACGATCGTATATTATTAACGCTAGGCCATCTAACGGAAATATTTCCATATTAATGATTTAGGCAAGTGTGCAAGAAACGAGTGAGTTCTCCAAGTACAGGTGGTAGTCGATCTACTCACTGACAGCGGACATGCAAGCTCCACGAGGATCATTATTGGGAAGACTCTATAGAATTTAACCAGCCCTCTCCAAACAAATGACTATTAACCCCCCAGTAAACACCAATTTCCGATCCTGTTTGAATTCCAGTTGAAATACTGTGAATCAACATTAAACTGCTAATCTCCTTATAGATTTGGAATCGGAGTATCTTTTTTGGCGGAATATCTGTGTATATATTTGGTCCAATATCCTTTGAAACTTAAATCTGGCAGATAACACCACGCGTAAAAGTCAGACACTTTTTCATAAAGACCTATAACATCACGCTATATAGACATCGTTATTAACCTCATATTAGAAAGCAGAATTAAAGTAAAATACACTTTCATTAACGTCATAATATCCATCTAATATCACTATAGATATTACAATAAACATCATATTCGACGTCAGAAATGACATCGCGACTGAAGTCATAACACTCATTGTAATAAAATGTAACGAAATCAAAATGCAGCAGTGTAGCAATCTTCACACATACACTGACAGGCAAAAGAAACGTCACTTCTAAAAATACTGATAACTTAACAGACTCTGGCAGTTACATGTTCTGTGGTCAATAAACTCATTTATCGTTCTACTGCTTCTTTTTGTTGCCTTAAAGTCCATTGAACAATTTAGTTTAAAATGGAGTGCTTTGACCAAACGCAGCCTACAAAAGTGCAGTGGGTCTCAGTTGCGGAAAAGTCTTGTCAAAAACATGATGCACGTGCATATCGTGGATTGTATGGGTATAAAATACACCCAAAACTGTTAAGCTGGCTTTCGTTATTTCGAGTCATCAGCCATGCGAAGATTATCAGGAAATGAGAGACAACAAGCGATCGGAAGACTGCAAGCATGCCAGAGTGCACATGCATTCAATGTCAACGTCAGAACGATATATCGTTTGCAACATCGCCACAACACCACCAACACCACCGTCCTAGAGTCACTACTCCCAGACAAGATCGGTTCATGATACGCCAACATCTGCAGAACCGATTCCGAATGGCCAATGAAACAGCTCGGCAAACTATTGGCAACCACCAGCGTGCCATCAGTGATCGTACAGTCCGATGTCGCCTAACTGCCAACAACATCTCGTGCCACCGTCCTGCTCGTCTACCCAACCTGAGAGATCGTCACCGACAGGCCCGACTGCAATGGGCCAGGCAGCAACAAATTGGCGTCAACAGCAATGGAGAAGAATCATCTTCACTGATGAAAGTCGCTACTGTCTTTCAACGGTTGATGGCAGGATCTGGCAGAGGAGGGGCGAACGTTATGCTGATGCTTGTGTTATGGAACGAGAACTGTGGGGCGGCCCAAGCATCATGGTTTGGGGTGGAATCGGATTGAACCAGAGAGTGGGACCTGTGGTCTTTCAGAATATTGGTCCAGGCAGGGGTAATGGCATCACAGCTCTCCGCTACATTGACAAAGTCCTCAGACCCCATATCGTGCCTTTTTTTGCCCGTCATCAAAACCACACCTTTCAGCAAGAAAACGCCCGTCCCCACATTGCCAGAGTCACCAGGGACTTCTTCCAGCAGAACAACATCCAAATCATGCCTTGGTCTGCCCTCAGTCCGGATTTGAATCCCATTGAACACTTGTGGGGTGAGATCCAACGCCGACTCAACGACGTACGCCCAAGGCCGACAACTGCAGCAGAACTGCGTGTAGCGTTCCTGAGGATATGGGCCCATATCCCAATGGCCTTCATCAACAGGCTAGTCCACTCCATGTACAGGAGATGTGTGGCTGTAGTCAACGCCCGTGGTCGCCACACCAGGTACTGATTTTGAAACCCCCAGCTGGTGCCTCTTCTGGTGCCTCCCCAAATTCACAATTCGAAAAAACATTCCCCAGTCTGTTAATTTCATCTGGGTCAAACACTGACTTTCTCCGATGTCTTTACTTACATATATAAACATTTGAAAATAAAGATATTTATATGATACATCCACATGACGTTTCTTTTGCCTTTCAGTGTACGTACAATAAGCGTCAAAATAGACGTTGTGTGAAAACAGACTCATCTTTAATTGTATTATCTGTTTTTCTCCTAGATCTCAACACGTTTTCTTACATTTCTTTGGATTTGTGATTTCTGTCCAAGGACCTGTCCAAGGGCATCACTGTTTATCGTTATCTTCCTTTAACAGCGTCATGGCTTAAATACAGATCAAACAGCCTGAGGATTAATGGTGACGGATTTACATTTTATTACAATGTTTTATCTCTAAATCCATAGCGCTTGTTTCGATTTTCTGTTTTATAGCTGTATTTATCCCAACGCAGGCGAAATAATGTAGAATGATCATGCAGCGTTCGTTTTAAAGTACGTTTATGTAGCTTATTTTGTACCGGAAGCAATTGGAAAATAATGATTAATTCCCTTTGTAGATTGTTTCAAGAAATCAATATGTTTACAATTTCCCATCACTAACAGAGCCATATCAACAATTTGCATGAATATTTCAAATTGTTTTCATCGTATTTAACAACGTTACATGGTCTTTCAGAAGTTACAGTTAACGCTGCAGTGTATTGGAATTACTCACTGACCCTTTAGAGGCCAGGACATGGATCCGTTACCGGAACGTCATGTTCAAACAGCATCTTTATAGTTTGCGCAGTTGTATTCCGTTGTATGGCTTTGTTTGTTGTTTAACGCCACACTCAGCCATATGATGGTGGTCTGTAAATAATCTTGTCTGGACCTGACAATCCAATGATTGACATCACGAGCATCGATCTACGCAATTGGGGTACGATGGTATGCTTTCAACTTAGTGAGCGGGCCTGACCACCCGATTCAGTTAGTCGCCTCTTACGACAGGCATAGTCGCCTTTTACGGTAAGCATTGCAATTGGTTGCTGAAGACCTATTCTAACCATGACCTTCACGGCTAAGTTCTATTGCTACTAACATGTAGCTACTGTCTAGGATAAGGCACCCCTACATGAACTGTTACCTGTATACCAAACGTTTGAATTGAAAGCAGTTGAGTATCAGTTTTCAGGAACATTTTGTAAGCTTACTGTTGATATGTCTTCGCCCTCGAAAAGAAATTTCTGAGACAAAGACAGAAACATCACAGTTTACATCCTAAGCTAAAGAGTACCGAGACGCGGAGTTTGATTGATCACCAACTTTGCTGTGGCTAAAGCGATGGTTGTGAACAGATTTCATCGACACTCTGAACCTAGTTAACGGGCAAAGAATGTCAAATTATCTGGGAGCACGAGACTTAGTCCGAGAATCCTCTCCAACAATCTATCACCAATGATTAGGCTACCGTTTTAAAGTCTGTATGAAATGCCTTTGGTCACCTTAAGGTCTGAGTAAATACCAATCAACCATCACCTTAAGACATTTATTCAAAGTTTTTCGATTTGCGGAAATGGAAAGATCATCCCCGGAAGTGAAATGTGCTCGATTTGTGTGTAAAAGTGGTATTACAGCGTGTCGCTGCAGCCAAGGTTTACACACTCTGTGTGTCTTTATCACGGACCGGTCGGGACGTGCACGTCGCCGAGCTGCGTAATATCTGCTCAGCGTTTGCACCAGCGTCTGTTGCTGTAGGCTGATCCTTCTATTTAAATTGCACAGGGATGTAATATCCTGTCCAGAGATAGTCACAAGACTGCCCTCAAGAAGCCCACAACTTGCTTTCTGTGCGGTATTTTATTTAGCTATTTTTTAAAATGATTTTAGTTTGTGAAACAAAGGAAAAACCTATTTGTCAATAACTAATAATTCTTTGAATATACTATTATAATGAGTGAGTGAGTGAGTTGGGTTTAACGCCGCTTTTAACAGTATTCCAGTCATATCACGGCGTGTAAGCTTAATGTGAGAGGAGAGCCCGAAGTGATGCAGGTCTCAGACGTTTACCACTTCGGTGAAACCCGCGAGCACGAGTATGGTGCTGACAAACCTAGAAACATAATCGGGGCGAACCGGGATTCGAACCCACACTCATAGGTTCCCGAACGCAACTCTGCACAGCGAATCGCGTCGCCTCAGACGACTAGGCCACCCGTGCCCCATATACTAGTATATATTTAATAGTTTGAATATGTGTACGCACAGTTTTCGATGTGTTTGATACAAATTATGTATAAGTAATCACTCGTTGAAAACACCTGATGTTTGTATGTATTCTCAGGTACTCATCAGTGAGAGTAATGTCACGTAGTTATCACATGCAGATATGGAGAATCTGAATGTGTGTGTTCCTAACTTTGTATCAGTGAGAGTAATGTCACGTATTCATCACATGCAGATATGAAGAATCTGAATGTGTGTGTTCCTAACTTTGAATCAATGAGAGTAAGTCACGTAGTTATCACATGTCGGTATGGAGAATCTGAATGTGTGCGTAGGTTCCTAGCTTCGTATCAGCGAGAGTAATGTCGTATATTTGTCACTAGCAGGTATGATGTATTTGCATGTGTGTAGAGTATGTTCGATATTAGCTACGTATCAGCGAGAGTAATATCACGTATTTGTAACGTGCTGGTATGGAGTATCTGAATGTGTGAGTGTCTTCAGGATGATGATATGACGCTGACTAAAAGGTTTCAGAAGAGTTTGACATCATGAACCATCGTGGTTTGCTGTACATATAGCAATGCAGAGCGCTCCACCAGAAACATGCAGATTGCTATCATGATACATATTTGAAAGTTAGATAACCTATATCCATAGTGTAACCCTCCCTGTATAAGCCATGTTAACTTTGATAGAGAAAAGGTAAGAGGGAATTGAAATGAGCATTTCCGATCAACACTTACATGACACAAGGAATTGCTCATTTTAGAGACTAATATCAGCAGTACCCAGTCCATTTAACTGTAATACAGACGCGAGGCGTCTCAAAACTGTTTAACGGGGTACTGTTGGTTCATGTGACGGTATCATGTGCGTACTGTCTTAAACAAACCATTAGTTTTAATTATTGAGTACGCTGAGACGTATTGCTACTGTAGTTCTTGTAACGTTACAAGCAATTGTTTCAGTACAGGAATAGCTTCGTCTTATTATGTTCCATCTTCTTGAAAAGTAATTTTGACTAATGATTTTTACCACGACAACGTACTCTCCTCAACACCTATATGGCTATGTTGACTAAGAATAGTGTTTGCCCTTGGGATGCCCGCCGGCGAACGTCGCTATGAAATAATCAAATATAGCCTGAACATGTAGTGACTACAGGGAAACGGGATATTTGCTTTCTTCAAACTACTTAAAATCAGCCTTATTTTCCAGCAGCCTTAAAGTCCTATACTGCAACAAATATACAAAACAATTATTTCAGTTATTATTACGCTATTACTATCATTTGGATAATTTGGAAAGTGTTTATTTATAATTAAAATTATGTTACCCTTCAAAGACGATTTCTGGATACAATACGAGATATATGCATTTACTTTTCTCTGTATTTCTTCATGCATCGTCAGCGTTAAATCAATGATGCTGTGAACAATGTAGCACATGACGGCATTATGTGCATTCCTGAGAGATTCCCCATAAGTGATGAGCTGTCTCGTGAAACTTAACAACCTAATGCATGCCCTACACTACAGCTAGATGAGCACTCTGTCGTTGATTGCCATACACGTGGCAATTATCAACACTTTAAAGTCGTTATCAGATATTCAAAGCATGAGAACTCGACAAACGTATGAAACCAAATGTTGCTTTCAGATAACTCACTACACGAGAGACATCTCTATGCTGTGTTTCCGTCTGCACATTTCACACGCCATCGTGAGTTCTGATGGAGGGACATTGATCTAACATTTTAAGTTTGTTGTCTCAGACGAAGAAGAGCAATCCCTTCGTCAGCATTCCAAATGTACTTAGGTTTTGTTAGGCGTGGTATATTCACGCTGTTACTTTCATCATAGCAGGACCATGCTGCGAAGATACATATCACCTAGTATCACCCAAACAGCTCCCGTATAATACTCCCTGTAGCGTCTGATACTGGTGTTGAAGAAGTAAAATGCTTATCGCGTGACAGGGAAGGCGGGTTGTGTTGTTTGCCGCTTCACCGACATATTTACATAGCGATTATATTTAGATCTAAACATATAAAATCAGTTCGTATCATTCTCATAAAATAAGAAACCGCAGTATATTGATCAATTTGCCAAATAATTTTTTGTTATCATATACATGCACTCCAACAGTATTCAGTATGTCATATACATGTACTTCGTTTCTATCCCAGTCTAGGAAATACACTGTAGTGAGAGCATTGCCTTGAAGAGGCAAACATGTAATGTGTGATTGTTACCTTGGCGTTGGACAGATAACTATCAGCTAGTAATTATTTACGTATCAGCAGTACAGTTATCGTCCTAATATAGTAAGAGTCCATTTGTTACCGCTGGATGGTATATTGAAAGATATCACTTGATTAACAAAACGATATTTCGGTCTCTTTAAAAATGACGTCATGATATCATGACGTCATATGGAATATGCCGAATGTTAGTTTTAACGCCGACAACAAGCCAAGCCATTGTATTCTGCCTTGTACAAACGGCTGACATAACATACTGGATGTTGCTTTAACACTCTATCTATATAGGGGACAGAAGGATATATGTAAGAGATTTCTAATAATTGGAGTGAGTGAGTATGGTTTAACGCCGCTTATAACAGTCTTCCAGTTACATCGCGGCGTGTCAGCTTAATGTGGAAGGAAAGCCCGAAGTGATGTAGGTCTCAGACGTTTACCACTTCGGTGAAACCCACGAGCACGGGAATGGTGCTGACATACCTAGAAACATAATCGGGGCGAACCGTGTTTCGAACCCACAATCATAGGTTTCTGGCGTGCCCAAGGGACGCAACTCTGCACAGCGAATCGCGGCGCCTTAGACGACTGGGCCACCCGTGCCCCCTAATAATTGGAACTTTTATCGAGGTGAGTTGTCAATTTCAAGTTGTAACAACGTTACTCGTGTCGGACACAATATCATGATCACTTCAGTGTTCCCTGATGATATTCAGCCGCATCAAACTGGAAATGGAATTAGGAGATTTATGGAATTGATTTCTGCATCGAATGGACAGACATTTAGACAATAGTAATTCCCAGATATTGTTTTTCTTTTTGCTTTGATTAACTGGATATGAGAATTTCCTTTATTTTATTTATATTATCACAAACATGGAATTGACGGACCAGATTGCATACGTTATATAAGACGTTCCTTGATTGGTTATTGCAGTGTTATTATCACATGCATTCATGGTCATTTTATGGTTGAAAAACGTCATTCTTGCTAACTACATTGTAAGTGTAAATTGCGTTCTCGTGTGACACAAATCAATGGAATGCACAAGTGGTAATGATGTAGATGTGTCTGGTAACTTTCAGAAGTGAGTACTTACCCGTGTAGAGCTTGTCGCACGGGAATACCACGTCCCCCATACATCAACACTGTTCGATTAAACTGTACAATTTTGCACCAGGCCACTCTAACCAAACTCACGATTACCGAATTACACTTGTGAACTCGCTTGACTTAAGAATATCAACTTTTAATCACGTACGGCAAAGAAATACTACAGGGCCTGAAGATGTCACTGCCCTATCTTTAATGTATGAAACTATTTTAGACTCTCATCTCCAGAGGCTTCTGTATCCGATGAAGCACATGATACGACAGACAACACACCCTGCAACTTCTTCCACGTGCACTTTGTTCTGATGCTGAGGGCCCAGCAAGACCTTCAACAAATATTGCATTTGATAGCACACGGTCTTCACACTATGCCGACACAATAACATGGAACTAAATTGATCATGTATGTTTAAATTGAAACGCATCTTAGCGCTTCAAATCGTGCATGATTCATTTGATAAGGAATCAATATCAGAAAGCCGTTCGTATACGTGTGATATCTCAGTGTTATATCATACTTGTACACTAGTATTAAGGGCAATTATTTCATGAGGTTTGAGAAACGTTACTGATTTGTGGTTACTGATTATGCGTATGTTAATCTGTACACAATAATGCGATGACTCGTCACTCCTTGGTGGCTTCCTCCTTCGCGCTTGTCAAATGAAATAACAACGAACTACGGACTGTACAGCGCGATGGTCAATGAGCCACCTACCAGGACTGACGATAAGCCATCATACAAATAGAAAAATGCCTTTCTGCTCCTTGAACTTGCAAGTTTTTAATTGGAGAGAATCGACAGGTTGCCGGGAAAGCGAAGTCAGATCATGCCCAGCACCAATTAACCAGATAACCAGTGGCGTAGGGTCGATATCAAAGCCCAACAAATAGGAGAAGCAGGGATTTGAGGGATTAAGCGTAAACGAAAATCATTTATTCGGTTTATAAGTTGAGTACACATTAATGATTTTAGTGGCAGATATACAATTCTGGCACTGAAGAAGTGGTGTCATAGTACAGATAGCTGTATATTAGGGAATGCCATGGTAAGCTCTCTTTGATTCCATGCAAAGAAATAACGTTGGCGGAGAACTGATTGGATGCGAGGAAGCTGGTATTACGGACACTGGCAATTCAAGGGGGAACTTCTGTGGTAAATCTGATGGAAATCACATTCAAAATGTCTTGTGGGGAAGTAAATAGCCACCTAAACATATCTCATCGTAAAAAAAAATGTGCATAACAAAATTTCGAACAATATTAATATTCAGATTTCGGGAAAGTGAGGAATAAGGTACTAAATCAACCTTACCTAAATGTGGAAAATGGTAGTATCCACTAAATCACCAACATTAATGGGTACTATTTCATGTATTGGAATTGTGCCGTCCAACGATGTAGAGTCAGTGCTTATTGGAGATTACAATTATATTACTTATGGTGATTCACAATGAACATTGTTTGCGCTTTGTGAAGACACCATTGTGGTATGAAGATGACATGTATTTACACACACACAATGTTACACTTTAAAAGTATAATGATCCATAGGTAAACGTGAGCCCTGGCTATCACCTAGCTCTTACTTTAATGTAGTCTGCACAGTGTAGGTTTATTTACATTTCGTATGGAAACGACAAGAATATACCGCCGTTGGCAAGCAATGTTGTAATGATTTAACCTTTTGTTATTCTCGCTGTCAAGGGATTTCCATTGTCATTGATCATGTCATGTCGCATTGGTGTACTTCGGGAAGCACCAAAGGCAACATGGACATAGAGAGTTTTAGTTCTACGGCTTTGTATTGGAATATATATCAATACTCATCTCAAGAACAGCCATACACATCGGAAATGCGACTTATGTTAAAAAATTCAGAAGCTTGATGGTAGAAGTGAGAAGAGGAGAATTGATTGAAGTGCACTGTAATGATGAAACTTGGCTTCAGAGGCCTCAGACCAACTGTTATCCTCTTGATGTTGGGCAATCAGAAACCAATTCGTAAATAATAGCGACGAAACCCTTTCCATATTCACAAGAAATCTCGATTGTACGATTCCGACTATATTATGAACACGTGTTTATGCATCACTATCAAATAGTGATGAGACCAGGTATTCGCGAAAGGTGAGCGTGTGCTCCCCATGCGGTGGCACCCGCCACAAGCCCATGCAAAGGCAAGTTATGACATTGTCGTGTATCCGATGACATTGAGTGGTACAACACAAGAAGACCAGTATGTCAAATTGTACTGTGACAAGATATGTTATATTGTAACTGCATCTTGAGATTGAATTTGACCTACATTTCATTTATGAAACTCGATTATATGTTGTTGTCTAGGGATAAGTAATTTTATGTCAACAAATTCATCGATGTGAAATTAACACGAAACATAATCTCTTTTCTTTCTCCTACATTTCCCAGTCAGCCGGCTGGCAAATACGTTATCCTCAAATTGTCAATATTCAATGCACATTCATATCATGTGTGCATAAATTTGTTAGGAGATTTAAGGTCCATATTTATTTTGTCAACTACATGTACTTTATATATAAAAAAATAATTTCCAAACAATATGCAATCGTCCTCAAACGAAACTGATGAATATTGTTATCATTATACATGTCAACTTTCATCTACACATTTGTTTCATACTTGAATGAACTATGTGTCAGTTGAAATTTAGCCAGTCTCTTTAATATAGTCAGATGAGTATACACGTATTCAAAGGGAATTCAGTGACATAAATTATGTCTGATGCAGTTCCCTATTTTGACCAAATGTTCTAGTGTTTTACAGGTGACCAACTGATTCCTTCTTGCATTTGTGACGGGTACAAACGGTGGGGCAGGATATCCCCTCTAATCTAATAGTAATTCATAAACACATGCTCATGATATAGTTGGATTCGTTCATTCCACTCTGTTTTTAGCAGATATATTTTTTATGAATATGGAAAAGGTTTTGTTGCTTTTTAGATATAGAACATAACAACAACATATATGCTATATATGCCCTGAAGTCGTTGGATCTAATGTAAAGTAGCTCGGCCGTTTCTTGCTGATGCTCATTCTTGTGACATGCCATGTTTAAAGAGGACCCTTCAGTGGTTGTAATGTACGTCGTCAGGGAAGCAGTGGCACTGGCGTTATTAACGCTGTCATAACTGACGCCACGTTTGTATGGTTGTAGTTCACTGCTCCATTAATTTTGGAGGAAGCAGTACTAGTGTTACGAAACGTAAACGTCAAAAGAGAGTGGAATATCAAAGTTTAAAAATGCAAAAGCAAAAGCATGTTCTTGGTGTGTCTGCATAAAAGTTACACAAAATTTATTAAAATAAACTATTCATATATGTTTATTGGCACAAACATATGGTGTCCTTTGAACTGAATCTAATTGAACGACCTTTGGATTCAGTCTATATTTTGGCTGTCTGTGCAGATGATACTTGCAGAATTGATTATCTTTTTTTTTGTCTGCATGGACACTGACGTTTTCAATCACAATATGTATTAATATGAAAGCATCTTAAGACATTGTAATGTCATAAGCGACCCTGTTCAAGAACCAGCAGGTCAACAAAATGGTGCTGTGAACCTGTACGTGTGGCATAAAACAACGAAGTGTGGAAATGATCAGATGAACGACATGATGTAAATTGGTTTGCACTGATTATCACAGGCATTGGTTTAAATAAGACATGTCTCTGCAATCAGTAAAATATACGAATACAAGTACCTCGGTGATACTTTTGTGGAAAAAACGGTATGGGCAAAGATTTACAGTTGTGTTGTGACTCTCGATGCCCTTCAGTCCGACATTACTCATCTGATTGAGATTGCTAGACTGCTGTGAATGTCAATCCTGCTAAATGCCAAAGGAGAATGCGACGATATACCAGACGGCCCCAGGTAACCCTCCTACATTCAGGCAAAACCGTGGATTCGTAGATTGCTCACTGATAACTGTCTGGTCAATTACGGATAGATGTTATCACCATTAACATGCCGCTCACCGCTGCCAATTGCTGGGCAGAGGACATGGGAAGTCTATTCATCTTTTCAAGGATGTGAGGTCAACATTATTGTCTTTTGTATATTTGTATCTGATTCAGCAATGAGTCGCACATGCGTATCTTACCTACCCTTACATCCATCAAAAAAACATATAGCAATGTATTACGAGTATAGTAGATGACTGTAGAAAGCAATGTGAAAACCCCACCAAAGTTCCTGTTCAGCACCAAAAAGTGACAACTAGTGTCAAACATTGATTTAAACTTTCAACAAGCAGTTTCCGTTTTTGTTTACTGTGCAAGAATTGAGAATCTGTATTCCTGTAGCTCACGTTACTCTCTGCTTGAGAACCTACTCGTCTTTTAAATGTCACACAGACGTGAACCAATTGTGATCAGGGAACGTAGGAATCTGGAATCTCTTTCATTGTTTACTCAATGTGCCTGGTAGTTGTTTCAAGGAAAGATGATTATATGGTTGTGTATACGACTGGAAGGGTTTACGCCTGGATAGCACGTGGACGCGAGAGTTTGCTTCACACAGAACCTGCCATACGTTTATCGCAAAGTCAATACTTACTGTTTGTGAAGTTTATAAACCTCGTTTGAATTTTTTGGCGTGTTTATGGTTAGGTTTCATGTTTATGTAATGTATGACGTATTAATCTTTGTGTGGTATTGTATTAATACGGCTATGAAGCTTCACATCAATAGTGAAGTATTGTAAATGGCTTAATGATTACTCATAACGATGTAATCTTGTGATCCGTACAACTGTATACCAATGGGCAGAATACGAATACACACAGACATGTGGAGCAGCGGCAGATGGGTATCGATTATGTGTAAAACAAATAAAAATAAATCATTTTACTTCATTTGTTTAACGGGCGGAGGGGTAACCTAGTGGTTAAAGTGTTCAATCGTCACGAAGACGACCCGGGTTCGATTCCACCCATTGGTAAAATTGGTGGAGCCCATTCTGGAATCCCCCGCAGAGATAATACTGGGATATCGCCAATTGCACTCCTATGATGAACCATATCTATAAGTATGACGTATTTATTCGGTGTGTGGTCAAGGGATAATACATATTTTCCAACTTTGTTGAGGACAAATATTACACTGTATTATGTATGATTATTTTGGCATCATCTGGAGCATGATTAAGGCGGCATACTTTATCGTTTATCATTTGAGTCGCTTAGCTTTCGTTTCACTGGTACACAGACTGGACCATTCATAGAGCTTTGTCTAAATGTGTGTGATGAAATTTGATCTCTTGCAGCAAGATGGTAATATAGTATTTTGTGAATTTCGTTCTGAATGATCATTTTCCATAAAGTCTTTATTATTGACAATGTAAACTGTATTGTAATCTGCCCCCACCACTTGATACGTCCCTCGCCACCACACCCATGCCATTCAACGGCATGGTAGCCAGAGGGTATTAAAGTTGTTTTGTCTCTGAGACAAGCTTGTGGTGCTAAGTACCACCGGCTGATAAGGTCAACACAATTTGCACAAAGATAACTTCAAGGTTAGTCAATTTCGTAATCGTTGATTGAAATGTCCTTGAAATGATTCAAACTGTAAAAGACTTCATTACAGCTTTGTAAGGAACATTGTATTAAGAGGGTCTCTAGGAATTAAACCTTTTCGACATGTTGTACTCATGTGTCCGAACATATTGCAAAGTCTTCCACTTATCATGCGGGACTAAACGAATTGTGCAATCACTGCTCTTAGTCGTAAATTGATTTCTTGCCTGGGAGGTTTTTACGGCTCAATTTCTCAAATCGTTGCGTTTTACGCCTGCTGGTTCTAGGGCCTCGCACACTACGTAATCTTGGCCCCAGTTGACCTCGAATTTCTTTGTTTGTATTTTGATTTGTGGTTGATGTTTCGTGTTTTATGCAACGCCGCACGGATACGATATATATGGATGTTGTTGTATTTTTGTAAAGGCACTTCTCACAGTCACTACAACTTTCATGGGGAAAAGTTTTCTGGATTCAGGATGCAAAAAATATATTGACCTTAACTATGCACGGTGCCTCTTGTCTTGTTACAGCCTTAGACGACCGTACACCAGATTCATTTGAGGTACTGATTGAGTCCAGAACAACAGCATACATATACACGTGTGTGTACCATGCTATTATACGAGGCATTGCAATATTGGAAGACAGTATCATACCGTAAGGATTAATGTAAGCTTAAACAAAAGTATGTTTAAACCAATGACACATGAATTTACAAACATGGATGGAAGTACATGTTATAATCTGGTTTAGTTAATGTTTGGTTAAACCTTCTCGACTGTGTTATAACCGTGAAAGCAATATTAATGTGATAAGTTAAACAAGTCATTTGGGTACCTGCCACTGAATCCTGTAACCTCAGAGGTTTGTATAATGTTCATGACAGCTGTCTTCTACAGGGGCACAGTAACTTCATATGATATACGTAACAAGATGAGGTACTCTACTCCCGTCGTCAAGAATAAAACGTAATACCGTTATACATCTGAGTAATAGAAACGAAAGGCGACTGGAATAAGTACTATAGTTTCATTATATTAAATATATTAGGTCATTGCTGTTCCAATTCTCACATTCAATGATTTGAAACCTCATCTCGGACACTTGGATCATCAGCCAATCTGTATTCATTAGAATCATTTTGGTTTGTTTACATTCTTCAAAATATTACAACAGCTATTAATGACAATTATCTAGCATATATTTCAAGCATGCCACATACATATCTAGTTTGCCGACAAGTATGTTCAATGTTGCTGAAAGATACACTTCTAATGCATCGATGATCATGATCTTTCCAAGAACTCAGTTACAGGGAGGAATCCACATAATGTGTAATTACCTTGAAGTCATCAAATGAAAAGTTCAGTTGCTGTTCACATACCTTTCATTGGGAATCTTTGATATCGTAAAGCTTGACATACTCGATGAAAATGATATTTGAAACATAGACATACCCTTTAATTTATATATATGATTAATTTATAAAATTATATATATATATATATGTATGTATGTATCTCCCTACTGTATAGGCACGCTCAAAATGTGCCTCATGCCGATAAAATACGCCCTCAAACAGAAGTCGCCTTCTTGCAACGTGTCAATAGCACTTTCTTCTTAGATCAATACAGGTTAGGTAAGAAAGGTGTTCAGAAGCCTTTTTTCCTGGATCTGATCTATATAAAAAACGACACTGACATTATGCATGAGTGTCCCAATGTCCAATTCACGCAAACAGTCTCTCGTGTAGAAAATAAACCATAACTCTTTGAGAGCTACTGATCTGACAGAAACCTCATAGGCAATTTCTCAATACACAGCTTTCGCCGCTTTGCTGTCGATCATAGGTGTGAGAGTACTCGAAGCGTTTGACAGAAAAGTTTCATGTTATCAACAGCACCTTAAATACCTGACAATTCTCCACTTCTACCGTAAGTTCCTTTCCGTGTTCTGGGTTGGACATATCTGACAGTTAACTTTGAAGCCAAGGTAAGGTATCGACCTTTCATGTTCCTTGACCCGACATTCGTCGATGCGCATGCGTATTATTGGCGCGAGGGTATCATCTAGCCTAACGTCATGAACTTTATGTTTCGATATGAGAGAGCACTTTGAAGCTTGCTATAGTACGGGGTCAGCAGAAGGGGATTTACATGTTCATTACACACATCGCAGCTGGAACGTAAAGACATACGCAGATAGCGAGTCAATCCCTGAAAACGTAAGTAAGAACCTGTCGACGTGTGTAGAGATTAATAACATATATTGAGGTTTCGTTGTACAAAGTGGAATGTGTTTTGAAGAGTCTGATGACAACTGTCGATACAGTCAGTCCAGAAAACTGTCTCTTTCATGACTGGAAGCTTTCGCGTTGATTAAAGAATTCAAATGCTGCAGAACTGATGACTATGAGTGTCTTTTCCTTGAGGTCAACATATTATCATTTAACAAAAATAAAATAATTCTTATATTTAAAAACAAATGTTTCCCAAGATTGATATATTGCGTTAAATATACAATGGATGACACATGTACATGATTTTAACAACTTGAAATGGACAATCGACATTAGATTTTAAACGCATAATTAATTTTTTTTTTCATTTTAGTGGATGACATTTATATATTGAATTTGTTAGAATATCGGAATGCTCAGATGTCGATCTCTGCATAGTTATGTTATGCGAATACTGGGGTTCCATATCCAATCGTATAAACATATGACATTGCAATATTGATGAAATGAAACAACATTGCATTATTAGGAAGAAATAATTTGTTTTCCTTTTCGCAAGGACGCTCGTAACATGCCTTAACTTAATCTCCAAAGGATGATCAGTTCGTTACATAACGAGATTATCTATGAATGTGTATACAGATTTGTTTGAATTGTTGATTCAGTTATACATACTCTCCAAAATTAGCAAGTCTGGAAACAATATTATTATAATATTACTCTTCCCACTAAACTGACATCTAAACAAATCCTTGCATAGGCTGTTGCAAATCTTACTTTTCTTTACTCTCGGCACAATTCACTGTACGCACGAACCACGAGTAGGAGGGACCACAAATGGTGTTGTTCAGTGGCACGGAAGCTACACACAATATTCAACTGTTGACAAGTTCACGTGTCATAACGACTTATAAGTAACATGGCCTTTACTCATTATAGCCCGTATTTCAGTAAAGTTGTAGGTGCAAATAAAGGTCGTATTATTTTACAAATGTTGTGGTTACATATTGAATATAGGTTTATTTGTTTTTTCGGTCATATTTTATTGATTCAACATAAACGTGCTAAACGTTTCCTTGTGTTCACTTCATAAACAAGTATTTCAAACATGATAACACAAGTATGTCATATTGAATTGGTATGATAGTATTGCTGTAAAGGGCAAACCTTAAGAGTACGACTACCTGTTATATTACCCAGACAACACCCATCGTACACTGAAACAGAATACTGAAAGAAACCTGCCACAAAGAAAACAACTCTCTTCTTATTTGAAGTTAAGTTAAGAATTACAAATTTATCCTAGCTTTATAAAAAAGAAACTCCACGATGCGACTGACATCGCTGAGATTATTTCTTTCCGAAACTGTGATTCTAGCATTTGAACGCTGAAGTGTGTTTTTTCTTTGATAGCAAGGAAACACTTTAAACTTTTTCCTCAATGACAGCTGAAAACAGGGAATTGTGTTAGGGAGAGTGAAGCAAGTGGGACATTAACGATTTCTTTGTGACAGTCTTGTCGGTGTGTTTCCTTGTGTCAGGAACCGACACATGTAAGTAGATCAAGCTGTCAATGTGAGACTTCAGACTCCACCAAATTGAATGGACACAGGATACTCCATGAATAATTATGATTAGGCGCCCCGTAGCCACTGAGTTTATTTGGTAATGTCAATGCCAGTCGTAGCTCCTCGCCTGCATGACGGCCTTCTTCGCTGGCCATCAGTCGCCCCATATTATGAACTCAAGCGTAGGACAGTTTTCCATTAGAATGCAACAGAAACCGATTTCTAATAGACATGTGACAAGCTCAATGTCGCAATGAATCTAGCAACGGGGGATAGATGGGCGAAAACGTATACTTGTCAATTAAGGATATCATGGTAACGGCTTTGGAATAGGTCTTCATTGAGTGGTAGGATCAGCGCTCCATCTTCCTTGAGACAGCCGTAGGAGCCTGCCAAACACATGCCCAAATTGACAAGCATTTGGACATGTAGATCGGAGATCTTTCCAAGCGATGGTTAAACGTCACTACAACTTATTATGCTATGACATATAATAATGTATCTGATCGGCTTTTCAAAGAAATCATTAATATGTCTAGTAACATCCTAAACAAGTTTAAGAGTAACTTCATTCTTATGCGACTTTCAGTATTGTAAGGGCAACCGGTCTCCCATTACCTCGCATCACTGCATTTGGCTTGCTTGTGTTTTATATAGTGCTGCACTCAGACAGACAGACAGGCAGACAGACAGACAGAAGTCCAGAGATGAGCTGTATAATTTGATCAACCAGTTTCACGAATGTGATTGTCAAGAGTCTATATACACATACATGTATGGACGACGCAGATTTGTGACTGATATACTGAGCAGTAGTCCACGCCGTCAGGTACGATGACATACAATAAGGCAAGCCACGAGCCTGTACACCCAATCCATTAAGTCGCCTGTTACGACATAGGTTGATTTGGATTAATTCTATGCCGGACTTCCAACGGGGCCGTTTGGATACATAAAGTGAAAGACGGTTATGCAAAGCTCACCGTTTTTAACATGTAACCCTGTTTTGTTTCTAATATATCTTTTGGCAACAGCGATCACCGCGAATATGTATTCTTAAATGAGGTGCAGGAACTTCCAGGGGCTTCATGCTATCCTCATTAAAATTCCAGACCCAGCTGGAGAAATATGGAAGACTCCTCGAAGAACTGTTGCTCAGCGAGGCTAAATATATATAACACCCGAGCCATCAATCACGGGTCAAGCAGCACATATTAAATCAATGTGTCTGACCGATACAACTCGGCATACGTGTACAGGGTATTTCGCAGTTCAAGTTATTAATCATACACTATATGATGTTAAGGAAACTAGTTGACATCAAGCTATTGGGTAACTTTGTTGATCAATGATAAGTTAGCACGGGCCCCGTGAAGATTCCAGGTTAGAATTAGTCTTCAGCAATACATGCTTGTCATAGGAGGCGACTAACGGAATCGGGTGGTCAGGCTCGCTGACATGGTTGATGCATGTCATAGTATCCCAGTTGCGTAGATCGATGCTCACAATGTCAATCACTGGATTCTCTGGTCCAGAGACCGTCATATAGCTGGAATATTGTTGAGTGCGGCGTAAAACAACAAACAAAATTGAACACAGCTAACGTAAATCATACTGACAAAGAAAGAAATGTGTTCAACATGCTAATGAAACAGTTGTAGATTCATGCTGCGATGCATGTCGGTGTAATGGTGCTGAAATGTGTTTCCGTATCATAAACTGCCGGCCAAAGAAAATATATACCTTTGTTTGATGGAGGCTCAAAATGAAAGGAACGAAAAATCGTTTTTTGATGGTTATATATTTGATACGCGTGTTATGGTTGTGTTTTGGACATAAAGTTTGCAGTGTTTTGGTAACGTTTTGATATCATGTAGCTATATACGCCCAAATTCACAGTCACTCACCCCCTTTCTTTTTCAATTGGGAAGTTATATACGTGTTAAATCATATACATGTTTAAAACATCCTAGCGGTTTTTATACACTATCATAACAAAAGGCAGATAATCTATTACCCCAAACCCATGATAAAACTTCTATTTTAACTTTGTGAGAAAAGAAATAACGGTTTTTGCTATTAGTAACGTCTACATTTATGTATACAAAAGCACCAGTTTTCAGTTAAGCCGATGAATGAATTTTCAACGATGCGTCTGTACGCACCAGGGCATTCCGTTCAACTTTTCATTTCTAAACACATAGCATTGTTTGAGGATGGTATAGAACCCAATGTAATATGAATCTTCCTGTTTGAAATCAAGGGGTTACTGAACTAGTCGTCAATGTCAGCGAGAAGCCAATATTGGTTCGGCATGTATATGATCACATGGAATTCATATCATGTTGTGATGGCATGCCTTTCATGCATCTCTGTGAAGCTGTTGTGCCAATGTGCCGATTCCCAATCAACTCTTGCGTACTTTCAACACTGGACTTCTAAATCTGACTCGGATTGATTTTTAAGTTCATGTATTATCCATGGAGGGGAGTTCCCCGGGGAAAGACTAATCTACAGTCTCTGACCACAAAGAAGATATACCAGCAGAGGGCTATGGAGCTGAGTAGAAAGCCATGGCGCATTTCAAAGGAACATGAACTCATTTCTAAAGCAATATATCATCGTGTGTGTGGTGATCTGGAGGCAAAAGGCAGCTTTCCGAAGAATAGAGGCTAACAGAGCGTGCCACTGTAATCACAGATCTGCTATGAAGGTATAAACTGCACTGTAGAACTACGTCTTGGGGAAGGACGTTATTGGGCTAATGATACGTATGACAAGGTGGAGAGCGAGTGGAGTGGAGTCACCACTTAATCCTTTCTTAAAAAGCCCTTCGCTCAGCGGGAACATTGATCACGTATGGAAAAGCTAAATCACATCGGTAGGTAATTTAAAATTCTCGCTTTGACTTTATAATTGAAGAACTAATAACTCCATTTAAAATTAGTGAGGTAGGGCCTGAGATTTGTATAGACTGATTATTGACATATCATGAAGGAGTTAGATTTAATATGAAGTTAGAACGTTACCGCGAGGCGAGGATAATTGTGTCTGAAGAAGTTTTGTTTTTAAAATTAAATACAAGGCATGAACTTGTTGTCAAATATAATATAATTTATTTAACATAACACACATACTTCGACAATTTAAGTTCCACTCGACAAAACGCATGGAACTATTTTTTTGATAACAATTTGAAGTTTAGGAATAACAAGGCTTGTGATGGTTCTGCATGTCCCACGGAGATGAAGGCGGGAGCACCCATGATTTTAACTAGCAGGTGCATCAAAGAGTGACCATGTTGTTATTGACTGAAGCTGACTATCAGGTGGTGTCACCCTGGAACCGACGCATACATGTATTAAAATTTAATCTATCAGATCAGTTTTTTAAACTACAGCAATTTAAGGAATTAATACGTAGATTTAAGTTCTGTGTTTACACGTGCTTAGTTCCACTGGTAATAACGTTTAAAAAATACAATCTATTTGTGTTGCTTTTGCCAAAGGTGCGCGTTACTTTGCTCTGCCGGCTGATGGGCTTTTGTATCCCTGACACATTTCAGGTTACCTTAATTTTACTTCGCCATTTTTGCAAATAAATAACAAGTCATCGACTACGTACTCCCGACCGTGAAAGATGCTAAACTTGTTTCGTTCCTTGGGAGACACCTGAGTCCAAATTAGTGTGTATGACATTGACACCCAGACACACGCTGGGGCTCATTAACGACAAAATCAAATAATGCACGCGAGTTACGATTTGTGAAGATAAGATGAAACTGATACTGTGTTATTAGTATTATGACTTGCATGGTAATCAACACTATGAGCCAAAGCCATTAGCCATCGTCACACATTGATATAAACCCTCCATGTAGCGTAACGGATACAGTTGGATCGGGCAAATGAAGGCGTCTGTTGACATGTTTCCCACATCCAATGTTGCCGACAGTTTCCACCTCATTAGGTGCGTTAAAAGGGGCAATTAGTTCCTTGTCGAACTGTAATCACCTTCCCCTTACCACATGTAGATGTTTATCTGTTTCATGTTGTCATAATATAAGTTGAAAGGTCTAACATGTAAGTTTGTTTTATCTCCCGATACAGTGATAAGTACACACTCGTTTGGGATCTAGCAGATTACCGCATCTGTGATGGGCAGCTGGGTCAAGAAACTAATTAAATCCGAATTGCAATGATTCGTTATTTGGAGCGTAGGATTGTATATATTTGTCGGTTCCATATTCTGTGGAACATGTCGTATAATGTAGTACGTGGAGCGAGGATGGAAACTCCTATTTTGTTTATATTTAAATTCTCGTATATCAGCACATATCGTTTTCTTATTTCGTCAACATCACCAACTCTCACTAACTTGAAAACTACACACCCACTTCTGATCACTTCTTGCCACTTTCTAAGAGTATGTTGGGATATGTGGCTACGTTTATTTGGTTTAAGAATGCTATTTAGTCTCTTGCTATGTCTCTCTCTCCCCCTCTCTCTCTCTGTCTCTGTGTGTGTATCTCTCTCTCTCCATCTCTTTCTGTATATCATTCACTCAGCAGATACCTTTTGACACAAATACAGATATAGATACATATATAACTATAGACAAATATTAAACGAAACCAACACTCCCAAATGGTGTAGGAAATTTCAATGCCTGACTAGGATGCAATGTACGCATATAAGATAGATTGTTTCTGTATCCGGCTTGTTTTGGGATGCAGTGTCATTCGCATGTGAGAATACTATTACATTACAAATGCATACAAATCATCTGAAAGGAATATATAAACTTATGCACTAAGCCAATTAGCCGCTTTTTTAGAATTCCGATTCCAGTTACAGAAGTGGACAGCAAGTGATATTACCAAGAAGTCATTTATAATAAGATAAAGACCCAATACAAACATTACGAACCCAAGGTAATTAATACTCATGCATCCAGTACGTTCAGCTTCAATCTGAGACTGACCAGTGATTTACTGCAGATACTATAGCCTGTAGGGCCGTACATTTAACTTAATTAGATACTCCCCGCTGAGTAGTGAATTGCATGAGAAGTGCTGAGGTATATTTACCTCATTGTGAGGTTCAGTCATTTCCAGTTGGCAGATGGTAAGTTGTCACTTGGCTGCAGTAAATCTCACACGGTAGCAAATGCCTTTATTTACATTCCAGTAGCTTGAGAGGCAGGACTGCTGTGTTGATGTGATTTCGAAGCAAGAGACGTGATTCATAACACTTCTGGGATCTAGATAGATTGAATTGAATTGGCTAAACAACACCTTTGTCCATGCTTAACTAATTGGCTTACAGAGGCCAGGGAGAATAAATTAAGGTTATATCGATACTTATCCGCCGTATTTAGAAGGGGTTGTTGCAGATCAGGTTGGTAGCCTTTTTATTTTTTTGCTTAATACCCAAAGAAATTGCATCCCATAGATCGAGGATTTGTCGTGTGGATGGTTGGGACTTGTCAAGGATCAATTGCTGGACACCGTGCACTCTCACATGAAACAAGTTGATGCACTTACCGATTTATAGTCAACCATGCTTGGGCACATGATATCTTCACAGTAATATCATGATTGTCACGTGTTTGCCAGAGAAACACGCCTTCAAATATCACCAGTCATTTTGACCAAGTGAGATAAGACTTAATATTGCCACGCATTTCTGCGAACTTAAATGGTATCGTGGAAGATAGAATAAAAGTACTACATGTATATTTATGATCTAAATGAATGTACTGAACGCGAATATGCTAAATGCTGGGATAAATCTGTAAGTGTAATCAGGCAATCAAACCATTCAATTATATCATTGACTTTAGCGCCGAGTTGAACAATATTTTAGTGTCAGCTTTATGTGGCATAAAAGTCCAAAGTGATTCAGATCGCAGACGTTTATCACTTCGTTATAACCGTAGTTTGTTACTGTTTATTCGTGAGATTTTGAATGAGCAAATAGGGTATTACACCTGTATTCAACTTATATCCATGGCCAGTGACATCAAATACTCTTATGGTACACATGAGAAGAGAATCGGATCTTGTGACGAATGACTAGGCTGTCAAACCGCCCTGATGACTCATGAACATTATACATGTACCACTAAGGCCGCATTCGGTTTAAATGATTACATAGAAAATCCCATATAAATCCATAAAAAGAATATTGCATTATTTTCCCGTCGATCGACCGTCAACACTCATGGCACACCTTTCCAAATAGGTGGATATGCAAAAAAATTTATTAAAAAATACAAATCTCCTAAATATTTCAGCAATTTTACAAATTGACTAGAATATCTGTCCATACATTTTATTATGATAACCATTTCAAAACATTTTGATGTTTAATTTCATCACCCAGTGACTGAAAATGATAGGATTAAAGGAAAACGAAAGTCAATGTCTATTTTGATGTTTTGAAGCCCTCAAGAACTTCGTAATACTTTTTAGTCAGTCTGTCAAATAAATAAACAGCTGTTTAAGTCAATTTTCTATTTTGTTATAGATTGCTGTTGTGAATGACATTTTACACATTAACTGTGACATAATAATAAGTAGATATAGAATAAAGCATAGTGAGTTAACTGAAGATCCGTTTTGTAAAATGTTTTACAGAATATGCCCATTGTATTTTGTTCTTTGGCGTCTTTAAATACGGTAATTATGATAAGTAAAAACAAATGGGTTAAACTACAAAGCAAGGCATGCATATAGTATCTAGTGATGGATGCAGATATGTATCATTGGAGATTGAGAAAAGACTACTGCATCAAAGAATAGGACGTGCAGCATATTATGGGAAAGGGTTGGGCTTTACTGGTTTAAAACACAACAACCGAGTCCATCCTCACACAAATGCTGAATCATTCGTTATATACTCAACACAAGAAGTTATGGATCAAATATATTTTGGGGACATATTTTTTAGTGAAGACAGATCACGCAATAGTCATGATCCCTAACTTGCTGTTCAGTTTTTGTTGTTGTTGTTTGTTTGTTGTTTAACGCCGCACTCGCCAATATTCCAGCAATAATACGGTGGTCGGTAAATAATCGAGTCTGGACCAGAAAATCCAATGATGGACATCATGAGCATCGATCCACGCAATTGTGATACGATGACATGCATCAAACCAAGTCAGCGAGCCTGACCACCCGATCCCGTTAGTCGCCTCTTTTGACAAGCACAGTCGCCTTTTACGGCAAGCATGGGTTGCTGAAGACCTGTTCTAACCCGGATCTTCGTGGGTCTGTTGTTCAGTGTGAAAACGCATCCGTGTCCTACTGTGATTGATCACACACATGTGTTCAAGTCAAACACATGAATGGCCATACCTGGCCCCAAAGATACATGCAATGAAGCCATCAATCGATCAACGTCCTTTATAAAGATGGTACAATGACGCTACCCGCCTTTTTGGGATCTCCCTGAAATATATATGATATGTAGTGTACGGTGAGGAATGGCCGCTGTCGTTTCATCATTAACTTACCACTGACTCCACATAATCAATAACAATCTATTTGAAGAAAACGTGATTGTTACTGTTTGACCCCAAGGCCTTGGTAAACACCACGTTGTTTCATTCTCAGTCTGGTATGTCTACAAGTAGACTTGGTGTTTAAAGAATGAAGCGCATCGAGACGAATGTCCCTGAATGAAATCAGCGCCTTGGTATAGAATGTGAACACTTTGCAATTGGGAATAAAGCCACCAACCCGTAGTCTCCTTGATATGTTTGTAAAGACTACCCACCATGGCCGTGAAGCCGCAAAGCAAGCAAACCTCGTATATATGTCGTGATGAAGAGTGAGAGAGTGAGTTCTGTTTAACGCCACTTTGAACAGTATTCCTGTTATGGCACGGCATGTCAGCATAATGTGAGAGGGATGCCTGGAGTGGTAGCCATGGCGAAGTGACAATTATTTGGCGATCATGGGCGTAGAACAGACTGCGGTCAGAATTAGGTAACCTAACCTATTTTCTCGTGCTTTATCAAGAATTCAAGTAAGATAGTCTTTATTGGATGTGTTTTAATGTTACACGTGTGATATGTCTGGACATGCTAACAAAACTGATTGTGTTTGACTATAAAGTGGGACTTCAGGTTGGGATCGTAATGACCATCCACCCTCAGTTGTTTCTCGTGGAAGAATTTGAAAATGAATAATTTCAACAAACAACTTTGCAGTAATTGCCATGTATGACAAAAGTGTAAAATAGGTGACGAAACTTCTTTTAAATAATTCCTACGTTATATTTAATCCAAATATATACCAGTGATGGTTTCTGCAGAATGTAGTCAGTCAATATATAGGCACCAGTGAACTCTCGGTCCAAGGATTAAGGTGAGTGGGATAACCACCGCCTGTACTGTATTGCAATCAAATGGATTTTGTTTTGTTTCAGAATCTAGGCTTTTTGGCTATACATAACATGAAACACCCAAACATATGTCTTATTTTAACGAATTTGTTTGTCTGAATGTGTAGCATTCCAAACAATTATGCTGTGGTTTCTCGCAGATGTCTTGATATAATCTGTAACGGCAAAGTAATAAAATAATACCAAGGCCACCTGTCTCCATCAGTGCTGCTTTTATGTCAGTGAAGCGCACTAAATTGGACGATAAAGAATCAGAGAGCAAGTAAGTCGAAATGTGTAATCACATTACATTGGGTGTGACACGCTGGTGTCACCTCTTACACCAGGAACAGTATGAATGTAATTACTGATAGCAATATGTTCCGTTAGAATGTCTGTATCATTTACACTTCATCATGTCATATAAGCCTTTTGATAACAATATAATTACTACTGACAGCTGCCCAATCAGTTGGCATCCACTACTACTTTCGTTTAAATGAGTAGAAGTACGCTCTCTGTAACACAAATATTTGTAGTGATAACTGTAAATAAAATATAACGGTATTTTCCTTTAACTAAACACGTTATAGCTTACAATGTGTGAGAATATATAGGCTATATTAAAGTACGACTTTCTAATTATAGATAAACAGTTTCGATAACACCTAGTAAAATATATATTCAAGTTATTGGTATTTCTTTTGCCAAACATATCCGTACCCACTTGTATAATGTCTTAATTTAATTTCATCAATATCAAATAGTCTTAAGTCCGCAAGGTACATGTATTTCCCCGACATCTCGGCATGATCCATAACATCGGGTTTGTTGCTGAACGAGGAGACGTCACGTTGGCAAACCCGTGTTTGATTCTCCAGATGACTGCTATTTGGGGAAGGAACTATGTTTGGTATCTGCCGTCGTGATGCTACTGTAATTATACAAGACAAAAAGAACGTGGAGAAACAAACATTAACTCTCAAGGAGGCAACTTGGAATGCCATCTCATAATAATTTTTATGATTGTGCTAATGTCAGGTTTAGAACTCCTATGATATTTACCAGACACATATTATTCAATATCCTCGTGTCTGAAAAACGCTCAGATGTGTATGTACGAAGTCAAATGGAGTTTGGATGAGCGTATTTTTCACTGATTTAGTTGCTACATGACATGGTTACTAAATAGTGTCCACACAGGCAATAAAGTGGAACATGTCTTCAACAACTTGCAATTAATCCTCCACGGCTGCTACGTTTCCAGGATGATTATTACGACTACCAATACAAAGTTGACATTTCCTTGGGTATTCATGGCAATGAGCCCGATTAATCTACAAATAGAAAGTAACCTGCTATAATTTTCGGTTCGCTTGCTTATCACGCCATCCTATCATTCAAAGGAAATATCAGTCTGTGGGTACTCGTAAAAACTCGGACAGTGTTGCGGATAAGAATGTAAATGCATTTTTGCTTGATGATTCGTTGGCAACTCAGTGGTGACCTACCCTTACCCATTAAGGACTTCTCGTAAAGCATGTGCTAAAAGTCACGTTAAATACCTGAAAGATAACTCATGAAGATCCATAGGTTGTAATGGTTAGTATAGCTGGTTTACTACGATTACTTGTCAAGGAAATGAGTCCTGTTTATGCGGGATTCCTCTTTTATAGCATATGGCTTTGTTTGTATTGCCTTTGCAAATGTAACGGGCCTTGTTTCCTTGTTGACAACTGTATGTTTTCAACAGGAACTGCCTCAGATCAAAGATTAGAGCTTTGCGGACGGATGTAACAAGATTCGTGAGTAAGAGAGTTGTGTTTTACGCCGCGTTTAGCAATATTCCAGCAATATCAAGGCGGAAAACCAGACATGGGCTTCACACATTGTACCCATATGTAAATCAAACCCGGGCCTTCGGCGTGACGAGCGAACGCTTTAACCACGAAACTACCCCAACGCCCGATAACCACATTAGGTCAACCTGGTACATGGCTTCAATGTTTTATGTTTTCAGTAATAAAAAAAAACCAGAATAAAAAATGAAAGGTACAAATCAATTCCTTCTCTTGCACTATGTCGCCTTTGATCCAAATGAGACAATGTTTTTGAAAGTTTTTAATGATCGTGAAGAACATGGCCATGGGAACATTAAGCCGTGGCTGACTCTAACTAATTTAGTACACATTGCACACACTATGGTCAATGTAGATGAAGGCAACATTTGCCTACTGTGGGGCTCGTTCATGTTATCTGACTGGTGGGACGTTAGAAATCTGGACATAATGAACACATGATGGTGGCATCATATTGACTTATCAAAATATGTTACAACTTTATAATTGACTAGTTAAGTAGCTCTATGTCCAGATGAAGTACCATCTTTGTCAATAGAACAGACATGTCGTTTCTATCGAAAGGTGTATTTGTCTTTGATGTATACTCTAGGTTGGTTTTGCTGTCTTACAGGTACCTTGAGAACAACGTAAGATGCCAAGACAGCGACAGGGTCAAGATGACGGGCCAACCTGACATCAACGAAGATCTAGAGAGACTTTCTACAGCTTACGGCCGTTACCATGGGTATGCCAGCTTATGTGTCTGCTTCTCGGGCATCATCACAAACATCTTCAACATCACCGTACTTACACGTAAGCACATGCGGACACCGGTCAACACCATCTTGACCGGTCTAGCAATAGCTGATGTCATCACAATGTCCTCCTACGTGCCTTTTGCTATACATTTCTACTGTGTAAACCCGACAAGTTCCAGCACACCGGAGAAAAACAGCATTCACTGGATGACGTTTCTATTGTTTCATATCAACCTGACCAATGTGACGCATACTATTTCAATATGGCTTTGTGTCAGCCTCTCCATCGTCAGATATATACACATCCGATCACCAAGTGGCGCAAGTGCTGCGCGCCTCCGCAGGATCAATCAATCCAAATATTTAGTACTTGCAGTGTACATGACCTCTACTATCGTCATGATTCCAAACTACTTGACTAATGAGATGAAGGAAAGTAAAAATCCAAACAACGAAACGAATAATACAATCTTTGTTCTGAAAAGCCTTCGCCTAGGCAGCAACGATACGGAGCCGCTTGTGTTGGTCAACGTTTGGATGTATGCTGTGTTAGCTAAGCTTGTACCATGCCTACTAATTTCCATTTTCGGAGGCCTTCTTTTATACCAAATGCATTCAAAAATTAGATTACGGAAAAGCTTCCTGAAATTCTCGGGTTCGAGTCATATCAAGCTTCAAGAACATTCCCGAACCACGAAAATGTTAATATCGGTCATTGTCCTCTTCCTCCTCACAGAGTTGCCACAGGGTGTCCTCATCATCTTGAGTGCGACCAAGATGTCCTTTTTCGAGACAGTCTATCTGCCTCTGGGTGATGTTATGGATATTGTAGCCCTTATAAACAATGCCATTAACTTTGTTCTCTATTGTTCAATGAGTACTAAATTTCGTGAAACATTCCTGCGGTTATATTGTGGCTGCAGCGTACGGAAACAAGATAGAAACGGACACGCCTTGCGGGAAAAAGCGGACACATATACTAATAATAACCAATTATGACCAAGTCGTTTCATTCTACCTTGCAATATGTGTGTGTGCCTTTGTGGGATGTTTTGTAATATTATCATGGATATATGTGCTGTATAACATGGTATGGTTGTAATTAGTAACTGTTTATTTATGGATAGCATATCTGTAATTTCGCCTCGAGTATGGTGCACAAAACACGGTGCGTCACACAATCACACCCTGTTTCTATCTGAAAAACCCAGTATGTCTTTTGGGATTGAATGAATTGTACCTTCTGACATTATTATCTGGACTTGGTTTTGTGAAACATTTCTCCAGAATGTGCGTGTTTAGTTAGTTTACAATATCTTTCAAGACATATTATGTGACATTATCTACACATGACTCTACCGATAGCATTCTGAGAAAGAAATTATTTACAAGAGATAGTATTTAACCTTTTTTTTTACCGTAAGGCCACAGTAAATTGATTATTCGTTAGTTGTTTTTTCATTATGCGCATTGATGTTATTGGTCGCGATTTCTTCTTTAATGAACACTTTCCTTTTATTGACCTACGAGGCTTGCAGAATAAATGTATAGTGTCAAAAAAGAATTGTGTGTAGGATTTCAATACAGTACATGATCAACTGCTGATAAAAAACTAGTATCGCTCAAGAGAAAATATCAAAATCACTCGTTCTGCGGCACATTATTAGCAAAATACATTTACATCAACCTGTGCTGAAGTAAGCAGGCCGAAAACAATCACATTAGCGCGGCATATTATTATCAAGTTAATATATGTATGTTTATATGGACCATATACATAAAGTAAAAGTTTGTATTTGGCTGTTGTCAAATTGTTATACTGTTTGATCTAGCTTTTACAACTTTAAACTAATTCTGTTTATAAAATCAAGATTTTCAACAATTACAGTGTATTGAAATATTCTGAATGACAGACTATTTTCATCACTTTATCGATCGTCCGTAACGGTTACTTCCATCATTTCGGAAAATGATTGAAGGCTAAAATTACAATTTGTCATAAAACCTACTTGTGAAAATACTTTAAAAATAGTTTTAATGTTTTGTGTGCAGCCTTCAATCTGTTTGACATTTCATATTATTATGTTTGTATCAAAGGTCCGCTGCTAAGTGAACTTCTATTGGTCCTTGTGCTGGTACAAGCAAAGAATCTCAGTTGGCCTCTTGATACCCTATGTTCATGGTTTGTAAATGGCTGTTGTTACGCTATCGACGAGTGAAAATATATTTTATATAAACTTATATTCTTAAAATCTTTCTCAAAATCTTGATCATTTATTCATAACAAACGAATGTTCTACGTTTGATGCACGAATTCATATTTGAGATAACTTCGAAAATTGACACCGACCAAGTCTTCCTTTATCCTCTTATACTATGACGTTGCTCATAATATCATCACTAGTTTGTTTGGTCCAGATTATGGCCGCGTTAGATATTTAATTACGGCCACCAGACGTAAGTAGACGCAGTTCGCAGTGGCATCCCTTATTCGTGCTGGTGTAAGTTAATCATGGGTCGACTTCGTCTTGATTATGATATGATCTTTGGTCAGTTGCTTTCGTGAAAGAGGCTTACGTCTGTGACCTGGGTTACTTTAACTGAATGGTTAAAATACAGCTAACGTAAAACTCGGGTTACGCTCACGTTAGGGGCGGTCGGGTAGCCTAGTGGTTTAAGCGTTCGCTCGTCACGCCGAAGACCCGGGGTCGATTCCCGACATGGGTACAATGTGTGAAGCCCATTTCTGGTGTCCCCCGCCGTGATATTGCTGGAATATTGCTAAAAGCGGCGTAAAACCAGAATCACTCACTCACACACGTTAGAAGCAATATTCGTAAGCGTGGTTGACTCAGCATCTATTTATGTAATGCAGATGTTAAACTATGAAACGAATATTTATTTCATCTCTAACATTAAAACAGAGGAGGTCTACTGTAGGAAAGATCCACACTGCTTACAAATCCTCCTGGAAGAAATACGTGTAATGCCAGTGTGCAGTCGTGTATTGTACCCTGAGAACGGAGCACGGACATGGATGTTCACCTTTTGTTAGTTAGTACAATATGGCTACATTCAAATTGCTGTCAAAGCTAAATACTGACTTGTCAGCGCATTTGAGTGAATGATGAGGTGAGCGATTCATACTATATTTTGTATATTATATGTACTGTCGTCACTTCTGCTACATTGTTGAGTTGCTATCACAGTTGTGTCTTGCTAAAATGCTTGAATATGAACAACTTATTCACACCATCTCCACCACCACCAGATATTGTTGTACAGTGAATTAAAAGTCTACAATCCTTGTTCTAGTTTAGTCTGTTTTATTCGTATCCCGATTGTTTTATAGAACGTTGTAAACAGACATGCGCAAAACAGCCCTGGCTCTGAACACCTCAATTGACTGCCCAAACAGACATGAAATGGCCAAAGCTTGTGAAAAGTGCAATAAATATCGACCAATTACTCTATATTGTCAAGCACATTCTAGGCGATTCTGCATTACACAACTACTGATATAACGAAGCTGGTCAAAGCGAATAGCCGACTATGTCGAATCCAATCTTTATCTCACAGGAGGGGTAATATATGCTTTTGTTACATATAACTGGACGGTCACTTGTGAGTTACACTGGAAGTTGTTTTTTGTCACAACTTCCAATATTGGAACAGCATGTCCCAAGCCTACCTAGCACTTGGACTTAATCTCCAAGGCTGATACTTACTAGCAACCAGGAACAACGTTTTCATTCTTTAACGTCGGCGACAGAATGTGAAATTACTGCGTGTGTTTCTTCTAAAGTAAGAATTACTCCCAGGTTTGGAAAATAAATTTTCTGAAAGGTATAACCTCCCGGAATAGCAGTTTTTATTGCCAATATAATGCCTCATAAATGACCTAATATGTCACTGTGGTTCCAATTTCGCCTTCCTGTAGGATCCGCAACTTCACTGAATAACTGCCTCTGGGAACCGAACTATTTTCTTTGAGGACAAGTTACGATTTCCCTGCTTCATTACGTGAGCACATTTCCTGCATGATAGGCTGTAAAAGCATGTCAAATAACCACAGGGAAGGTAAACATGCGTGTAAGTGCAGTGCTTGAAAAGCTTTATAAATGTAAAGTGCTTGCATTTAAACTTTATGAAACTGGACTTGAAGCGATTTGGTATAGTAAAGTTCAATTTACACAAACTCAAATATGCATCACGGCCATGGCCATTTGTGAAATGACCGCGAAGAAGCAGGCAGTCACTATGTTAGACCAAGCAGCTGGTACAACTGCCCTGATGTCCACAATGCAGAAATGTAAACGTTTGCTGAGTCGTTTTTCAATCAGACTTTTTATCAGTTTTATCTCCTTTTAAAATCCATTTTGTGACAAGAAGATTTGATGCCAAGCACGACAAGCGGATGTATATTGATGTATGCATTAAGTGCTTCGTGATGTTTCCATAACGCTAGTTGTGCAGAGTGATTATTATCCACATGTCATGGTTGCAATCTTTGTCGTTACCTGCGCCTTCAACGGCACTCAGAAGATGTATCTGAGCATTTCCCGTGTTGACGTTAACACAGACAGAATATCGAACTGGAAACAAACATCTGATAATCTGAAATATTGGCTCCAAGCGCGTTTTCCTTTTATTCTTTGAAAGTAACAGACAGACGTTTCAGTTGTCGAAGCCTTAATGTACTGTATTTGTTGAGTTTACGTTGTATTATCTGACAACGACAGAAAAGATATGAGTGATTATCAACTATTAACATGACTCATACGCTTATTGTGGAATGAGCTGTGTTACCCACGCAGTTATGAACATGTGGTGTGTGTACGATAGAGGTAAAACTATATGGAAATAATGCTGGCAACATGATCATTACACGATCTGATTGGTTTCTCTCAGCTGAAACAGTGGTACACCAAGTCAATGATTGAAGTGCGGTCGACAATCCAGTTACAAGTCCCACTTGGTCAATGACACGCGATTATCAATCCCTGCTATCTGGTCATGGTGTTCTCGAATGATGTGTTTGATTGAATCGTGCATTCCTCATACGGTGTCCCCATCAATGGATGATTGACATCCAACAGCGACATGACGAGATTTACAAAACACTATCGCAACCAAAAAAAAACCAATACGTGTGTCATGTTTTTTATTAAAAATTTCAGTCAGTTTTTATTGAGAAGTGTAATATAGTTTACAAGAGCTCTCCTCTAAATTTACGATATCTATTGGAATGTAAATAGTTTGAATTATTAGTGTTCCGAGCTGTCATAAAACTCTATTTACCTAAATAATAAGATTTACCTAAATAATAACTATATGAAGATAAATTACCAACTCAAGAAACTATCTGTATATGCACGTTGTGAACACCACCAGCCTGAAGAAAAACAACAACGGCAATAACAACAACGTTTTACTGGCGTCAGATTAAAGACTAAATCAGGTCACACTTCAGTTTTACAAAGGAATGGCGTTATGTCCAAGTGTTTGGTCATAAATCCGAAACCCTATTATCTTCAGTGAAACATTAATTTCATAAAACAGCATTAGTTTCACTCAAATGTTTCAATCTTTTGTTTCAAGTGTATGTGCTAGAGACAGCCTGATATCTATTTCTCGAAGTAATAGATGACATCAATTGTATTTCGGGTACATAACCGTTCAAATATAAGACATCTGCCTTATATCCCCGACACAACAAAATTAGGCTTCTTATCAACAGCCTGTAATCAGGCGACATGCCTTCTCATGTTTGGCTACCAACGCATTTGAGTGAGTGAGCAAGTGAGTTTAGTTTAAGGCAGCTTTTAACAATATTCAAGTTATATCACGGCGTGTCAGCTTGATGTGGGAGGAAAGCCCGAAGTGATGCAGGTCTTAGACGTTTGCCACTTCGTAGAAACCCACGAGCACGGGTATGTAGCTGACAAACCTAGAAACATAGTCGGGGCAAACCGGGATTCGAACCCACAACCATAGGTTTCTGGCGTGCCCAAGGGACACAACTTTGCACAGTGAATGCGGCGCCTAAGTCGCCTGGCTGGTCCACCCGTGCATCTGCCCCTCCATGATAGATATTCTTGGATGGTTACACAATGAGACTACTGTCTTTACTCATGAATAGGTGACCGCCTCCGTGGTCAAGCGGTAGAGTGTCAACCCGGAGAGGGGAAGGTCCGGAGTTCGATCCCCGGCCGCGTCATACGAAAGACGTTAAAAGATGGTACCCTACCTGGCACTGAGGGGCTATAACAAGGACTGGTCGGCTCGGAGTCCGTATATTGTGTCTGAGTGGGGTATTCATATTTAACTGCCGCATGGTATCTCAGTCGGCTAGCACTATCAAATCGGCGTTAGTCCTGACTAGTACAAGCATCTACACACATACACACACGTGCAGCGTCGCTATACAATTGTACTGCTCTTGGACACAACGTTAAACCCCATTTCATCACATGAATAGGTAGAATTTATGAATCTAAAAAAATAAGTCTAAATTGAGAAATTATTATTTTCTGTCAACATTGAATGGACAAAAAAGGAAACATGATACTCATACCCTAAACAGCAAATCTTGCAAATACCTTTCAAATTATTTTTTCCAACACCGTATGCTGTGATATCCAGTTCAGATTTTCATAATGTGGCATGCTCATGGTATCTTGAAAGGGCAGTTATTATTGTGTAACTATAACAGAGTACGAGCTGGTCTCGAACAGTTGTGTGCCAAAAATACAAAGAGCTATTAACTATTTTTCAACATGGTCCCCTTGCATTTCAACGTGTTCCACTTCTACTCCAGGTCAGTTATCCCTGTTTTGTAGAAGGTCACACCCTGGTCTGTCAACCAACCTTCCACAGCAACAATCAATGCTAGACGCTCATATCCAGATTCCCGTACAGCAGCAATTGCAACATGACTTGTGTGAATGTAACGTTATCCTCATGGAGAAGAATACCATCTCGAAATTTGCCGCGAGTCTCATTCTTATAAGACTCGCGCATTACTTTCAATCAGTTGGCATAATATTCACCATTCATAGCCGTAAATAATCGATATGGATTATACTCTCCCAAAAGAAGGTTGTCATTAACTTTCATAGTTGTTCTGGCTGCTTTAAACTACGTGGTTTGGGGAGAAAGTCTCTCCGCTCCATGAAGCTTTGCTTGCTCCCCAGTAATGACTCCAGATCGCATCTTCTGTCACGAGTCTACACTGAAAACATTCTGGGTTGCTATTATATCTGTTTAACAGGGCATTAGATACGCTGACCCGCACAGCCTTCATGTCATCCAACTGCATTCTGGAAAGCCATCCGTCACACACCTTTGATATATGGAGAGATGTTAATGCAGGATTGTTTCTATTGACCCATACCAGAAACCCGCTGTCGCCTCTTACTCTTTGCCTATTGTTCAGTACCAGGTTTGCGTGCGGCATCAATATTATCTTTTTATGATGCCGGTGTCGGGTCGACCAGATCTTCTTATCCCTCGAATGGCCCTCCATGGTGACAGAATGACAGCTCTATGCTCAGTTTGGTCTATGCCAATGCTAAGGAGTAGGGTACCACAGAACCGAAGTCAATAATTAAGTCATGGAACTGAAGCTCGCCAAATATAAGATAATTGAACAAAGCCAAGTGAGCACTAATATATGTCATACAGCAACCCAGATACGCCCGGCACCAAACTTGGGATAGAGATCTCCCCTCGCACATTATATCTACGACATTCACTACACTAGCTGTGCTAGGTGCAACGCCAAGAAATCCTTTACTTTGTGATCATTACATACTTATACCTTTTTTCAATCAGATCAGCCCAATATTACAGCTCAACACTGCACCATTTGGCTAACCTTAATATGAATACTCTTCATTTCATCTTCATATTCTGCATGACTGGAGACCCCAGTGAAGATCCGGGTTAGAATAGGTCTTCAGCAACCCATGCTTGTCGTAAGAGGTGACTAACGGGATCGGGCATTTAGGCATGCAGGCCCCCCTGCTGAATGGGTATAAAAAATCCACATCAACGGCTGTTCATACAGTTCTTATAACGGCAGTGGAGGCAGTGACAGAATGCCAAGATTGAATGCAGCTCAACGGAACAACGCCATTGGGAGATAGCTGGAGCAACTCAGCAAGAAGTGGCCAGGCACTTTGGCGTATCCAGACAGACAATCTCCGCACTGTGGACCCGATACAACAACACCAACAGAGTTGACGACAGACCAAGCTCAGGAAGACCAAGGGTGACAACCCAAGCACAAGATCGATACTTCCGGCTGCGTCACCTTCGAGACCGCACTACCACAGCCACGTCTACAACCGCACAGATCCCTGGGGTACGCAGAATATCAGATCAAACGGAACGCAACAGACTGAGGGAGGCTGGACTTTTTGCACGAAGACCTGTTCGACGTCGTGTATTGACCCCACGTCATCTGGCGGACCGTCTGCTTTGGTGCCAACAGAGGGTTAGATGGGCACGTGCAAGTAGGAGTGTTGTACTGTTTACAGACAAGTCCCGTTTCCTACTCACACCTGCTGAGGGGCGCGCACGTGTCTACATACGTCGGGTGAACTTTATGCCCCCAACTGTGTGAAGCAGGTTGTCCCATTTGGAGGCGGAAGTGTCATGGTATTGGCCGGAATTCATCACGGTGGTAGGACGCCTCTCGTGCATGTGGCAGGTGCATTGACAGGTGTGCGTTACAGAGACTTGATCCTACAGCCTTACGTTCTTCCTCACGTCAACGTTCATGGCGGACAGTTCCAGCAGGACAACGCTCGACCGCATATTGCACGTGTTTGTCAGGACTTCTTACAGCACAACAACATCCAGACATTACCTTGGCCAGCCCGGTCACCAGATTTGTCCCCGATTGAGCATCTGTGGGACGAGTTGGATCGACGCGTTCGCAGAAGGAATCCACCGCCCCAAACACTTCCGGCGCTTCTTGATGCACTTCAGCATGAATGGCAGCACATCCAACAGCGTGTTACTGACAACTTGATTGCATCTATGGGTCGTCGGTGTCAAGCGGTGATTGATGCACGTGGTGGGCACAACCGATACTGTCATTTTTCTGTACCCCTGTGACATTAACTGTATCGTGTACGTGTGTCTGTCTAGGTGGCACGATTAATGTTTTGAACATTGTGTACATTGATCTTCAAACAGTGTTTCAATTATGGTTTCTGTGTCCTATTTTGAAACAATCGCATTATATTACATTTTGAACGTCAGTGTCAAGTTTCTATTTTTGAAGAGTATATATATATATATATATATATACAATCATTTAGCTTTTAACAATGGTCAATGTCATAAAATGCTGTACGGACTGATGTTTCAATAAACCTTGCACAGTGTTAGAAGATAAATGATTGCAAAAATGTACAGCATTGTCATGAAGCATACCCTGATATAACTGTCAGTGAGTTGTGGCAACCGTTCAAAGTTGTGTTTGAACAGAACGCGGACAGTCAAATGTCCTGAAGCGTACGTAAACTGATCGAGACGGGATTTAAGATGAGACACGGCATATTGCAGTATTAACCAATTATATATTCCACGATTATATATAGTTCCCTGATTTAAAGACCACACTCATGAGTCTGC
This sequence comes from Haliotis rufescens, assembly GCF_023055435.1. Taxonomy (NCBI): domain Eukaryota; kingdom Metazoa; phylum Mollusca; class Gastropoda; order Lepetellida; family Haliotidae; genus Haliotis; species Haliotis rufescens. The sequence continues at coordinate 19,838,945 of NW_025963813.1, forward strand.
ACCACCACTTACTTCGTGAGGCAGAGATTTGTTATGAATATGGAAAGGGTTTTGTCGCTAGTATTTATATCCATATACAAAACATTAATCAGATTAACCCCGAGTACATGTACATTTAATATAAATGGCGCCGTATGAGTATTGTAGTCACAAAAGAAAACAAATCACTTGTTTTGTTGCAGCTAGACCAGTGAAGTATAAGTAGGTGCGATATTTGGACTAAATGCATATTCCACCTCGATACAAAATTCCACAATGACAATATACACTATGAGCTGTCATCTGTTCCTGTGGTGGGGTAGACATGTTTTTATAGATCGGTTTTGTTTTGTTTGGTTGTTGGCAAGTCATCGCTTAACTGTACCCAAAAGCTTGATATTATCGCCTGATGTATTGGTGAAGTAGATTTAGGACTAAGAAGATCAGCCCTGTCAGAGTATGATCAGTCTAGGAAATGTATCTTTTCCTCGGGAAGGATGTACAAGTACTCTTTTTAAAGAATCTCAAATTTCAACTACAATTAAAGTAAAATAATGACAACACTTATTTCCTAATTATTTATGTGCAAAGTATCTTTGTAATAGTTTTAAGAAGATGCATTGTCACTAAAATGCGTCCTATCAAAGACAATATTTAGTTTGAAAAGGTCGTGTAGGCCCCAGCGCCGTTAAGATATATGTACATATTCTTGAAGAACTATAGTAGAAAGTCCCAACAAAAATAGAATCGAAAACGCATAGATATTCCTTCAATATCAATAATGTCCATTTCAAAATGTGTTTACAATTAAATCGTTACTGAAGATATAGTTACTGAAGGAAAATATATTTTTTATTTTGCATCTAACGAGGAAACACTTGACAGATCAGATTTGTTGTCTTATAAGATCATCATACGTTGCTACATAGATAGTTGTGACAGATAAACTGCACATCATAATTTTATTTATTTAAAAAAATACTGTTAGCATTAAAAACAAACAGAACGGTGTATCTTATTTAACCATGGCGGACTTACATGTATAGTACTGTCAGTATATACTACGTAGTGGTTGAAGATAAGACAATAAGCACCAAGGTATTAAGAGAACTTATCTCGCCTTATCACCAACACGGCCTTTACTTCAGGTGTCCGTTGACGTCTCATCAAGTCTTCAGACACACCGAGATCAGTCAAGATGATCATGAAGGCTGCTGTAATATTGTTCGTCACCTGTCTCTGGTCCTTAGGTAGGCGATAGACGTACATTCTTTGGCAACGCTAAAATATAGCACAATATATATAAGAAATATGTGGTTGTTTGTTTGAGACAGCCTAGGCTGACAGATGTTCCCGTTACATAACGTTCCCGTGTACGTGGTAACTCAGTAATTCAACTACGTGGCCTACTTATGTGACTGGCACTATTCGGCACGCAGATGTCGATGAAATATTTGATTGCTCATAATTAAGTACCTCGCGGAATATGACCTGTTCTGAGACCTTTGATCAAAATATAATGATGCACGTAACAGATCATTTCACATCATTTCACATATGGCAAGTTCACTGTAAATGTATGAAAAAGACGACGCTTTTAAGAATGGACACTAGAAAGAAGGGGAAGTAATGAATAGCTCCTAAAATCAGGATTATGATACTGACATCCTTTGCGAACTATTGCATAGAAGAGGTGTATGAACTGTGATTACTGAGGGAGTGAGTGGGTATGGTTTTACGCCGCTTTTAGCAATATTCCAGGAACACCACGGCGGGAGAGACCAGAAATGGGCTTCACACATTGTACCCATGTGAGGAATCGAACCCAGGTCATCGGCGTGACAAGCAAACGCCTTAACCGCACGCCCTGAAATATGATTTTGGTTTGTTGGTTGGTTTGTTGTTTAACGCCGCACTCAGCAATATTCCTGCTATATGACGGCGGTCTGTAAAAAATCGAGTCTGGACCAGACAATCCAGTGATTAATATCATGAGCATCTATCCACGCAATTGGGATCGATGACATGCATCAACCAAGTCAGCGAGCCTGACCACCCGATCCCGTTAGACGCCTTTTACGACAAGCATTGTCACCGTTTACGGCAAGCATGGGTTGCTGAAGACCTATTCTACCCCGGAATCTTCACGGGTCCCTGAAATAGGAAATGCGGGCTCTGTGTGGAGTGACAACATAATGAAGAGTGACAAAATTCAAATCAATGCTTTTGTTTATTTTGCAAGACACCCTCAAAACATTTTTTCCGTGTAATTATACTATTATATTCATAACCTGAATACGTGTTTAGCAAGGGCATTGCTTTTCTATTCATTTTTAATGATTTTAAGCACATAGATTTCTCTGCAGGACGATGCCAAGTTCCCATGGGTGAATTGCCGACCAAGGTCACTGCGTTTGTTCGACATGCTGCCACCTTCGCTGCGAACGAATTAAACACTCGGTCCAACGGAATATACTGGAATACGCTTACCCACATACAGAATGCAACTATAGAGGTGACCCTATGGGTGGATAGGGTTTACTGGAAACAATTATTTTACGGAAAGGGTTTACAACAACTTCTACAAGTATTTGCTGGACATTTTGGATGTCCTGAAAAAAATGAGAGAGAGAGAGAGAGAGAGAGAGAGAGAGAGAGAGAGAGAGAGAGAGAGAGAGAGAGAGTGTGTGTGTATTAAATACCACCTGTAAACATCCATATAGATTACTATCCTTTGTACGCTGTGATTATCAACAGGTGTGTATGTATTTCCTCCTCCAGGCCGTCATGGGGATAATGTACCGTATGGAGATCACCCTGCAAGAATCGACATGCAAGAACATCCCAGCTAACAACGACGCCAATCCCACAGCTTGCCCACCCAAGGCCGGAGCTATGGTAACGCTTGTTCATGTTATAGTTAAAGGGTCTTTTTTAATGGTAGGATCTTTTCTTAAAAAATTGCTACTATTCAGAAAACTCGTTTTGTTATTGAAGTTGTGAAGAAGCTGCTCAATATTGCGGAGTTTAAGTGGCTGGTTATGGAAACGGAATTGAGTGGGAGATATTTTGGTCACATAAAATGATTACACCGTATGCCCACCTATAGTGCACTTGCACTAAACTAGTTTATTACAGTTGATGTAGTATGGATTAAACATACTAAAAGGGGAGTTCTACCATGAATTTTGAAATTACTCGATTCTGATTGGTCAATCAGAGGCTATTAAATCACAATAAACCCCCTCTGATTGAAACAGCTGGTTTGACGGCCGCATCACCGCGGAAGCTTATATTCATAGAATATTACTATTTTCAGTCATTGTCGGTAGGCATAATTAAATAATTATATCTACAATTACAGGTTACAAAATGCACAGATGCGGTTACGACAATATTCAAAGGATGTGTGGCAATACATTTCGTGCAGAAAACACGATAGAAATCTACAAAGGGAATGTATTTACGTTTTGGAGACAACAGAGAGCTTGGAATTTTTCTATATACGACTGTGACGTCATATCGTTTGCGTCACAATGAGCGAAATGACGTCATAATGGTGACGCGCGATGTGGAGCGATAGCCTTGCAAAACTTGCTTTGTTTTCGTTAGGGATGCTTACAAAGTTGCCGTGCTTATATGCTTTCAATGCCTGGCATATATTCGAGCGAAGTATTACGATGTAAACAAACTGCTTGAGTATATTCAGCGCCATATTTTGTTCGGTGATTCCGTAATTCAGATCGATAACCCACTCAAAACACTGGACTCAACCCATGCCGCTTCACTCAGTATATTTGCTAACACCAAAGAGTTCGCGTTTTATTTAGTCATTGTAGAATGGAGATAGACTCCATAAATATGAATCAAATCTGATACAAGAAAATACAAGTTCTGTCTCTCCTAAAATTTTGTGCATTTGTCAAAATGACTTCCATGATAACCAACCGTAATCGATAACATATAGTCAAAATTGCCGCCCCTTTCTTTTCCACATTTTCTATTGTGGTTTTGTTACAGGATACTAATTAAGATATTTACCTGGCAGGGAGAATATCATGCTATACTGCCTATGGAAGAAAGTTAGACTATATTAATCTTACACCAGTGTTCGCTTGTGACGATTAAGAAATGTCCTTCAACTACTTACTTCGCACTTCACAATCTGACAAAGAGCGATCATTACAAAAGTGTAGTTTTCTTATGAACACGTGCTATTGATTCTCATTGTGGCCTTCTTGTGCCCCCACGTCTTACATAACGTGCTAACGCTACGGGATCAGTCATTTGTAAATCGGCTACGTGGGGAAAGAACTGACCATCCCCAGTCTTTACTTATCAACTCTGGATTGCAGTACATGTAACATTCACGTGCACAGGATTAATACATCCTTCTGATGTTGTTAATTTTATTGCAATTCGTTGTGTAGGATCGCATCCCTTAGGATCCCAGATTTGCCCTGATTATGATCCGTGGTTTTTCAGCACCCTTTCCGTGCTCGCGTGTTTCACAGTAATGGTAAACGTCTAAGAAATACATCACTTTTTTCTTCCCTCACACATTAAGCTGACATGCCGTGAAATAACTGACCTGCTGATCAAACCGGCGTGAAACTTACATCACTAATGTGTAGTTTTAAGATCGAAGTTTATTGTATTAAGGTTGAGTGATTTCTGTTTGACGCCACCATTCAGCATAATATTTTAGTTATATGAGGGATTGCGAGTTTAATGGAGGAGGATATCCATAAAATGACAATGTCGTTTCACTTTGCGAAAAAATATAGTCGTATGCCGGTGTGCTCCGCAAAGAAAACATGCATAAACCTACGTACAAATAGTGTGCCTGGTGGTCACAGTGGTATTGTACGCATAGCTAACCTCGGCCAACTCTAGAACAACTGCTGATAAGAGATTGCTATAAACCCTAAAGCTTGCATGGAGAAACATTTACGTTTCGCGTTTACGGCTCCGAGTAATCTCTTGAGTAATAATAGCTTCTAGACAAAACAAATCGGCTTCTCAATATCTTTAACTTTATGATCTTCAGACGATGTCTTGCCATGTTGAAGTGTTGGATGATCCAGGATCTACACCACGCTACACACTGAAGAACAACCACTGTGTGGCATAGTGCCATGTAACGCCGCTATCCACCCATACAGGCAGAAGCTGTTAGCCATCATTGACGTAACCTTGTCTCAATTGCACTAAGCCTTGGAATAAACATGTCGACAGGCACTAGAGTTCTAGGATCTCTGAATGAGGCCTTAATCTTGAACATTGAACATGCCCTCGAGGACATGGTGGATGTTCTTTGAAGTTTCTGCATGTGTAATAGTGGGAGAGCCAATTGACCGAATAGTTCGAATATAGATGTTAAACAGATCCTGTCTGTAATGCCACATGTATGTTCAGGATAGTGTAATAGACACCGTAGGTGGCAAGAGAGGTGGGAACACAGGGCCTTGTGTCCTTCCTTGATCACTGGAAATGCTTCTGTACCGATTCTGTTCGCTACCCAAAGTACATAGATATATTTTATTGCCGCTTCCCAAAATCTCGTCTTGCGAGCCGGAGCGTGAGATGTTTATCACACACACCATCGAGTGCAGGCAGTGAGGCGTATGTACACAGCATTAGAACCGATTAGCTCGAATTAACACTGAATTGTATTCCCTTCAGCAGACGAGCCACACATGTTCCTAGATGCTTTTAGAGATTGAATGAATTGATCATTTACCTTGAAACTAGGTTTCATTGACGATGTATAGGTTATGTTGTAAGAAATATTCATCCACTACTGGTGAATGGATGACGGCTTATCGCCTTTGACATGTCCTTTGGATATGAAACATACCTCTATGTGCGTTCTTACTTTAGTTACTGTTACTGCACGCAGGCGTTTTTAACAACAACCCGGAGTGTGGCTTGTGTCGGCTTGTTTTGGCGCGTGAATGATCAGGAACCAGTTTTTAATGTATCTAATGACACAGCCAAACGCTTCCAGTCATATCACCTGGGTCTGTACATGATCAAGTCTAGGCAAAGTAAACACGTGACATGTCACTGGATTGTATGGCCCATAACTGGTTTTCATGTCCATTAATGGATTGGCTGATCCATTTCGGGATTGTCTGGTCAAGACTCGATTGTTTACACGCCGTCTCGTGGGAGTGCTGCTGTGTGGCATAAGGGAACAACTACTTGCTTTATTCAGCACAGTGTGTGGGTGGCGATTGCTACCGGTAGACAGTAGAACAGAACATGCCTACCCTTGTCATGCACCTGGCGTCATCACTGATCGTCGTATCATGCTCACCACTACTTTGCCTTCTACGCCCACTAATTGTCCTCTGGCGTTAATGCTTATACATTTGCAAGACAATTGAAACCTAGAATGACACACACTTAGTCAATGTGCTCTAAATGGTGGATGGCTTAAAACAATACTTTGTCAGAAACAATATATTTCATATGTATCAGCTACTGATAACGTATATAGCTTGTCTGGTGTCCTTGGAAGTGCAGCCAATATCTACTACGCACGCGAGTCCTGCTTTTGAAAAACAAGAACCTCGTTACTATTCATAATAAGTTATAGTCATGGAAAACAGACGACTGGCATTATCGGAATAGACCATATACAGATGGACGTTATATTTAGAAAACCATTACATACAACCGATATTTAACTCACGTCGTAATTACATGAATAACATCACACCATGTAAGTATTTTCGGAATCAATAGAGAAATCTGCACGTCGTTCTGGTTATTATGTTTACATTTGTTGGCGCTAGTGAGTTTAACGACAGCGAGATAATAGCCTTGTAATGCGTCGTTTTGCGTCAGTAAATGTGTATCGCGGAAATGAAATTTCGGAAACAGGTGATAGTTTTCCAATTTGAAATGAATTAGTGCATCCAACTTCCTACGGCTTACTAACTTCCACGAAGTGATTATTGTCTATATTTGCTCTCTTTGAGACTGCATGGTATATGAAACGCTAAATGTTCCTCTTAAGTAAGGCTACCTATCAATAGCGAATGCACAATACATCTGTCAAAACACTGCACAGTGTTACCAGGCGTATACACCTGCTGCCTTAAAACCCCACACTGACTAGAAATAGACCACAAGGTGGCGGTGTTTCAGTTTCGAACAGTGACTGACAATGTAAACACAACCGAGTGTCGGGAGAAGCTTTTTGAAAACTGTACGTGATCACCATTGACCGTCAAACTTCGTATCAACTTGAATGACAAACTTTGGATACCACAAATGGCTCCATATCTAGATATAAATCAATCAATTTTCTATAGTTTTATCATAAAAAAATCGAATCGATCGTGTTTGGCGTCTCCATCAATCACAGTGGGAGGAGCTTATTTACGTTTGCGCTATAAATAGCACATGGTCATGTGTACATGTGACACATTCAATGCATTTGTGGTCAAAGTGTATTGTGTTGTATATGTTTACGGCAGAACAGCAGCAGAACAGCAGCAGAACAACCGTTTCTGTTAATGTCACAGCAACGATACATAAATACTAAATTGACAACAAGATTTTTTCTGTTCAATCCGAAAAATAAAGATATTTGTTTAGTATTGGTCATTTGCATTCAACAGTAATCAGATTATCTTTATAAAACTTAAATTATTCCACAGATTTTTCAACTTGTGTTTAGAAAGAGGCCTAATTTGAAGCACCAGAAGTTGTGCCAATATTCCTTAGCCTTACAAAAATATATGAATATGTCACGTGTATCAAAATAACAATGCACATAAGCAATTGATAATTAAGTCACGAAATATACTAGATAGTTTGACCTACATGAAGCGTATCTAGATAATATTGTACTTACGATAAACAAAACCTCCAATACACATATTCGAAGACAACTTTGATTATGGTTTGCTGAGTTCAAGCCCGTGTAGCGCCGTAATTTCCGGCCACCTTTTTCTTGTTTACCTCAGCGGCGCAGCATAGAGCTGACATTTGATGGTTGTTTTAAAATAAATACGAGGTGTGTTGACCACAGATGAACACAATTGTGTAGCCAGTGGTTTGTTTAGCAAGTTCCAATAGGTTGAAATAAGTGACATTCATATTTCATGCGATATCGATCTGTGATTCGAACCGAGTGCGAAATCTTGAATAAGAACCAAGATGGCGGGTGTCACTCCTTGTCTCTATGTATATAGAGGGGTGTGATTTTTTTCTATACGAATATATTATGTTATACACGCTATCATCGAGTTCCTGTGGATTTGGATACACTTCGTGCACAAGTTTTACTTTGCAAAACACCATTCCTTTATCTGCTGCAACGTTTAATATCCGTTTCTTCAAGTCCGAATAGCTACGATCTCTACAAACACTTCGTCTATTTAGCTTAGTCCAGAAGTATTGGAAGCAATGTTTACGAATCGACGAATTTTTGCAACAAGGTGGCCGCACCATTCCCAAACTGCGATTGCCTGTGCTGTGTCACTCATGGTTGAACATACATATTCGGCTTCATCTGGGTCCAAAATGAAATTTCGCTGTGATACTGATTCGCTCATCCGAAGAATCGGCACTGAATTTGTCAAAGTTTCTGATGCATTTGCAAAGGCGGAGGGAGAGGCGCCATCTTGTCGATTCGAGTTGACGGTCGGAATGTCATCATCATGAATGTTTTTTTCTCTATGATAAAGTCGCCAATGTCATAATCGAAATAACCCAAATCCCCTGATTACCTCGAGCAACTCTCCGTCAAATTAAGCGTCACACGAAAATGTTTTGTTGCTCATATTTAAGACAAGCGAACTTGCAAAGTTCTTGACAAATGTCAGCAACTCGGACGTGGTCATGGGGCGTGGTTGCTAGGAGATCGCGTGGTCAGAAAGGGGGAAAACAAAAAGTTTTAGAAAGTAACAAAGAATAAAAGAAATCCGCAGTGCAATCCAAAAATACCATGTACAGGATGTTTTTAATAAGCGTATTCACGAAAACATTTCTTTTCTAAAAATGCAAATTAATTCATTAATTCATCCCAAGGTCGTAACCCTGATCACGTGGGTGGGTATTGCGAAGGAATCTTGTGACGAAGACGCAAATGTGGCTGTGTGTATTACATGGTGGAACTTAATTGACCAGGAAGAATGTCGAGGCCTCAACATCATGACAGATCCTCGTCATGGATCGAGTAAAAAATGCATCTTAGAGAAACATTGTTACTTTGAGTTTCGAGACCAATGATCCGAGTAGCCAGCGACCTGAATAATTTTGAAGAAAATAATGTTGAAATCCATGTTCACGTACATGACACACTTGGAGTTAACAAATTTATTCATCGGAACATCGTTTCGAAGTGTGTGAAGTATATGTATGTAAATTTGTACAAATCTAATAAAAGAAATTCTAGTAGATCAAGATCTACCATTGCACCGTCATGAAAGAACAGGTCAACTTTATCCTTCTTCAGTTATTTCCGAAGCAAAGCCACTCGATTTACATCATAAATTAATTTATAGACTAAATTCTAGTACAAAGTGTTTTAAACTATTTTAACATGTCATAAAATAACACAATTATTGAAAAGCATTTGGTTTAATAAATTACATGTTTTATTTCGTCCGCCCGCTCTCTAGTTAGTTGAGGTTTGAGGTTAGAAACACATATAAAAAGTATGGATGGCCTTATGCAAATGACACATGACATGCCAATCAACAGGAAATCTGGGACCCACGAAGTTTCAAGGATCGAGTGACTTCGACATCAGGAGCTTTCGGACAAGTGTGACTTTGCCAAAACACATTGCTACATGTACTTGGCAAAGAAAACATGTGGCAGAAACGACAAAAATACTACTTTCAATACGTGAACATATTTTTGACCATGACCAGGGTTTTCACAATCGTTGTTATCCAGATTCCAGATGAAGGCAAGACGAATTAACACAACACTGTTGAAATCACCGATTGCCATGTATATTGTGAGAAATTCATAACTACAAATACACCGTGCATCACAGGATCACGGTTGGTGCCGTTGAACATAGTATGGTGTTTGTGTTCATAAACACTGCTTTTATTCATCACGACAAACGTGTTTCGTTCTCGTCCAGAGAATAGGGCAGAACTAATGTGTGTGTTCTGGAATGAAAACATAAATCGTGGACATTCCACAGTGTTATTTTATGAAGATGTGAAGACATCATGGCGGGTAGGTTTTGAAACCAAAGAAAAGTCTTGGAATCGTTTGATGGATATGTATTGCCATTAACACTTACGTCCTTGTTGTGAAACGCCCACGCTGGTGGGTGTTTACATGACGTAACCCGTTTGTGTGTAAGCATGACGTTATATTGACCTGTCAGATCACTCGTATAAGCTCCGCCTATTCAGAGTGCGGTAGTTCCTACCGCAGATCACATCTATATGGAGCCTGCTGCGTTAAGTTGTCACATCTATCTGGAGCCTGCTAGCTTCAGTTATCACATCTGTATGGAGCCTGCTGTCTTCCGTTTTCCATCTATGTGGAGCTTACTGCCTAAAGTTGTCACATATATCTAGAGCCTGCTGCCTTCAGTTGTCACATCTATATGGAGCCTGCTGCCTTCAGTTGTCTCATCTATCTGGAGCCTGCTAACTTCAGTTGTCACATCTATCTAGAGCCTGCTGCCTTCAGTTGTCTCATCTATGTGGAGCCTGCTGCCTTCAGTTGTCTCATCTATCTGGAGCCTGCTGCCTTCAGTTGTCTCATCTATCTGGAGCCTGCTGCCTTCAGTTGTCACATCTATCTGGAGCCTGCTGCCGTCAGTTGTCACATATATCTGGAACCTGCTAGCTTCAGTTGTCACATCTATATGGAGCCTACTGTCTTCCGTTTTCCATCTATCTGGAGCCTGCTGCCTTCAGTTGTCACATCTATCTGGATGCTGCTAGCTTCAGTTGTCACATCTACCTACAGCCTGCTAGCTTCAGTTGTCACATCTATCTGGAGCCTGCTGCCTTCAGTTGTCACATCTATCTAGATGCTGCTGCCGTCAGTTGTCACATCTACCTATAGCCTGCTAGCTTCAGTTGTCACATCTATCTGGAGCCTGCTGCCTTCAGTTGTCACATCTATCTGGAGCCTGCTAGTTTCAGTTGTCACATCTATCTGGAGCCTGCTAGCTTCAGTTGTCACATCTATATGGAGCCTGCTGCCGTCAGTTGTCACATCTATCTGGAGCCTGCTAGTTTCAGTTGTCACATCTATCTAGAGCCTGCTGCATTCAGTTGTCACATCTATCTAGAGCCTGCGGACCTTCAGTTGTCACATCTATATGGAGCCTTCTGCCTTCAGTTGTCACATCTAACTGGAGGCTGCTGCGTTCAGTTTTCACATCTATCGGAAGCCTGCTGTGTTCAGTAGTCACATCTATCTGGAGCCTGCTGCCTTCAGTTGTCACATCTATCGGAAGCCTGCTGCGTTCTGTTGTGACATCTATTTGGAGCCTGCTGTGTTCAGTTTTCATATTTATAGGAAGTCTGCTGCGTTCAGTTGTCATATCCACCGGGAGCCTGCTGCCTTCAGTTGTCACTTACCGTTTTTGTGGTGAATGACATACCAGTGTGTTTCATTATATAATATAATTCTAATCTACAGTTTGGATTAGTTGTCATCGCGGTAAACATGCACGTGAAGTCATTTATATTTTGACAGAAGCTCGTACGAATGGAACATTACAACATTGCAAACGTGGCTAAACTTATGGAGGACTAGTTTGAATGAATGTTCATATAACATACGTCAGGAATAACGTATATATATATACATATATATATATTTCTCATCAGATCACTTACCTCTGTACAACAAACACCGTGTGAAATATCTCTCATCAGGTCACTTACCTCTGTACAACATACACCATGTGAAATATCTCTCATCAGATCACTTACCTCTGTACAACATGCTCTATGAAATATCTCTCTCATCAGATCACTTACCTCTGTACAACATGCACCATGTAATATATCTTTCATCAGATCACTTACCTCTGTACAACATGCACCATGTAATATATCTCTCATCAGATCACTTACCTCTGTACAACATGCACCATGTAATATATCTTTCATCAGATCACTTACCTCTGTACAACATACACCATGTAATATATCTTTCATCAGATCATTTACTTCTGTACAACATGCACCATGTAATATATCTTTCATCAGATCTCTTACTTCTGTACAACATGCACCATGTAATATATCTTTCATCAGATCTCTTACTTCTGTACAACATGCACCATGTAATATATCTCTCATCAGATCACTTACCTCTGTACAACATGCACCATGTGATATATCTCTCATCATGACACTTACATCTGTACAACATGCACCTAGTAATATATCTTTCATCAGATCTCTTACTTCTGTACAACATGCACCATGAAATATCTCTCTCATCAGATCACTTACCTCTGTACAACATGCACCATGTAATATATCTCTCATCAGATCTCTTACCCCTGTACAACATGCACCATGTAATATATATCTCATCAGATCTCTTACCTCTGTACAACATGTTCCATGAAATATCTCTTTCATCAGATCTCTTACCCCTGTACAACATGCTCCATGAAATATCTCTCTCATCAGGTCACTTACCTCTGTACAACATGCACCATGTAATATATCTTTCATCAGGTCACTAACCTCTGTACAACATGCACCATGTAATATATCTTTCATCAGATCACTTACCTCTGTACAACATGCACCATGTAATATATCTTTCATCAGATCCCTTACTTCTGTACAACATGCACCATGTAATATATCTTTCATCAGGTCACTTACCTCTGTACAACATGCACCATATAATATATCTTTCATCAGATCACTTACCTTTGTACAACATGCACCATGTGATATATCTCTCATCAGGTCACTTACCTCTGTACAACATGCACCATGTAATATATCTTTCATCAGATCTCTTACTTCTGTACAACATGCACCATGAAATATCTCTCTCATCAGATCACTTACCTCTGTACAACATGCACCATGTAATATATCTTTCATCAGGTCACTTACCTCTGTACAACATGCTCTATGAAATATCTCTCTCATCAGATCTCTTACCCCTGTACAACATGCACCATGTAATATATCTCTCACCAGATCTCTTATCCCTGTACAACATGCTCCATGAAATATCTCTCATCAGATCACTTACCTCTGTACAACATGCACCATATAATATATCTTTCATCAGGTCACTTACCTCTGTACAACATAAACCATGTTATATATCTTTCATCAGATCTCTTACTTCTGTACAACATGCACCATGTAATAAATCTTTCGTCAGATCACTTACCTCTGTACAACATACACCATGTAATATATCTTTCATCAGATCTCTTACCTCTATACAACATGCACCATGTAATATATCTCTCATCAGGTCACTTACCTCTGTACAACATGCTCTATGAAATATCTCTCTCATCAGATCTCTTACCTCTGTACAACATGCTCTATGAAATATCTCTCTCATCAGATCTCTTACCCCTGTACACCATGCACCATGTAATATATATCTCATCAGATCTCTTACCTCTGTACAACATGTTCCATGAAATATCTCTCTCATCAGATCTCTTACCCCTGTACAACATGCTCCATGAAATATCTCTCTCATCAGGTCACTTACCTCTGTACAACATGCACCATGTAATATATCTTTCATCAGGTCACTAACCTCTGTACAACATGCACCATGTAATATATCTTTCATCAGATCACTTACCTCTGTACAACATGCACCATGTAATATATCTTTCATCAGATCCCTTACTTCTGTACAACATGCACCATGTAATATATCTTTCATCAGATCTCTTACTTCTGTACAACATGCACCATGAAATATCTCTCTCATCAGATCACTTACCTCTGTACAACATGCACCATGTAATATATCTTTCATCAGGTCACTTACCTCTGTACAACATGCTCTATGAAATATCTCTCTCATCAGATCTCTTACCCCTGTACAACATGCACCATGTAATATATCTCTCACCAGATCTCTTATCCCTGTACAACATGCTCCATGAAATATCTCTCTCATCAGATCACTTACCTCTGTACAACATGCAGCATATAATATATCTTTCATCAGGTCACTTACCTCTGTACAACATAAACCATGTTATATATCTTTCATCAGATCTCTTACTTCTGTACAACATGCACCATGTAATATATCCTTCGTCAGATCACTTACCTCTATACAACATGCACCATGTAATATATCTCTCATCAGGTCACTTACCTCTGTACAACATGCTCTATGAAATATCTCTCTCATCAGATCTCTTACCTCTGTACAACATGCTCTATGAAATATCTCTCTCATCAGATCTCTTACCCCTGTACAACATGCACCATGTAATATATCTCTCATCAGATCTCTTACCCCTGTACAACATGCACCATGTAATATATCTCTCATCAGATCTCTTACCTCTGTACAACATGCTCCATGAAATATCTCTCTCATCAGATCTCTTACCCCTGTACAACATGCTCCATGAAATATCTCTCTCATCAGGTCACTTACCTCTGTACAACATGCACCATGTAATATATCTTTCATCAGGTCACTAACCTCTGTACAACATGCACCATGTAAAATATCTTTCATCAGATCACTTACCTCTGTACAACATGCACCATGTAATATTTCTTTCATCAGATCTCTTACTTCTGTACAACATGCACCATGTAATATATCTTTCATCAGGTCACTTACCTCTGTACAACATGCTCTATGAAATATCTCTCTGATCAGATCTCTTACCTCTGTACAACATGCTCTATGAAATATCTCTCTCATCAGATCTCTTACCCCTGTACAACATGCACCATGTAATATATCTCTCATCAGATCTCTTACCCCTGTACAACATGCACCATGTAATATATCTCTCATCAGATCTCTTACCTCTGTACAACATGCTCCATGAAATATCTCTCTCATCAGATCTCTTACCCCTGTACAACATGCTCCATGAAATATCTCTCTCATCAGGTCACTTACCTCTGTACAACATGCACCATGTAATATATCTTTCATCAGGTCACTAACCTCTGTACAACATGCACCATGTAAAATATCTTTCATCAGATCACTTACCTCTGTACAACATGCACCATGTAATATATCTTTCATCAGGTCACTTACCTCTGTACAACATGCACCATGTGATATATCTTTAATCAGATCACTTACCTCTGTACAACATGCACCATGTAATATATCTCTCATCAGGTGCCGATCCCGTTAGTCGCCTGTTACGACATGCATGGCCTGCAGAAAACCAATTCTCACCTAGATTTTCACGCCTTTTTGGACATAATTTGAGATATGTCACGGCGTGTGAGCTTAATTTCAGAGGAAAGCCACGGTGATACAAATCGTAGACGTTTATCACGTTGGTTAAAACCATAAGCACTCGCCTGGTATTGACGCTGGTATCGAATCCTGACACGGCAAAGGGAAGTAACTCTATCAGTATATCGCCTTAGCTCGCTCAGGAAAACACAAGGGGAAACACTGACCCCAGGATCACAACGAATCCGTCGGTTGTCATTAATAAAAATTATTTCTTTTTGGTTCAGTCATTATACCTTTAACAAAACTTGAAGTGACTCAAGGTTAACACATATGTTAGCAAAATTGCCAAATACAACGCATCCACAGCTTCATCAATCTATACGCTACGTTTGTTCCATTGTTTTAATTACTTCAACTGCTGTTCTTCTGCTACCTGTCAGATCAAAATCGTCCTGAACAATGAGGATGTGCGGAAAGTTATCCCTGTCGATGTAACGGTAATAAAGTACTTAACCCATAACAAGTTCGGAATCAATATCTGATCTGACAAACAGGTACAGCGTCTGTGTGATTGAAAAACTCATTCGGTTATGTCTTTCTTGGTCTTCCTCCCTGGGAACTCTACACTTAGACTGTCACTCGTGTTGAAGAGCTGTCAATCACAATAACAGGTCCGCACTCATGGCTCTGTCAATTTCAAGCACAGCGTGTCCACACAGGAAGGCCTTGTAGGAAACGTTCCCTCATTAAGATGAACGCCAGAAATCTGTTCCACGATAACGGTAATAAATACATGATAGATGATTTTGATTTTGACAGGATGAAATAAATTTGAAAAGCTAGAAAGCTTTGAAAAGAAAAAAACGGACACGGACGGTGAAGATGCGGACGAGACCACCCCAGTCCAACTAGCTTAGTTATAGTGCTTCTTTGTGTCAATTGAGTGACCGAACATTCTATCGTATTTCATTGAGGTTTCAATGAATGGCAGAATTTGGATAGTACATCTGCTAAAAGAGAATGTTGTTAGTTTTATCCTGACAGTTTGTGTCCCATTAACGTCCACATGTAGTGATGTACTATATAAAGAAAATGCTCGAAGAGAACATTGTAAACCAACTGTTGCTGTGTATGTTTTCAAAGGTGGATTTGAACCTCATCATCTCGCTCCTGAAGGGGCCAGTTCATAGATATCGAATTACGAAACAGAGGTAAACTTTAGCATGGCAGGCGTAGGATGTCCGTTAGCTAATATCTCAAGTTACATTGTTACGAGGTGATTTCCAAACTGAAACGCACAGGATAACCCAGAAATTGGTTCGTTCTGTACGAAATTGTGAAATTAGTAAATGACCACATGAGATCAATGAATAATTTATTTTCAGACACATGGTTTTGGACTAACATGAAAAAAGCAATTAAATAGATCAAATACGTGGCAGCAGTAAGAAATAACAGGGCTTACAAAATTGTAGTGCACTAATGTTATATGTCTTGAAACAGGCCTCTCGCCATCTTCCCGAGGCAAGGGAGTTAACTGACTACAAAAGTCTAGTTTCCATCTTTGCAGAACTGACTGCCTCGGGAAGATGGCCTCTCGTCGTGCTTGAAACTGGATTAGTACAGAACAGAACAAAGTATCTAGCGACTGTTTCATGTTTCGCCGCCAACAAGAGCAGACCAACAGCTCCTTCTCTCTGTTCTCAGGATAAACGTGGCATGTGACTGTTGATTTTTGGACACCCGTCCTGTGACATTGTGAGTGTTTTTTATATACTGGGTTTCTACTGCACCTGTATTTGTAGCTGATAACGTTATTTTACAGTCAGTCCCAGAGACCGATCTATGAGCATATAATCCGGGTAGTTACATGACACAGCATCCAAGGTGGCAACACGACTCACATCAGCCAGGGTAGTTGCATGACTCACAGCTGAGAGGGTAGTTACATGACTCACATTATCCAGGGCAGTTATATGACTCACATTATCCAGGGAAGTAAAATAATATGTCTCAAATTATAAAGGGTAGTTACATGACTCACATTATCCACGGTAGTTACGTGACTTACAGCTGAGAGGGTAATTACGTGACTCACATTATCCAGGGTAGTTACATGACCCACATTATCCACGGTAGTCACATGACTCACATTATCCAGGGTAGTAATATGTCTCAAATTATAAAGGGTAGTTACATGACTCACATTTTCCAGGGTAGTTACATGACTCACATTTTCGAGGGTAGTTTCATGACTCACAGCTGTCAGGGTAGTTACATGACCCACATTATCCAGGGTAGTTACATGACCCACATTATCCAGGGTAGTTACATGTCTCACATTATCCAGGGTAGGTACGCAGCTCACATTATCCACGGTAGTAACATCACTCACATTATTCAATGTAGCTATATGTCTCACATTATCCAGGGTAGTTACATGACTCACATTATCCAGGGTAGTTACATGACTCACATTATCCACGATGGTAACATCACTCACATTATTCAGTGTAGTTATGTGTCGCACATTATCCAGGGTAGTTACATGACTCCCATTATCCAGGGTAGTTGCCTGACTCACATCCTAGAATATGGAGTTGAAGCCATTGTCGGCATAAAAATCCCACCCCGTGATGATGCCGGGTTAGCATGGGCGCCGAACAGCATATGCTTACAGCAAGTGGCGACCAAATGGATCAGGTGGTTAAGATCGGTGACTTGGTTGAATGTGTATCACTGGATCTACACTCGATTATACAGAAGCCGCCATCAACTAGCTGAAAGGGCGTAAAACAACAAACACACACGTCAAATATCATACAAATGTCCACCTCAAAATCGTACTGCAACTTTACCCTTGAAATAATTGGATGATTACAAAGAATGTACGTTATTGTATTTAAACTCCTTTCATGATGAAACTAGTCTTCAAATATCTTAACATATACCGGTAGAGACGCTGCTCAATAAAGGAAGAATCAGTATTGATTGAAGATATCTTCGACATTGAGTTTGCAGTATTACTGTGAAAAGGAGACATAATACCTGACGCAAACAGAACATGCATTAGCTGATTCTAACTTCTGTCGGAAAACACTGAGAGAAATTGTTGGACAAACAGTTCCGGTGAACACAACTATATTATCATACTACCATGATCTATCTTGACAAGCCACCAGTCTTTTGAATCTGGTTAGAGTTGCAAAGAGTCATGGACATATAATAAACCTTATGACCTATGAATACCTTAAAAGGTTTATGTTTGGTCAAGCCTGATTATAATTCCGAGAATTAGTTGACGGGGAATTAGCTTTACACCGCACACCTTAAAACAACCAAGAGAAGCATCTATTAGTGGTCAGTCTTTTTTCCGTGTATCTCATCAGTGAGGTACCCGGAATAAAGGCCGTTATTTATACCACCGATGCTCTTAGGTCATGATATGGTCGCATTTTCAATTACCACTTACTTAAACAATACCTACACAATGTTGCTAATCTAACGTGCTGACTATCTGAATTTAGAGATTACCTCGCAGTTTTGAAGGACATGAGTATGCAGAAATGACTAAAATGACATAAGTTTTCTCGGAGAGCGCGTTATCATAGAGTAATGTTTACTTCTCTCGCTGGATATGTAGTCTTAACGAATAGCTCATAACGCTTATAGACTAAATCTTGGGAATGAAGGCAGGCGTATATCAACACCGAGTGATAATAGACTTCGGACGGTACACGCATGTAGTCTTAACACTTAATACATAAATTAAAATGCTTATCAACCAAAACTTGTGAATGAAGGCCGGCGTATATCATCGCCGACTGAGATAGACTTTAAGTACACAAATTATTGAGTAATATACACAAACTATGTTGTTTAGTCTTATTTTATAAAGTAATTTTTTAATGAAAAATAGAAGAAAATATGACGTATTTTGGAACTTTGACATACAGAAGACTATTTTCGCTGTCTGAATGCTACGTCCTGATGATTCATGGAACATTGATACTGACTATGGAGATATGAAGTAACAATTTGCACCATTTAACATCTACAGTACAGAGTAGGATAGTATAGTGTTCGAGAAGAGAAATTCAAATGTTTCTCTTAACACATACGGTTATATTTTGGACCTATCCCCATTATAAGGTGATTATCGAAAAACTTTGGTACAATTTATACCCACTCTAGAATCTAACCCTTGTCAGAGCGATGTGTGTACCTTCACGCAATGTACAATGACAGTCGGTGACAATTGTTGAATCAGTAATAGCACTCTACCACGTTATATAGTCAGCTCAAAACGAACTGCTTGTTCTCGATAATGCTTTTGCGTTGTCGTGCGCGACAGTTGTTTTCATAATTAAAGGCAAGGGTTCTCGTGGGATACTCTGCGAGCCCTCTGCGTCCTCGTGTGGAGATATGGTAGATTCCTGTCTCTATCAGCCGCATGAAGAGGGTTCTCTGATACGACTAACATTACAACTCACCACATAAACGATATGATGTCCCCGTTGGCATGAGAAATGACTTTCAGATAATCTAACGTGCAAGGACACGTTTGCCATTGACCAGAACCCGATCTGGCTTTTTGAAATGACATGGTGAGTCAATACAACATGTAATGGAATCACAATGAAAGACCATGCAATTAAGCACAATTACTCCATTTTGCTTTATAGTTTATGCTCATGGTTATATCGGGGCGCAGGGATAGCCTTATGTTGAAAGCCTTCGGTCGACACGCCTAAGGCCTGGGCTCGATACACCCACAAGGGTACAAAGCCCCGCCTTGATATTGCTGGAATATTGTTAAAAGCAGCATAAAACCATTCTCACTTACACTTGTATATATCCATTTCATAAAGGTGTTAAAAGACAATTTGGAGATCACACATGTGGTGACCCTTTATTGTTTCTGCATCTGGGTTGCCGTAAATGTGTTCATAAACAAATCAAATGAAGACAGCCTTGTATTCAAAGGATCCAGAGGTGCAATGTTCTTTCCCGGAAAATGGTTTATTATCATTTAACACAATATCCTTAAAGGGTTTTCACCTCTACTAATAACAGCAGTTAAAATGTCTTAATAATAAAATTATTTCAACTTGGAACACTATGTATTACGAGGAGTTTATCTCCAGATGGCTAAATCTTGACACCTATGTAAATACACGACACAATATGAAAATATTAACGTTGTAGGCTGTGCTTCAAATATAAAACACATATTTTGAGAACTGATATTTCTATATACACTACCGAAAAATTAGCTGTGCTTCATTATAATGTGATGTAAATGCTATTTTATTGAAAATAACAAAATAATATTTGATCATTCGTCTGATCAATATTTTATCATAACAAATTCATTGAAAAACCTATTCCTAGGAGACTGACGATGTTGAGTAAAGCAAGCATCGCGAAAACGTTCTCCTAGACGCGTGTAGGCCCTTGCACGACCATCAAAGCTGTACAGATGAAACCTGGACTCATCTGTGAACAGTATACTGTCCCAGCCTGATTTCCTGAACCTCAGATACTGTCTTCCCATGGCGAGCCGGACGAAATTTGGCGTGTCGCTTGACGCTGGGGCTGGATGTTGTGCTCCCTCAAATGCTTGCCTACAGGTATGGCACGAATTGGTCTCAATCTTGGAATTATATGAGCTGTTAATGTGGCACTTTGGTACAGTTTCCGCAAATGCACCAACCGAATATGGTTGTCTTGTAGTTTGTAGTAGTGGCATCACACGTCGAAGACCGGCCGGTGGCAAGTCATGAATGTTGCCCTGCTGTAGACAACGTCTCCAAAGATATAATATTGTGTTTCGATGAACTTTAAAATGTTTGCAGCATACCCGTAGACGTTGATTTTCAGCAAGCCGTGGCATTGCGAAAGTGATTAAAAGATATTATCTTTATGACAACAAACTATCATAGTGTGCTGTTCACATTAAAAATCTTGGAGGTGAGTATCATGATCCCAACAAACACGCAAACATCCAAATTGTGCGCCGCGCATCAACATGCACGAGCAAATTATGAATCAGTCGAGGAGATATCTGCATGAAGGTGCATTATTTATATTCCGAATAAAGATATACTCACTCAAAAAAGAAACGGATTGGGGATAATTTTAGAACAGAAAACCTTTCTTATGAATGAAGATAACAAAGCGAAAATGAATCGCACAGATGTCAAATATCAAATGTTTAGAGACAATGGCCAGCTGCACCAATTGTAACACTGCATTAGACGGCGGCTTTGACGTCAATATCTGTTGTTACCACCGTTAGCTTGTAGCACTGCTTGGCCTCTCCTGGGTATTGACAGTATAAGTCTCGGGATCCGAGCTTAGGGTATTCTAGCCCATTCCTCCCGCAATGATCGTCGAAGTTGTTGCAGCGTCTGGGGCCGTAGTTGACGTCGCCAGACCCGTCCATCGAGATTGTCCTATGAGTGCCCAATTGGGGTTTAAATAGACGGCCATGGAACCACTGCGATGTTCTGATTTGTGAGAAAGTCTGTTGTTCTGTCGATCAATAATTGAAAGAAGGTGACGTTGTAGGATTTCATCTCTGTAACGAAAGACGGTAAGAATCCTTTGCACGTGCACTATGGACGCCACATCATCACGCTTCTCTCTCAAAATCTGTCCACCTCAACAACAAATTTACGGGCGAAGCGCTCATTTCGAAATCTATAGACTCGGATTCTACCGTCACGAAGTAGCAACAGGAAACGTTATTTCATCGCGGAAACAAATTCTTTGCCAGTTTCTCCAATTCCATCTTTGGACGTTTCTGCTCAAACGAACACGTGATAGGCGATGATGACGTTGCAGCACAGGTCCATCATAAGGTGTTCTTGCACGGAGTCCACCTGAGATTTCCTGCGGTTTCAGTCGGTTTGTAACTCAATGGGTTATGGAAGAGGGACGGAGTACGCAATGTGTCTTTACAGTTAGAATGTATTTATGTCTGTGTTTTAATGACTGAATTCGATATTGAAGTAGTTGTAATTTTCACAAATGTATGCCACTGAGAGGAAAAGAAGGATCCGATATTAAAATACAACCAATTACATACCAGATACAATATCAGTTGTTCTTATCCTAGAGAACTGACAAGAAGGTGACTATTTCAGTCAGAAATAATGCACATAACACCAAACTGTTTTTTAAAATTACATGTGGTATAATTACGCTCCTAGAATAATGTGGCTACACGAGTTCTATCTTTCTCCCATCCTTTTATTCCTGTTTACTGTGACGTTAATTGTGATGAATTAGATAATTTCACATCCAAGCCATACAGATTCCATTAAAAGTGTGGTATTGCGTTTGATCTATCAATATTACCATTGACCACGCCTGCTCTCTCCTCGGTGTGTCTGTACTTACATTTCACCCAAGGCTCTTTACAGTAAGTCGACATTCTCATTGCAGAATAACAATAAGATTGTGTGATAACGGTGATATTTGCACCGGTGCTTCTCATGCTGATTGGTTAGTTGTAGCGATATGACGTCACTTTGCTTCATTGATAAGAACAATATAACATACTAGTAGTATATTGTTCATGAGATCACAAATCGCATACATCATCTGAACAATAGTCTGACTTCGGTTGACATTTGAGTAACATGACGTTGAGTAATACAGAAAATATCTTACTCTGAACTAGGAATTACTGTTGGTCTGTACCTCGTGAATGGTGTATGTCCCTTGCCATAGAAACGAGTCTGAGAATTCATTCGATCGTGGCTGAAAGTCCATACTTCCTCGTCGCTTGTAATTTATTCTCTTACTATCTGATGTTGTTTTCTATATCCATTGCATCTCAGTGCATACAAATATGATTGAAACAACACGTTAATTAAAAAAAAAATTTACGGCAAAAGACGCTCTTGAGAACAACAATTACACCGCTTACCATCGACTTTCTCCAAAACTCCTGCCTACGTAGTGCACGGCAGCATGTGCAGCATAGGTCTGAGTACCCCATGTCTGTCGTAAGAGTTGACTAACTTGACAATCGGTTGGTCACATCAGCTGCGTGATTAGGGTACGTGCAACCAACCACTGGTTCATCAAAAACAGGACAAAGTGAAATGTCTCGAATTTTGCCGACCATGACGAAAAACAACATTTAATCATTCTGTCACCTACACATGAGTGATTATTGACAAGAATATTTTTAATATGACCCTAAAACAAGAAAACTAACAACGCCGACCCATTCAGAGTTGCCTACCATAGCTATGAAGTGAGCTGTGATTGGGTCTGGGTATATATGATTTGGTAACCTCTTAAACAGATAAATAAGTCTGTGTTTAGAAGAGTACAGGGAACGGACGGCGATAGCCATATTTCTTTAGAAGTCTTTCTTTCTTTTCGTTTGCCATCCAACCGATCCAATAAGTTTTCTTGCTTTTAGAAAGTGCGTCACGGGGAACCAAATATACGGGGACAAGTCATATTCAGGGGATTACAGAGGGTGGTCTGTAGCGCAAGTTTAACGTGCTCACAAAGCCGATTATCTTATTTTGATAAGCTCATTCGGGTGAAACTTACACCAACAAATCGGTGTGCATTGTACCAGACCCCAACATCTGTAAGCTCCACACCATGAACATCGCATCTCTCATGTTCATGTGATTCATTCTCTGCCAACACTTCGATACCCCGCGTTCTCTACATGAGGGGCCAACACTGTATAGAACGATTCCAACACGGGGAAGCCTCACCCATCAACGGTGCAGAGTGTAACATGCTGACCACCGCCACTTGATGCACATTATGATTAATCTATTGCCGGAAAGAGAAGCCGAAAATGATATTTTCTTATAAAATTCACTAAGTCATGCATCGCTGCTGATCATCATCGAGAAACAGATTTGGCAGCTGTCCGTACCTGGGCTTGTGGACTAAAGCCGATTATGGACCTGTCACTGTCAATGGGTTGTTTACAGAAAAGTGTAATTTCGCAGCGTTCAGGATAAGTACAGCAATTTGGCCCGTGTCTAAGCACATTCTGTTCTTGGAGCCACAGATGGAGTCACCCGGCAACGATGTCCTCTTGAAGAAATTACTCTTTCACAACTGACTGTTAAATAATGAAAGTGACCAATTCGTCGCCGGTTGAAGGCGCTAAGTACGGCTTCATTTCCGATGACAAATAAAGTTTGGCGACTCGTGCTTTTGATAAAATAATTCTCATTCATATGGTCTAGAAAGTGATTGGCCTTGTAATTTGAAATGTAATTTGTTCCACATTTGCGGGAAGGGAGATTTAAAAGACAGGATAATATTTTGAAATAAAATAACATTCATACAGTATCGTGAGGAAGACCCATTACAAATGTGTTTAGCTAGTGTTTCGGAAATGAAGGGAAATTGAGGCATCGTCAATTTTTTGGTACAACTGTACTGCATTAATTGTTCTACAGTCGCACTGTAACTGAAATCAATGAAAAATCAATGAAAAGTGCCCTCATAAGATAATATGTGTAATGATAAGATACCCATCAGCTGTTGTGTATTATTTGGACTCTTTGTGTATTATTAAGAACCTGGATATTATATCATATGGTGAAACACTGATCCATATGTTCACTGTGTGAGGGACTGTGGTGAAGGGTTATATTCCAAGCATTTTCGTTTCAGACCAAAACAATTAACCGACAAAAAATATCAATGTGACATTGATTTTTGCATTAACAATTCACAAACACGAATCGATGCTTTCATCGTTAATATGCCGAAGTTCCTTAAACGTTAACAAGCGTACTTTATATTTTTGTTTATGCTAGGCTGGAACATATTTTCGTAGAAGTTGAAGATTATCAAGTCATCGATCTGCTAAGAAGTATGGTATCCATTGTAAGAGCTGATAAAAAAAGATAAGGCTCTCGACTTGTTTTTGTGAGTGTAGCACTTAACACTATTTGAAGGTAAAATAGTATCAATATCCGATGTCTAATTCAGCTAAACTCATATCCATATCTCCCTGTGGGGAATCCGGGATTGGAAAGCTTGTCGTAGGAGGCAACTTAATGGTGTTGTAATTAGATAACGCGTGTCATCATACCCCCACGAAGTGGATCGACTGTCGTTATTGCTGAGTGTAGTCATTGTTTGACAAAAAACAAACAAATCTTTAACATTTAAGCATGTCTAGAGCCTCAGATATCGTAGAATATTTATCTCTGAAGCATTGGGTAAGATACCTATGGGTCACTATTTAAAAGACATCGTCTAAGGTATCGGACCAGGTGATAGCCAAACCGATTATAGCAGTTCTGTACTTACAGATAATACTTTTTGTGGGAAGTCGCTGATGCAAATCCATAAACGCGCGTGTTTTACCTTTCTTTTGCGCTTCTTGAGTTGTTGCTTTTTTCTGTTTAAAGTTTTCATTTGAGTTAAAGTCAGACATTATAAATTATTATATTGTTCAGACACTCTGCCTCATACTCATCTGAATAACTCATTTCCTGGTATAAGTACTTGATGTCTTTTGAAAGTGATTTTTAATTCAAGTACCATATAAGTACAAGCACCCAACAGTTCTGTTCGATTTCGGTTTGCACTTTGATGCAAATCAGAATCAAGAAAATCGAAACAACGCCAAACCCTAAGCTATACGTGATCAGTAGCCGACCCACATGTAATATGTACAAATCTGAGCAACAAACAATCATTTTATTCCTTCACTTTCTTACACCTGTATGCGGTCCGTGTCCAGAAGAAAAGTGTCTAAATTATCGTGTTGATGTGTTGATTCATTGGCGAGTGCCGACTGACTGCAAGCTGAACCAACCCGACCCATGTGCTGAAATGTATATAAAGTGTTTTAGATACTGTCACACTGTTATGGAGATGCTTAAGTAACAAATGAAATAACCTAATATTAGCGTCACTTCGCAAATCAAACAAATGTAATATGAATTTTATTCCTGGCTGTTCTTTTTTAATGTCAAACAGGATAATTGAGTAAGGATTCACAAAGAAATCCACTGTGCACCAAAGATCACTGTTAAGCTGCAGACAACGTGAGTGAGTGAGTTTGATTTTACGCCGCTTTAGCAATTTTTCAGCAATATCACGGCGGGGGACACCAGAAATGGGCTTCACGCATTGTACCCATGTCGGGATTCGAACCCGGATCTTCGGCGTGACGAGCGAACGCTTTAACCACTAGGCTAACCGACCGCCCCCTGCAGACAAAGAATACCATCAACGATATTTCATATGCAACATACGACGATTGTGTGTGGATAACCACTTCACGGCGTCGACGTTAGAACATACTGACGTGTGTATGATAGGAAATAGCAAGACTGGAATTCAATCTTTTTCAAGGAAGGTGACCTGCAATACGTCTGAAATGCAGATGCAGCAAGTGTCTGTCTGAGATAAGTAACTAACGCACCCGTCCTTAAACGCTATGTCTGGTGATAACTAATCAATTTAAGTGTCGTAGAGATTTGAATGTGTGATCGAGTTTGGTAACCTTGGCTCCTGGGTGTTCCCCACCCCCTTCGACCACTGGTGAAGGCTCTTTCACACTATCTATCACTGGTGAAGACTCTATCAAGCTATCGACCATTGGTGAAGGCTCTATCAATCTATCGACCACTGGTGAAGGCTCCATCATACTGGGGCGGTCGGGTAGCCTAGTGGTTAAAGCGTTCGCTCGTCACGCCGAAGACCCGGGTTCGATTCCCGACATGGGTACAATGTGTGAAGCCCATTTCTGGTGACCCCAGCCGTGATATTGCTGGAATATTGCTAAAAGCGGCCTAAAACCAAACTCACTCACTCACTCCATCATACTGTCGACCACTGGTGAAGGCTCTATCACACTATCGACCATTGGTGAAGGCTCTATTACACTTTTGAGCATTGGGGAAGGTTCTATCACACTGTCGACCATTGGAGAAGGCTCTATCACACTATCGACCATTGGTCAAGGTTCTATCACACTATCTATCAATGGTGAAGGCTCTATAACACTATCTCTCAATGGTGAAGGCTCTATCACACTAACTATCACCGGTGAAGACTTTATCAAGCTATTGACCATTGGTGAAGGTTCTATCAAGCTATCGACCACTGGTGCAGGCTCTATCAAGCTATCGACCACTGGTGAAGGCTCTATCACACTGTCGACCACAGGTGAAGGATCTCTCACACTTTTGACCACTGGTGAAGGATCTATCACACTATCGACCATTGGTGAAGGATCTATCATACTGTCGACCACTGGTGAAGGCTCTATCACACTGTCGACCATTGTAGAAGGCTCTATCATACTGTCGACCACTGGTGAAGGCTCTATCACACCACTGACCACTGGTGAAGACTCTATCACACTGTCGACCACTGGTGAAGTCTCTATTACACTGTCGACCACTGGTGAAGGCTCTATCACACTGTCGACCACTTGTGAAGTCTCTTTTACACTGTCGACCACTGGTGAAAGCTCTATGACATTAGCGACCACTGGTGAAGGCTCTTTCACACTATTGACCACTGGTGAAGTCTCTATCACACTGTCGACCACTGGTGAAGGCTCTATCACACTGTCGACCGCTGGTGAAGGCTCTATCACACTGTCGACCACTGGTGAAGGCTCTATCACACTGTCGACCACTGGGGAAGTCTCTTTAACACTATCGACCACTGGTGAAGGCTTTATCACACTATCGACCACTGGTGAAGATTCTATCACACTATCTATCACTGGTGAAGACTCTATCACGCTACCGATCACTTGTGAAGGCTCTACCACGCTACCGGTCAAGACTCTGTGACACTATCATGTGCAGGTCGACGGGACCTAGCTGTCATATTGCTCATCACTGAGCTCATATATTCTCTAAAATAACTGCCCTAATCTTCCAGTATGTGCACAGAAGATTGTACAGCGTAGTTACCTCTCTTTACGTATAGTTCATGTGATGCATTGTTGATTTAAGCCTTATCAAGAAAACATGATAACCGTCCCTATATATGCCTGTCCGCGTGTTATTGTTGTGTAGATGCGAAAATACAACTGCATGTTTACGTGTTGGGGCTGTGTTATGATGAAGCCTCTGAACAAACAGCCTTAGATTATGCTGCACCACGAACAATCATCGTATCAATGATATAGTATATAAGTCATTGCTTGATTGAAAAAGATGTATGTTGAAATCGCTGGCACCACTTTTCACTGGAATCTACATGTATGAATATGTGATGTGAGGTGAAATTGGGTTGAAGGTCGCGTCCGAGATTATTGCACTTATATAGCGACGTGCATGCACGTGTGTGTGTGGCTGCTTGTACTAGACCGGACTGATGCTGATTTATAGTGCTAGCCCACTGAGATATGATGCCGCAGTTTAACATGAATACCCCACTCAGACGCAGTATACTGACTCCGAGCCGACCAGTCCTTGCTTTAACCCCTTAATACCGAGCAACAACAACAACAAGTACCATCTTTTAACGTCTTTTGGTATGACGCGGCCGGGGATCGAATCCCAGACCTTCCGCTCTCCGGTCGGACGCTCTACCACTAGACCAAGGAGGCGGTCGTATGAATATGTGAGAGGGGATGACACATTGTGTTTCCCAGGTGTTTCATCAGATTCGTTATACATTCTGTCGTATTTCATTATCTTGGCGTTTTTGTGTGCTGAATGTTCTGAATATTTGCTGTTTCTCTAGAATCACAAGGCGATTTCAAGGCTATTAATAATTAAACTGCCCTCCCAAAGGCTGCAGACTGGACTGCTGCAATATATGGTTCAGATTGCAGTCCTCGGTTGGTGATTCGGGATGTCATGAATTCCAGATATGTTCAACATGAAGGCAACTTCTATTTTTAAAAAACAAAGCTCATTTACAAATATTTCAAAACCATATTCAGTAAAATTGGAGGACATTTTTCTTTCAAACACATCCCCATGCATTATTTCTTCACGTGGTATCCATTTTATGGCCACTATCCATTGGTCGATATCCATTGTGTGGCCACCGGCCATTGTATGATAAAGTCTTGTATTCAAAACGTGACATGTGATATTCTGCGAGTACTACACCAACGGTGTGCAATATGTCCATGTTTCAGGAGTCATAACAAACGACCATGTTGTTTTAAGTACGAAATGGCAATGGTTATTTTTTACAATCTAAAATACATATATCCGAATCATTTCCATCATATGTGAAAATCACAAGTATACAGAGGCTGACAAAATAGAACTGAAGCATGTTGATCTACTTGACTGCACACGTGTGAACAAGGCACATGGATTACAATGTTATGAACAAGATTTAAGCTGTCAATAAGAGAGAATTGGGGACGCAAAATGAAAGAGAGTTTATCGGTGAACATGGGATGAAAGTAAAATACCAATACTGGTATTAGGTGTCCATAGGTTGGTTTGTTGGTTTGTTGTTTAACGCCGCACTCAGCAATATTCCAGCTATATGACGGCGGTCTGTAAATAATCTGGACCAGACAATCCAGTGTTTAATATCATGAGCATCGATCCAGGCAATTGGAATCGATGACCAATCGATGCATCAACCAAGTCAACGAGCCTGATCTCCCGATCCCGTTAGTCGCCTTTTATGGCAGTCATTAGTTGCTGAAGACCTATTCTACCCCGTATCTTCACGGGTCCATTGTACTTGGATACATGAACATCAGAGCCGGTGTGACGCTTGACTATGTGGACAACGATGTTATTCACCATTCTACCCCGGATCTTCACGGGTCGTGTCCAGACACAACGAGACAGGCACGGTATCTATAGGAGAAAATCGGGGTTGCACGTGCATCCCGAACATTTAACTTCATTACATTAATACATATGATCATGGTATTGATTTTAATTTTCTTTCGTCCGACTCTCGTCTATCGGTTCTTGAAGGACAGTTTGCGGAAGATACATCTCCAAAAAATCCGTCTCGGAACTTTTGGCTCACAATGCAACACACCAAATAGAGTATAAACCATAGAACCACCGAAAACTATCATTAATACACATTGAACAAAACAATGGTTTTCGTCTGGTTGGTGGCAAAGTTTAAAATTTTGATCCCATATACAATAGTGTTGTTATCCAGTGCTTGCCATTGGATCTCATCCGTAATGTGGTAAGGTATGAGCACAACTGATGAGAGTACATTCACAGCCAGTGTTATGCCTTTGGCCTTGCGGATCTTCTGTTCTTTCTCTACAGGGCTCACATTATCCAGGGTAGCTACATGACTCACCTTTTCAAGGTTAGGTACGGGACTCACATAATCCAGGGTAGCTACATGACTCACCTTATCAAGGTTAGGTACAGGACTCACATTATCCAGTGTAGCTACATGACTCACCTTATCAAGGTTAGGTACAGGACTCACATTATCCAGGGTAGCTACATGACTCACCTTATCAAGGTTAGGTACGGGACTCACATTATCCAGGGTAGCTACACGACTCACCTTATCAAGGTTAGCTACAGGGCTCACATTATCCAGGGTAGCTACATGACTCACTTTATCAAGGTTAGGTACAGGACTCACATTATCCAGGACAGTCACATGACTCTGATGCATAGTCTATGCTGACAAATATCGATATAAATAGGCTGCCGTCATTTAGAATATTGCTTAGTGACGCGTTAAAATGTGCAACTCACAATTGTATTTAAACTTCCCTTTTGATTTGAAATAATTGGATCATTCTATAACAATGTACGTTATGCTTAAATATGTATAGTAACTCTTTCATGATGAAACTGCACAAATTAATATTTACCCGCAGAGACGCTGCTCAATAAAGGAAGGATCACTACTGATTGAAGATATCTACGACATTGAGTTTGCAGGAAGTAAAATTGTAATTAAGGATACAACAGGACGCGAACAGAGCATGCGTTAACTGGTTCTCACTTACGAAGGCACATATGAAACGGTTTGAGAAACAATCCCGTTGATCCTAAGACCATATGTCTTGACAAGAGACCAGTCTTTCGAAACATAAAATATTCATGGACAGGAGAATATTCTCGTTGTCTGAATGCTAAATCTTGATGATTTATGTAGCATCCATACCGACTAGGGAGAAATGAAAAAACCCGATTTGCACTATTTGTCTCCACAATACAGAACAGGCCAGTATAATGTTCGAGAAGAGAAATTCAAATGTTTCTTTAAACACATATGGTTATCCATTGGGACATATCGTGATTAAAAGCAGATTATTGAAACAACTTTGTTGTTGCACAAAGGGGAGTACATGATCTGAAACGATGTCGTCCCGGTGGTGTACGCTATTCAAATTGTTAATTATTAACGATGATGAGATGTGTTCTCCCAAGAATTGTGATGCCATCCGTACCATAACACTTCCACCCTAAAACGGATGACGTTGAGTAACGCAAGCATCGCGAAAACATTCTCCTGGACGCGTGTAGACCCTGGCACGACCACCCACCAGAGCTGTACAGATGAAACCTGGACTAATCTGTAAACAGTACACTGTCCCAGTCTGATCTTCTGAACCTCAGATGCTGTCTGCACCAAGCTAGGCGAGCCACACGGTCGTCGGGGTCGGACGTTGTGATGGCACTAATTGGTCTCAAACCCGGAAATGTAAGAGCTGTTGATGTGGCACTTTGGTGTAGATTCCACAAATGCACCAACCGAATTTGGTTGTCTTGTACTTAGAAGACCGGCCCATGGCAAGTCATGAGTTTTGCCCCGCTGCAGATAACGCCTCCAAAGTTATGATATTGTGATTTGATGAACAATAAAATGTTTGCAGCATACATGTACCTGCGGCGCATAGACGTTGATTTTCAGCAAGCCGTGGCATTGCGTAAATGATATTTATGACCACCTGATTGCTTAACAATCATAGTGTGTTGTTCACATTAAAAACCCTCGTTTGTGAGTACCATGCTCCCAATAAACAGGCAAACATCCAAATTGTGCGCCGTAAATCAACACGCTTTGTTACAAAGCCTCATTTCAGACTTAAATATGGTCCTGATGGTGATGGCATCAGTCACAGATACAGATATTTACTGGACGAGCTAGATCACTAAAATCAGGTCAAATCTGAGAAAAGGGACAAATTAAAGAATATGTAAGGAAAGTGGCAGGTGCTTTTCTCATGGACACTTCTATATTCCGCAAAAGTCATCCCGATTCAGTGTAGAATATATACGAATCTTCAGAAGTTGGAAGGCACAAATTGTGCGTTGATCTAGATTTTGCTTGACTTTCTGTAGTGAAGGCGATTTTACCTTGTTTCCATGACATTCTTCTTACCAGGCATAATATCCACAATTGTGAAGGTAAAATATCTTTGCAAAGTAATGAGGGAGGCATACGACTTAACAACAGACCAGTTTAAACAAACGATGTTTTTTATTTGAAATACATCTAAGGGCACCATATCCGTGTATGGTTTCACAGCATTCAAATGACATATTAAATGTAATCTTGAAATTATACGAATTCTCCCGTGCAATGTCTGACTGAGCGAATGGTGGTTATTATTCATTCAAGAGAGGTTCTTAAAAATGCCGTTTATATCTCTGATTCGTGTTGTTGTTTCATCCATAGTGATCCTTCCTAATGAGTGCGCAATGACATCCAAACGCTCCCACAGCCCACCGAGTGTATGCAGGATGCAGGTTTTTCCCTGGAGTATACCCACGCAGACGCATTGTCATCCATGCCAATTTACCCGTCCGACATCCGAGGCTATGTACGTTGTTAGCCAAGGTACCTCGTTGGCGTGTCATTTGGAGACGGTCTGTATATCTTATTATCAGTGGGCTGTAGAAGAACACTGTGTTTGTTCCCTTGATTAAACCTGCTTATCTCCTCGGTGTGCCTGTACTAACATTTCACCTAGGCACTTTACAGTCAGTCTACATTCTTATTATAGAAACACCAACACTCAATTATACTACACATATGCAAGTAATCCAATTTATACTGATGATGAACTATAGTTCATGATACTTTCATGTCATTTTTTTCATGATATAACCAGTCACACATTCAGGATTTTTACTGCCGTCCTTGATAGGATCATTCCCGATTAAAACAATTCAAAAGTCTGATCAAGATCCTGTGATTCGTGGTGGGAAATTCACAAACAATCAGATACTGTTCAGGAAGCGTCCCGATTCAGCCGTTTCCAGCCGAATTCGTCCCGATTCTCCCGTTCTCAAACCGAATCTGATCCGGTTCAGACCAAACCAACCAACCAAGCATTCGGCAAGATCTGGACGCAATCTGGACTCGATCGACAAGAACGGCAGTGAACATGTTATGCTCGTTCATCACGACAGCGTCCCGATCCATGGGACACCGTCCAGACAACACAGGACATTGTTACGATTTTGATCCGATACAGCAGAATCTGTCACGACATAGTCACGATTGTAATCCGACAAGACAAAATTAGCTGTTTCCCGAATGTTACGGGACGCACCATACTGTCTGGAGTGCGTGGCCGACCTCTCTGGACCTTTCCCGATCCGTAGGACTCTGTTACGAACGTAAACGGCTGCGTTCAGACAATGATAGGACATTCCAGATCATTGAGGATAGTAATCCGACTTTTTCACTTTTCGTGTCGTAGCGCTGTCTGATCTCCAACGGGAGCCATAATCGGCACTGTGTGAACCTGACCTTATCCTTAAGGGTAAAAACGTCGAGTGTGATAACTGCGATATTTGCACCTGTGTTTCTCATGCTGATTAGTTACTTGTAGCTATATGACGTCACTTTGCTTCATTGATAAGAACATTATTACATATATTGTTCATGAGGTCATACATCACCTGAACAATAGTCTGACCTCGGTTGACATTTGAGCAACATGACGTGGAGTATAACAGAAAATATCTTACTCTGAACTAGGAATTACAATTGGCCTGTACCTCGTGAATGTTGTATGTCCCTTGCCATAGAACCGTGTCTGAGACCATTCATTCGATCGTGGCTGAAAGTCCATACTTTCTCGTCGCATGTAATTTATTCTCTAATTATCTGCTGTTTCCTATATCTATGGCATTCATATGATTGAAACAACACATTAATTGAAACAACAAATTCCCCACAAAAAAACGTAAATCGCTCTGGAGTAGAACAATATAAGTAACGACTTTCTCAACAACTCCTGCCTACGTAGTGCACGGTAGTATGTGAAGCAAAGCTCTGAGTACCCCATGTCAGTCGTAAGAGTTGACTAAATTGACGATCGGGTGGTCATATGGACTGCTTCATTGTGGTAAAATACTACTAACCACTGGTTCGTCTGGCACAGGACATTGTGAACGCTAACCCATTCAGAGTTGCCTACCACAGCCATGAAGTGAGCTGTAATTGGGTCTGGGTCTGATTTAGTATGCTCTTAACAGGTAAATAAGTTTTGTGTTTAGAAATGTACAGCAACGGAAGGCGAGAGACATATTTCTTCTCAAGCGTACTTTATATTTCTGTTCATGCTGGGCTGGATCATATTTTCGAAGAAGATGAAGATTATCAAGTCATCGATCTGCTAAGAAGTATGGTATGCGTTGTAAGAGCTGATAAAAAAAAATAAAGCTCTCGACTTTGTGAGTGTAGCACTTAACACTATTTGAAGGTAAAATAGTATCAATATCCGATGTCTAATTCAGCTTAAACTCATATCCATATCTCCCTGTGGGGAATCCGGGATTGCAAAGCTTGTCGTAGGAGGCAACATAATGGAGTTGCAATTGGATAATGCGTGTCATCATACCCCCTCTAAGTGGATCGATAGACTGTCCTCATTGCTGAGTGTAGTCATTGTTTGACAAAAAACACACAAAACAAATCTGTAATATTTTAAGCATATCTAGAGCCTCAGATATCGTAAATTATTTCTCTCATAGTAATCACCAGTGCAGGACAAGACGGCTCTTATTGTTGCACTGGGTAAAAGACCTATGGGTCACTATTAAAAAGACATTGTCTAAGGTATCGGACCAGGTGATAGCCAAACCGATTTTAGCAGTTCTGTACTTACAGATAATACTTTTTGTGGGAAGTCGCTGATGCAAATCCATAAACGCGCGTGTTTTACCTTTCTTTTGCGCTTCATGGAGTGTTTTTTTCTGTTTAAAGTTTTGATGAGTTAAAGTCAGACATTATAAATTATTATATTGTTCAGACACTCTGCCTCATACTCATCTTCATAACTCATTTCCTGGTATAAGTACTTGATGTACATGTCTTTTGAAAGTGATTTTTAATTCAAACACCATATAAGTACAAGCACCCAACAGTTCCTTTCTAATCCGGGTTGCACTTTGATGCAAATCAGAATGATGAAGATTGAAACAGCGCCAAACCCTAAACTATACGTAGCCTACCAAGATGTTATACGTACAAAGCTAAGCTACAAACAATAATTTTATTACTTCACTATCCTACACCTGTATGCGGTCCGTGTCCAGAAGAAAAGTGTCTATATTATCGTGTTGATGTGTTATTCATTGGCGAGTGCCGACTGACTGCCAGCTGAACCAACCCGACCCATGTGCTGAAATGTATATAAAGTGTTTTAGATACTGTCACGCGGTCCATAAACTTATCTTATATTAAACGTTGTTTTTTATATATGAAAGCACCCGGTGAGTCATAGCGTCATAGCGCTATGGAGATGCTTAAGTAACAAATGAAATAATCTAATCTTAGCGTCAATCCGCAAATGAAACAAATGTAATATTAAAAAGTTCTTTTGCTATTCCTGGCTGTCCTTATTTAATGTCAAACAGGCTAATTGATTAAGGATTTACAAAGAATTCCACTGTGCACCGGGGATCCTGTTAAGCTGCAGACAATGACAGCTATCAACGATATTTCATATGCACCACACGACGTTTGTGTGTCGATGACCACTTCACGACGTCGACGTTAGAACAATGAAGATGTATGGAGGGATATGCGTCAGCTGCAGACAGTATACGTGTGTATGATAGGGAATACCAAGATTGTAATTCCCTCCTTTTAAAGGAAGGTGAACTGCAATACATATGAAATGCAGCAACTGTCTGAGAAACGTAATCAACGCCTACGTCCTTTAACGCTATATCTGATCATAACTAGGTCACCATAGGTCAATTGAACATACATGTATGTCTAGATAGTCTCAGAGATTAGAAACCTGCACTTGAGACATCATGATAAGGTATTTCGTATATGGACCCTTGAGACTCTGCAAAGTTCCTAGGGTATTGGGATCACACAAGTCAGACATGGCAACGGTAATAGTCGAAATAAGAGCTTTGTCGCATATGAAAAATACTATAAAGTGTAAAAGTAACCGTTATTTTGATTTGATTTGATTGGGCTACATGAACGTGATGGTGGTGGTGGCGGCACTGGATCAATTTAAGTGGCGTAGAATATTTGAAAGTGTGATCGATTTTGGTAAGTTTGGCTCCTGGGTGTTTCCCACACTATCGACCACTGGTCAAGGTTCTATCACACTATCGAGCACTGGTCAAGGCTCTATCACACTATCGACCACTGGACAGGTTCTATCACACTATCGACCACTGGACAGGTTCTATCACACTATCGAGCACTGGTCAAGGCTCTATCACACTATCGACCACTGGACAGGCTCTATCACACTATCGACCACTGGACAGGCTCTATCACACTATCGACCACTGGACAGGCTCTATCACACTATCGACCACTGGACAGGCTCTATCACACTATCGACCACTGGACAGGCTCTATCACACTATCGACCACTGGACAGGTTCTATCACACTATCGACCACTGGACAGGTTCTATCACACTATCGACCACTGGTCAAGGTTCTATCACACTATCGACCACTGGACAGGCTCTATCACACTATCGACCACTGGACAGGTTCTATCACACTATCGACCACTGGACAGGTTCTATCACACTATCGAGCACTGGTCAAGGTTCTATCACACTATCGACCACTGGACAGGCTCTATCACACTATCGACCACTGGACAGGCTCTATCACACTATCGACCACTGGACAGGCTCTATCACACTATCGACCACTGGACAGGTTCTATCACACTATCGACCACTGGACAGGTTCTATCACACTATCGAGCACTGGTCAAGGTTCTATCACACTATCGACCACTGGACAGGCTCTATAACACTATCGACCACTGGACAGGCTCTATCACACTATCGACCACTGGACAGGCTCTATCACACTATCGACCACTGGACAGGCTCTATCACACTATCGACCACTGGACAGGCTCTATCACACTATCGACCACTGGACAGGCTCTATCACACTATCGACCACTGGACAGGTTCTATCACACTGTCGACCACTGGTCAAGATTCTATCACACTGTCGACCACTGGTCAAGGTTCTATCACACTGTCGACCACTGGACAGGCTCTATCACACTATCTACCACTGGACAGGCTCTATCACACTATCGACCACTGGACAGGTTCTATCACACTGCCGACCACTGGTCAAGGTTCTATCACACTGTCGACCACTGGTCAAGGTTCTATCACACTATCGACCACTGGACAGGCTCTATCACACTATCGACCACTGGACAGGCTCTATCACACTATCGACCACTGGTCAAGGTTCTATCACACTGTCGACCACTGGTCAAGGTTCTATCACACTGTCGACCACTGGTCAAGGTTCTATCACACTATCGACCACTGGTCAAGATTCTATCACACTATCGACCACTGGTCAAGGTTCTATCACACTGTCGACCACTGGACAGGCTCTATCACACTATCGAGCACTGGACAGGCTCTATCACACTATCGACCACTGGTCAAAGTTATATCACACTATCGACCACTGGTCAAGGTTCTATCACACTATCGAGCACTGGTCAAGGTTCTATCACACTATCGACCACTGGTCAAGGTTCTATCACACTATCGACCACTGGTCAAGGTTCTATCACACTGTCGACCACTGGACAGGCTCTATCACACTATCGAGCACTGGACAGGCTCTATCACACTATCGACCACTGGTCAAGGTTCTATCGCACTATCGACCACTGGTCAAGGTTCTATCACACTATCGACCACTGGTCAAGGTTCTATCACACTATCGACCACTGGCCAAGGCTCTATAACACTATCGACCACTGGACAGGCTCTATCACACTATCGACCACTGGACAGGCTCTATCACACTATCGAGCACTGGTCAAGGTTCTATCACACTATCGACCACTGGACAGGCTCTATCACACTGTCGACCTCTGGACAGGCTCTATCACACTATCGAGCACTGGTCAAGGCTCTATCACACTATCGACCACTGGACAGGCTCTATCACACTATCGAGCACTGGACAGGCTCTATCACACTATCGAGCACTGGTCAAGGTTCTATCACACTATCGACCACTGGTCAAGGTTCTATCACACTATCGACCACTGGTCAAGGTTCTATCACACTATCGACCACTTGTCAAGGCTCTATCACGCTACCGATCACAGGTCAAGACTCTATGACGCTATCATGTGCAGGTTGCCGGGACCAAGATGTCACATCGCTCATCACTGAATTATTTTTGCCGTAGCCAGTTAACGCCTCTTAAACCAAGAGAATCATACACTTTACAAAATACATCCACACATCGGAAACCCCTGTCGTAACGTACTGGACACGTTTGCTGCTTGTTTACTGAACACCGAGACATCACACCGATGTAAGAATTAATTTCTGTCAGACGACTATGTCACACGTATGAACCAGACACATGTATTACAATGTTAT
This sequence comes from Haliotis rufescens, assembly GCF_023055435.1. Lineage (NCBI taxonomy): Eukaryota > Metazoa > Mollusca > Gastropoda > Lepetellida > Haliotidae > Haliotis > Haliotis rufescens. The sequence continues at coordinate 19,878,156 of NW_025963813.1, forward strand.
GAACAAGATTTAAGCTGTCAATAAGAGAAACTTTATAACATTTATACATATGATCATGATGTTGATTTTAATTATTCTTTCCAGGAAGACAATATTTGAAACAAAATAATGCCATGTAGCTTAATAGTATATTTCGACCGTTTACATTTTAAACACGCTCAATGAGTAAATCAGCTGGATACAAGCCTGTTTAGCTAATGTGTAGACATATCATCATTGGGAATAAGTATTAACATTGCACAGTTCACACGTGCGGGTAATTGATGCTGGGAAGAGATGGGCACGACGCGCCACCACACGAATTGGTATTTCGGGAGATGTTTAGAGAAGCGTACATAGCCCATTGTCATGGGTAGTCTTTAAGAAACAAGTGGCAATGAACCATGATGTTGCATGAGATGCTCGCACAACACGTACCTCTTTAGTTTGGAAGATTCAGATGATCCAAGCTACATGCAAACCACGTGTCATCTAGAGCTCTATTTGACATACATAAGATCGTTTGTTGCCATGTGTACCATGAGTTCTGTGTCACTCTTTATCAATGGCATGAGTGTAACTGATGTTTCATCATCTACATGGCTTGAATCCTCGTTATGCTAACACACTGGTTGTTACCCCGACACGCAAACAAATGTAAGAGAGCATAGTGAGTTTTATTTGAAATGGGGTTATGGTAAGTCATTGACTGTTGAAGGAAAAATGTTTTGACATGCCCTCAAGTATACATTGTATACATTGATATTGATGACATTTCGAGGCTGTTCCTTGTGATTAAACATGATCTTTTAGTCCAAAATATGCTTGCTCGCACCACTGGACAATTGTGAATTAGTTTGTTTGTTCTAACAATTAATATACTGTGATTCCTGCATTACATTTCGTATTTTTGTTGTGTTCAGTACTATCTGTTTTTTTTACGTAAGTTATCTTTTGATCTTTATCGTGAAAAAGCACCCTCTGTGAAGTGTATTTCAGATTGACCTTTTCGGAGCATACGACAGTAATGACAGATTGAAACTTTGACAGCAGCAATTAAAAGATCAAACCGTATTTATCTGTTTCAGTTTTAGTGTGCACTGTTCTACATTAATCTGAAATGGATCTCCAGGACTCCATAGACTCACCATACGTGTCTTGTAAAAAGGAAAATGATATTTTTCTTCTGATATACGGGACGGAATATAATATATAATATCCACACAGAGATGTCGTGTACCCTCCACAACTCATCATGTTTCAGATAACGCTATAAATGTATTCGTCAAAAAGAACATAATGAAAATTTGAAAGATCAAAATATATATTGATTTAAAACACGTACATCAGTGCCTCATTTGTGATAACTATAACCTTAAATTTAACCCAGTCACACAGTATCAAAGGTATAGGAACAGGATCAAATGTATGTAGAATAGCTGACAACGTCTCTTCATGCACCTTCTTACAGACCTTAGAGGACAATTCATATGTAAATAAAAACAAAATCTCAAGGAATGGCTGAATACTCAGTGATTATTTATGAAAACAGTCAACTTTGGAATGGAATGTAGCTGATGTCTGTACGGCACTGTATGTAGAAGACATACTTAGCAGTACCCTATAGGATGTTATCAATCACTCAGTATTACGTCGTCTATGTCTGATTTATGAAACCTTGAAGTCAAACCATTATATTGCTAAAAGAAAATATGTTATGGGGCAAGTTTGAGTGCTTTGAAGGTTTTGCTGCCTTGGAAACTTAGGTATATCGTTTTGATCTTGATATATTTATGTTTCCAATATGCCATGTCTATGTTTCTGTAAAATGTACCATGTTTGACGTTGGTATTTATTTGTATTCAAACATCCAGTATATCCAAAAGATCACCTGTATATATCACATAACAACCTGGTCCACGTAACAAGCATGTTGGCGATGTGTAGTGTAACCTGAAAGAGGCCATCTTGGTTTGGGGGAATCCATTTCACTTTAATCCCGCATTTGCATGCAAATACGTAATATGCCCTCTTTCAGTTTAACAGTAAATTACCGACAAATGTAACAACGCTGCGGTTTCGGATCGTCAGTTATAGCAGTATCTGTTCACTGATGGTCAACATGTACATGTTTCTAGGCTGCCAAGGTAGTCTTTGTTTGCAGTTCCTTCAAACAGAACCGCTTCGAGGTCGTCCCAATCTCAATCGGTTCACGGGGGACAGCTCTCCGAAGATACATTTCTTAAAATCTGGCTCGGAACTTTTGACTCACATGCAATACAATACAATGTTAATGGTATTATATGGCTATTAAGTCCATAAGACCTCCTCAAAGTATGTACACATGGCATAAAACCCAGGCTTTGTTGCGCTGAGAAGAAGCAAAATGCCCTGTGGAAACTCTGTGATGAGAAAAAGAATGATAACAACAAGTAACATCCTAGTGGTAGTGGCTTGTTGGGAATCTTTTTTAAACTATTTACCGCTTGCTGATAATCTTCGTCGCCTTTCTCAATTTTAACACTGAGAGTATAAACCCAAACAACTCTAAAAACTATCATAAATTCATACGGAACTTTACTAGCAGTGCTAAAGCGAGCATAAAATTATTTGATTTTTACACTTTATGTTCATTTTTAATGACATACATTGTGAAATGCACCTGGAATGAGATATCAATCGTTGTGTGATCATTAATAATAAAACACCTCATTTAGTTCACGGCATAAAGTGAGTTTTATTCACTGGGTGGCAATTCGTCTCGTACTGCTAGCTTTCACTCCAAGTGAAATTATGATCGACCTATCGCCAGACCAAATACAAGTAAATTAACACGGACATATACATGTTCTTCCAGGCCCCGAGGTTATAAAACTTCCCTGAGTAGGATTTCATGCTCAAATCCAGTTTCGTGTTCAACTCAAAACTCAGACTCAATAAACGGAGGTTATAAATAATCTGAGTACGTTTTCGTGCTCAACTTGAGCATGAAATACGTACGATCTCAAGTACTCTTGGGACCGTGCTCAACGCTGAGTTCGATAAAAACAATGACAGCTCACCTTCGACAGACTCGACAAGCGAGGCGGAAGACCCGTGTTCCGAGAGTGTTTCGAGATCGATCAAACCCGCTGGAAGATTTAGATGTGAAAGAAGTTTTTGAACGTTATAGATTTAGGCCAAGTACTATAATTTATTTACTTGGTCTACTCGATCTAACCAGAGAGACAGCTCGTAACTGTGCGGTTCCACCACTGTTACAGTTGCTAGTATACCTTCGCTTTTTGGCGACAGGCGCTATGCATCTGCTGGTTGGGGACAGCCTAAACATTTCCCGATCTACAGCCGGCAGATGCATACGCGCAGTTTCGTTGGAAATCTCCAAACTGTCAGGAAGGTTCATTAAATTCCCAGTTGGATGAGACGCTGTACGAGCGAAGGAGGCATTCGGCAACATTGCAGGTAAGTACATGGGATTTTCCCAATGTAAACACAAATAAATAATTTCATTGGCGTGATTCGCGTCATGGCCATTTTGATTGGTCAGTAAAAAGAATATGGGTCAGAGGTCGAGGTCATGTATATAAATAAAAATCAAATTATAATCGAGCGATAGATCTTAGGATGGGCTGTAAATGAAAACTAGTAAACATTGCCAAGTGCAGTATGCTATCTATTGTGACACCATGACACGTTTTACTTACAGGATTCCCTAACGTAGTAGGGTGTATTGATGGAACGTTTATCAGGATACAGCGGCCTACCACAAACGAGGGAGACTTCGTGAACCGGAAAGGTTACCATTCCCTGAATGTACAGGTAAATAGGCATAATTTTAATCCTTAACTATTCGTTATAATGTATGTGTTGGTTTAGGGGTGGTGAGATGTGTGACATTTGTAAGTCTTATGGATGTATGTACATGACAGCCGCATTTTCCGGACGTCAGCACTGTGCAGGCAATTTGAAAATTGTAAGACACGTTTTTAGAACAATTTGGTGATAGTATTCTGCAAGTGAACAAGCATAAAGTTTATCCTGTTACAAATAATATATAATCATTTCTGTTATAGTAATTATAAGTTAAGATGTCAAGAAGTAGCAAGTTAATCATTTAGTAAATTTGAATCAATATACAGATATTTTTGTATGACGTCTCATTGAATTGAAGTGACATACAAAGGGCAATTGCTTTGGAACCCTGGATATGAAATCTAGATAAAATCTCAGAATCTCCATACCAATTTTAGTTAATAAATTAGATTGGATTCATATCCTCATTTCCAATTATTTTTTTCTCACTAGTTATTTATAACTTACAATTCCATTAATTAGGATGAATGTATTTGTTCCTGGAAAAAGGTTTATTTCATTCATCATGTTCAAGATATATATTAAAAATATTGTAAATCTTGATGAGACAAATTTTATTCATGCATTATATGTACTTTTTACCAGTTGGTTCCTCCTGACGCCTCTACTGAACCCCACCAACCGTGCAGAGGAACGTTACAATGGATCATTGTGCAGGACAAGAGTGCTCATTGAGCAGACCTTTGGTGTCCTGAAACGGAGGTTTCAGTGCCTGCACAATGAGCTCAGGGCGACCCCAAGACAGGCTGTGACCTATGTTGTTGCATGTGTTGTGTTGCATAATTTGGGTATAGAAAGGGGGGATATTATAAATCATGATGAAAATCTAATGCCTCCATCATCAAATGTGAATAATTATGTGCCACCGGTTACAGGTCAAAATGATGGAGCTGATGTGAGACGGGACATTATTCAGACATTTTTTAGTCGATAAGCATAGGAACATTTATTCATTACAATTTAATCTATCTGAATTTGTGATTTCAAATGTATATCATCTTAATTAATGATTGTGTGAGTGGTATTGCTCAGTAAGTCAGATATGTCATGACAGTTAGACTTGAATACAGAATCAATTTGGTCATTCGATGTTTTATTCAGATACAAGCAGTGCACAAAATGGAACGATATTTAATTTGTATAGTATGGCCATGCCAACAGTGCAGATTTATTTGTTGTTTAACTCCTCACTCAGCAATATTCCAGCTATATGACGGCCGACTGTAAAGTATTTGTGTCTGGACCAGACAATCCAGTGATTGATATCATGGGCATCGATCCACGCACTTGTGATCTATGACATGTATCAACCAAGTCAGCGAGCCTGACAACCCGATCCCGTTTGTCGCCTTTTACGGCAAGTAAAGTGCAGAATATTGGATAATATAGGGCACAAACTAACATTTTAGTCCAAAAGTCCTTACAATGATAACATATAGCAAAACCCTGAAAAATGGCAAATGTCTACAAGTTCTTTCATACATTGACAATTGGACACTTTGGCACAAACTGCAGGACTAGTTCAAATGTCTAACATTGCACATTGTGACAGAGCACTTCAATTCTTATTTGTTTTTTAATTTCTAAATTTGAACAAGATAAAGAGTTAGCTGGAATAAAATGTTGTCATTTGATGTGAGTAAAGATACAGAACTTATGCATGTTAGGAAATTCATAATAGTCTGAATGAAGGACAAATATCTTGACCTCATGTTAGTATCAGCGGGACAAATGAAAAGTGCATGGTATTCATCATCTTAGTCTCTACAAATTGCATAAACTATAAGTAAAGTCATGATCACTAGACATTCTATATTTATGTCTTTCTATTGGCACATCATACTTGCATAAATGCTGAATTATCATTACAATGTTAGAGTTACATGCTTTAAAATGATCTTACTTAAGAGCACATAACAAAAAATCAGGATTTTTGGAGCAATTGCATATGTAATGAATAGTGATAAAACAATACAGACAGAGTTGATATTGTGTAGCAATATGTCTTCAATTATCATTAACTATTGTATCTGTCGAATTCAGCTGATCATGTCCAAGCAAATCAGTAAATGTTGTTGTCATTCATATTACAGCTGGTGTATTTTCATATCTAATATGATACTATTATGGAACCAAAATAATGTTGTCAAAACCAAATATCTGCTATTTTTGGGTTCTTGCCTTTGACCTTTGTCATGACATGGGCACAATTAGTAATATTTTATTTAGTTTTAAAATCTCTTCAACTTATAGGAATATTATTTGAATTATAAAGTTATTTTGGCGAAAAGAATCAATTTAGATCTATCTTACAAAATAGTTGCATTTCTACATAACTGTCTTTAGTAATTTTGATGATAATTATTCTTCAGTTGGACATCATTCGACAAGAGAAACACCAAATTCCGCATTCATTTTTAGTTGGTAGTAGACTGATTTACACTGCAGCATTTGAATTTCAATGTCTAATTTCTTTTGATTTTTTTCTTATAATTCAATTTCCAATTTCAGCTTTCTTTGTTCAAGTTTGATCCTTTCCGTGTCCTGTATCGTGTTGTCATATGTTGCCTCAGCTTGTGTTCTTTTTCGTTTGCGCCCGGTCTTTTTGTCTGTAAATAAAATGAGACTGACTTGTCACATTTTAGAAACATGAATTGTGTACTCTGCGTCATCTTTGGGAGTATAGTATTGTTGATAGCATTATGGGTGTTAGTGTGACTGAAATATAATTCTAATATATTTCCTGTCTCTTAGTATTTTCAGCTTATGACAAGACAGTGAATGTATTATTTGGGGTAATACATGTATTATCATCTTGCTATTAGTGTTTTCATTTCTATACTTTCAATAAACCATACAAAGTTCATAGTTTATTAGTAGTAGTATTATACTAGTATTATACTAGTATTATAGAAGGATTATGCAAACAAAAATTTGATCTGTAACTGCAATCTTGAATAAACTGAAATAAACTCTGAAAATGTTCATTATTTAGTATAGTAATATGTTCTACAGATATTACTCAGATCCTTCTGATGTACCTTCTGCTGTGTTGTCTTGCTCATCAATGTGCACGGCAATGTGTTGTGCTTCACCTTGCAGACCTGTAAATAAGGGGATACAATTTTTAACATTGAAAAAATGCAAAACATTATTGTATCATTTTCAGACATTTATATATTTAAGCATTCAATAAAGTCACAAAATAAAGTTATACTTTTATGTTAATAATTGAGAATAATTACATTGATTGTATACAATGTGTCAGCTCAGACAATAATGTTATGACAGGAATAGCAAACTATGCTCTACAATACATGTTCAAAATGTTGGTATTATGTTCAAGACATGACCTATATAAGAGAGACAACCCACAGAGTAATTAGATACATGTCCCATGTTATAGCTGTCATTATGTATAATAATACATGTTAATAATATTCAGACATATGATGATATGTATTACCTTCTGGTGAAGCGGCATCTACATCGCCATCATGAATGACTGAAGTGAACAGAATATTAAAATACAGTAATGCAGCTATTTAAAAAAAATTCAGGTTATACTTGACAAAAACAATTGCATGTGTGACTGAAATTGTGATGAGTGATTAATTTGATTATCTGAAAAATATTAATCATTATTTGAATGATTTTGTACCAGTGCAATTCACAACAAATGTATTCATTACTTTGATCACATGCATATAAAGTTGGTGTCTGAATTTCTTTTTGTTTCCTTTGTCTTTTGACAGGACTTGATTTGTTTATACTATATTTCATATGTATTTTTGTCATCCAAATACATTGTCCCAGGTGATAGGTCTCACCATCACCAACATTAATGAGAAATAGTTGGCCTTAAAATTTACATCAATCTTTTACATATTAAACTGACCATACCATCAGTGTCAATGCCATGTTCTAGGCCATGAATACCTGGCCTCCCCTCCAAAGACTGAGAAAGGACCTCGTCCGCGTTGGACAGTGTTGGGAGTGGAGGCCCTCCTCCAGTTGTGGCCGTTGACCTTTTTAGGCCATCGATCTTGCTTTTGGCTACAATACAAACTTGCAGTTTAGTTTCGGAACAATAACATATATAATGAAATATTAAATTTGGGTTTCATTGACACGTGTTCATGTGTAATTGAGGGATAAACATGTGTCATCAATTATATAATAACCATTTAATACATTATGATAGAGTAACAATGTAGACACAATATGCCTCTTAGTATTTTTCTAATATAAAAGAGTACCTCTTTGTTTCAAATTGAAGTACTTCTTTTTCACTTCCAGTCTCCCTTTTGGCATTGATGTGTCTTCTGAAAGTATATAAAAGAAGAGATATAATTTGAAAATTAATGTACAGAAGATGTTTTCTTCTTCACTGTCAAGGAATCTGGCATATCAAGAGTGTGCTTGTCATGAATTTCGGAGCACCTTTAGAATACAGTACCACAACTTCTCGTGAGGACGATCTCTGCCGTAGGTCACATGTGTCAAGACAAGCAACAAGTTTATTGTGAGAATCCGTCGGACTAGAACCCGTGACCTTCGCATTGTTAGCCTGATAGCTAACCGACTGAGCTACGTCCACACTGTTAAACTTAGTGCAAATTTACCTAGTCATGCCTATGACGTTACGGAACTGAACGAAAAGGGTCGAATAGGTAACGGACACTTACGAAGGTTACGGGTAAGCATGGTGTCTCACGACTTTAGTCTACGGACACTTACGAATGATCCCGAGGCCATTTGGCACGCTCGTCCCATTCCGTAATCTACAAGATACCGAGTGGTGGGGAATGAGCCGATATGCCGCGAACTAAAAACAGCCTAGGCGTCAGACGTCAGACGTCGAACTCGCGAGTACGCATGAATGATATGGTATTTAATAATTCGTCGGGTGATTTTAGTGACAGAAAAGTGTGGTAGGGAACACTGTAAGAGAGATGTGGATCATAGTAAGGAACAACGGAGGAATAAGCATGACTAGTGACGACACAACGGTGAGTTCGCTTTTGAATCAGTACTGAAAAAATGTAGCCGGTGAAAGTGGCTTGTGTGAATGTTCCAGGACAGTTTCCAGTAGCCAAAATATTCGACACAAAACCATTTCATCCTTTTTACTCGACGTTTTTGTGTGAAGGATATTAGGAGCCGCTATATAATCTATAATAGCCACTAAACGAGTACCTAACCCTAATGATCGTAAAGGGGATCCAAGGGTTAAGGATAGACTTCGGGTAATCTAATAGCCACTAAACGGGTTCCTAACCCAAATGATCGTAAAGGGGGTGATTGATCGTAAAGGGGATCCAAGGGCTAAGGATAGAGAGTTCGGGGTAACCTACCCTAACACTAGCGACATTTGGATGTGTTCAGCGCCAATATAATACCCCTAATAAACTGCATTCTTGTGTATAATAATGAAAATTAATGAACCGAAAAAATAATATATGTATATTAGTTCCCATTTATAACCATTTTATCCACTTCAATTACGAGAAAAACGAAATAAAAAATATATAAAAAATAAAAGTGCTTTGGTAAATTAGCGCTTGCTCTAAAATGCGCCACCGCAGGCTATAATTAGTAAACAAATACTCAAAACTCTCTCAACACCGCAGGGCGTATTCAATGACATTGCGTGTAGAGATGATAGATCACTGGGAGGAGCTTATGCGTACTCGATGACCCCTGACGTCACTGGGCATTGTTTCGCCGGTGTGACTGGCAACAAAATACTACAAATTACGTCATAGGGTATGATCACGTGTTTGAAAAGTTTGTGGTACTGTATTCTAAAGTTAGGCCGAATTTTCGACTGTTTACTTATGCAAATCTGGGTACCACATTTCAACGAATGATCGAATACAGGACACGCCGCGATATATCACGCCTACGCCTAAGAACTTTATAACTTAATTACCCCAAACTCCACTCGAAATTGGTTAGAAAAGAATCCACGAAAACTGTTTGGAGGATGTCCCTTGACCTTGACCCTAACTAGATCGTTTACCGAACACGGTAAATAAAATCAGCATCGACAAATCCTGTGTCATAAAAGTTGAATGAACACTTTGCGCAAGACGTATTTATAACTTAACTACCGTGATAATATAGCGTACCATGCTGCAAATGATATTAAACAACGATAACATATGAACAACTTACGTGTTGAGGATGTCCGTGATACTTTGCCATCCATCGGTCCGCTGTCGATGGATGGACTTCACATCACTTCCCTTCATTTCACCAAACAACAGTTGCTCTCGTTGAACAACTACCTGGATTAGACAAACTTCCTCCGCTTCTGACCACCCCTTACCCCGCCTTCTCGATTCGGTCACGCCCTCCGTTGCCATTGTAAATAAGCAGACGACAACATCCGGGTTGTTTTCTTACCATTCTCGACGGAAGAGTTCCAAATTGCCGCTTATGTCATAAACAAAGAGTCCTTTGAGCATGCTCAAGCCGAGCGTGAGTTGTTCTCAGGTGAGTACAGACTCAAGATGTTTTATAACCTCTGCTTGAGTACAAATCTCAACTGAGTACGAAGTTGAGCATGAGCATGTATTTGAGCACGAAACTGAGTTGAGCACGAATTTTTTTTCTAACCTCGAGGCCTGGTAACTGATCCAACATATACTTAAGTACACTAATATTAGTAAATCTTTCAGGGCGTGAGAGACGTTTCAGGCTGGAATTACATTTTCTGATTGATTGTTAATATACTCCTGGCAATTGTTGACGATATCGTAAGTTAACAAGCGAGGCATATAACGTGCGCATGACTGTAAATACTTAACACTTGTCGAACGTGGATTATCTACATCTTATTAAAGCAGATGCCGGTATAATATTGATAACAACAATAATAATAATAATAATAAGAAGAAGAACAATAATAATACGGACTGTTCTTTGCATGACATTAACTGTTGCGTGTATGCCGCTGCTCGAACACTGGAGGAACTCCATACAGTTTCCAAAGACAATGAAGCAAAAATAGGGAATAAACAAAATCACGAAAGGAAAATATGGTTCCAAATAAAAATTACTGAAACAAAGAAAGCTATATCTTGGATAGAACTTTGCTTGAAATTACGTTTTTCAATTTGGAAAAATACTGAAGAAAACAAAAGAGAAAATTCTGAATCAAACTTTTGATTCCTTGATTGCAAGGTTAAAAAAGAAATAAAAAGAAAGTGGGACAAGAAAAATAAGCAAGGTAGAAAAGGGATGATCATTGGTAGCAGGTGCTCTTCTGGTGGACACTTCTATATTCTGCAAAAGTCATCCTGACAGTATAGAATATATACGAATCTTGAGAATCTTATATCGCCAAGGCACCGTTCACCTTGTTTCAATGGCCTTCTTCCAAGTAAAATATCTTTGCAAGACACTGAGGGCGACATAAGCCTTGACAAAGATGTGTTTTTCATTTGAATTACATCTAAAGCCACCATATCTGTGTATTGTTTCACATTATTCAAAAAAAGATTACATTTAACCCTTAATATTATACGAACTGACTCATTCTTCCTTGCAATGTCTGATTGATTGGATGGTAGTTATTCATCCCGAAGAGAGATTACCAGGCATAACTCATTTATCCAAAATAGTGAATGTAAAACAATGAGGGAGGCATACGACTTGACCAGAGACCAATTTTAACAAACGATGTATTTTCATTTGAAATACATCTAAGGGCACCATATCCGTGTATGGTTTCACAGCATTCCAATGATTTATTTAATTTAATCCTGAAAATTATACGAATCGTTCCGTGCAATGTCTGACTTAGCGAATGGTAGTTATATCTCTGAATCTTGTTGCCGTTTCATCCACAGTGATCCTTCCTGATGAGTGCACAATGCCACGCAAACGCTTCCTTATGCCACTGAGTGTATCCAGGATCTCTCGCATCTGTGAAGGTGATTCCCTGGAGCGCACCCACGTAGGCGCATTGTCTTCCGTGCCCTTTTACCTATCCATCATCCAAGGCTATGTAAATGGTTAGCCAAGATCCATGGTTTGGCGTGTCAATTCGAGACGGAAATAGGGATTAAAGGAATCTTATGCTGATAACGGCTAATTCCTTTATATTAGAAACGTGTGTGTAAATTATATTTCCAAACGATCGGAATACGTTGATCATTATTGTTTTCAGTTTACATCTACAGATGCAGTTTAGGGCAACACAGAACATAGGAATACTGCATACTACTCAAAGTTGATCAGGGTATCAACCAAGTGAGTATCTGGAATACTTGTCATAACGAAAATTGGTGGCTTATTTCTCTCAATGCAAACATGATAGATTGTACGAGAGGGTGTTTTATTTCCTACATGTAGATTGCATGGAAGACATCCGGAGATCAGTTTCTACTTTGATGTGCCTGGTTCTATGTCAAGTAGATTCAATACAGTCCCTTTCCATAGTCATGAAATAGTGCAGACGCTGAGGAAAACCCATTACACACTCCCTCGTTCGGATGCAGGTCATTGTAAGCCGCTTAAACAAACTCAAGTGAAGTCAGTGGCAGTTGCAACGAAAGTTGCATGTTTCAATGTCAAAAATAAACTCAGGGGTAAGTCATGGATGCAAACTGAAAGCAATGAGTCCCCCATCAATAGGGAATAACACTGACGCAATCAGGACATTAAAATATGTCCTACATGTACATCAGAAAGCTGAAATGCAGTGCTCCCTTGAGAAAACACAGCGACATTACCCGATTTCGGGAACCCCACAGAGCCCCGTTGCACAAAGTGATCGAATCACTCTGACAATCAAATCTCCCATAGTTTATGACAGACTTAGTCGCAGCGCTACGATTGCTTTGTAAAATGGGTCTGGGGGCGATATATAGTTGCATATATGCATAACTTTCGTTTTCGCACCTGCAGTAGTCAATTTCGTCTGTAAACGTAATAGCCTATTAATCACCTCAGTATTAGGTTAGATCGGTGTTAGTAATCACACTGTTTTCTCTTGAGAGGAATTTGGGAGGTGGTAGGCAATGTGTCCCAACAATTAGAATGGATTTATTTCTTTGTTTTAAAGGTTAAATTTGACGTTGAAGTACTTGTAACTAAGGCAAAAAAGGATATGATATGAAAAATGAAACCAATTACATTCCAGATATTAGGTTATAGGTTATAATCCAACAGAGCTGACAAAAAGGTGACATATCACAGAACTACATGGGGTATTATTACGCTCCTAGAATAATATGGCTATACATGCTATTCATCTTTCTAACAGCGTTTTATGCCTGATTAATTTGAAGTGAAGCCGGAAAGAATTAAATAATTTCACATCCAGGCCATAAAGATTCATTTTAATGTAAAAACTATGTTGTGCGTTTGATGGAAGAATACTGTTCAGGATGCTGAGAATCTCCATGTTTTGCGTAGATACATGTAAATCTGAATAGTCATATCTGTATCACCTAGACCTTTAAACTCAGATTATGAATATTTTGTTTGTTCCCTTGATCACTCCTGCTGTCTCCTCGGTCTGTCTGTACTAAAATTTCATCCCAGGCGCTTTACAGTCAATCTACATGCTCATTGCAGAAATACGAACTGTTCAATCATTAGATATATTTGATGTTGTATTTGTTTCCAACTATACATGTGCGGGTGACCCAAATACGTACCGATTATGTCTGAAACTAAAGTTACTATATGTAACTTTTCTATACTTGTTTTCATGATATATTCTAATATGTTACCCATGTTAAAGGTAGAAAAGTCGAGTGTGATAACACTGCGATATTTCGACCGGTGCTTCTACTACGTCATCTGAACAATAGTCTGACTTCGGTTGACATTTGAGTAACATGACGTGGAGGAATAGAGAAAATATTTTACTCTGAACTAGGAATTACTGATGGTCTGTACCTCGTGAATGTTGTATGTCCCTTGCCATAGAACTGAGTCTGAGACCATTCATTCGATCGTGGCTGAAAGTCCATACTTCCTCGTCGTTTGTAATTTATTATCTAATATGTGATATGTACCCTATAAATCGCAAAGAACTATGAAGAATGAAGCGTGGTTTATTTCACCATAAAAAAATGTTCTATCCTGACGTCATTTTTGGAGATTCGAACAAACTTGATGACGTCTTCAAATCGGCGACTATATTTTTGAGAGGGAAGTGTCTTATAGGTTGTTTTCCATAGATGTAGCTGGACAGCGCAAATGAACGCAATGGCTGAACGATCGCACATAAAAGTGGGAGAGATATGAAAATCGGCATTGTGAGAAAAGGTGCAGATAATCGACGTGGAAATTGTGAAAATACCAAACATCATGTTAAACTGCGGCATGGAATCTCAGTGGGGTAGCACTATAATCGGCATTAGTCCGTCCGAAAATACGGTAGTGCAAACAGCTACACACAAACCCCATTTCACCTTACCTCTTAAAAAGGCTGTGCAAAATGTTGATATCTCCTATAAGAAATAAACTACTCGTGGTCGTTGTTTATTGACCTTTCATTGTGTATTCTCCCTACAGTGTTTTATCGTACTATAAACAACTCACACTCCTCGTTTATTTCTTAAATACTCTGATATTGTATCCGTGGCCACTCGATCAGCGCATACATATGACTGAAACAACATATTAATTGAAAAAAACCACATTCATCACAGAACACGTATATCGCTCTGGGACTCGTGAAGATCCGGTGTAGAATAGGTCTTCAGCAACCTTTGCTTGACGTACAAGGCGACTAAGCTTCTCGTTAGAGGCGACTAACGGTATTGGGATCAGACTCGCGGACTGACGCATGTCATTGTATCCCAGTTGTGTGGTTCAATGCTCATTTTTTCAAACACCTAATTGTCTGGTACATACTCAAATATTTACAGACCGCCGTCATATAACTGGCGTAATGCGGCGTTAAACAATAAACAGACAAATAAACAAGCAAACAAACATCGCTCTGGAGAAGAACAACAAAAATAATACCTCTTATCGACTATTTTCCCAAACACGGTAGCCTGTGCAGCAAAAGTCTGAGTACCCCATGCTATTCGTAAGAGTTGACTAAATTGACGATCGGGTGGTCACATGGGCTGCGTGATTGTGGTAACATGCATCCAACCACTGGTTCGTCTGGCACAGAGACACCATGAAATATCCTCGAATATTGCCGACTGTTACGAAAAACAACATTCAATCATTTTTTTGTCACTTACACATGAGAGAGCGTTGACAAGAACATCCTTATTAGGACCCTCTCTAACTACTTGGAAATTGACAGCGCTAACACATTCAGAGTTGCATACCATACCTCTGAAGTGAGCTGTGACTGGGCCTGGGTATGATTTAATGTGCTCCTAAACAGATAAATACGTGTGTGTTTAGAAATGGACAGATACGGGCGACGATAGACATATTTCTTCAGAAATCGTCATTATCGCTGGCCATAAAACTCAAACCGATTCAATAAGTCTTCTTGTATTAAGAAAGTGCGTCACAGGGAACCCAAGATACGGGGACAAGTTACATTGAGGTGATTGCAGTGTTCTGTAGCGCTAGTTTAACGTGCTCAGAAAGAGGACATACATTTGACTAGGCAAATAAATGAACCATCTTACACAAGCGATCCGAATAATCTATGCTGAAGTATGGGAGCTGCGTGTTGACCCTAGAATTGGAGTTGCCAGTGGACCCTTCACTCGTTTGTTACTGCAGGTGCATGCTTTCATTCGATATCTAAACATCGTCACTAAGTACTTCTCGTGATACAAAGGTATACCCATTTTATGTATAGGTGATATCACTCAAGCTAGTTAGTAAGTTAATTAAATGTCACTTCATTGTTTTCAGCCATGTTATTGAGCCGATTATTTTACTATGAAAAGTTCAATGTATGGAGTCACGAAAATGAACTACAGACATATAAATATACCCTGTATGGGACATATCCGCGTGACACAGCTACACGTCGGTGTGCATTTTTGCTGGAATCCTACATCGGTCAGCACCACACCATCGGTCAACTCCACACCATGAACATCGTATCTCCCATGTTCACGCGATTCATTCTCTGATACTCTGCGTTGTCCAGATGAAGGGCCAACATAGTATAGAACGATTCCAACACCCGGAAGCCTCACCCATCA
The DNA here is from genome assembly GCF_023055435.1 of Haliotis rufescens. Lineage (NCBI taxonomy): Eukaryota > Metazoa > Mollusca > Gastropoda > Lepetellida > Haliotidae > Haliotis > Haliotis rufescens. The sequence continues at coordinate 19,894,163 of NW_025963813.1, forward strand.
CGGTGCATAATGTAACATGACGACCACCACCAACTGATGCACATTATGATTAATCTTTGGCTCAAAGGGAAAGAGAAGCCGAAAATTATATTTTCTTATAACATTCACTAGTCCGTAACAAGTCCGTACCTTTGGCGCGTGGACTAAAGCCGATTATGGACCTGTCACTGTCAATGGGGTGTTTACAGAAAAGTGTAATTTCGCAGCGTTTAGGATAAGTACAGCAGTTTGGCCCGTGATTCCCTCTCTGCCAACACTCCGATACCCCGCGTTGTCTACATGAGGGGCCAACACTGTATAGAACGATTCCAAGACGGGGAAGCCTCACCCATCAACGGTGCAGAGTGTAACATGCTGACCACCGCCACTTGATGCACATTATGATTAATCTATTGCCGGAAAGAGAAGCCGAAAATGATATTTTCTTTTAAATTCACTAAGTCATGCATCGCTGCTGATCACCATCGAGAAACAGATTTGGCAGCTGTCCGTACCTGGGCTTGTGGACTAAAGCCGGTTATGGACCTGTCACTGTCAATGGGTTGTTTACAGAAAAGTGTAATTTCGCAGCGTTCAGGATAAGTTCAGCAATTTGGCCCGTGTCTAAGCACATTCTGTTCTTGGAGCCACAGACGGAGTCACCCGGCAACGATGTCCTTTTGGAGAAATGACTCTTTCGCAACAGACTCTTAAATAATAATAATGACCAATTTGTCGCCGGTTGAAAATGCTGAATACGGCCGATGAATGATAAAGTTTGGCGACTTATGGTTTGATAAAAGTATTCATTCATATTGTCATGTTATTAAAAAATTAAAAGCGTTTAGAAGTATACCTTGAGCTAAAACGGTATTCTTTCTTTTGCCCGTAAGTTTAATTGGTGGAAATAGGCAAAACACCACTCTGCTTAGTGTTAAGTAATATTAGGAAATGCCAATGATAACTTCTCATGAACGTTCACATTGTGAGGAACAGTGGTGAAGGGCTATAGTGCAAGCGTCTTTCTTTCAGAAAACAAAACAAAAACAATTAACCAATCAAAACATCACAGTCATTAACATAACATTATTTTTGCATTAACAATACACAAATACATCTTCCATCGGTAATGTCTAACTTTCCAAAACGTTAAGCGCACTTTTTATTTTTGTTTATGCTGGGCTGGATCATAATGTCATAGAAGATGCAGATTATCAAGTCATCGATCTGCTAAGAAGTATGGTAACCGTTGTAAGCGATGATCAAACTGGTTAAGGCTCTAGAATAGTTGTTTGTGAGTGTAGCAAATAACACTATTTTCTTTCAATATGAACGAAAAATAGTATTCATATCCGATGTCTAATTCCGCTTACGTTCATATCTCCCTGTGGGGTTTCCTCGATTCCCAAGCTTGTCGCAGGAGGCAACACAATGGACTTGCAATTGGATAAAGCATGACATCGTACCCCAACGACGTGGATCGGTAATCATGATGTCAATCACTAGATTCTCTGAAGAAGACTCGATTATTTACAGACTGTCGTCATATAGCTGAAATATTGCTGAGTGAAGTCACTGTTGAACAACAAACAGACACACATGTTCTTATGTGTTCATTCTACTTCAAATGGACGAGATTATAATGTAGTTAATTCTACTTTCAATCATATCTGGAGCCTCAGTTATTGTACAATATTTCTCTTATACTAATCACCAGTGCAGGACTAGACGATTCGTTTTTACAGCATTGGGAAAGAGATAACCAGCTTAATTAACCCTGCTGAAATGTAGACCAAGTGTTTTAGATGCCGTCTCACGAGCCATAACCTTATGCAACACTTAGCGGTTTCTTTATAAAAGCTCCCGATGAGTTCCCGCCGACAGTCTAAGTGAAATACAAAGGAAACGTCATAGCGTCATAGAGATGCTAAAGTAACAAATGAAATAATCTAATCCTAGCGTCACTTCGCAAATCAAACAAATGTAAAATGTAAGATGAATAAGTTCTTGTTTTTCCTGTCTGTTCTTATTAAAAGTCAAACAGTCTTGAATAATGATTTATAAGAAACTCCACTGTGCCCCATGCATTCTGTTAACGTATAGACAATGGCTGCTATCAATGGCTATCAATGAGTTTTCATGTGCACCACACGACGGTTGTGTGTCGATGACCACTTCACAACGTCGACGTTAGAACAATGTAGATGTATGGAGGGGTGAGTGTCCACTGTAGACAGTATACGTCTGTTTGATAGGAAATACCAAGATTGGAAGTCCCTCTCTTTCCAGCAAGGTGCACTGCAATACATCTGAAAAACAGCAACTGTCTGTCTGAGATAAGTAATGAACGTCTAAGCCTTTTTGCGCTATGTCTGGTTATAACTAGTTCACCATAGGTCAAATGAATTTACATGTATGTTTAGGGGATTAGAAACCTGCACTTAAGACATCAGTATAAGGTATTTCGTTCATGGACTTTTGACATGGACATGCAACGTTCTAATGTAATGGGATCCCACAATTGCAAGTGAGACATGTCCACAGTAAAAGTCGAAATATGTTTTTTGTTGATTGTGACTGGTAACACCGTTGACTTTCGAAAAATACTATAAAATGTAAAATTAAACGTTATTTTTATTTGATTTGTTTGGGCATTGGATCAATTTAGGTGGCGATTTGATTTAAGTGAGTGATTGAGTTTGGTTTAACGTCGCTTTAACAGCATTCCAGTTATATCACGGCGTGTCAGCTTAACGTGGGAGAAAATCCCGAAGTGATGCAGGTCTAAGACGTTCACCACTTCGGTGAAACCCATGAGCACGGGTATGGTGCTGACAAACCTTGAACCATAATCGGGGCGAACCGGGATTCGAACCCACAATCATAGGTTTTTGGCGTGGCCACCAGGGCCCCCTAATTTAATTTGAATGTTTGATCGAGTTTGGTAAGCTTGGTTCCTGGGTGTTGCCCAAACTATCGACTACAGGTCAAGGCTCTACCACACTAACGACCACTGGTAAAGAGCCTATCACACTATCGACCACTGGTCAAGGTTCTATCACACTATCTATCAATGGTAAAGGCTCTATCACACTATCTATCAGTGATGAAGGCTCTTTCACACTATCGACCACTGGTGAAGGTTCTATCACACCATCGACCACTGCTGAAGGCTCTATCACACTATCGACCACTGGTGAAGATTTTATCACACTACCTATCAATGGTGAAGGCTATATCACACTATCGACCACTGGTCAAGGTTCTATCACACTATCGACCACTGGTGAAGGCTCTATCACACTGTCGACCACTTGTGAAGGCTCTATCACACTATCGACCACTGGTGAAGGTTCTATCACACTCTCTATCAATGGTGAAGGCTCTTTCACACTATCGACCACTGGTCAGGGCTCTATCACACTATCGATTAATGGCGAAGGCTGGTCAAGACTCTATGACCGATCATGTGCAGGTCGACGGGACCTAGCTGTCATATTGCTCATCACGCCTTTTAAACAGTCGATATACTCATACATTCTCTAAAATATTTTCCCGAATCTAACTATACGTGCACAGAAGGTTGCACAGCGACGTTTCCTCTCTTTACTTATAGTTTATGTGATGCATTGTTGATTTACGGCCTTGTCAAACAAACCTGACACCCGTAAGTGATAGGTCCCTATATATGCCTGTCAGCGTTTTATTGTTTTGTATATGCGGAAACACAACTGCATGTTTACGTGTTGGGGCTGTGTTATGATGAAGCCTCTGAATAAACGGCCTCAGATTATGCTGCTCCACGAACAATCATCGTATCTTTGCATTTTCAATGTTGTTGTTTTTACCCCTCTTACATTGTGTACCAAGGAAATGTACGAACAAGTCATGATTACTTGATTGAAAAAGATGTATGTGGAAAACGCTGGCTCCACTTTTCACTGGAATCTACATGTATGAATATGTGAGAGGGGGTGACGCATTGTGTTTCCCAGGTGTTCCATCAGGTTCGTTACACATTCTGTCGTCTTTCACCATCTTGGAGTTTTTGTGTGCTGAACATTCTGAATATTTGCTGTTACTCTAGAATCATAGGGAGATGCGATTTCAAGACATTAAATTTCTTACTATCATTATTGTGTCTTCGTTAATTGCGTATGTCCCACGAAAGTGATGTGCATCATGCAAAGTTTACTTTGTGCGTTAAGCGTTTAATAATTTATGCAGAAAATACATAGTATCACCTTTGTTTGTTTTTGTATCATAAATACTATCTCTTAGGTATGAAAATTGTATTACTCGAGATTTGTCGAGGGTAATCCATATCTGTTATTCATAATAATGTTATATGATACGTACAGTGCGGAAACACACACCAGAGTGAATGTTTCTTTGTCATATAATGTCATTTTTTGAAATCACTTTTAAGACGTATGTTCACTCTTTGGAGTAACTCCAGCAACAAGAGTATTATACAATAATACCTCTTCATTTGTTTTACAGTCGTGTTTGTTTCAAGAACACACTTCAGAAACCCCTGTCGAAACGATCTTGACATCGCACCGATGTTTTGAGCTAATTGAATTAGTTTCTGCTGGAAGACTATTTGCACCTTTGTCAGATCGTTGCATCCATTGTGTGGTATCCATTGTACAATCACTATCCGTTTTATGGTCGCTATCTCGTGTATGACAACTATTGTGTGGTCACTATCCATCATATGGTATCCATTGTGTGGTCACTATCCATTGTATGGTCACTACGCATTGTATGGTATCCATTTCTGTGGTCACTATCCATTGTATGTTATCCATTGTATATTCACTATACATTGCATGGTATCCATTATATAGTCATTATCCAGCGATGACACATATTGTGTGGTTACTATACATTGTATGGTCACTATCCATTATATGATATATATTGTGTGGTCACTGTTCTTTGCATGGTATCCATTGTATGGTCACTATCCATTGTTTAATATCTACTGTGTGGCCACTATCCATTGTATGATAGGCAGAATAAGTCTTGTAGGCAAAACGTGACATATGATATTTCATTTCAGCCAAAACATCAGATAATCTCTAAAATATGTAATCAACTGAAGAACAATTCAAATAAAAGAAAACAATATCTTCACGGTGTTTTGCTGTGGGCAGTCTTCAAGAAAAACGTGGCAATGACACATGGTATTGCACGAGATGCTTGCACTGCATATACCTAATTAGTTCGGAAGATTCAGGTGAACAAAGCTATGTGCCAAACCAGATCTTTAGTGTTCTCCAATCTCTGTTGAACATAAATGAGGTCTTTTGTTACATATGATTTCTGTGCCACATGTTATAAATGATTTAAACGTAACGTAACCGATGATTAATCATCTATATGGCTTGAATCCTCGTTTTGCTGACACACTGGTTGTTGCCCCAACACCCAAACAAATGTCGGAGAGCATGGTGGGTCTTTGTATTTGCTGTCAAATGGGGTTATTGTAAGTCATTGACTGCAGACGGAATCATGTTTTGACATGCCCTTTGGAAATGTACACATTGATATTGATTACATTTCGAGACTGCTCCTTGTACAATAAACATGATCATTAAGTCCCAATATATGCTTGCTCGCACATTAGGACAAGACATAATTGTAAATTTATGTGTTTGTTATTTTAATAAATTACATCATTATAATATTATTATACTTCCTGTTTCGTTGCTATTTACACAAGTCAATGCATTAGAGAAAAAAAACGTCCGAAGAGTAGTTCTCACATATCGTATTTTTGTTGTGTTCAGTACTATCTGTTTTGTACGTAAGTAATGTTTAGGCCTTTATCGTGAAAAAACACCCGCTATGAAGTGTATTTTAGTTTGACCTTTTCGGAGCATACGGATGTAATGCCAGAATGAAACTTGACAGCTGCAATTTTAAAGATCAAACTATATTTATCCGCTTCATTTTTAGAGTGCACCATCCTACATCAAAATATATTTTTGATCTTAAACATGTACATAGATGGCACATTCGTGATATCTATAAAACGAAATTTAATCCAGTCACACAAGCAACCTAGGTTTAGGTTTAGGATCAAATGTACGTAGAAATAGCTACTAGCGTCTTTACAGGCACCTTGCTACAGAATTTCAATTACGATTCATATGTAAATAAATAGTCTCAAGAAGTGGTTGGATACTTTGTGATTAACAGACAACTTAGGAATGGAAAGTAGCTGATGTTGGTGGTATGGCACTGTATATAGAGACATACTTAGCAGTTTATACCCGTATTTATCCCAGAAAACTTGTAGGATGTTATCAATCAATCAATATTACGTCGCCTATGTCTGATCTAGATCTGAAACCGATATATTCATAAAAGTAAATATGTAATGGGACAAGTTTGAGTGCTTTGAAAATTTTGCTGCCTAAGATCTTAGGTATGTCGGTTTAACCTTGACCTTGTTAGGTAAGTCGGTGTCCAGACAATATACACTATGTCTTTATTTATGTAAAATATTGCATGCCTGACGTTCGTATTCAAACATGCAACATATCCAAAAGATCACCTGTGTATATATCACATTACAACCTGGTCAAAGTAACCAGCACATTGGAGATGTGCAACCGCATAGAAGCCATCTGGGTTTGGGGGGATCCATATCAATTTATTCCCGTATTTGCATGCAATAATACCATGATATTAATGAATACTTGATTCTGATGGGTTAGAATAGGTTTCCTTTTTTGCTACGGAAACCCCTTTAAAATATAATAAGCCTTTTCACACACAAAAAAAAACGAGCGTATGAATACATCGATAGCCTACATATCGATTCATAAAAAAATGGCTGCCGATCGATCACCCCCATATGAACTGTAAAACGTATCTATGTTTCCTCTATTACACACTGGGTCTCATGTACTAGCCAGGTCTCCAATACACGCCGAGTCAAGGGCTCTCGCGAAATTAATATACAGCCAAGAGTCTAATAGAGGAAATACGGCTGTGTGATATCGAATATTTTTTGGCGTTCTAGGTCGCAACCCTGACTGCTACGTTGATGACATTACACGATTTTACGAAGGCATACCTTTCAATACAAATGAAATGTTTATGAAACTATTTGGGACATTCTATGGCGACCAGAATTGGAACAGGCTATTTCTTCACTGAAACAACTGACATTAACAGTAAAATAAAATATTATAAAACATGTTTGAAGAAACTTTATTCATGACAACATGTTGTTTACAAACGTTTTTGTGATATTATTTGCCATCTCCGTCTATCACCTCCGTAAGGATTTGGCAAGAGAGGATTTAAAAGTCCATCAGAAAACACTCAAGATACTCGAGCTCCCTTCGAAAGTCGACAACAATGTCCCGACATCACTGAAGTCAAAGCACACTTGATCATCGCAACTTATCAAACTTGATGAGATTCATTTCAGAACACGCACAATTAAGAAATCATACACGAACCACTGTTTCTGGGCCACAATAGTCACAACAATTTTCTTTCATACGCTTGCGTGAATCCGTAAAAACTTCAAATTGACAGGAAAAAATCATGCAGATTCCTGGTGTCAAAATAGCCGCCTTGTCTGCAGCCTAAACAGCGGATGTTCAGTCATACTCCAGTTCAATTGGTAATCAAATTATACCTGCAGGCTCATTCCCAGTGAATCTACAGGTTAATGTTGAACCACATCATAGATCAGTGTTGTCATCTTGCTTCGTAACCTGTCTGCCGAGGCACGGAAAATGTAAACATTGGCAGCCATACTGACGGCTTTGAAGTGTGAGTAACTGTGTTGTAGGTCAAATTCTGCCACATCCAAGTTCGGGATGAAGAGGCGTTTATTTTAATGTTATATTATTGACCGGGGTTAATTGCTAACTAACTATTAAGACTTTCGCATTCAAAATAAACAGTAGAATGTGAATCCATAGAGTTTGTTGAAGAAATATTTTCGTTTATCTTTTTCAAAACTATTTCTACAATCTTTCACCCCTACAATGGAAATGGCACGTGCGATTTCCAAGAAATGACCTCTCTCGGTGATTTCCAAGAATTGACTTGGGGTCAGTCCTAACAGTGCACAGCAGGTTGGTAGAAATTAAAACATCTGTCTTTGGACTAAGTTTGAAGCGTTATCTGTGAACTTCTTTTTGAAAAACTATGTGTTTTGAACACTTATTTTGACATACTCAAGACTATGGTGTTTTTAATCTTACAAATATAACTACCTGTGACCACTTTTGGGAATGTTCTAGGATTGCGGACATGTGTACCTGTGTTGTTACGCGTTGCAAGAGAGCACCGTTTTCAAAGCGCTCGGTTCCAACTTAAAATAAAAGGTATCTACTCTACAGTGGGACTACAGCAAATAACAAAACACAGTAGGTTTATCTCTTAAATATAATACTCCCTGTTTCAATATCTCTTTCAAGTTAGTTGTAAATGACTAACAAATGTAACAACTCCGCAGTTTCGGATCGTCTGTCCAAGCAGTGTACTGATGGTCAACATGAAAATGTCCGTGGTCTGCCAAGGTGGTCTTTGTTGGCGGTTCCTTCAAACACGACCCACTCTCCCCTATCGGTTTATAGAGAACAGTTCGCCGAAGATACATTTCTATAAATCTGGCTCGGAACTATTGATTCGCAATACAATGCAATACGACATTATTGGCATTATTCAACAACGCTACAAAGTCTATGAAATCTCCAAAACGTGTGTACACATTGGCATAAAATCCAGGCATTGTTGCCCTGAGAAGAATCAAAATGCCCTGTGGAAACTCTGTGATGAGAAAAGGCATGATAACCAGTAACATCCTAGTGGTAGTGGCTTGTCGGGAATCTTTTTCAGACTTTTTACCACTTGCCGATAATTCTCGTTGCCATTTCGATTTTTAACACATAGAGTATAAACCAAAAAACAAAGAAACTATCATTAAGACACACGGAAAAACTTTGGCCGTCGGGTAGTTTGTAGTTTATAATTGAACAAAACAATGGTTTGGTGGAAAGGTTTAAATCTTTGATCCCATACACTATTGTGTTGTTATCCAGTGCATGCCATTGTATCTTATTCGTACGGTAGTTAGGTATGAGCATAACTGAGTACATTCACAGCCAATGTCATGCCTTTGACTTGGTGGATCTTCCGTTCTTTCGCAAACACCGCTAATGACACACCTACCCAATTTGAAATTGTATGTTTTGTGGTCGTGATATTTATAAGGAATAGGCAAACTTGTCTGCATGACCTTGGGCGTCAGCAGGTAGACAGTAGAAATGTATAGCAAACGGAACGGACACCACTGTGAGGATATCGGACACTGTCAACAATGTGAGCAAAATGTTTGTTGGTGTGCGCATGTCACATCACGTCAGAATGGTGATGTTGAAGATGTTCGTGAAAACACCAAATATGCACACAACAACATCAGTAAACATGGATACCGAGAAACCTATTGTAAAACTGAAACAGGGCCGTTTGGTCCGGCTGCATGGCGACATCTGGTGCGTTGGTGGCCATATTTCTTTTAGCATGTTCCAGTGTGGTCCATGACAGATATCGATCATGTCAAGATAAAGGTCGACACAAAACTGGAACCGTCACAGCTATTGCGACCATCTGAAAAAAAATCAAAGAGTTGTGACAACCGCATTTGTCATTTTTTTCTGATTTATAATATCAGACAGATTGAATGTATATTTTGACACAGGAGTATGTGTTATTATCTAGACCATGTTCCACTGAGGGAACAATGCATATATACAAAATATGCAGGAACACAACTTTACAATCGGAGCTAAAGAGAGCAATAAAGGTATTCGATTTCGTTGTGTGATGATTAATGACGAAACACCTCATTAAGGGGGTTTTGCTCATTGAGTGGCAATTTGTCTCGTACAAGTGAAATAATGATCTACCGAAGGCCAGAACAGATACTTATAACTGACACGAACATGTACATGTGCTTCCAGATAACTGTTCCGACTGCAGCCACCATCATACAACAGGTCCAATAATGTTAGTAAATCTTTCAGACGTGAATGACGTTTCAGGCTGGAGTTACATTTTACGATTGTAAATATACTCTGGGCAATTGTTGACGATATCGGAAGTTGACAATCGAGGCATATGACGTGCACATGAGTGTAAATGTGGTGGCCGAGAGGGGACATCGCTTTCTCGCTTTCTCGCTTTCTCGCTCTATCGCTTTCTCGCTTTCTCGCTCTGTCGCTTTCCCGCGGTATAGCAATATTCCCTCTTGGCCACTATATGGGTGTCTTTACGATAAAAAGAATATACGTAAAACAACATTAATGAACTGTTAAACCTGACCTCAGTCGGGGGAGGGGTTTTAATCATAAAAGATAGCTGAGATTTTTCCAGTCACATTATAAATTATACATATGGACAGAATGTTGAAATTTTCTCACTATCTACTTAAACATAATTTAACAGTACAGACATGGGTGCTTTTATAACAATCCACGTATTTCTACGTAAAAAAAAATTTGATTGATTTATGGCCCTAGGAGCTTTATTGGATCCCCGCCCCCAGGCCAAGTTATCAAAACAAATAGCAAATAGCACCGCGCATTAGCGCTGGGTAGTACGTACTTCCTAAAAAACAATAGTTTTTCCTAAAAACCACGCTAATATCAATGTTTATTCTGTTTGCGGAGTAGATGACATCATAGTGGAAGTCCTCACCCAAGCAATGGTAATACTACCGGAAGTCCATATGTAATTTCTAGTTTTTGGATGACATATTGTTCTCAGAAACCGTAATGTGGAAATATCTAGTGATAGATGGGCTTGTCGGTGATCAGATATCAGTTCGCTGTATCCGTTAGTTCGCTGTAGAGAGTTGGTTATATACGTAAATTTTATATGATATTATATAGGAGATAAATCGGGGATTTTTTATCAGTTCGTTGTATCCGTTTGTTCGCTATATCCGTGTTCTACTGTAGTTAATGGTTTTGTATTCAAGTTGGGATTTCCGCTATTCAAAGTGTGCAGTGAGGCCGTCTTATCAACAGTCATTTCTGAGACAGAAGTATAATTAATTAAGTCTACTCTCATTTTTTGCATTTATAATTAACTCTAACGTTAATATTCAAGATTTAGAGTACATACTATTCAAAAGAATTCAAAGAACACCCGATTCTTTCATATGACTATGGTTAGTCATTAGAAAAAGCGATAGAGTGAGAAAGCGATAGAGCGATAGAGCGATAAAGCGAGAAAGCGATAGAGCGAGAAAGCGAGAAAGTGATAGAGCGAGAAAGCGATAGAACGAGAAAGCGAGTAAGCGATATTTCCCATAATGCCGTACATTAAAACGGTTTTTGCTGATATTTAGTGATCCATTCCTGTAATCCTCACCACTATTTTGCCTCTTATGATTAGATTTTTTAAACTGTAGTAGATAAATATGTTATAAATGCACACACAATTTTTTCTCGTTAAGCTTGTATATTTTCTTGTAGTGTAGTAAATACGCAAGATTCACAGAATATAGATAGTCAATGTTCATATTTTCATTTTGTTCATAATACTTTCGATCAAACTGTCTTCGGGAATTAGATTTAATGCTAAAGTGCTTGTAAAATAAAGTTTAACTTTCCCGCCAGGAGAGACTAGCTATCCGATTATAGTATAGGCTCAGGTAGGAATATACATATTTATGTAACAATTCTCTATCCATTTAAACTGTATGGTTAACAACTGTGCGTTCTGATGTGAGTTCTGTAGTTATCTACTACATTTTTACACAGACAATGAGTCGGACACACACACACAAACACACACACATACATACATAATTTTGACAAAACTATACTTAAGACATACATAAAATATATCAATGATAGCTGATTTAATATATGTAATAGATAATCATAGTAATGCATTTCATATTGTTATCAACCTTAATTATGTGGCCACACTAATTATTATGTCTCTCCATATGTGTAGTTTGCAAAAAGTACACATATCAACTGTGGTAACGCCACAGCGATGGGGGCAGTGGGGTAGCCTTGTGGTTAAAGCGTTCGCTCGTCAAGCCGAAGACCCATTTCGATTCCCCACATGGGTACAATGTGTGAAGCCCATTTCTGGTGTTCCCCGTGATATTACTGGACTATGTTAAAAGCGACGTGAAACCATTCTCACTCACTCACTCACAGGGGTGTTTATCAAATTACTATATGCAAAGTATATATTTGTAGATTTGCACAAGACAAGAAACACAATTCAAGTTAAACATACATCAAATGTCAAAAAGAATGTTTTCGGACAACAGTTTGACACACTGTAACATCATATACTACCGAAAACAAGTTATAGAACACCCACAATTATAAGATTGTATTTTTGCAAAACAAATAGCCATGACTAATTAACCATAGTCTTCTTAACTTCTTTTGAAAAGTATATGTTTAGATTTTAACCTGATTTATTTAGAGCGTATTGCCTTGATCTGCCACATTCATACAAATGAATAGGGCCATAAATCAATCAATTACATTTTACGCAAAAGTCTGTGGATTGTTTAAAAATCACCTACGTCTGTACAGTTAAATTATGTTTAAGTAAATAGTGAGAAAAGTTCAACATTCCCTCCCATTTGCAGCAGATATCACATGCGGCCCCTATAGAGGTCAAGAGCGGACATTGCTTAACCGCGATAGGGCGATAAAGCGAGAAAGCGATAAGGCGATAGAGCGAGAAAGCGATAGGGCGATAAAGCGAGAAAGCGATAGGGCGATAAAGCGAGAAAGCGATAAGGCGATAGAGCGAGAAAGAAACAAGTCAAATGATATTATCGAAATAGTACAATCTACTCTTTCTTATGAATACAGACAGGGTGCTGTAGCCTTTTTTTAATTTCTGATGTTTGGATCTAACGGGTGTCTGGTTCCTGAACATAATCAAAGTGAAACAGTAAACTTACTCAGTTTAGGAGCTACTGTCAAACATGTGCATGTAGATATGTATGTAAATGTACATCACAAATACGACTGAGTTAAATGTACTTACAGTTGGCGTATGCACAAATACAACAACCAACACAGCTGATAAGGAAGACTACGCATACACTCGTCATTCAGTCTTAGGGCATCACACCGCCATCGGCCGTCTGACTGTAACAGCTGTTAATAACCTACCTGTACCTGATTAGCTTTAGATGATACTTATGAGGATATATATGCTTTAAAAAGGAATGAATTAAAACTTGATAATGACAAATGACTTTCAGAAAATCTAACAAACGTGATGCAAGGACACATTTGCCAATGATACGGTACAAGAAACTGATGTGGCTCTTGGAAATGGCCTGGAGAACCTGTCCAACAATGGATTCAAACTGATTAAACCATACAATTATTAACAATTACTCTATAATAAATTGTGCGTTATAGTTTGTGTGCATGTTTGTATCGGGGCGATGGGTACAATCGGACCCACATGGGGAAAAATTTGTGAAGCCCATATCTAGTGCCCCCTGACGTAATATTACTGGAATATTGTTAAAAGCAGCGAAAAACCATATTCACGCCGCACTCACTCACTTTCTAATGTTGAAATCTATTCCATAAAGTTATGGCACTCATTGATCTCAACACAGGAATTGTCCATGTTGTTGAGGTGGCACTTTGGTATCAGGTCCTCAGATACACCAACCGAATATTGTTATCGTGTTGACGTGACGTCACATGTGGACGGCCGAGCCGTGGCAAGTCACAGATGTTTCGAAGTTTCGATGAACATTAAAATGTCTTCGTTTCGCGCCATTCCTGTTTGCATCATACCCACGGTGCGTAGATGTTGCTTTTCAGCAAGCCGAAGCATTGCCTAAGCGTTAATTAATGTTAAACAAAAGTGTAGTTATGAGCACCTGATAGCTAAACAAACACTGTGTGCTGTTCACAAGTGTGTGAGTATCATGATCCCGACAAACAAGCCAACATCCATCTTGTGTGCCGTACATTAACTTGCACTTGTGCATCACGACCATAAAAGTCAAGGTTTTGTGTTCATGAATATGTATTGAAAGATGCATTATTTCATTCAATATATACACAGATGTTGATTGAAGTTTATATGAAGCACGGTTATTCTTACCGTTGTTATACATAACCACCAATCGGACATAGTCACGTGATTGTGTCACGGATATAGGATTTACTTTTCTAGCTAGATCAGTGAGAACGCTGATGATTACGTGTCATAATTGTAAAGAAAGGACAAATTAAAGACCATTTAACGTAAGTACAGTATTTCATTGGTGCTGTTCTGGTAGACATTTTTATATTCTGCAAACGTCATCCTTACACAGTGAAGAATATTTTCGACTCTTGAGAAGTTGGACGTTTCAAGTTGTGCGTAAATATACATTTTGCTTGACTTTATATCGCGAAGGCGCCGTTTATTTTGTTTCAATTACCTTCTTCTAACTAAGGAAAACAAACTTAGCCAATATAATGAAAGTAAAATATCTTTGCAAGGCAATAAGGGAGACATAAGCCTTGACAACGATGTCTTTCATTTCCACAACATCTAAAGGCAATATATGTGTTTGGTTTCACTTTAATCCGAAAATACATTAAATGTAATTATTCGAACTGAAGCATTTCTCCGTACTGTGTCTGATTGAGTGAATTGTAGTTTTTCACCCCGAAGGGAGGTTTAAAAAAAGCCGTTTGTATCTCTGATTCGTGTTGCAGTTTCATTAAGATTGATCCTTTCTGATGACTGCACAATGACATCCAAACGCTTCCTTATGCCACTGAGTGTATCCAGGATCTCTCGCATCTGTGAAGGTGATTCCCTGGAGCGCACCCACGTAGACGCATTGTCTTCCGTGCCCATTTACCTATCCATCATGAGTATGGAGACCATGTACGTTGTTAGCCAGGGTCCTTGGTTGGCGTGTCATTTGGAGACAGAAACACGGATTAAAAGAATCTTATGCTGATAACGGCTTATTTTTCATGTGTAAATTGTACTTTTACCCGATCGAAATACGTTGATCATTATTGTTTTCAGTTTACAACAACAGATACAGTTTAGGGGGACAGAGAACAGAGTAATACCGTATACTACTCAAAGTTGACCAGCTTATCAACCAAGCGTGTGTCTGGAATTCTTGCCATTACGAAGATTGATGGGCTTAATTGTCAAAGTCAATGTAAACAGGATGGGTTGTGCTTTAGAGTGTGTTGTTTTCTTGCGGATTTCATGGGAAACCACCCGGAGATTGGTGCTTCGTCGAGATGCCAGGTTCTATGTATGTCAAGTAGATACAATATAGTCGGTTCTGATAGTCATGAAACAGGGCAGACGCTGAGGAAAACCCAGATATACATTCTCACTTGTAGATTGCATGGAAAACCATCCGGAGGTCGATTTCAACGTCGATGTGCCAGGTTCTGAGACAAGTAGATAAACTACAGACAAGTAGATAAACTACATTTTAATATTCATGAAATGGTGCAGACTCTAAGGTAAAACTCATTTTACATTCCCTCGTTCAGCTGCATGTTATTGTAAGCCACTCACATCAAACTCAGTGAAGTCACTTGCAACGAAAGTGTCATGCTTCAATGTCAAAGACAATGAGTCCTTCATCACTAGTTAGTGACACGGACGCAATCAGAACATTAAAGTGTCTCCCAAATGTACATTAGAGAATGTTGAAATGCAGTCTATGGGCAGCACTCTCCCGAGGAATGTCACTAACACAGCAATAATACCTGTAGGGCCCCGTTGCACCAAGTGATCTTTTCCCCAATACTTTAAGATAGACTTACTCGTAGCGTTACCATTGCTTCGTGAAAAGTGCTTTGGGGCAATATATAGGTGTATACATGCATCGGTTGCACACATGGATACATGGAAAACTGATTCATAATCACATTCTCCTGAAACAGTTGGAATCATACAATCCACTCCGCATTTGGCTTATATTTCTCATGAATATGAAAGTGTTTTGTCTCTTATATTTACGTTTACGAACCTGCAGTAGTCAATTTCGTCTAATAATAAGCCTAATAATTACTTCATTGATAGAGTTTGTCCTCTTGATAGAGAATGTCCTTTCTTGAATTGAGGAAATTGATTCGTTTGGTAACCAATGGAGTATGTGAAAGAGGGACGGGGTAGAATATATGTCCTTTCAGTTAGAATGGATTTATTTCTTTGCTTTAAAGGTTAAATTTGATATTGAAGTACTTGAATTTTTCAGACAAATGTGTCATGTGGAAGCACAGAAGGATCCGATAATAGAAATGTAACCAATCACATTCCAGACATAATTTAAATTGTTCTAATCAAACAGAACTAACGAAAAGATGACTATTTCAGTCACAAGTATTGCACATAACACAGAACAGGTTTTTTTTAATTATGCGCCAAGCAAATTGTGGCTGCCCAAGTAACTTATCTTACTCCCAGCGTTTAATGGTTGTTTATTTTGAGATATAACAAGGGAAGAATGAAATCACTTCGCCTTTGGGCCATAAAGATTCCTTTAAAGGTGCGGTAGTGCGGTTGATGTAAGAATATTGCCTCCGATGCTGAGAACATCCATGTCTTGCGATGATACATGAAAATCGGTATGGCTATAGTCTCATTTGTATATTTTATGATCAAGGCGATCAGGCGACTGTTGAAGTTCGACTTTTTCAGGGGGCACGGGTGGCCCAGTCGTCTAAAGCGCCGCGATTCGCTGTGCAGAGTTGCGTCACTTGGGCACGCCAGAAACCTATGATTGTGGGTTCGAACCCGATTATGTTTCTAAGTTTGCCAGCACCATACCCTTGCTCGTGGGTTTCACCGTAAACGTCTGAGACCTGCATCACTTCGGGCTTTCCTCCTACATAAAGCTGACACGCCGCGATATAACTGAAATACTGTTAAGAGCGGCGTTAAACACAAGTCACTCTTTCACTCTACCTTTTGCATTGGACCTTTAAACAAAGACTAGTAATATTATGTTTGTTCTCTTGATCACTCCTGCTGCCTTTTCGGTCTATGTACATTAACATTTCACCCAAGGCAGTCAGTCTACATTCTCATTGCAGAAACACCAACTCGCAATGATTTAATGTTATATTTGTTTCAAGCTACACATAGGCAAATGGCCCCAGTATGTACTGATTATGTCCAAAACTATATTTCATGACACTTTCATGTCATTTTTTCATGATATATTTTGATATGTTACCCATGAGTGTAGAAAGGTCGAGTGTGATAACGGCGATATTTGCACCGGTGTTTCTCATGCTGACTGGCTAGTGGAAGCGATATGACGTCATATTGTTTCATTAATAAGAACAATTTGTCAAATTGTTCATGAGATCACAAATTGCTTACGTCATCTGAACAATAGTCTCACTTCAGTCGATATATATATATATATATATATATATATATATATATATATATATATATATATATACACTTCAGTGCACATAATGATTAAAACATCATATTCATTGAAACAAACCTTTCCCTACAAAAAACATATATCCCTATGGAGAAGAACAATATAAATAACACCTTACCTACAGCTTTGTGACACACTCATATCTACATAGTGTACGGGGGCTTTTGCGTCAAAACACTGAGTTACCCATGCTTGTCGTAAGAGACGATGACGAACGTGACGAAAACAACATTCAATCATTCTGTCATTTACACACGAGAGATCACTGAAAAAATATTCTTATTAGGACCCTAAACTTCTCTAACTATATGACAACGCTAACCCGTTCAGAGTTGCCTAACAGCAATGGAGTGAGCTGTGTTTGGGTCTGGGGATGGTTTAATATGCTCTAACACACATAAATATGTTTGAATTGAGAAATGTACAGGATAGTTGCGTCAGACATATTTCTCTATAAATGTTAACACCGTTGCTTGTTATTTAAGAATGTTCTTTAGAGGCAACCCAATATATGGAGACAAGTTATGATGAAAGGATTGCAGAAAGTGTTCTGTAGCACAAGTTTAACGTACATACGGAGAGAGCATAAACGTTGCAAGGGAAATGAATGGGCCAACTTGAGTGGACTGCAGAATGTAATTTTGGAGTAGACCCTAGAATAGGGGTTTGGAGTGGACCCTAGAATAGGGGTTTAGAGTGGACCCTAGAATGGGAGCTACGAGTGGATCCCAGACTTGACATTCTCTCTTGTATGACACCTATAGGTGCATGCTTTCATTCGATGACTGAACATCGTTTCCAGATAATTCACACAACTTTACGTATACGAGCTATCACAAAAGAGAGCGAGTGAGTTGTCACGCCTACTGACAGTTTTCAACCATGGCATTGCGCGTTTATTTTACTATGAAAAGTTCAAAGGATGGATCACACAACAAAACTTCTAATATGTACATATACCTTTTATGTTCTGTGACGCTGTCACACCAACAAATCGGTGTGTTTTATTGCTGGAACCCGACATCGGTGAGCTCCACACCATGAAAATCGCATCTCCCGTGCTCATATGATTCATTCTCTGCCAACACGCTAAGATCTGTCACTGTAAATGGGGTGTTTACAGAAAAGCGTAATTTCGTAGCGTTCAGGATAAGTACAGCAGTTTGTCCCGTGTCTAAGCACATTCTGTTCCCGGAGACATAGATGGAGTCTCTCAGCAAGGAAATCCTCTTGGAGAAATTACTCTTTCGCAACAGACTGTTAAATAATGAAACTGACCAATTTGTTGCCGCTTGAAAACGCTAAGTACGGCTTCATTTCCGATGAATAATATAGTTTGACGACTTGTCCTTTTGATAAAGTCATAACAGTCATCCTTACAGTATCGCGTGGAAAGACACTTACCATTAAAATGTGTAAGCTGGAAATGATAGGAAGTTGAGGTATTATCAATGTTTTGCTGCAATGTGAAGAAGAAATGTAATTGACATCCGATGTCTTATTACTTTTATATTCATATCTCCCTGTAGGGATTCCGGGGTAGCATTTGTCCCCAGAAGTCCATGTTTGTCGTAGGAGGAAACAATGGACTTGCAATCTTTTTCAACGGATGTCATCATACCCCGACGAAGTGGATCGATGACCATGATATCAATCACTGGATTGTCTGGTCCAGACTAGAATATTGACAAGCTGCCGTCATATAACCGGACAATTGCTGAGTTCAGTGATAAACAATAAACAAACGAACAAACAACATGAATTTTAAACTTTCTCGATTGTTCGTTCCTATTTCCTATTCTAGTTTGTTTTATTTCACTTAAGTATAAATATTAGATTGACTGTAAGAGACAGAATGAACTCAATTAAATATATTTCCCTGAGTTAACGCATTTACTTCATAATATACTAGATTGGGCTTGTTTACTTTACAAAGGCACGTGCATTTGACAATAATGCAAATTACAGCACAAACATGGAAACACACAAATGTGCCAAAATATTCCAATAAAGTGTCCCCAAAATATTTTCACTGCACTAAATAAACATAAAGCTCTTAAATTTTATATTCCTTTCATAATAACTTTAAGCAAAGACAAACGATTACTTATGAAGAAAAATTGAATTCTGGGTCATATTGCCATATGCCAAGTCTCAATCGGCCATGATGACTTAAGTTATTATGTACGGTAAGAATCAAGAAGATACATTCTTAAACACATGATCCGTCAAATAAGTGGATAAAGTTGCCTGACCATTATTTGAGACCCTCCAAGACTTCTACATCATGCAAGCTACACAGACATTATGATTGATATCATACTCATCAGCAGTTATCTCCCTTCTCATGAAGGTTGACAAGCTACTTCCTAGCTAGCGCGTGACACCCTCATTACACTCTCGGTAACATCGCTGCCCACAGTGCGGAAATTTACCTTCTAACCCAATGTGTAGTAACGTTTATACTTTTGTTTATGTCTTTGGGAATGCCATCATATTTTATTTTGAAAAAGTTTACGACTGACCATGTTTTCCAGATGAATTTACTTTGTTGTTTTAATAATCAGATTGGTTCGAGATTGCAAACTAACGGAAAATCAACCAACTTCTCCCTTACATTCTTACTATATCAATTAAAGATGATACTTTTAATGAAATAGAAATTCAAATTGACAAACAAAGAAGGTAATTTATCAGCGGTAAGTGTATTCGGCGTCACGATAATCGTCACTTGTTTGTAAACATAACGGTCATTCGGTTGCGAGTTCAACTCCAAGCATGGTTGGGGCCACCTATAACAGTGGGGAGTTTTGACGGGTGGCAGCGATAGTATAGAGAGCTCCGCGAACGGACTATCGCTGTGTGGAGCTTTGAAGGTTGAACATAAACTTAGCGCTTGAGCAAATCAAATGTAATGACCTTCAAACCGTGTGAAGGGATATAGACAATTTTAACCATGAGCTACTTTCCTTTTGCGCTTCATTTGTTGTTTTATCTGTTTAAAGTTTACGTAAGCGTTTAAGTCTTACATTATAAAATATATTATTGTTCAGACAATCTGAGTCACACTCATCCGCCAAATTTACTTATATTTTGTGCTTTATTTATTCTTTTATTATTCCTTTAAATATCAGTCCATAACACCAATATGGTTAACTTATCAATCATTCAGTGATCTTTGATGAACACGATTTCGTACAAGGATATTCACTTGAGTCAGAGATAGAAAAAATGCACCTAGTTTACAAAAGTTGCGTACTCTGTTAATAAAGCCAAATTAAACAAATGAGGTAACTAACATTTTAGAGTTAGACGAATATGTGTTAAGATTACTGGTCCAGAATAATGTAGGGTGTTCAAATACGAAAGTCTTGTCCAAGGGCAAGTAAACTTAAAACTTCTACCTGATTTTCAACTTGCCCTATCAGAGAAAAGAAGAACACTCTAATTTTAACAATACAACTTTATAACAGAAGCAACAGCTAACGGAAGTTGTGCAGCATAGCAAAATGACCAGGGAGGTACTTCATCTGCAGTTGACAATCCATGGATGCATGATGCAAGTTGAAAGTTAATACCGCAGATTTTCATACGTGCCCGAGGGCAACTACATCATATCTTCCCACTTGCCCGGCACTTCATTTTCATTGGACGGGCAAGTAGGGCATACTAACTGAATATATCTGTAATAATATTTATTGTCTATTGTACTACGAATCAGTGTATTTGCATGCTGAAATCTTGTAGCAAGCACAAGACATGTTGCTATTTCAACAAAGAATTAATTTCATAAAGAGTAAGTGAGTGAGTTGGGTGTAATGCCGTTTTTAACAGTATTCCAGTTATATCACGGCGTGTTAGCTTGATGTGGGAGGAAGGACCGAAGTGATGCAGGTCTCAGACGTTTACCACTTCGGTGAACCCACAAGCATAGGTATGGTGCTGACAAACCTAGAAACATAATCGGGGCGAACCGGGATTCGAACCCACAATCATAGGTTTCTGGCGTGCCCAAGGGACGTAACTCTGCACAGCAAATTGCGGCGCCTTAAGCGACTGGGCCACCCGTGCTCCCAATTTCATAAAGAAATAACTGATATGCCATTAGTTAAGTTTTATTTTCATTGGTAAACATCTGTTGTATTTTCGTTGAAAATGTTGACCCATTCCCTGAAAATCATACATTCTGTGTGCTTTTATTATTCTGATGATACATAAACATCTAAAGATTAGGAAATCTTTCTCCCATCAAACCGGATAATCTGGTCCAACTGCAAAAGATAAATAACACTTATGAGAACTCATAAGATATACTTCTAAAATGCCAACAATTCCTTACAATTACCATGCTTACATTTAGATATACTTGATAAATTTGATATGCATCTACAACTGCTAAGTTGAGTTTTAACGATCAAGTTTATTCATATCATACAAAATTCAGATTATATTTAAGTGAGGTCACTTTTCAGAGCTTAAAACAAATTTTCCAAGGATTTAATCATCATTATTTACATTATTTTTCAGGGCACATAACCATGATAGCATTATCATTATAATAATGGCACATATCTTTTTTATTAACACAGAAACTTCTATAAATGTCATTGCCCAAAATGATTACCCAGTCAGATTACAAGTATAGTCAAAAATTGCGAACAATTTACATTGCTACAATAGGCCTATTTCCCCTGGACACAAACATATTATTCTGTGACGTTCCTTATCAGAGCTGAACATTACAATGTATTGGGAAAGGCTCATAAATGTGTGCCATAACATTGTGTCGTCCACACACGGTGAGCATAAGTTCATTAGCAATTGAAAACTCCTTTTTTGACAACAAATAACTACAGATTTTCGACTGTTTCTGCTCACATTTCAACGTCATCATCATTGTACGTGTGGTGATTAAATGATCAGTATTGGCTTATCTACGTTGACAATTATACCAGCCTGTCAGCGAAGTGGGCTAAAAGTGAAAACTTACCTCGATTTATGAATGGGTAGCGGCCAGTTTGACATCGATCACAGGACGTCTTGACAACTGCTCAGACAAGCATAAACTTGCTATTCATGCTACCTAGCTCGAGTGTATAATGCATGTAAGATGTTACACCAGCGCGTACCGAGTATGATTAGCCGGGTTCGGTCCTACGTGGCACTGATATTACCATTGCGGTAAAACGTTGTTTGTCACCGGGAGTAGCCCCGGGACCTACTTACAGGCCGTATTACAAAGTGACGTCACTTACGGAAATACATAATTATAACAGAAGAAGCCAGAAGTTCAAGCGAGAAGAATGCGACTAAACACCAAATATAAGATGTGACACTCATTTAGATGGATGTAATCTACCAAATGACATATCCAGGAAGATGTTTATGTAAGTATCTGGAATAAATATTTTTTTAAAAAATGAATTTATCGCATAAAACAATCTCGGAATGAACAACACAACTTTTGATTGCGAAATCGCTAGTAGATCGCGGGACTATTTGGGCAAATCACTGGAGCTCACTGTTAAATATACGAGGATACGTTTAATTGATCTTATTACTACAATATACATTGATTGTAAACACATGACGTGTACGTAATATTCAATATTCTTGAACAGGTATAAAAACTATAATACGATTTCTTGAACGTTGGCGAAATCCGAACGACTCGATCGTTTACGACCGAGGCTGACTATTACGATGCCAATTGTATAGTGACTATCCATTGTATGATCAATATCCATTGTATGATATCTATTGCACTGTCACTATCCACGTTATGATATTTGTTGTATGGTCACTATCCACTGTATGATATCTATTGTATGCGGTGGGGTAGCTTAGTTGTTAATGCGTTCGCTCGTCACGCTGAAGGCCCGGGTTCTATTCCCCAATTGGGTACAATGTGTGAAGCCCATTTCTGGTGTCCCCCGCCGTGATATTGCTGGAATATTGCTAAAAGCGACGCAAAGTCCAACTCACTCACTCAGTCACTTTTGTATGACGACTATCCACTGTATGGGCACCATCCATTGTATGATATCGCTTGTATGGTCATTGTATGATATCCATTGTGCGGCCACTATCCTTTGTATGATCAGTCTTATAGTCAGACAGAACATGTGATATTCGATATTCATCATTATGGCGATGACTGCGCGGACCACGCACACTGTGTATAATAGATCCAAATTCCACGAGTCACAACAAACGAACATATGGTTTTGAATACGAAGTGGCAATGGGTTTTATTACAATTTCAAGTACATACATCCCAACCATTTTCATCATATGTGCAAAGTCACAAGTATACAGAGGCTGACAAAATTTAACTGAAGCATGTCCAAAAACTGATCTACTTGACTGCACACGTATGAACAAGGCACATGTATTACAATGTTATGAACAAGATTTAAGCTGTCAATAACAGAGAATGGGTGACGCAATATGAACTATCTGTGTACAAGGTATGAACGTTAAACACGGTGACTGACACTGGCATTAGCAGTCTACAGGCGAAGACTCAGACACAGTGTGACAGGCACGGTGTCTTCAGGAGAAAATTGCCGTTGCATGTGCATCTTCACCATTAAACTTCATTAAATCAACAAATATAATCAAGAGATAGATTTCAATTTTTCTTTCATGGAAGACAGGTACAATATTGCAATATATGCAAAAGAAAAAAAGAATGCAATGGCTTTAGATTCAAGAACAATGTAACTATAAATATAGTACGACCGTTTACATGTTGAATCAGCCAGATGAAGCCTATTCAGCAAATGTGCAGACATATCTCATCAGGAATAAGTATACTACATTACACAGTTCACACGTGCGGGTAACTAATCTTGGGAAAAGATGAGTACGACGAGCCACCACACGCTTTCTAACGAGAACTGATATTTCGGGAGATGTATACAGTAATGTACATGGGCCCTATGACAACACTTTTATACCAGAAAATATCGCACGTGTCAGGTAGTTTTCCAGCAAACATTCAGGGTGGTAAGTTTTGTAGCAGTGAAGATTCAATGTCACTATAAACTACATCCGGCGGTACTCTCTTCGCTTCCTTGTGTTATTCATTTCCATTGAATACGTGTTGTTTTCTAACCGTTGACTGGCAGTTTCTCTACAATCCACATATCGTCGTACAAACAATACGAGTTAAAAGATCTGTGATATATACAGACACAGCACAATGATATATACAGATGTAAACATTGTCTAAATGTTTAAACAATCTCTGAATCTATGTAAGAAGTATTACATCCTATGTGTTCGAATGAACAAATTTTATCAAAATATAAATCTCTCGAAAATATATATCTATGGAGGACACTTCGCTCTTCAAGAATAATTGTGATTTTGAAACTTGTACGATGAATTATGATTCAAAATGTGCTCCATAACAATGTGATATCAATTGCACTTACCACACAAATACCACTGGGTATATGTACAACATCTCAAACAACTTTATTTACACGAGGGGTATGAAAATGTCTGAAATATTCTTTGGTTATGTGACATATGCGAGTTACCTGATGTTTTGGCAAGGGGTCATTTCAGCCCAAACATCAGATAATCTCTAAACCAGTGATCCACTGAAGAACATTTCAAATAAGAGAAAACGATATATGTCTTGGTGTATTGCCATGGACAGTCTTTAAGAAACACGTGGCAATGACACAGGATATTGCATGAGATGCTCGCACAACATATACTTCATTACTTTGGAAGATTCAGATGAACAGAGCTTTATTACAAACCATGTGTCTCCATCATCCAGATCGTAAGTGTCCTCACATCTCTGTCTGACATAAAAATTATCATTTGTTGCCATGTGTACCATGAGTTCTGTGTCACTCTGATGTTTCATCATCTACATGGCTTGAATCCTCGTTATACTGACACACTGTAGTCCCCCAACACGCAAACAAATGTAAGAGAGCATGGTGCGTCTTTGTGTTTGATTTCAAATGGGGTTATGGTTAGTCATTGACTGTAGACGGAATACTATTTTGACAAGCCCTTTAGTATTGTATACATTGATATTAATTACATTTCGAGGGTGAAACCTTGAGCATTAAACATGATCATTAAGTCTCAAAATGTGATTGCTCCAACATCAGGACAAAGCGTAATATGAAATTAATGTTTTTGTTTTTACGATTAATAACATAATTTTATACTTCCTGTTGGCGTCCCATTAAAACAAGTCAATACATTACAGAAAACATCTTACAAGACCTAAAACTTGGGAAGGATTCTTACATATCCCATTTGTGTTGCGTTCAATACTACTTGTTTGACGTAAGTAATGTTTAGACCATTATTGTGAAAAACACTTGCTATGAAGTGTGTTTTAGTTCGATCTTTTTGGAGCATACGGGTTAATGAGAGAACGAAACTTTTGACAGCTACAGTTGAAAGACCAAACCACATTCTGAAATTGATCTAAATAAAATGAAATTGATCGAAATAAAACGTTACAAGAAATTGAAACCTTTTTTTGTCTTAAACATGTACATGTTCATAGAAGGTACAGTCGTTATGAAGATCAAAAGTGAGTAGAAAGATCTAATAGCGTCTTTTCAAGGTTTTGTTACAGAATGCGTAAACTAATACACTCAACTCGACCACTGCTACGTAATTTAATGTCTTATTGATATGTGAATAAAAACAATGTTTCAAGAAATGGCTGGATATAATAATTTTTTATTAAAACAGTTGATTCCGAAAAGGAAAGTAGCTGATGTTTGTATGGCACTGTTTGTAGAATACATACTGAGGAGTAACATTATACACGTAGTTCTCATTAATTACTCAATATGACGACCTCTATGTACAGTTTATAAAACACTGACTAGAAACCAATGCAGTTATAGAATATGATATATTATTTTGGGTAGTCATTCCATAATCCTACCATGAACGGCATGGTCATTGTATCGACTGAAACGAATATACAATTGAACACTTAGTTAGCTACGTGTCTTTCACAACAACTAAATGTTTGAACCAAAATGCTTGGGATTTATTGTTATGGACTTTTTAGTGGGGCAACCTTTCTTTAAATGTTTCGCTGCTCAGAAACTAACGTATATTTGAATAATCTTGACATGCCTATTTTTCTGTAAAATGTTCCCTGTCTGACGTTGGTATTTATTAGTTTTTAAACATCGAGCACCACCATAAGATCACCTGTGTACATGTTGGTCATGTGTAGTGTAAACGTTATAGACACCATCTGTGTTTTGGTGAGTTCATAGCACTTAATTCCCACATTTGCGTGCAAATATATTTCTCCCTGTTTCGTTTTCTCTTTCAATTTGATCTTAAATTAATAACAAATGCAGACAAGTTTGTAGTTCGGATCGCCAGTCCAAACAGTATAATGGTGGCCCACTGACGTACATGTCTCTAGTCTGCCAAGGTAGTCTTTGTTGGCGGTTCCTTCAAACACAACCGCTCCGAGGTCGTCCCACTCTCCTCTAAAGGTTTATGGAGGACAGATCGCCGAAGATACATTTCTAAAAACCTGGCTCGGAACTGTTGACTCATAATGCAATACAATACGAAATTAATGGCATTATTCAACAATGCTATGAAGTCCATGAGATCTCCTAAAAGTGTATACACATTGGCATAAAACCCAGGCATTGTTGCGCTGAGAAGAATCAAAATGCCCTGTGGAAACTCTGTGATGAGAAAAAGAATGATAACAACGAGTAACATCCTAGTGGTAGTGGCTTGTCGGGAATCTTTTTTAGACTTTTTACCGCTTGCTGATAATCTCCGTCGCCTTTCTCGATTTTTAACACTGAGAGTATAAACCAAAGAACCACTGAAAACTATCATTAATAGACACGGAACGAGTTTTGCCGTCACGGCGTAGTTTATCACATTGAACAAAACAATGGTTTTCGTCTGGTTGGTGGCAAGGTTTAAATCTTTGATCCCATACACTATAGTATTGTTATCCAGTGCTTGCCATTGGATCTCATTCGTAAGGTAGTTAGGTATGAGCACAACTGATGACAGTACATTCACAGCCAGTGTTATGCCTTTGACTTGGCGGATCCTCCGTTCTTTCGCTAGCGGACCGCGACTTGTTGATCTCATTTGAACAAATCGAAACACCGCTAATGACACACCTAACCAGTTTGAAATTGTATGTGTTGTGGCTGTTATATTAATAAGGAATAGCATGTACATGATCCAGTTATACGTAAACTTGTCTGGATTACCTTGGGCGTTAGCAGGTGGACAGTAGAAATGTATAGCAAACGGAATGTAGGGCGCCATGGTAAGGATATCGGACACTGCCAACCATGTGAGCAAAATGTTTGTTGGTGTGCGCATGTCACGTCGCGTCAGAATGGTGATGTTGAAGATGTTCGTGAAAACACCAAATATGCACACAACAACGCTGGCGTAACCATGGACACCGACAAACCAATTGTAAAACTGAAACAGGGCTGGTTGCGCCGGTTGCATGGCGACGTCTGACGCGTTGGCGGCCATATTGCTGTATGGAGTCTTTTGGAGTCTTCCAGTGTGGTCGATGACAGATCATGTCAAGATGAAGGTCGGCACAGTCCTGGAATCGTCACAGCTATTGCGACCATCTGTAACAAAATCAAAAGAGTTCTCTGATTTATTATATTTGACTGATTGTAATAGAAGAATCCTGCAATTAATGAATTATAGGAGCTTATGTGTCATGTGTCAGGATTACGTGTTATTATCTGGATATTATTTGTTGTACTTAGGGAACAATTCCCATGGACAAACCATGCCAGATAGGGAGAAACATAAAATATTGAATTTTGTTATTTCGTTTTCTGTATTCAAGACAAGTTTTGTACAATGTACCTGACATTAGATATTTATCGTTGTGTGAACGTTAATAATAGAACACCTCATTTAGTTCACGGCATTTATGCGGCTTTACTCACTGGATGGCCATTCCTGTCATGCTGCTAGCTTTCACTTCAGGTGAAATTATGATCGACCTAATTGCGAACAAATACCAGTAAACTAACTCGGATCCGACTGCAGCCACCAACATTACAATAATGTTAGTAAATCTTTCAGATGTCGGTGACAGTTTCAGGTAAGAAATAACATTTTCTGATTGATGGTATAAATATTCTTTGTTGACGGTATCGCAAGTTAACAAGAGAGGCAGATAGCGTGCACATGACCGTAAATGTTTGACGCTTTTTTAACTTGAACCATCTACATGTTACTCAGGCAGACACTGGTATAATATGATCCTCTTGTGAAGTATTTCAAGACTCATGATGAAAACAAGGCATTCCACAGGTTTTTTAAGGAGCCAAGGACGTGGGACATAATCGCAATGTCAGTGTTGATTTTGTTGATGGTTCTGTACTGCTGGACGGTACAGAAATGAGTGTCAACCAAGCGAAGTGTCATATCAAATGCTAAGTTTTTCAAGGAGAGGGTATCTGAACGACCACTGCATCGAGGTTATCCGCAGTGTGTTGAGAAGATCAGCAACACTGCAGAATCCTTCGCTTGGATCAGGTCTGCTGGCCTGAAAAGTGAAACAGAACTTCAAGGCTTTCTGTTTGCTGTTCAGGACCAGTCCCTTCCCACTCGGAAGCGTCAATGTGTGATTTTGCATCAAAATGTTAATATGAAATGTAGATTATGTAATTAATTTAATGAGACTGTCCAACACATTGTCAGTAGATGCCCAGCTTTGGCACAAAACAGTATCTTAAGCGAAATATGACACAGAGGTCCATCTATGGTACGACCCAGAATATGTAGAGGGTATCATGGAAAATGATAAATACAAAATTCTTTGGAATGGGCCCGTATACAGCCTCAGGCGTATCCAGGCCAACAAACTCGAATAATAATAATAATAATAATAATAATAATAATAATAATAATAATAATAATAACAAATCATAATAATAATATAGCGCTGTATATTATTATCCCGGTCAGTGTGCACTGGATATTCATTTTCAGATACTTTAGGAGCATACAACCCAGGTTCCCTGTGAAATAAGAATGTTAACAATCACAATACTATCTCATCCTAACGGATACCCATTCACTTCTGGATGAACAGAACCTTTTTTCAGCCAAAGTCACGTATGGGATTATACATCTATGTATTCGCCACATACATGGCTCTCGGAATTTCTGAGAGAGAATCATGGTGACCATGGCATTGTCCCAAATTAGGAGTTAGTGAGTGGA
The DNA here is from genome assembly GCF_023055435.1 of Haliotis rufescens. Lineage (NCBI taxonomy): Eukaryota > Metazoa > Mollusca > Gastropoda > Lepetellida > Haliotidae > Haliotis > Haliotis rufescens. Next base: position 19,923,879 of record NW_025963813.1, read on the forward strand.
TTAATACGTAAATATTGAATTCGCGTGCACATGTCCACTGCGAAGACACCCACATCAACCTGGTTATACGTCTTAACTAATTTCTGGTCAGACCTCGTGTCGTTGTTCATTTCACTTTAATGTTTGATGATCTACCGTTAGTAACTGTTGTCATACCTTTTCTCCTTGATATCAGTCATAGTCACGCAAAAGTTCTCAAGTAGTGTGTCTTTCAAAACGTATAATCATTAATTTCGCATCTTTCATATAACATGTCTGGAACAAGCAAATCAGATACGGGTGTAAAGTGCACCTGTATGAAAATGATACACAGTGGTGATCTTTTATCACCCATACGGATAGTCCAGTCGTCTGAGGCGCCGCAACTTTCTGTGCAGAGTTCGTGATACTTATTTATAAACACATGCCAACGATATTGTCGGAATCATACAATCGAGTCTGGGTTCAGATGAGATATCTTATTTAAGATAGACAGAGAGAAAGATAGACAGAGATAGTAGCACTTAGAAACAGAGAAAAAACTTTTGATTGCACTGTAACTTACCTGCCAATAATGTGTCTACCCCACGTGATGTTTTAATTGGTTATCAACGTACCAGCAGATGTCGGAGTTGTTTAAGCTGGATTTTTCTATCCGTTGAACGCAGTAAAGCAATGTTAAAAACGACGCCCGAAAACCACTTGGGGATATGTAGATAAAAGCGACAAAAATCACTTCCATAATTATATGAAATCTCTGCTAAAAGCAAAGCGATTGTAGGATTCAATATGTATCATGAACATGTTCATGAATCACTGTCAAATAGCGATGACACCGGGTGTTCTTGACCAATCGGTTGCACTCGTTACAAACACATGCAACTGCAAGTCACTTGTTCACCTGAAAAAACACGGGGACATATCGAACAAGTCAAAGTAGGAAATTGCATCAGACATCATATCTTTTCACCGATGCATCAAATTTCTCGAAATGACCTCACATGTCTACCATAAAACTGTTTGTTGTAACCTTGATCAAACAACCCTTCAGCAAGGGATTTATAACGGTGTCCGAAACTTCGTAGAAGATGTAAGAAATCACTAATTTGACGTAATCTTAGTATCAGGGAATTGTGATGAGAATACGTACACATTAACATTGGGAAAAGTGTTCACGTTGTATTTTGATTTGTTAACACAAATTAATATCTGGACACAAAACATGCTCTCATCGTTCAGGAAACAAAAACATACTTGAGTTGTATTTTCAAAGAATTTATCATGGTCGAAACATACTTACAATGCTTCATTACAGGCTAAACGGGTATTGTTCTCGGTTCTAAAATCCCTTTCATCACTTAAACCTATTCCACTGAAACTATTTTTTAAAATATTCGATACTAAAATTGCTCCAATTATGTTATATGGGGCTGAAATGTGGAGTTTTGAAAACTGCAAAGAAATAGAAAGTAGCCATATACTTGAATTGTAAACGTCTGCTAGGTGTTAAAACGTCTACTCCCAATCATGTTGTGCGAGGGGAGTGTGGAAGATACCCACTGTACATTTCTGCGTATAAACGCTGTATAAAATATTGGTGTAAACTTATGTCCCTCCCAAATTCACGATATCCTAGGAAAAGTTATGATATGTTATTTCAGCTAGCCACACATGGTAAAACTAATTGGGCTACAAAAGTCAAAACTCTTTTATACAGCCTTGGATTTGGATATATATGGGAGAACCAATATGTTATTTGCCCCGAATCATTTATTTCCGAATGTGAAGATCGGTTAAAATTTGCTTACGAACAGGACTGGCATTGGTCTTTAGCAAATAGTTCTAAAATGTTCCATTATATACTTTTCAAAAATTCATTTAGTCTAGAGTTGTATTTGTCTGCTATCACTATCAACAAATTTCGTGTTGCACTAGCCCAGTTTCGTTGTAGCTCCCACACTCTCCATATTGAGACTGGTAGATACGTTAATACTCCACGAGAGCAGATATTGTATAATTGCAACCAAAGATATGTCGAGAATGAATATCATTTTTTATTAATTTGTAACGCTTATGATGAACTCCGTCTTCAGTATTTACCACAGAAGTATTTTGTACATCCTACTCTTGCTAAATTCAATATGCTTATGGCTGTAAACAATGAAACTGTTATTAGAAATTTTGCAACTTTTATATACCATGCTATGAATGTTAGACTCCAAACACTTAGCCTATAAATGTTAATGATGGACCAAATATTGTACCATGGGCCGCTGGCCTACACATGTACATGAATAAAGAATTGAAATTACTTCTTGACAGTGTATACAGATGATTTTTGGCAGTCTACTCTGTCATAGGTTTTAGAAGTAAAGTGTTTCACGTGGATGCATTAATTTGTTTATGGATAAAAAAAATGTTTAAAGGTGTATCAGTGGTCATCCTAATTGAACGGGGACTACACTGTTTAAAACAATTAAAGGTCACGGTCGTTAGTACTGCCACAGTGAACATTGTGATGTTAAATAATTTTAATTCATGTTCCAGAATGAAAAGGATAGTGGAAATTATGTATTTATATATTATGTCTCTACTCGTTTTGTAACATTATAATCTTATCGGTGAGCGGGGAACGGAGCTGTGTGGCTGGGAATATACAATGTCTATGCGCACACAGTTATGTGTATTTACATCACGTTTATAAACGTCAAGACCGCTGAAAAGCAATCGTAGATCTGTAAAATGGCATCTTTGTCAGACATCACAAGTCATCTTAACATGTTCCAGTGAGTATATCATACTGAAGTATACCGTAGATCGTCAGTTCACAAAACTAACCTTGCTAAATATGTCAGATACTTAATAAATATGACACAACTAATTTCAAAATGGCTTGTGATGAGATAGATGAAACGATTTTTTCGTCACTTCACGACAGACAAAACCGTGGGCAGGCCTAATGAAACGTACCCTTTTCGTAACAACGTATGGACATGTCCAGATCGAAGATCATCAGTAACGTAGGATGCATTAGAAAACCTACAACTCTTCAATTAGATTAACCATTTTAAATCTCTCTTAAACCCTACAGTTGATAAAGATTATAACCCTTTCGAGATCCATGTAAAAACATAACTCTACCGATTGTCATGAATGCAAAGATGCTGATGAATGTCTTGGAAGTGAGATTTTAGCTGAAGAAATTGTATTGTATTTAAAAAGGTCAATCGTCTGGCGTAGACGAAATACCCGTTGGTGCATTCAAAAATAAACCGCGTGTCTTATTGCTACCTCTGGTAAAGAAATCTATTTAATCGTATTCTTGACTCTGGACATTTTCCTGAACATTGGAACGTTGGATTAATCGTTCCCGTGCACACATTAGGTGATAAGAATGAAACAAATAATGACAGAGGAATATCATTATTGAACACTTTAAAAAAATATTCAACACGATAATAGATGATCGTGTTAAAACGTCGATATCCACACAAAATTTGTTGTCAGAATGTCAAGCAGGATTCAGAGAAAATTATGTTAATTCTGACCAGGCCTTTACTCTTTATTCATTAAATTAATTCACAATCTAGGGGAAAAGGTGGTAAATGTTACTGTATATTTGTAGAAAAGCCTTTGACTCTGTCGATAAACTGAAGTTATTGTATTTATTGCTTAAATCTGGTATTTACGGGAAACTTAATCGATTATTACAAAATGTTAAAAAATATCAATGCATCTGTACAAGTTAAGAGGTATGCAATGACTGATATGCTTACATCAGAAATAGGCGTTAGACAAGGCTGCATATTGTCACTTGTTCTGTTCTTAGTGTATGTTGAAGAATTAGTTAAAGGGACAATCTCTTACGATAGTAGGGGAGTATTTTTTGACGATGCCATCTATGACTTATCAACACTGTTGTTAGCCGACGATGCTGCTATATTTGCTGACTGTTGTGTTATCACAGAAGGCGACTGATGGCCTATTGTCACTTATTTAAGCTATCTCTATTATTGTATCATATATTTCGGAAAAGAACAGCCCGTTTGTGAGGAAATGTCTTTTGTAATTTGTATTGTACAGTACATATTGAGGTGCGCTCATTGCAACATTTACGCCTTAATTTAAACATGATGTAGCATTTGTCTTTTGGCCACATATACGAATACACCGTCTGTCTGTATGAAATTCTTCAATTGGCTATGTCATAATAAATATGAGGTTTGTTGAAACATACTTTTGTTGAGTCAGGAGAACGGGCTTCAACTGTTACTTAGTTGTATAAACGTGAACTTTCATAATTCGGAACACTGTCACATAAAGATATCTGTTATTTAAGATACGAGTATGACGTCAAAATTTACATGTACGACTTAATCCATTGTTTCGAATAGAGTGGGTTTCAATAGAAAATTCACCACAATTAACCATGCACGAAGACTCTAGATGACATGTTTTTATCTATTAAATATAGCATGAAACTAAAAATCCCAACCAAAGTCATGACAATCATTACCATAATCAAGTTAATATCGAACGATAAACCAGTGATAAACAACGTGTACAAGCATGAGGGGAGACAAAAATATGAAAAATATTATCATTTAACTGCATTTAGCATTTCAGGACGTGTTGGAGAACGTGTTGGGGAGCTAAAAAGCAGACATATAGGTGCCTGACTATCTGTTATCACAATGGACAACGATTACTGACCTTCTCCACCTAGAATGTGTGGCGTCCGGCTATCTACCACGAAGTCCAAAATACCACAGCCAGTAATTCTAGACATTTATTGAAGGGAGTTCCGTCCCTGTCCAAGGTAAGTTGCTAAAGACCGATCACATTGCTGGTCACAATTTAGGCTAGAGCTTTGCCAAACAATAAAAATATAACTGGGTCGAGGAGTGTTGACCTAACCTGGGTGCTCTGACATTATAATGGAAAGACTTGGATCTTACGATGATTCTAGTGGAGATTGAATGCACCAAACCTGAGAACTGGATCGATTCCTAGATTGCTTTTCTCAACCATTGCCACATGGAGTGGACATGCAGGCAGAAACATAAATGTATCAAACGTGCGATCACTTGACTTGTTCACAATTATATTCTATGACTAAAAATCAATTTGGCAATGCATCAAACAAATATACTCCAACGGATTGTGTACTGCATCGTCTTGTCGTTATCTAGCTTTCATACAGAATATGTAAAAATACTGTTTACAAATTAAGAGAACAAAAGAGAGACAGAGAGGTAGACAGAGATAACATAAATAGACAACGACATAGACAGACACATATAGAGACATAGAGAGGGTCATATATATATATATATATATATATATATATATATATATATATATATATATATATATATATACTGAATCGCAAAGGAAACGCCACCCCGAGTAACATTGCATGAAAAGTTGTCATTTACATATCTGGGTAATTTTTGTCAAGGTTTCTGACATTTCACATTACCTTGTCCGGAAAAATGAAATTTGATGATAAAAAACAAAACAGATAACAACAAAACCGATCGCCCAAACGCATCACGGCAACGGCCATGGTAACCCGATGCACGTGAGTTCCGAGCAAATTGAAATGAACGTGCGTTCCCCCATTCATTTCTTGCCCTATAAAAAGCCATCCAGATCGGACAACATTCATTCGTTATTGAATTGCGAGCACATGCCATGATTGACAAGAGGTCAGCGACACCAAGCCCTTGGACGATTGCAAGGTGGAAAAACCGCCAGGCAAGAAGCCAAATTGAATGCATTTCAAGTCCACGTAAGGACCATATACAGGCTCCAGCAACGGTACCAGACCACCAAAACTACAGATGACCGACCACTTAGTGGAAGACCAAGGGTCACCACCCGACGACGGGATCGTCAGATTACATTAAGATCGCTTTGTTTCTGCTGCGGAAACTGCTCGACAGACCATGGGGACACACCAGCGACACTTTAGTGCGGACACCATGCGTCGACGATTGACTAGCAGACACCTCCACTGTCCCAGACCACACCAAGGACCCATTCTGACACCACGTCGTCGCTGGGACCGTATTCAGTGGGCAACACAGTACCACCACCAGCATTGGCGCCACTAGCAGTGGAGAAGAGTCCTACTGTATCTCATTACTGTACAGCAGATGGAAGGGAGATAGTCTTTCGAAGCCGTGGGGAACGTTATTCAGATACTTTTGTTGCTGAGTGGGGTGGTCCGAGCATCATGGTGTGGGGTGGAATTGATCTTGCACAGAGGGTGGGCCCTGTGGTTTCTCAGAACATCGGTCCAGGGAGAGGGAATGGTGTCATAGCAGCATGTATCTGGGTAAACCGAACTGTACCTGCGAGTCTGAAATCTCAGTGTTAGTTGCAGATATGTGTATGGAGTGATGCATCCTGGCATCCCAGAGAGACGATGAAGCACATGGATGATTTTGTCTGGTGCATTTACCTGTGTACACCTGACTGCACCTGGAGACACGAACTACACATGTATGTGTCAGGTGCATTTACCTTATAAACCTATTTGTGTCCTGGATAACCTACACAAAATGACTTTGCATGCCACAAACTAAACACTTTCTCACGCAACTGATTGCTCATCTGTCTCAGAACTGCCAGCTTGTGATTCCAGCATACACATATTTCCTCTGAAAGTCCAGCAGTACACGCAGCACATCTAACACAGGCGTAGGTAGGATACCTGCAGGTGTGTACGTCATTGACCTCATATTTATAAGTAGAGCATACATGTACGTCACAAAATTGTCACTGTTAATTCATAATTGAAAACAACATGTGTTGTACGAATGTTTAATATTAATTGCCAGAAAACACCATGCTCATACGATGAACATTTAAGTGTAGGTGTGTAGGGGTGTCATTGGAGGGTGTGGGTGTGTAGGGGTGTCATGGGAGGGTGTGGGTGTGTAGGAGTGTCAGAGGAGGATTTGGGTGTGTAGGGGTGTCAGAGGAGGATTTGGGTGTGTAGGGGTGTCAGGGGAGGGTGTGGCTGTGTAGAGGTGTCAGGGGAGGGTGTGAAGGGGTGTCAGAGGAGGATTTGGGTGTGTAGGGGTGGGAGGGGAGGGTGTGGGTGTGTAGGGGTGTGAGGGGAGGGTGTGGGTGTGTAGGAGTGTCAGAGGAGGATGTATGTGTGTAGGGGTGTCAGAGGAGGATTTGGGTGTGTAGGGGTGGGAGGGGAGGGTGTGGGTGTGTAGGGGTGTCAGGGGAGGGTGTGGGTGTGTAGGAGTGTCAGAGGAGGATGTATGTGTGTAGGGGTGTCAGAGGAGGATTTGGGTGTGTAGGGGTATCAGGGGGTTTGTGGGTGTGTAGGGTTGTCAGGGTTTTTGTTGGTGTGTAGGGGTGTCAGGGGAGGGTGTGGCTGTGTAGAGGTGTCAGGGGAGGGTGTGGGTGTGTAGGGGTGTCAGATGAGGATTTGGGTGTGTAGGGGTGTCAGGGGAGGGTGTGGGTGTGTAGGGGTGTCAGGGGAGGGTGTGGGTGTGTAGGGGTGTCAGGGGAGGGTGTGGGTGTGTAGGAGTGTCAGAGGAGGATGTATGTGTGTAGGGGTGTCAGAGGAGGATTTGGGTGTGTAGGGGTATCAGGGGGTTTGTGGGTGTGTAGGGTTGTCAGAGTTTTTGTTGGTGTGTAGGGGTGTCAGGGGAGGGTGTGGCTGTGTAGAGGTGTCAGGGGAGGGTGTGGGTGTGTAGGGGTGTCAGATGAGGATTTGGGTGTGTAGGGGTGTCAGGGGAGGGTGTGGGTGTCAGGGGAGGGTGTGGGTGTGTAGGGGTGTCAGGGGAGGGTGTGGGTGTGTAGGGGTGTCAGGGGAGGGTGTTGGTGTGTAGGGGTGTCAGGGGAGGGTGTGGGTGTGTAGGGGTGTCAGGGGAGGGTGTGGGTGTGTAGGGGTGTCAGAGGAGGGTGTGGGTGTGTAGGGGTGTCAGGGGAGGGTGTTGGTGTGTAGGAGTGTCAGAGGAGGATGTGGTTGTGTATGGGTGTCAGGGGAGGGTGTAGGTGTGTAGGAGTGTCAGAGGAGGATTTGGGTGTGTAGGGTTGTCAGAGGGTTTGTGGGTGTGCAGGGGTCTCAGGGAAGGGTGTGGGTGTGTAGGGGTGTCATGGGCGGGTGTGGGTGTGTAGGAGAGTCAGGGAGGATGTGGGTGTGTAGGGGTGTCAGGGTTTGTTTTGGTGTGTAGGGGTGTCAGGGGAGGGTGTAGGTGTGTAGGGGTGTCAGAGGAGGATTTGGGTGTCAGGGGGTTTGTGAGTGTGTAGGGGTGTCAGGGGAGGATGTGGGTGTGTAGGGGTGTCAGGGGAGGGTGTAGGTGTGTAGGAGTGTCAGAGGAGGATGTGGGTGTGTAGGGATGTCAGGTTTTTTTTGGGTGTGTAGGGGTGTCAGGGGAGGGTGTAGGTGTGTAGGAGTGTCAGAGGAGGATGTGGGTGTGTAGGGGTGTCAGGTTTTTTTTAAAGGTGTGTAGGGGTGTCAGGGGAGGGTGTTGGTGTGTAGAAGTGTCATGGGAGTATTTGGGTGTGTAGGGGTGTCAAGGGGTTTGTTGGTGTGAAGGGGTGTCAGGGGAGGATGTGGGTGTGTAGAGGTGTCAGGGGAGGGTGTGGATGTGTAGGGGTGTCAGGGGAGCGTGAGGGAGTGTCTGAGGAGGATTTGGGTGTGTAGGGTAGTCAGGGGGTTTGTGGGTGTGAAGGGGTGTCAGGGGAGGGTGTGGGTGTGTAGAGGTGTCAGGGGAGAGTGTGGATGTGTAGAGGTGTCAGGGCAGGGTGTAGGTGTGTAGGAGTGTCAGAGGAGGATGTGGGTGTGTAGGGGTGTCAGGTTTTTTTTGGTGTGTAGGGGTGTCAGGGGAGGGTGTTGGTGTGTAGGAGCGTCAGAGGAGGATGTGGGTGTGTAGGGGTGTCAGGGGAGGGTGTAGGTGTTTAGGAGTGTCAGAGGAGGATGTGGGTGTGTAGGGGTGTCAGGGGAGCGTGAGGGAGTGTCTGAGGAGGATTTGGGTGTGTAGGGTAGTCAGGGGGTTTGTGGGTGTGTAGGGGTGTCAGGGGAGGGTGTGGGTGTGTAGGAGGTGTCAGGGGAGGGTGTGGGTGTGTAGAGGTCTCAGGGGAGAGTGTGGATGTGTAGAGGTGTCAGGGGAGGGTGTAGGTGTGTAGGAGTGTCAGAGGAGGATGTGGGTGTGTAGGGGTGTCAGGGTTTTTTTTGGTGTGTAGGGGTGTCAGGGGAGGGTGTTGGTGTGTAGGAGTGTCAGAGGAGGATGTGGGTGTGTAGAGATGTCAGGCTTTTTTGGGGCGTGTAGGGGTGTCAGGGGAGGGTGTAGGTGTGTAGGAGTGTCAGAGGAGGATGTGGGTGTGTAGGGGTGTCAGGGTTTTTTTAAAGGTGTGTAGGGGTGTCAGGGGAGGGTGTTGGTGTGTAGTAGTGTCATGGGAGGATTTGGGTGTGTAGGGGTGTCAAGGGGTTTGTTGGTGTGTAGGGGTGTCAGGGGAGGATGTGGGTGTGTAGAGGTGTCAGGGGAGGGTGTGGTTGTGTAGGGGTGTCAGGGGAGCGTGAGGGAGTGTCTGAGGAGGATTTGGGTGTGGAGGGTAGTCAGGGGGTTTGTGGGTGTGTAGGGGTGTCAGGGGAGGGTGTGGGTGTGTAGAGGTGTCAGGGGAGAGTGTGGATGTGTAGAGGTGTCAGGGGAGGGTGTAGGTGTATAGGAGTGTCAGAGGAGGATGTGGGTGTGTAGGGGTATCAGGGGAGGGTGTAGGTGTGTAGGAGTGTCAGGTTTTTTTTGGTGTGTAGGGGTGACAGGGGAGGGTGTTGGTGTGTAGGAGTGTCAGAGGAGGATGTGGGTGTGTAGGGGTATCAGGGGAGGGTGTAGGTGTGTAGGAGTGTCAGAGGAGGATGTGGGTGTGTAGGGGTGTCAGGTTGTTTTTGGGTGTGTAGGGGTCTCAGGGGAGTGTGTGGGTGTGTAGGAGTGTCATAGGAGAATTTGGGTGTGTAGGGGTATCAGGGGGTTTGTGGGTGTGTAGGTGTGTAGGGGTGTCAGAGGAGGGTGTTGGTGTGTAGGGGTGTCAGGGGGTTTGTGGGTGTGTAGGGGTGTCAGAGGTAGGTGTTGGTGTGTAGGGGTGTCAGGGGAGGGTGTTGGTGTGTAGGGGTGTCAGAGGAGGATGTGGGTGTGTAGGGGTGTCAGGGGATTTGTGGGTGTGTAGGGGTGTCAGAGGTAGGTGTTGGTGTGTAGGGATGTCAGAGGAGGGTGTTGGTGTGTAGGGGTGTCAGAGGAGGGTGTTGGTGTGTAGGGGTGTCAGGGGAGGGTGTGGGTGTGTAGGAGTGTCATGGGAGGATTTTGGTGTGTAGGGGTGTCAGGGGAGGGTGCTGGTGTGTAGAGGTGTCAGGGGAAGGTGTAGGTGTGTAGGGGTGTCAGGGGGTTTGTGGGTGTGTAGGGGTGTCAGGGGAGGGTGTGGGTGTGTAGGGATGTCAGAGGTGGATGTTGGTATGTAGGAGTGTCAGAGGAGGTTGTGGATGTGTAGGGCTGTCAGGGGGGGGGATTTGTAGGGGTGCCAGGGGAGGGTGTTGGTGTGTAGAGGTGTCAGGAGGTGTGTGGGTGTGTAGGGGTGTCAGGGGAGGATGTGGCCGTGTATGAGTGTCAGAGGAGTGTGTGGGTGTGTAAGGGTGTTAGGGGGTGTGTGGGTGTGTAGGGGTGTCAGGGGAGGATGTGGGTGTGTAGGAATGTGAGAGGAGGGTTCGGGTGTGTAGGGATGTCAGGGGAGGGTTTGGGTGTGTAGCTGTGTCATGGGAGGGTGTGGGTGTGTTTGTGTGTCAGGGGATGCTCGTGGCAGATATTTCCAACGTAATACAGCACATTTTCCACAAACATGTAGTGTTTTTATTAATTTCAGACATTTCACTTTTGTCGATGCAAATGTTCGCAGTACACAACACAACTCTGACATACATGAATCAGTATTTATCCAGAATTACTCGAATCTGAATAAAGACATCTTTTTAATAGTGTGTCTCCAACGTTGAGATATACCACTTTCCGGTTCACAAATACAAATAACAGAACGCCGGAATACTAGAAAAGCATCTGGCATAACACATACAAGCACACAAGGAAACACATCAGCTTTGAAATGGATACCTGAAGTCCTTTTCGGTTCGTTCTTAGGTGGCATAACCGTAATCACGGTTCACTCTCTTAATAATTACAGTTGCCATATTTTCAAAGACAATTTCGCCTCAATCCATTGAACACGTCTTATAATGGCACAGTGTTGATGCCTATCGAACATGATCATTCTATGAATCTTGTTAGGATTCAATTTGACCCGAATGATTCATCCATGTGCGGACGTTTGTCGTCCACATACAAATTATAAAGCCATGTTTTGCCAGACAATTACATATGCATTAAATTTTGTTTTCATTTACTTACAACAATATGCCTTGGTAATATGACACTTGACCCTCTTCATTGCGACGACCATATTCTGTTACGATGTAATAGTGACTGATATCAGTCCAAATGTGTTGATATTATCGTTGGGAAGACCAGGTCAGTCATTGCAGTGGACCTTGGCCATGTTTATACTGACTGATCCAGCTGACTAGATGACGAGAAGACATGCGTGACGTCGCCTCATGCTGTCACATTTTTCTGCTGGACCACGACTGTTGGTCTTCATCATATGTGAAGTTACCGTAGCTATCAGAAAGCGTGAGCCATGATTTACCACAGGCATTGTAATATATAGTCATGAATGATGTCGTAATATGTACACATTCAAGAAATATCATTGAACAATACATACAGGAGAATATATTATATTAGTACCCAAGAAAGAGCTATAATATGTTGTATACAGAAGCTGTAAATGGCAAGATTAATTGAGTATCCAAGGTTAAAAATACCTTATATAAATTTGGTTTCGGCTATGTTTGGGAAAACCAACCAGTTTCTTATCCAAAACCATTTGTAATTGAATATGTGTCACGATTAAAATATATACATGAACAAGAACGGCATTCAGATATTGCTAGTAGTCCGAAAATGCATATCTATTCTTTTAATAATTATTTGTGTTGAACCGTATCTTCTAAATATCAATATTGATAAATGTCGTACTGCGCTTTCCCGATATCGTTGTAGTTCTCATACACTCCATATTGAAATGGGTAGATATCATAATGTCCCAAGAAACCAAAGACTTTGTAACCTCTGTACCTTTGGTCTTATCGAAAACGAATACCATTTTCTGCTAATTTGTGAAACATATAACAATCTTAGAAACAAATATTTATCATCCAAAACTGGCTCCCACAGGAGATATCGCTTGGGTGAGATCAAGCGATATCTACACTGTAGATATCGCTGCAATGAAATTGCATCAAAATGCTTTGCAGACCATTGTGACATCATTGGTTACCATGACGTCACAATCAAATGACATCACTAATGGCTCTGCTGCTGCAGCTACTTTTTACACTTAAGACACTGCTTATTACTTTCTACAAACTGAAGAAGTTGGAAGAATGATGTTGGATGATAAATATAATCTCACCTTTGTGTCTTTTGATATCAAATATATCAAAAACCTCGGCAAGACTCGGAGTTTTCCCACTTTTATCAACTTGTGTTGATATATTTGATATCAAAAGACACTCGGGTGAGATTCTCTATATGCCGGAAAAATATTATGTCCATCCTACATTACTTAAACGTAACATATTGTTGTCATCATGCCATGTTGAAACCATGAAAAACCTCTCATTATATATTATTCCATGCCATGAATATCAGAAGCTCGTTTATGTCTATTGTGTTCTTGACTATCTAAATGTACAATGGGCCGATGGCCTACAGTGCGAAATGAATAAAGAAATATCAATATTAGTGTTTTTACAATACAATGCATGTCATATATTAGCCTCTATAACAAAAGAGTAGCATGTAACGGGCGCAGTCCGTTGTATTTGTAAACTGTCAGTCAAAAGCTTCATTAGTCAAACAGGCCAAAATTAATATCATTATTCAAGCTGAATACAGCATGTTGCAAAATATGAATGTAAAGGAGCCCTACTTGACACATACATTCATATCACTTACCATGTACATCATTTGATAAAAAAGCGGTTTGGTAGCCTTCTCCCTTCAGACCTGGTTTCGAGCCCCAACATTAATACAAATAGTGAAGCCTATTTCTGATGTACGTCGCCGATATACATGTATGGCTTGTTATTGCTAGAAGCGGCTTCGAGCCGTACCCACTCGCTTACTCACTCACCAATTGACACACACATCCATATCACATAAAGACCAGTCTTAATACATGCAAATGTACCATATATTTCCAAGGTTCAATGAATAGAAAAAGATCAGTATTTGTATCTGCAGCTCTGATATAAATCCATGTGATAACTTCAGTTCTTCGCCTGATAGTTAGACATGTACACGATTGTCTGGTCAGTGAAATGACATTTACATGCCATAGTTTGAATAAATCCCGTGACAATAAATTATTATAACAAATGAGAAAAGTCAAGATTAACTTACGGTCTTTGCCTTTCGCTTGTAAGAAAGATAATGTTCAAGGGTCTCCTTTGCTGGGATAGATACGCTTAACCTTTAGCACAAATATCTCGACACAAGCCGATAGCAAAATATATAGACCAGAGCTTTTATAAGCAATAGCGCTAAAGTTGTGAACCGTATGCCGTGGTGAATATACGTACCGCATTCCCGGTTTTCTTTTCCCAAACATTCTGGCAGGATATCATAACAGAGCCCTTCCGGGGATGTGTCTGGCCTACAGGTAACGTGGCGCTATGTGAGACTGGTGTGCGCTGTCAAGAACAGGTGGACATTCAGTTTGGTAGAATCGGAGGAGAATGTTATCATTTTCCTATTCAGCCTTATTTATCAACGAAGGGAGATATTCATTTCCTCGTCCTCTAATTAAAAACGCCTGCCATGTGAATAGAACCAAGTTTTACCTACTTCTAGGCTACCTAATCTTACAGGTAATACACCTTCTTTAAATCATGACATTGACATATAATAAAGGATAACAACTTGTTACCGAAAAGAGATTCACAAGCACTTGAAAGATTAAAACGTCTTTCAGATTGCGTATATATTGACTTGATAAATATATGTTATAGACCGGGGGTGTTGCCCAGTATAGTTCAGGCGACAGTAAGTTAAGTAGCGTTGGTCGCTGACAACAGTTGGATAGTTTTTCAACCAATGTTATTATATGCCTCTGAAGTGTGGGGCTTTGAAACGTCAGTTACGATAAAAAGAATTCATTTGATATATTGCCAGCGTTTACATTGGAGTAAAAATTTACTATCACTAAATAAGCTGGTGCATGCAGTATAAGCATTTATATACAAGATGCATCAATGTAACAGTAATTACAACTTTTAACTGGTGTTAAAACTTCACTGGAGAGCAGGGGGGTAAAGTATGCTTGGCTACCTCAGTCGTTTACGAGCATTTCCGGTTGAAGTGTGACGTTATAACAACGTTATATCAATAGTATCAAGATTAGAGACGAGAGATGGCCTCCTCTTCGAAAGGATTTCATTGTGCTATGTTGAAGCAGTAACATGTCATTAAACCATACCTACTATCACCACCTATAAAAATAAGATTATGGTTATCTCGATAGGGATTAGGTAAGCATCATCTCCCAAAAGAAACTGGTCGATGGTAGTGTGTACATCGAGGAAACAGAATCTGTTAGTACATCATATAAACTTGAATGTCCAAAGAAATCGATATATTCAAAAATACTCTTGCGAATATACTTCATATATTTGAATATCTGTATGTGCTCACTAATGCTGTGTAAATCTCACATACTATTATTATTACTATCTACGCATTCTCACTGAACGTATCTGTCTCGGTATATATATACATATATATCCTCTCTGTATCACATGTGATTTTTGAGAACAAACTTGACTTGACTTGACTTCCCAGAGTTTCCAGGGCTTTGATTCTCCCTACCAACACTCGAAGTATGTCTCCTTAAGCAAGTGACCTTGTTCGAAGTATGCCTCTGTTAACCTAGCAGTAAAATTGGGTACCCGGCAGAATCCGATGAAATTGTGACTGTTAATATTCTAGTCTGACAGGGAGCTGAGAATGAAAAATCGAGTGAACACTGATCTATAGACCCTGGGTAATAATGTTTGCGCTTTGAAAGTCTAGCACAATATGAGTTGACATTATTATGATGATATTGATTTACAGATAAAAATAAAAAAGGCAGCAATTAGGGTTTGGGTAATCCTGGCACAGTTAGGCTGGTTAGGCTCATCATCAGCTCAGGGCCCTTGCCCCCTCTACACGCAGCTCAGAAAGCGAATGGGACTTCTCCCAGGAAGCGCTGCCTAGTCAAACCCACCCAGAACTTTTCGGAGAATGTGAAGAATCCCCAACACTGCAACCTCCATTACCCAGATTGTCAGAAGGGCTTTATTCCTGGTAGCAAACCCGGCTACTCTCCCAATGTCAGTCAACATATGGGAGGTACCAAACCTAAGGCACCGAGACGATGGGGTGTCGGACAACTTGGTACTTGGGATGCAAGCATGACATTTCGAAAGCGAGGTCCGCATATTTGCCATGTTTTTCCTGAATCTTGTCAATCACGTTAGTGTCAAAAGGAACAGAAAAGGCTGTAAACGGGCCTATTCCAAAGAATTTTGTATTTATCATTTTCCATGACGCCCTCTACATATTCTGGGTCGTACCATGGATGGGCGTCTGTGTCAAAACCAAAAGCATAGCGAAGACAGTAATAAAATGATCGAGCCACACAATCATGTCGCATAATAGATGCTGTGTTTGTGCCAAAGCTGGGCATCCACTGACAATGTGTTGGACAGTCTCATTAAATTCATTACATAATCTACATTTCATATTTACATTTTGATGCAAAATCACACATTGCCGGTTTCGAGTGGAAAGTGACTGGTCCTGAGCAGCTAACAGAAAGCCTTCTGTTTCACTTTTCAGGCCAGCCGACCTCATCCAAGCTACGGACTCTGCAGGGTTGCTGACCTTATCATCGCACTGCACATAAACTCGATGCAGTGGTCGTTCAGATAACCTCTCGTTTAAAAACTGGGCTGATTTGATATGACACTTCACCGGGTTGTTAGTATTATTAATGATCGAATTGCAACTGAGATATACGTCCAGGCCATATGCATCGAAATAGGTTCAGGAAAATAGGGATTAGTTCTATGTCTCTGATGTGGACTTACATGAGTCTATAAAACGCAAGAATCTATTGAGTGTGTCCGAAAACACTTATTTCAATATATCAGATAGACTGTATTTAACAGAAACAATACTTCTTTTGTTTATATTTCTGCTTTGTAACACGAAGCAACCATAGTTTTAGCGACTTACAAACAATGACTCTGTATTGAGATATACAGCCAGTGTTCAGTGTAAGGAGACAGTGTGGAGGTATATAGGTGGCGTAATACGAGATTACTTCAGAGCATTTTTCGAGATCAATCGTATCATATGGACACTGTATTCTCGAATTCGCACTTTATCCAGAAAAACAAACATATAACGTTTATGACTGTAAGGCGTGAAAGATGTTCTAGTATGTTTTGCGGTTGCATTTATCATCAACCGCGCCAGATAAACCCCAGCTGTTGTTCTAGTGGCCAGACATGAGGCGAGTACAATTAATCAGATGGAGTTTTGTCGAGTCCTGTCGGCGGGAAAGTGTGTTCTGTGTATTTATCTGAAACTTTGGTAATGGACCATCAGATTCCAGTCTGCAACTGACATTTAAAATAAAACGTGTTCCAGTAAAATGATAAAATCCTGTAATAATAATAATAATAATAATAGTATTAGAAGTAGTATTAGTATTAGTAGTAGTAGTAGTAGTAGTAGTAGTAGTATTGTTGTTTTTAGGGGTTGGGGCACGGGTGGTCCAGGCGCCGCGATTCGCTGTGCAGAGTTTAGTCCCTTGGGCACACCAGAAACCTATGATTGTGCGTTCGAATCCCTGTTAGCCCCAATTATGTTTCTAGGTTTGTCAGCACCATGCCCGTGCTCGTGGGTTGCACCTAAGTAGTAAACGTCTTAGACCTGCATCACGTCGGGCTTTCCTCCAACATTAAGCTGACACGCCGCGATGTAACTGTAATACTGTTAAAGGCGGCGTGAAACTCAACGCATTCACTCACGCAAATGTTGGTTTGTGGCTGTTGTGATGATGTTGTTGTTGGTATCATCATCATCATTTTTGTAGTTACAGACACGTGTTGGTTTGAGTAGCATAAGCTAACCCCTTTCATCAAAATTGAATGTTATATATATATATATATATAACTTAAATAAGTCATACCATAAGTCTTTTTTACATTTGCATTAATGTTCGTTAAAACTTAAACGGTGTCAAGATTGCATTGGTGTAACATGGGTTATTGGAACAATTACAAATGTAACAAGCTTAAAGGATAACAGTAATTATATTTTCTAATATTGAAACGAATCCCCCGTAAAAGCGTCGAAATGAAAAGGGCATAGTTTCATTGATATTCAAACGTTGGATTCCCAAAGTTGGCCTGCGCCGTACACGTACGCCAAGTATGCTTCCCATATAGAAGCACCGAGTGCCTGGTACATGCGAGGGGTGCGGGGACCTGCATGTACAGGGATATCTGTTGAACATTTTAAGAGTGCCTAAAATAGTCCCGATATGAAAATCTATACAGCAGTCTTTACAGTTTAGTAAGATCTATGCTCTCTGGGTCAGACAAGAAGCACTAACGCAGTAAATATCTCCTGTTAAGGAGGAACCTGGCGATAACTGTTTCACGTTGACTGATATCTTTATCCGAAGCCGCACAGTCAAGTCTAATTATACCAGCTGTCGTTCTTACACGTGTAATACGCGATTAGTTCCTTTATGGCATAGTGGTAATTACCTTTTTCGCATATTAGTCTTTCAAAATTGGATTGCAGAAGGATCGGCCTAATCTGCGAGGAAGTACATTGTTCCACATGTGGACAGATGAGAAACATATGCACAAAGGGAGTTTGTTGATGCATGTTTAGTTATGAAGGATATCAGATCTGAGTTAATTGATATAAATGTGCAATTAATATTTTATACGTGGCAGTGAAACATCTTTTTGTTCCGAGCGTTTCCTCTAAGATCTTGAAGTGTTATGTGATAAATGGAATCAAACTTTACTGAGTATGATACTTAGATATTAGGCATTTACCTGAAATCAATCTTCAAACTGAAATTCTCTCCGTGACTCTGGGTCATCCTTGCAGCCAGCGTACTCTGCGAACAATGGCATTATTTTAGAACCACACATTAACTCATTGTCTGAACATGGTATTTTAAGCACTTACAACTAGCACTCAATGGCATTACATTAACACAAATGGAGTGAAATGAATCAGCATTTGATTTGGACGATCTCATTGTGTCTAATCACTGACCCATAATTCTTATACCCACATGGATGGTTTGATCATGTAATCACAAAAGACAAGAGAGTTGCCAATTTTCAAGGGTTGAGGCATGTTTTTAAAACATTGTTCATGATGTTATTGAAATGACAGACCTTTTTATTTCTTTCAGTCATGTGATGCAAAGTGCACAAGATATAACACAACACTGAATTTGATTCAACAATGTAGCAGATATTTAGTCCTTGTAGATTCTCCAATAATCATCTTAAGTTAGTAGGTGCTAGTGAAGATGAGAGCCATAGATTCCAGACAAATGTTATATTTGAGATAAAACTTGCTTAGTATATAGTACAACCTCGATTACTTTTGGGGGTTGTGTCCCATCCGGGATTCGAACCTTCTCTCTGAGAGTGTGGGTTCGAATCCTATAAGGTGCTTCACTCTGAGGATGTGGGTTCGAATCCTATAAGGTTGCATTGCTCACAACAAAACTTAGCAACCTAAGTCAAATGTTAGCAGTCCGCCGTATTATACTTCTAATAGTGTTTACAATAGTGTACTTCACCATTCAAAAGTTTTGGTTGGTTTGTTTGTTGTTTAACGCCACACTCTGCAATATTACAGCTATATGACGGCGGTCTGTAAATAATCGAGTCTGGACCAGACAATCCAGTGCTTTACATCATGTGCATCGATCCACACAATTGAGATACGATGACATGCATCAACCATGTCAGCGAGCCTGACCACCCGATCCCGTTAGTCGCCTTTTACGACAAGCATAGTCGCCTTTTACGGCAAGCATTCAAAAGTGGTAATTATAGCACAACCATATAATTTTGAAGTATTAGTCATTATCTAAACTCGAATAATTCGCATATGTTGACATTGGTCATTCTGATCATTAAAATCTCTAAATAGAAACAGTGGGTCGCACGTATTCGAAGCTACGTTGCCAGCGGAATAGACAGTTTGATCTCTGTATGAATACATTCCCTTCTTCGCCCGGTCGACTAATCCAAACAGTAATCCCTGGAACATATGTACACGTGTGGATGTTGCTTCAGGGAGATCGTCATGTATGACGAGTCGGTCCATGGAAGTGTTCTGGGAGGGTACTATCACATTCAGCGACTGAAAGGTTCTGAGCCGAACTACTGACGTGTAGAACACCCGTAACGGTCTGCAGGGACGTTCCATGCTTGCAGGCTGCATTGGATCCAAAAACACAATCAGGCGGCAAATTTCTGCAGGCACCAAAATGACTAGGCATTCTCTGTTGATGAAAATGGACAAAATGGCTGCCGCGATGTAATCAAGTATCTCCAACTGAAAGGGATATTCCAACACCCATCCACTTTAACATGGCTTTAACTTTAGGGGATGCTCCTTCCATTACCACTGATAAGTGGTTGGAAACGGATTTTTAAAGTGAGGGGAGAGAGAGCTCGGGAGAGAATCCAAGATCAGGAAGACCTCCACCTGCCACCTCTAATGTAAAATGTGGATTAATTACATATGAGAATGGATGACCACCGACTCGCCAACACGTCACATACCCAATACAGTGGGTTGTCTGACAAACCTGGTTAGGTTTATCATCTCTCGTGGCAATTTAGATGTTTAGAAGCAGATCTAACGTCTCTTCCGAAGAAGGTCAAATGTGTTCCATCACCTGGCAAGGTTATGGCTTCGGTTTTCTGGGATTCCAAAGGAATCCGACTGATAAAGTTCCTACCTAACGGTCATATATAATTAATGCAATAATGCTCAATACTAATCTACGTGAGCTCCCGCAACATCGTGAGAATATCAAGCCTAAACGCCGTGGAAAGTCACTAAAGGTGTGTTATTCCACCAGGACAATGCACCTGTATATATGTCTGTTGTCACCATGGATACAATACATGACTGGCTTTGAACTCATTGAACACCCTCTATATTCACCAGAATTGGCACCGTCAGATTTCCACCCTATCCTAAACTTGAATAAAGAACTGTGTGACCAACATGCAAATGACTTATTATACCACCACGAAGAAGCCTTCCACACATTGGGATCCAGTGAATCCAGTACCAGTGGCAGTAGGGTGTTGACTTCGCAGTGAAAATATTGAAAAATATTTAGTAACCAACTTCAACAAAGCTGTCCATCATAGTTAGGATTAGAAACCCTTCGTACTTTTATGATAGGATTAGAAACCCCTCGTACCTTTATGATAAATGAAAATTTCACTCCACAACCTCATTGCTACTCATGCAACTACAAACGGTCCCATTATAACTTTGTAAATGAAAGGATACATTACCTGGGTTATTAAATTGCAGCCAACAGAAATGCCAGATAATGTTATAAAAGAGCAAAGAAGATGTTTTCTATGATAATCTGTTTCACATTCGTTCACCTTATGGAGTCGAGTATTGTAACCAATTCCACTTTATAGTATTGATAACAGAACGATATCAAAGGTTCCCGAATGTATTTGTTTACATAAGGGTTTGAAATAATTGCTTTTCTACGCTGCTGATACACTAACATAACATAGAGACTTCTGCTGTTGGACGGCATTATGGCGCTAGAACATTCAATGTTATAGATTAGACGACTATGTCCACGTGTTTTGAACATTGTCGAGTCCGTGATGTTGATAACAGAAATACAATGAATCGATCAATTAATCATGATGGGATTAACAATAACATCTGCCTCGGAAGAGGCAGTTGTTGTAGTTTGATACCAACCGTTTCTGCGAAATCGATTAATGCTGAAATGCATGCCAATGTGAGTTAGAGAGCATGTTTATATCTCCGGTAACTCATTTATGTTTCATTACAGGCCAGCCCTGATTAATACTGCAAATAATCCTTGTTGTCAAAACGAAATACATAAGTTATTGAATGGATTTGTATGCCAGAAAATAAATTTATAGCCTCAGTTAATGTATTTACTTTCCGCAATTTGGGAATAGTTAAGTGCGGATTTGTTGTTTGAAATGTCATCAATTTCGTTTTATGTGTTTTACTTGCATGTTTGATCGCTTTCGATGACCCGAGAATTAAGGCAGCTAATACAAGAAGATATCTGTTCGGCTTACAGATGAAAACCACTCCTTCTGTCATTAATGATAAAGGAACTGTTGAACTTGTATCACCGGGAATATGGAATAAAACTTGGTTTAAGATTGAAACACCGCGAATGGACATGTTACAGCTTTAGAAAGTGGTGAGTGATTTGGGCCTCAGCACTGCCTTTGATGTCACATTATTTAGTTGTAAACGCCAACGTGAAATACGCAGGCTTCTAAAGGGATAAATTACGCAAGCACAGACGTGGTGCCATCACACCAGGAGCTTCACTGGTTTTAAACGCAACACAACCATGCAATAGACAATGGTTTGTCGGAATCATTGAATAAATTGTAAAAGAAACAACTTATACAAAACTTGAAGGGGTAAGCTCTAATAAAATGTGTACGTGTTGTATCAACACTTCAAAAACAAATAGTACATTTAAACGATCTACGTTTTATCTTGCCGAAAAATATCTTACATCCAGTATTAAAGTTTAGGACGGTAAATCATACCTTTCCGGTAAAGACAGGTCGTTGGAATAACATTTTTGTCTGTTGTTTAACACCGCACTTGGCAATATTCCAGTTATATGACGGCGGTCTGTACATATTCGAATTTGGACCAGACAATCTGGTGATTGACATCGTGATCATCGATCCACGCGATTGGGATACGATGACATTCATCAACCGATCAGCGAGCCGAACCACCCGATCCTGCAAGTAGCCTCCTACGACAAGCACAGTCGCTTTGGACGGTAAGCAAGGGTTGCTGAAGACCTATTCTACCCCGGATCTTCACGGGCCGGATTGACTTGTATAGAAACTAAAGAACCTGTTCGTCAGTAATTCCCGAGGAATGTTCATATGTGAAGCAACTCACAACTTTAAATGCCTTTATATGTAAAACGTGATCATCTGTATACATCAAAAGTGAAAGAATGAAAACCACTGTCAAAATATATCGCGATCTTATTCAACACATTGAAGAAGTAATATCTATCTGTCACCTTGAAACATACATGCATATATTTGATGTATGTGAATGTCACTGCACGTGTTCTTCCACCGCCGTGATTGGTTTACATGGACATAGAAGATAGCTACACGATAAAAGGCAAAGAATAACGAAGAACGAGACGTGGTTTTTGTCACGACAAAACATTTTCTATCATGGCGTCATATCTGGAGATTCGAACATCTGCTAGCAACTGACGTGGTAAATCGGACGATGCTATTTTTGAGAGTGTAGTGGATTGTCCCCATAGATATAGGTGGACAACGCCGAAAAACTCAATGGCAGAATGTTGGCGTTCGAAAGTGGTCGAGATATGGCAATGTGTAATGGGAGAAAAGGTACAGATCGTGTCCCCCAATTATCGACTTGGCACATCGTCTCTATTATACTGATACGTGTAACCTACCTGTTCATAAACAGGACTTTTCCGACATTGCCGAGCTCGCATTGTATTTAGGGAGTTATCATTTGAATTATTTAAATTCGGGTATTTTTTTTAACTTTGTAAATTTTATTTACATCATTAAAGAGGTTGTAAATAACGTCGATTTCTGATATTACAAAAAAAACTCTCGTGGTCGGTGTTTATCGAACATTACAACACTGCAGGAAAATGGAATATTTAGAATATTCTCCCAGCAGTGTTTTATTGTAGATAAACAACTCCACCTCGTTTATTTCCTAATTCTAGGTTTTGAGAGTTGAGGTATAAATACTGTATTCCGACCCACGACCAGTGGATGCTGGCAGCTCCATGGGTACACGTCAGTCATCATATTAACACACCGTGATATAACCACACACGTTAGTATAACTGATGCCCTGCTCAAAGCAATCTTAATTCAAACGCACTCCCTCATTATTAACAAATACAGTAGCTACTTCGTCTTGGACATACATGTACTACAACTATATGTGAGAGATTATGATAACACTCCCACATAGCTTATCTAGCATGTCCAACAATACACGCATGGCCTGCAATGTGCTTTGCACGTTTCCATTTCATGAACCTGTACTTGTACTGATATCGATCATGATATTTGAGATACAATCTAGACAAGTTTGTATATTGTCTTTGTTCGTTTTAACCATATGTTCCGGAACATGAACACTGACGTCATGGAAGAATCAATTATCTCTGTATGTTAGGAATCTCGAGTCAACAATGCTGCATTTCAGCAATCATAGCAAGTATATCGCATGGGATACAACGAGCAATCTTTAACAATAAAATTATTCCAGCATGCCTCATTCATAATTTAATGAAATAGTCTGATGAATAACAACTTGTCCTGTTTGAACTGATCACGGAACCGGAAGAGTGATATGTTTGTTTTCTCCAAAGCATATCGCATATCAGTATCCCCCGGAAACAGTATTTCAAATTTGAACCACATTGCAAACTCTCATTAACAAAATTAAATGTTCCACTCATTCTATTAAACACGATTAAATATAACATTTGCAATCATATAAACACGTTTACGTTTGAAATGGAACGAGTTTACCAAACATGTATGTCTTATGTTAACTGATATACCATTCCGCAGTTTAACATGTATACCCCACTCAGACACACTATACTGACTCGGATCCGACCAGTCCTTGTTTGAGCCCCTTAATGCCGAGCACCAGGCAGGGTAACAGCAAGTGCCATTTTTTTACGTCTTTTGTTAGACGAACCCCCGACCTTCCGTTGTCTGGGCAGACGCTCTACCACTAGGCCACAGAGGCGGTCCATGTGGTAAGAGACGCAATCATTTACGCAATTACGATAATGAACGTTGAGACAAGACCTTGTTCCGAGTAATGTGAGTGTCTCCACAGACACGCGATGTTGTAAGTGTCTGTGACCTATTTTCGTTTACTAAGGCGCCGGAAGTTAGATATAAGAACACTCGTGGGACGGGACGCAACCTTTGAACACACACGCACATCTTATCTGTCCTATTATAGCATAATCATGGATATAAAGGACGCCATTAGGAGCATATATCATCTGTGATCAGAAATGTACGTATTCAGAATGGGACATTACGAATAAAACTAAATTTCAGTTAGATTGCTTATACTCTTTAGCCTTTTATATAAGTTAGAACTTTAACTTTGAAAGATGTCAGAGTCTGTGCTAAATATATGTAATCAAGAAGGGATATGTATGTTGCCGAATGAAGCTCGATTGGGTTGTGTTTTAAAAAGTAGCACATGTATGAGGTTGTTCCGCTTAAAGTGAAATTATCCTTTAATGCCTGAGCGTCTCTGCTCTTTCACCACTCCACATTTCTCAGTCAATTAATATATAGTTCTAAACAAGCACTATAGACCCAACTATCGCGTTAACCGGAGCCATCAACATCAATTACAACAGCCCTAGTATACTTATATTTTGTCAACGTCGGAACAAAGTTCTCAAGCAGAAACGATGGGATTCTTTAAGTGAGAAACAGGTACTGCATGGCATACTGAATGCATTAAGTCTTTAATGACAGTTGATTTGTTCTGTGTAAATCATGCAGCATCACCGATGTGTGGATGGCATCCTGGATCGCCTATGCTTATACGAACTCCAATTGCATATTATGGCCCCACGTGGATATTGTATGCAGCAATGCCCTTTTGTTGACTAATTGACTTTTTCTTCATCTTGCAAACATTTATCGTGTGGTTCAGAAATCACAGTTTGCTATACTCTTATTTTTTTAAAAAAAGTTAAAACCTTAGGTATGACACGAACTCGAGACATCCTTCGGTTGAAAACTTTGGCGCAGAGGAGCTTAGTAGAAATACAATCGGAGATGTTTTTCCCCTCAGAGACCTTATTCCGGAGCATTTCTTTCAATGTAATCAGGTAACATCATTCACTGTATTCCCTTGTACATGGTGTTACCCCTTCTGCTTGCCCCTTGACATTTGTTCATCCTGATTTACTCGCTCCTGATACTACCTGTCTGACAAATATCTACATTTACCTACTTACGGTACAGTTTTCCTGACTACGAGCCTTCATGCTCAATCAATTTGATGTTATACACATCCTCTTGTGATTCGTAGATACGCTTGGGAGTCGTAGGTATGGATTACTGTTTGATCAATAACTTTATGATGAATTGTTGACTGAAGCCAACCAAACACTGAGGTCTGATGCCAGATGCAACCATCGTGCAAATGTACAAAGACTTCCAGTGTGTGTGTATGTATATAGAGTGTTACCAAGCACCGATATCTGGACTTTGTACAAATAGTTTGTGTTTCAAGTAAACTTGAAGTCCTGTGGTCAAGTCGAAGCGGGTATTACATTAAAACAGCCCCAGTATCATTACTGCGCGTTACGACAAGAACGATTTAGAAATGCTCCTCATTGGTAAATGAAACGATCCGAAAAGTGGTCACGGGTTGTGAAATAGGTAACAAGTATTACGCAAGTTCAAGATCAATGACTTATATACTTTACTGCTTCAAAGTACATATTTGTCAAAATGAAGTGATCAAATAATAGATATAGATTTAGATATAGTGATAGATTTAGGTCGGTTTTTGAAATTACCCATGACATCGTCTATTGTGGGCTTGATAGGTTTTTGAAATAGCGTCATAGCGACTTATTTTGAACCCTTTGTCTGAATTTGTATATTATTCCAAAGGCTGATCACTCAACTGACTTAAGAATCACTCAACTGACTTAAATTATATGAAGTTAATCCTAAGTGTTAATCCTATTGTATATTTACTGTTGGTGACAATCTCTGCACTTCGACATGTTTGAACTTGACCTATTCTTCACTTCACTACAATTTGCGTGACCATGTAAGGAGGAAATTTCTGTAATTTTGTTGAACATTAACCAGTAGATTTGCTGGTGGAAATGAGTCTGCTGAATCACCCTAAAGTATGACTGAATACCGGCGTTTTTAGCTAAAGACGGGACAGTATTGTGCCGTATGAGAGATTGATTATGATTGTTATACAAGTGGTCAGTGTATATTTTAGTTACTGGTACGTGTCCTGAAACAAATGTTTGAAAAGCTGTTGTGACAAATTGTGAGAGCAGTTTTCCAGACAGTCGCACTGATAATGTTCTGATGTGGAACGTTTGCAGTGTTCCTGGATTGTCGGCAGCCGTTGTATATGCATCAATATGTACATGTGTAGGTTATCAGTGGAGCGATGTGTTCATGCGGATGGTTGTTGAAACGGCATGTTAGTTTGGGGATACCGAATGTAATTATATACCTGGTTTTAATCATAGTTTGACGAGTTAGAACCAAGTATTTTACAGTTTCATGGTGGAAACAATATTTGCACCAGTATGTGTCGGTGTACTGTACAACATTTTGCAGGTATTACGTTGCATTGGCCATCTATAGACAGTCCCGGTTATGTGTGATAGCATTTTGTATTCATTTTTTAAGAAGCCTAAAGTTGGTTTGACGATGTATAAAGAATAAACTAGATAAGTATTGTTCAGCAACAACACTCACTGGAATACATCAAGATGATGTGTTTAACATTTAGCTCGTAACAAATACTATACTTGCCATTTCAGTGTTGTACTCTCTGCCTCGTGTTCCGATTACCATTACATCGACCACAACACGAACAAGTGACATATACATAATGTTGTAAATGTAAGTTTGATCTGGCTATGCTCTTTCTTAATTTATAGTACCTGGACCCGAGGTCTCTATATCGGCGTGGCTATCAGTACAACATGAAGTTATGACATCTTTAAACTTCCCCTTCACATGTACACATATAAGCTGATTGCAAGTAGAGATGCTGAAGGTCTTTTTATATGATAAATAAATACTCCCCCGCCTCTAATTTAATTATTACGACATGTGACTCTAATCTGAAAGTTTCTGTGATGTCCATCGTCCAATACAAAAAACGTCTACAGATGCAGTCACTCGTTGCGAACTTGTCTCCCTTTACCGTTAACATTTTACCCTCTGCTTAATGACGCGAATGAACGTGTTCTCATGTGTGCCAACTGTTAAGCAAATTAACGGTGTAAATACATCTGCAGCTGTCCTGGCTGACTGTCTGGGGGTTCTGTATCATCTTGATATTCACAGGCTGTTGAACACCGCGTAAGAAATCTCTGCTACCTCTCGTCCCTACCGAGAAGGCCGATTTACCAGATATTTTTGATAGTCGAGTTTCCATTTTATTTTTGGCTTCAGGCTTTGATCATATACATGCAGACTACATGATGACGATACCATAGGAATACACAGGCTTGCTAACATGGCACCATCTACATGTACACGTTCTGGAAAATGTTATGAAAAGATGTAATTATATTCTGACCATCAACATTCCGTCTCCGGAATACTTGCAGAAACATGTCAGGAGACCCCCTCATAGAGTGTCTCATTTATGTCAAATTCATTACTAACATGTAGGTCAGTTCGCGCTTTTTGATATATTTGGTACCAGGCAGATACCTCAAAAAGAAAGAAGTTTTTATTTTATTTCATCTACATGTACTAGCCCGAAATAATGCCTCTGTTAGTGCTCGCCTACTGAGATACCATCCCTCGCTTTAACATGGAAGCCCCACTCAGACAAACATCATACCATCTCCGAGTCGACCAGTCCTAGCTTTATCCCCTTGATGCCGAGAGCAAGGCAGGGTAACAACAAATACCAAGGTATTTTGGTACATGTATGTCTCGGCCGGGGATCCAGTCACTAACCTTCCGCTCTCTTGGCAGATGCCCTATCCACGTGCACTAGACCACGCAGGCTGTCACGAAGGGGGAAACCAAAGGTTATATGTATAAATACGCCTTACCTACATATGCAGTGCTGACTTCACAGCTGATACCTCCCTAAAGATATGACATACGTAAGGTTCATGACGTGCCCTGTAAACGTAACACTTACATCAACAGATAGCTGACTGTCTTAACATGTCAAAGAGTTCCAGCATGTTACAATGTATATGTTCTACGTGATGACTGCTGAATCTAAGTTGTTCGTAAACAGTTTGATATGAACTTTAAGATCTCTTATTACTGGATATTAACGGCAAGACAAAGATAAGATGTCTAGCCCCAATAGAGTTCGTTCGCATTGTATTGTTCACATTTAATATACATCCGTTTCTTAGAATGCATGATACACCTCAAATCCTATCCACATCGCTTCCTTTGACAACATTGTCAATGCTATTTTAAAAGTTTTTGTTTTATCGATGTGAATTTGCTTATGTAAGTTATTTTGAGCCAATTTGCTACTGGAGTTTTGAGTGAAAGGTGATTTGTACCAACTTTATTCTCAGGGCATTTGTGTCGAGGATCAGGCAAATCATGATGATATCTGCAGACAATACTTCAGACAAAATTAATAGTTTTTACATATTGTTACCAAGCTTACGTGTGACACATATTGACCCATATTTTGGCGCGCTTCGGTCGACCGACTAGCTGATAACTGACTTCGACTTTCACCCCCCCTACTCTTTAGCATTGACATGGAGTATAGAGCAGTCATCATTTATTTTACCGTAGAGGGTAAATCAACGACGAATGTTGAAGAACGATTGCATGCTATTTATGTAGCGGGATCCCAGTCATATGTAAACGTTTGATGAAGGAATTGTTTCGTGGGAGGAATAGATGATCCACGCTCTGGACGACCCACCACCAGCACCAAAAAAGAAGAAAATTGGTGCCACCCACAATTCTGAACAATAGGCACATTACCCTTCTGCTATGAGTTAGGGAAGACCACAGGCTCCCTTTATTGGTCAATAGAAACAATCAGGAAAATCTACACAAGTCAGAGGTGTGTGCCCGACGGCTTCCTAGAATGCTATCAGATGAAATGAAGGCTTCGCAGGTCACCACCTCTGCTTCCCTGTAAACAAGATACAATCTCCATCAAGAAGATGCCAGTGACAGTTGATGAGACTCCTAAAACCAAGCAGTTTAGAGCAACAATATCCATTAAGAAACGTACGGCCCCTTCTTTTAGGAGAGAAAGGACATAATACACACACATCGCTTATTTACCAGATATGAATGGTGAATAAAATGAACTTATATTATGAACTTATTAAATAAATTAGCTACACATGTATCAGAGGCGTCGCGCCAAACGTCGACGTGGTGTTCTCCTCCATCAGGACAATGCTCATGTTGCAACGGCTGCTGGACTCGACTGTGGATACGAGCTTCTCCATCCCCTTATTTAACAGATCTGGCTCCAAACGACTGTTTTTTAACAATTGTGAAAAAAGAACACTTGCGTGGGTCTGAGATTAATGAGGACCAAATTAGTTGCTGGTATTGACATTCCAGGATTTGACCTTCTACAAAACAGGGATAACTGACCAGTAGAGGAAGTGGAACGTCTGTTGAACTGCAAGAGGACCATGGTGGAACATTATTAAAGCCCATCACAATATTTCAGTTCTATGCACGGTTGACGCGTTCATTTACCCGGGATATAACCTTAACCCTTTTCCGCCTATTTGTTCAATCAATATGTGCTTCAATTTGTCTCTTAAATGTCTCTCCTGGCAACGTAACAAAAATGAACGTATCGTTTCTCGGAACGCCCCTGAAAGTTCAATTGTCCCTGAATCATGGACTCCATGGTCAATCTGTATAATGTAGCGAACAGCATTAATCACTGCACGAGCAAATCTGGTAAATGCCATGGAAATAGTGGCAACGCCAATGTATTGATGCCGATGGAACCGGGTCAGAATGACCTGAGGCAAGGGCCATTACGGGTCACTCGATCACAATGGTGGCACTAATGTAAATGTCAATGGAAATGCGTTGAATCGACATAACACCTAAATATGGAGACCAAATCATGTTGATTAGAGGCAAAGGCAATTGCTGCTTCAATTACTATCGCACTGTCACCCATAATCGATTACCGCAGGTTAACAAATTTAAGTAGTTTGTGATAACGTATCGATGTTTGATGAGTCCTGTCATCATGTTCCTTTTCATATTTGAAAACAACAACGGTTTTTATGAGATTACGAATGAGGGAGTTGGTGAGTTTGGTTTACCGCCACTTTCAGCAATACGCACGCGTGTGTGTGATCGTGCATGTACTTCGCTACATTAGTGCTGTGCAATAATCATGAACGCGACGTTAAACCCCATTTCACCCCACCACCTCAAATAAACTCAGACTAAAAATCATAAATAACATATGTCCAAATGTCATGATATCGCGTTCTGCTATACATCCCCTGTGACACTGGCAACTCCATCGTGATGTTATGCTCATGATAATCTCGGAATCGTACAATTGACTCTGCTCATAATGATGGAAAGGGTTTTTATTTGCTTTTTTTATAAACATGCATCATTTGCACACATACCATGCACAAGCTTAATTATTAATATAATAACTATTTGTCATCATCATTTATTCACGAAGTGTAGGCCATCTGCTTATAACAGGCTGCAACATTACAACAGCCAGTGTTTACAAGCCACTATTCAACATGTGGTGGCGGGCTGGCGATGAGCGTTGGCACAATGTCGTTTTGTGGTTACCTATGAGGACTATCAATGAGAGAGCAGCACTTTATAGTTATGGGAACATTTGCAGAGCCGTAACATGTGGATATTTCAATTAAACACATCGAGAGAGAGGGAGACTGATTACTTTTTGAAACATTTTTATAAAAGGGTGTTTTCCTTCAGATGATGCTACGACAGTTCCTGCAAATGTGCCCCATCTGTGAAAGCTTGCCTGATCGAATATTCATGAATTTGATATTGAGTTTTCAGCTTGTCCCACTCTGAGATCATTTTCTTCCATTCTATTACAGAATTTAAGCATCAAATGTTGGTCCTGAATGTAAATACGAATGACTTTGGGCTGTTTGCGCGTCTGAGAGCATTTTCATTTGACTCTAATTTGATGTATTCGACCATCAGAATGGACAGTTGAGATAATTGAAGCAATGTTTCACAGAGATGACATGCGAGCCTTCCATTTATTAACATGGCTCTAGTAAATCGTAAGCAGAAATTGGGTGTTATGTACAGGTACGTGTAGATCATCAGAATTGTATTGTTTCAAATGTTTGCAATTTCTTCTTTAATTAGAAACTAAAACTTGGTGCGTGTTTGCTACCTGTGCTGAAGAACTGACAAACCGATGGCCGTCATCATAATGTGTGTACATCGCTGGCAGAGTGACGTTGAATGACGTTGAGTGACGTGTAAACGCTGCATGGAACTTAATTGCAAAGTATTCCAATCACGTCACGGTGTGTCGGCTGGATGTGGGAGGAAAACCTGGAGTGATGCAGGTCCCAGACGTTTACCACATTGGGGAACAACACGAGTATGGTGTTAACGAACCCGGAAATCTTATCGGGGCCAATATGAGATTCAAACTCACGATTTTAGGTTTTTGGAACACCCTAGGATCGCATCTCTGCAGAGCGAATTAAATTAGACAACCGGGTGCCCCACATCCCTGCAGCGGTCACATGCTACTTTATTACAAATGCATGATAGATAAAACACGTTAATCTTTTGACACACTTTTGTCACATCAAACCTCATATATGCAACTTAATACAGCCATGAATATTTATTTTATTTACCAACGATATATGTACTTTGGAGGGGGAACTGATAGAACTAATTTGTGAAAACATTAACGTCGATATCTTTGTATTGCACCTTAAAACAATATTTACGTGGTGAAGGAGTTAGCATATATATACACCGAGACATGGTGTGCCTCATGGTAAAGAAGCTGACATTCATAACTTCTCTCTTATGTGTATCACCTGTAAATGCCATTCAAAGAGTTAATATTACGTTTGTATCGCGGAGCTGAATTACAGTGTACAACGTACAGTGAGTGCAGACGAAGGGCATGTTCAATACACACACTTCAATATTTTACAGACATGTGGTCCTTACGTTGTGCTCTGTGCACCATTAAACCATGTTGGACGGAATTACATCTTATTAAGCTGTCTCTAACTCCTCTATACAATATATCACGTAATATAAAGTCGATATCTATGTGTAGCCAGTAACAGAAGGTCTTTACGGCCTTGCATTCGACATGAACAAATCTCGTAAACGTAGCAGCTATTTCCTTTGATAATAGATTCATCATTTGGAAACTAGATTATGGTGACAATGTCACATAGTGGATTCAGTGAAACCTCCAAAAATCATGTTTCATTGTTTCATGTAAATATTGGAATAAGCAATCGCGATCAATAGTGTTAAATAATATCACTTAAAGGCTGGGCTTATAACAATACATGTTGTCACTGCAAGAGCGTGTGTGGTTGTGCGGAGTTTTCCGTGCGGTTCGTTTACTTTTACTGATAAACGGCTCTTCACAACTGAAGTTGACCATGAGTAGTCCAGTTACACAATGTATACGGCAACACAATAAAATTGTGTCCCTTATCCGTGACTTCCTCCCCTTGAATTACCAGGGAAAATAACTGGGTGCCGTTGTACAAAACAACCTTAGCGCTACGACTGCCATAAGTCTATGATAGGGTATTGGAGTTACGATCACCTTAGAGCTAAGATCGCTTTGTACAACGGCACTCCTCCCTTCGTCACCGTATGTGTCCATTGACACCTTTTATTCGAGAGAAGACGAGCTCTTCACAATGATTAGATTATTGACATATTCATTGTATATGCTGCCAGAACTACAATGAGAGTTTACGCGCCGGCACTACCAGTAGTCTCATATGCCGTTCATTATTTCAACATATATGTTCATTCGTCAAGGTACATTATTCACCATGCATACGAACATAGGATCAACCGTATATCAAAGTGGTGTACTTATGATTGTGTAAACAGTCGTCTTACAAAACAATGCCGCTACTCTCAGTCTCCATCAATATGTATTTATTATATTTTTGGAATATACCACCACTGAGATCTGTCTTATCACAGCAACTGTTGTCGAAGGAAAACAATGTAATGTTTGGCAACCACTTTATCCTTTACGCTGAATATCAACATGATTGCCTATAAATGTTACGTTTAAAATCATTCTCATTGGCATGCCGTACCATGTTCCCAATCTCCCCTGCAGCGTCTATTGAACATGCAAGAAGGCACAATACGTCAAAGAAGCCGATCTGGTTCTAACACAGAAACGCATGGTCGATGTTAGGCGTTATAGGCAGTACACACCACTTCTTTACAAACCTGAACTTAAACCAGAAGGAGCCCGGCAGTCATCTTTTGTGCTCTTTGTTTGTAATGGTATCATGTTTTAGTTGTTCGGTGAGAGGCTTTGAATCGTGTGAACACAATCGAGTCTGCAATGTGTTTTTATTTGAGAGAAAACAAGAATTGATTGACTGTCTGAGAGACATTTCGTGTCTCCAACAATGTCTTGAGACTGCATTCACGTAGACTTGACAATATCAACATGTACATATATAACGGTAGAACTGCGTTCTGTGGGGAATTGTTTGAGCTATGACATATTCCCTCCCTATCAAGGCATGGTTTGACACAGAGATCGTGTAGACATATCCTCACCATCCCCCTAACATCAAACTGACCTGCCGGACAGAAAAGGGTACACAATAGGCAACCAAGGGGGAACGCCAACATGTACATATCATATACGAATGCGAAAATAGATAACGTTCTAAAGCGTAATATACGTTTTACACAGAGCAGTATTCCAGATATAGCCTTAACACTGGCGGCATTCATGGTTTTTTTCTCGCGTGTAAGAACACAGACTCATTGTATGAAGAGATAAGGATTTCAATCATGACACTACTGTATACTCATATTGAAATGGTCGTTCAATTAAGTAACGGTAACGAAATACGATACCTTCAGATATTCAATTTTACTACCTCGTTAAATTGACCGCACTTGCTATTTTGATGAAGTGCAGTACTGTGAGTCTTGGTGAGTCTTACTGGAAGGTATTCTTCTAAGCGAACTAAACTATGTTAGTGTTTATTACTTGGGGCATCCGAGTTTTATTCTTTAATATAGAAGGTGGTTATGTAGCCGTCCGTAGAATGTCGGATGAGAAATCCCATTATGCCGTTGCAAATAAGTCTCAGACAGTGGATCATGGTTATACTTGTATATTAATCGAACGTAAACTCATAACGTCAACGCCAGAGAATAATAAGTCTCGACTGGCTGCCCAAACATATTTCATTGGGCGTAATAGACAAAATAGTGATGAACTTATATGCATGGATCACCAGTGATGTCACCTGGTGTGTTCGCGAAAAGGGAAAACATGTCCTTCTCTACATGCAGCAGCCGGCACTCACACAACATACGTTTATGTGATGCGTTTATGTATAGTACTACGCATACTACAAGGCACCATAATTGTATTCCAAGCAGCATTATCAGTCCTGTAAATAGAACCTTTGTAGTAGTGTTAGCATGTAGTAGTATGTGTGATACGGGCACAGCCTACAACAACAGTAGCAGGGGTAGATATATCCAGCAGGCGCCATGTTATGTGCATAATTGTGTTTATGTTCAGATCAGTCATATGGTGTTGGCAACTGAGGTAATTCAATAGTCATTACCACAACAGGAAACCAAGACTTGCATATTGTGGGACGACGAGAGGGATACTAGTTGGCGAGGTGAGGTAGCATGGGGTTTAACATCGCATATTCCACTTACAAAGTAAGTTATACTTGCTCCGTCCTTTTACCCCCTTAATGCCGAAAGCCAGGAAGAGCAAAACCTTTTTATTCTTTTGGTATGACGCGGCAAAGGAATCGAACCACCAATTTTCTGCTCTCGGGGAAGACACTCCATCCACTACAACATGGAGGCGGGCGTGAATATCAGCAGTGAGGGAAGTGTGGACAGACATCGGATGTGTATTGATCGTCAGATAAACTCCATCTTGTCTTATCTTAACGTAAGTAACGAAGCAGAAAGCATTGCAATATTACTGTGTAGATAGATCAACGAATGTACTGAAGTTCAATCAGTATTGATTAGCACGCATTACGTCACCTGACCTGAGCTGGGCACCTCTGCAATACATGAAGTAATGGATGATGGTGTTATGTCATATATGATTAATGATACCGCCTTGACATGAGCCACTGCAATCACGAGTCCAACTGCTCTTCATCAATGTGAGCAGAGCGTAGCCTGTGATGTTTCAAAAACATAGTTACTACACCAAATCAAGACTATTTTAAGAGGAGTTTATTTAACGTGTCTAATAAATGAACAAGAATAACATTTTAAGCCCTCCCGCGCGCTGTTCTTTCCTGTTGTCCCTTCGTAACGATGTACGTTGTCGCCGTGATGGTACTCTTTAAAATTGTCAGACGGTAGTGGTAGTCCTTCTTGGCAACAGTACAACTGAGACGTCTGTGAAAGTTTATTTGATTTTTCAATAACGTGATCACGTTTATCAGTTGATCAATATGGAAAAATAAGCAAAATAATTAAATAACACAATAATCAAACACACACACACACATTATATATATATTGAATTATAATATGAATTGTGCTTCAAAAAAATTGATTTTTGTAATACAATGTGCTGGATGCAAGGCCGAATACATTGGACAGACAGGGGACACCCTAAGAGTGAGAGTGAGGGTCCACCGACAGCAAATAAGGGACCCCTCTTGCCGGTGTATCCCACTCAGTCAACACATTGATCAGTGTGCCGGGAATAAAACACCAAATTTTGTGATATTCCCGTTTTACAAATGTGACAATGATGCATTGAGAAATATAAAAGAAAGTTATTTTAATAATACCTTCAAACCAAAATTAAATGGCCTGAAATAATTGAATTATTTTATACAATTACAATGTATTGTACATTTTA
Organism: Haliotis rufescens; assembly: GCF_023055435.1. Taxonomy (NCBI): domain Eukaryota; kingdom Metazoa; phylum Mollusca; class Gastropoda; order Lepetellida; family Haliotidae; genus Haliotis; species Haliotis rufescens. The sequence goes on from NW_025963813.1 coordinate 19,960,247, forward strand.
CTGCCACTACAATACTTATTTCTGTATGTGTAGTACGCCTGCCCTATCGTCTTACGCCTGTCTTATTGTGATGTCCCGCATATTTACCGGTTATAAACAGTGAGAAAATATTGGTAAGGTTATCACACGTTGTTTATGATATGTTTAATTTGATATAAGTACTTTGAGAAATTCAATAATAGTGAAATGCCACGTTGTTTCATCAATGTCATTGTTATCTGCACCAAGAAAGAATGCTAACATATCGTGGTCTTCCATTATCTCTATTTTAACATACATTTCAACATCAAGATTAGATCAATTAGAGTGGAAAAGAATACATCTCTCCCTGAAAGTAGACATTCACAGTTTAAGATGACATGGTGATAACAATCATGAGCAAAAGTATTACAATTTGTACATTCCTTAGATAGTTTGCTTCTGGATCCAGTCCTTATTACATACTGTATTTCTTCTCTCAATTCTGGATATAACATCACAATGCTGTATAACACATGAGGAGTAAGTGTTGTGTGAATTTTAGAATATCGAGATAGGTCAGCTCTACATGATAGTTTATATTTCCATACTTCTTCCTCGTGGGTAGTTATTTCCTTTAACACAATCTTTCTCCACTTAGTCTTCGCGGGGAATTCCCTTGTACGAACGTAGTGAAAAACATGATGAAGTAGCTTATATTTCTTGGCTTTTGAAAGCAAAACTCCACATAAACTGTGTAAATTATTGTTATGAAAGAAATAGAGTGAAGTTGATGAGCAGAAAAGAGTTTTACAAATTGAGACACATGAGTTGTTGCAGAGACGCCCCAGCAGCTGTAGTCTACATTTATCTATATAGCCATCCATGCTCCAAAGTCCTAGATTAGCAATAGTGGCATCAGTAGGGGAACGTTTGTCAAAACCTTGTACAATCCTTGCAAAGTAACGTTGGGTGCTTTCAGCTTATTCAAGATCTTTACCATGCAGAGGAGGTACTAATTCACATCCATAAAAACTTGTTGTTAAGATCATTCTTTTCCATATCTTTATACTTGCATACTGATGTAAGTCACTACAATTTAGACCAACAGAGAGGAGAAAATTAATAGTACGCCTTCCTTTGGAGCATCTCTCTTCAATATATAATTTGAAAGAAAGATGACTTTGTAGAACAACACCCGCATATTTTACACTATCAAACACAGGTATGTCACAATCCCCAAAGTGATAAACATGCGTACACAATAATTGCTTCTTTTTATGAAACACAACAATTTTAATTTTCGATGCATTATAAGTTAATCGCCATTTGGACGCGTAATTAACAACTGTATCTAAGGCTGTTTGTAGACCTTTAGAGCTGTAACTGATAAGAGTAGTATCATCAGCAAGTAACACGCATGGTAAACTAACATTATATAAACATATTCCTGTATCTAACTGCCGCAGCTCAGTTCAGAGGTCATTTATGTACACAAGAAAAAGCCAAGCTGAGATAACTCTACCCTGACAGATCATCAGTCTTTTAACATTGACCAGTGTTATGTTTTAGACAAAGAAGATTCAAGAAGCCATTATTAGACTAAAAAATTGCAAAGCATGTGGACCTGATGCAGTTGTAAATGAATATATTCTTAATAGCTCTAAGGTCATGATGCCTGTGTACGTTAAACTTTTGAATACAATTCTATATACAGGTATTATAAGACAAATTTATAAAGGGAAATTAGAGCCAAACAAACCGGAAAATTATCGTCCTATTGGTCTCACCAGCTGTCTCGGTAAATTATTCACAGGTATTCTAGGGTCTACTTACTTAGAAAATGAAAAGTTTCTTTCAGAAGCACAAACAAGATTTACACATAAATATTCTACCATTGATCACATATTCACACTCCATACTTTAATCAAAGTACGAAAAAAGAAAGTGTTCTGCTGTTTTATAGATTTTAAAAAGACTTTTGATAGTGTATGGAGAATTGGCCTTTGGTGTAAATTCTTAACCCAGGGGATAAATTTAAAATGCTTTTGTATTATTAATCAATGTAGGATGGTATCAATGTTGTAATGTTGGAGTTAGACAAGGGGAAAATTTATGGCAAATTCCTTTTTCCTTTTATTTTAATGATATTGAATCCTATTTTACGCATCATGATTGTAAAGGGTTGCAGATCGATTCAGCTGCACTCGACTGCTTTGTAGATATTGCTCTACTTTTATTTGTACTTTTGTATGCCGACGACACAGCTTTTTTGGCCCTGACACTTAAAGACAGAAATCATTAACTTGTTTTGAAACTTATTGTAAACTAACTGTAAACACAGACAAAACGAAGGTCCTTATTTTCGCCGGTGCTAAAATTGACAAAAGAAGAAAATTTATTTTCAATGAAAATTATGTGGATGGTGTGGATGAATATAATTATCTTGGTATTTATGTAGAGGGGAATGTCCGAGTAACTCTCCATTCCTTAAAAATAATGGAGCAGAGGCCCCGCAGGGGCCGAGGTACATTATTTTTAAGGAATGGAGAGTTACGAGGATATTCCCCTACTTTAATTATATTTTATGTGACTTGGTATAACGCGTCTTGATACATTTCCTACACCCTAATGCAGGAATGTGATGCCATTACTTAAAAATTATTGCGAAAAGGTATACATTTGAAAATAACAATCGGTTAAAAGCGGTCCCTCGTTAAGTGACTCACAACAACCAGCGTCACGCTGTAGGCCGTACCCGCTTAACATGTACACAACATGTAACACGTGCACTTAAACAACAACTCTCCATTACTTGGGATAAACTATGATCATAAGGTGAAACAATCAGGTGAGTAGTGGACAGATTATTACAATGATAACATGAAGACTTGTTGACTAATAATATTAGTGTGACAAAGTGTTTTGTTTATTATTGCTGAATATATTGGGAGAATGTTTAATTTTAAGAAATATAGGTTTGAAGATGTTGATGTGCTCTTTACTGTCCTCTGGCTGTAATCGTATCGCCCATACCCGTGGATATACATTTGCTTTTCGCGCTGAATTCTGCCTTTTCAGGTCTGCTAGTTAATGTTGAAATGTCAGACGAAGAGGATCTCTTTATTACACAGAGTCGGACCTCTGTCCCCAAAAATGACAGCAGTTGTTCAGACAACTGTGGAGTTTTGTCTGCTTGTGGAAGTACTAGTTTGGAGAGGCCGTACTGTGAATTGTTTTCGGACATAAGTGACACTGAACTCGTTTCAACTTGCGAAAAGGCTGAACGAATTTGTGAACAACCAACTCCCGAGTTCTCTGACATAAGTGAGGACAAGCTGACAGCCACGTGCGAAGCTGCTGCGACGACTACGGATAGTGTACCTTCTGCTACGTGGTCCAGGTTTGGGGTGCCTAAATCGGATGAAGAAATCATGTCCTTGGACATAAAAGGTACGTTTGTCAGTACCGTAGCACCGGTATATTGTAAGTATTAGGCGATGACGTCGTCGTAATAGAATGATTACAATACTCCATTAATATGAACGTTATGTTTATAGAATTGTGCGCAAATAGCAAATGTGGAACGTTTAATCGTCAGCAAACACGTGGTGCATTTCGTTCATTTTTATCATTTATATGGCATGTTAAAGAAATTAGGTTAATTTGTTAGAATGATGAACATATATATTCCACTTGTTCCCATTTGAAACTGAAGCGGTATGGTATTTCGAGTCAAAGTCATAGCTGCTGAATGACTGCTGTGTTACTGAACTACAACATCACCAACATCCAATCATATCCAATCGTAGTTGATATGTATTGTGACGAAGGAGACAAATGCTAACGCTGCTTTCTTTAACCCGCAATAAGTGGGTGCAGCATGAGAATTTCTCCTCGCCTCACACAACCTAACGCTGCTTTCTTTATCCCGCAATACGTGGGTGCAGCATGAGAATTTCTCCTCGCCTCACACCACCTAACGCTGCTTTCTTTATCCCGCAATACGTGGGTGCAGCATGAGAATTTCTCCTCGCCTCGCCACCTAACGCTGCTTTCTTTATCCCGCAATACGTGGGTGCAGCATAAGAATTTCTCCTCGCCTCGCACAACCTAACGCTGCTTTCCTTATCCCGCAATACGTGGGGGCAACATGAGATTTTCTCCTCGCCTCACACCACCTAACGCAGCTTTCTTTATCCCGCAATACGTGGGTGCAGCATAAAAAATTCTCCTCGCCTCACACCACCTAACGCTGCTTTCTTTATCCCGCAATACGTGGGTGCAGCATGATATTTTCTCCTCGCCTCACACCATCTAACGCTGCTTTCTTTATCCCGCAATACGTGGGTGCAGCATGAGATTTTCTCCTCGCCTCACACCACCTAACGCAGCTTTCTTTATCCCGAATACGTGGGTGCAGCATGAGAATTTCTCCTCGCCTCACACCACCTAACGCTGCTTTCTTTATCCCGCAATACGTGGGTGCAGCATGAGAATTTCTCCTCGCCTCACACCACCTAACGCTGCTTTCTTTAACCCGCAATAAGTGGGTGCAGCATGAGAATTTCTCCTCGCCTCACACCACCTAACGCTGCTTTCTTTAACCCGCAATAAGTGGGTGCAGCATGAGAATTTCTCCTCGCCTCACACCACCTAACGCTGCTTTCTTTATCCCGCAATAAGTGGGTGCAGCATGAGAATTTCTCCTCGCCTCACACCACCTACACTCACATATTGTATGTTGCACATTACAACCCCAAAACCTTGTCAGTTCCCTCACTGTCCTGACATACACTTGTGTGCAGAATTATTTAAGCATCATTATTTCTTTTGTATTTTAGATTTTGCTAACAGTACCATGACGAAAATTAGATGGGCAGTTACAAGTTTTAAGGACTGGCAGACGCACAGGAACAGATTAGCAGATGACAGAAACATAAGTCATATCTTCACAGAAATGAACTAAATTACTCGGTCTCCCGTAAGTTTTTATTTGTGAGGTAAAGAAGTTAGACAGCTCGGACTATCCTCCAGATACACTGAACAGTTTTGTCATCTGCATTCAGTTGTACTTGGATACGCTTGACAAGTGCTACAAACTACTAACTGATGACTCGTTTTCCCAAATTCGGAATACTGTGGATAATGTGATGAAAATCAATAGCAAAACCTGCAAACAGAAGAAACAAGCACAGAATATTACACCGGAAGAAGAAGACGTTTTGTGGCTGTTTGGGAAGTGACAAACCTTCCCAGTTGCTAGACACAATGGTATATCTGATTGGTATCAACTTTGCACTACGTGGTGGACAGGAACACAAAAACTTGCGCAGAGGACCATTTTCACAATTTGAGATCTGTGAAAGTCAACATGGACGTTTTCTTATGTACACCGAACAAACTTCAAAAACAAACAGTGGTGGACTGAAACATCGCAGACTGAACAACAAACGTGTTGTTGCGTACGCGAATGTGGACAGGCCTGATGGATGCATTGTCAATTTGTTTGCAAAGTATTGCTCACTGTGTCCATCTTCATCGAAAACTTATAGCTTTTACTTACGACCATTGGATAAGCCATTTAGAGAGGATCCGTGGTATTGTGATCAACCTTTGGGGAGACATAAGCTTGCGTGTGTTGTTTCAAGACTATGCAAAACAGCAGGTCTTACTGGATACCGTACGAATCACTCACTGCGCGCCTCCGCAGCAAGCCGACTTTATGAGGCGGGAGTAGACGAACAATTAATATGTGAAGTGACTGGTCATAGATCCACAGACTGGTGCGTAACTACAAGCGTACAACAGAATCTCAGAAGAAGGCTGTGAGCAGTGTCATTCAGGGTTCGACTGAGACGGCTACCAGCCGAACATTACCATAAATGTGAATGTGCATTAAAATGTAATCAGGAGTATATGTGCCTAATTTAAAAAATAAACATTTTGGTCATTAAAGGTTGTTATTTTCCTAATCGTTTGTTCAGCTTCTTTGTCGTTTGAAAGATTTTGTATTCGAATCCCATTCTAATACTCCCAAGAGTAGTAGAATCGAGATACTGATAGCCTCAGCAACTCTCCATTCCTTAAAAATAATGGAGTGCTTAAACAATAGAGTGACGTCACAAATGTAATTTAATTCCAAAGCAATAAAAGATTTTCTAAATCTTTTAAAACTCTGTGTGAGCAAGCAACGAAAGTAATGTATTTCGTCTTACGTAAGGCACGTTTACACAATCTCTCTTCAAAATGCCAACTCTATTTCTTTGACGCTGTGGTAAAACCAATACAACTGTATGGTTGTGGAATATGGGGTTATGATCACTGTAAACTAATTGAAAAGGTTCGTGTACAGTTTCTCAGAAAATTATTACCGGTAAAGAAGAGTAGTCACCTTCAACAATGCTGTATGGAGAACTTGGTAGAACCCTACTTTGTCTAGAAGTTAAGAATGTTAAATGTCTGGTAGAAGCTTATGTCAGGAAAATAAAGCAATCTATTGTTTCTATTGTATTCTGTCTTGTATAGAGACTCAATCGTAAATCAACGGACTTATTAATGGTTGTCTTTTATCAAAACTATTTTGGATGAAATCAGGTATGTTCTTTGTCTGGATATCACAGGGTTTTATATCATCCTTCTGCTCGAAATCATGTCTGTAAAACTCTCTCTGATACATATTGGCAATCTTGGAAGGCAGATATTTCAAATTCTACTAAATGCTCCTCATATCGAATTTTTAAAATCACCAATAAACTTGAAACATATTTCAAAACATCCCTCACCAATTATCCTTTAAATAGCTATTCTTTAGGACATCTTGTCAACGCCTACCAATAGAAATCTGAAGATGGAACAAAACTACGTTGAATAAACATTTATGCAAGTTGTGTGATAGTTTTGACACTGGAGATGAATTCCACTAGAGCTTCAAATGTAAATATTTCAATGAGCAAAACACTATTCGAAAAGATTCAAGCAATTATTTAACTGCCATAACATCTTTGTCCAAAAGAAACTATGTAAATTTGTAAACATTATAATGAAAACTGTTAAAACATCCGGTTAACCTCTGTCCACTGCAATGTAGAATACGGGCTGTACTTGTTGTGTCGATGCACTCGGCCTGAGAGAAATAAAGTGCTGTTCTGTTGGTTTGTCAGTGACATGTGATCTGTCCCGTTTGCGTTTAATGATATAAAACGAGACTCAAGAACACCCCTTTGCAATGGCAAAATACTGATTTTAATGTATGGCGAACTCTCCCATGTAGCCAGCTCATTAGTGTTCAGAGAATGCACCGAACAATCGTCACAGAACCAGTCTTCTCCTTGTCCATGCATTTATCAGATTAAGCATTTTATGATTGTGATTTCTTGAACTGATCCCATCACATTGGTGTTTGCCGGTTGCCAAATAAACACTTTCAAGAACTCATTTGCAATTTGATGTAAGCCCTTTATCAAGCAATTATTCCACAACGCTACCTCCAAAACCTTTGTTGTTCTCCAAGGGGTCAACTCAAGGTTACTTTTGTTGACTGACTGGCCAAGCCCATAGGAAGGATCTTTGTGTCATTTAGCGCAGGACGAGTACGTGACTGGTTCCTACGGAATGAACATGATGCTTTTGTGCATAGTCCGCGGTAATATTTCTTAACTTCTTGCGAGCAGACAATGGGGCTCCACACAAAGGTGCACACAGTTTGTTTTCTCATAACACCACCTGTTTGAATTCCATATTTAACTTCCCCAAAAGTGTTATCAAAGCACAATGTCTTCCATACATTTATGTAGCAGAAGGGTAAGGGTCTCTAGAATGGTGGCCTTATTTTGGTTGCTGATGATCTATAATCCGTTTTGTATAATGTATTGTCATGAATAATCATATTTTATGGCCATGTACGTATTAGTTATAAATAGGAGTTTGTGACTCTAGTTGTTTTACTGTCCATTGTCGACATATATGTATACAGTCTAAATGTATATCTTATTAACGTATAATTTGTTTTCGTCACTATACGGCTGCAAAATGGCCGATGTAACAATAAACGTTATCACAGTCACTCAGAAGAGTGAGCTCCATAACAATCAGTTCGAGTAAAGTGTTACGTTTGTATTGATGAGAATAGCGTAACCATTCATTAGATCAGGTATAGTTTAGGATATCTTAATAACAAGGTCCCGTGAAGATTCCGGGCTAGAATTGGTCTTCAGCAATTCATGCTTGTCGTAAGAGTGAGTGAGTGAGTGAGTTGTGTTTAAAACCGCTTTTAACAGTATTCAAGTTATATCACGGCGTGTCAGCTTAATGTGGGAGGAAAGCATGAAGTGATGCAGGTCTCAGACGTTTACCACTTCGGTGAAACCCACGAGCACGGGTATGCTGCTGACAAACCTAGAAACATAATCGGGGCGAACCGGGAATCGAACCCACAATCATAGTTTTCTGGCATGCCCAAGGGACGCAACTCTGCACAGCGAATCGCGGCGCCTTAGTCGACTGGGCCACCCGTGCCCCCGCTTTTCGTAAGAGACGACAAACGGGATCGGCTGGTCAGACTCTCTGACGTGGTTCGGCATATCATCGTATCATAATTGCGGAGATTGATACACTCTGAGGTCAATCGCTGGGTTGCCTGGTCCAGATTTGATTACTTACAGACCGTTGTAATACAGCTAGAATAGAGTGCGATGTTAATAAAAAAACAAAGTTACCAACAAAAAAAGATTATATCTACCATACATTTTTACAAAGTAAATTATGCACTAGTACGAGAAATGTTCCTGCTTACAAGGGTATACGAAAGTAACGTTCTCTGCACGCCGTTTCTGGGGTTTTGCTAATGAGAATATATGCTTCTCAAAGCAAACAAAAACTGCAACGCACGTCCAAGATCTACGCCATACAGTCCAACTACAACCAACATTCATATAAAAATAATTAGGATTAGAGTTGTTGTTATAACTCTCTAAGCAGTAGTGTTGAAAAACAAACACGGAATACACTATCAAAACCCATTTGACAAACATAGGCAATATTATAACTGTACATGTGAAATAATTGCGTGTATAATTGGATAACTACTGAATACATGTATCGTTTATATCAGTGATGTATTGCGTGTTTTACGTATATGTTTCATCGGCAGCCTCTATATGTGGCAGTCAAACACACTTGCGTGTGAGCGAGATGAGAATGTAAAGATTTCTCATAACTCAAGGCACGATGGCACATCGATCAAGTGAGTAACACCGACCAGTAGATATTATTCTCTATAATGTTGATAAAGGAGTCAAGCGAACCGTAGGAAACGCAGGGCCTGACACCATCAAATTGCCCATTAGGAACTACATTACGTTTCAATTGAGAACCAAACTCCAAACAAAACTAATAACCTATACCTCTTGAGAACCTTGTTTCACGGCGCCCAGGGGATCATGTCTATCATTGAATTTCTTCATCTAGAGACAGTCTATGTCATGAAGATCGCCGACCCTTGCCCTGGAAGCCATAAACATGTCATGGCCAAAGGTCGTCCGGTCAGTCTGATTTTGGTTAAGTCCATGTAATTGCTGATGGTCACAGGGAATGCATGTGGTCAGCTATAGATGGTGAAGTATGAGAGGTATCACATTACTCTTTCTCACATTATTACTTGAACTACATTGATAGGCCCACTCGTTACTGCTTTATGCCAGCTAGTTAAGGGCTTTGTCTTATTTGCCCATCCATCTTTAACGATAGAGATAATAAGGATGATAATGCACGCTCATAATTCTTTTATTGGTACGAAAACACGTTAACACGTGCAGAGCTGTCAGTGGAATTAGTCTTAACTATTCTACGACAGAAACGACCAGCCTCACAGAAACAGACTTCAGATTAACCGCAAGGAATTATTTCAAATTCTGTTCTGACAAGTTATAGCCACTTGCTATAGACCACATGCACGAACCAATTAATGTTTAACAGAGGTGTAGCAATTAGTACAAACGATTCGCCCAACAATGGTTATATGTGGAGGACATTAATTTCAATGCTACACCATATCACCTATACTGAACTGCAAAAGAAATGTCACCGTGGATAGATATATGAGAAACCTTATTTGTCCAAACACTGTAAACGGACTTTGAGACATATTAAAATGTTAAAAGTTGGCAAAACTGATCATCAAAGTTGAAATCAAAGGGTCAAATGTTCTGAAAGTGAAACACAACACTAGTCTCTGAGCAAATGGCATCACAGGTCAGTATCTCGTGTGTGCGCCATGTGCATTTATGACTGCCGTGCAACGCCGATACATGGAATGGATGAGACGGTTGATGAAAACCATAGGCACTTGAGCCCACATTCTGTTGACGGCCTTGATCGTACGTCATTCAACCGTCTTTGAATCTCGTCCCACAGGTGCTCAATGGGATTTAAAACGGGACTGAGGGCAGGTCACTGCATGGTTCTGATGCCACTCTGCTGGATGAAACCTCTTGTTGCTCTCGCAGTATGGGCACGGGCGTTATCATGCTGAAACTCGTGGTTGCGGAGACGTGCCACATGAGGTATGGCGCGCAGTCTCAAGACTTGATCAATGTACCGAGCTGCTGTCTCCCTGGGCCGATGTTTTGGAAGACCAGAGGGCCGAATAACGTTCCCCACGGCGTCTCTCTCTCTCTCTCTCTCTCTCTCTCTCTCTCTCTCTCTCTCTCTCTCTCTGCCATCTGCTGTTGAGATACAGTGAAGGCTCTCGTCTGAGAAGAGGACTCTTCTCCACTGCTGGTGGCGCCAATGCTGTCCATTGTGTTCCCGGCGATGACGTGGTGTCAGAATGGGTCCTCGGTGTGGCCTGTGGCAGTGGAGATGTCTGCTCAATAATCGTCGACTCACGGTGTCCGCACTAGTGTGTCGCTGGTGTGTGCCCATGGTCTCTCGAGCAGTTTCCGCAGCAGTAACAAAGCGATCTTGAAGTTGCTGTCGCACAATCTGACGATCCTGTCGTCTGGTGGTGAGAAATGGGGGAAAGCATGTGCATTTCAATTTGCACGGAAATCACGCGCATCGGGTTACCATGGCCGTTGCCGTGATGCGTTTGGGTGATGGGTTTTATTGTCATCTGCTTTGGTTTTTCATCATCAAATTTCATTTTTCCGGACAAGGTAATGTTAAAATTGAGAAGCTTTGACAATAATTACCCAGATATTTAAATGACAACTTTTCATGCAATGTTACATGGGGTGACGTTTCTAAATGTAAATTGTAAATTTGTATGTATGTACATTGAAACTAGACTACTGCTCATAAGAAAGTATGCATCATGCATTTTGATCTTCAACCCTCTTTGGTACAACAAGCAAAAGGACATTTGCATGGCACTTGGGCTGAATGAACCAGTCAAACACGTCTGAGGTCCTAGCTGTCACTTTTAATGGAAACAGATGATGAAAGTCTCATGACAAAGCTCCTGAACGCCTCCATAGCAACACGTTAATGGCATCAGTATCTTAAGTGCTATGTCGGGTGTCCAGGCCGGCTTGACACGGTAAGCCTCCTGAAGACATCATTCTGTATGCGGTCCCGATCGTCCAATAACGTACGTTCCAGGTGCTGTACGTTGTTTGGAGGTTGTCCTATCTGTCGTCCAAGGTGATCCAAGGAAATTACTATGGTTGAAAGGGCAAGAATGCCAGGGCAAGACGGGTACGGTATAGATGTTGAATATTCGAGCAGTGTGAGGCCAGGCATTTACCTGCTGTAGCAGTGTCCCTGGTGGCTGTTTTCTGGGAAAAGGAAGGACAATTGGATGCAAAATAACATCCTTGTGACTTTGGGCATTCACATTTCCTAGATGACAGGAAATTTCTTCGGTACCCAACATGACGCCACTGCCTCCAAAGGGTGAACCTCTTTCATGCAAATCGTTCACCTCTCCATCGACACACCCGCATCCAACCATCAGGGTGGAGCAAGTTGAACCTGCTCTCGTCGCCGAACAGTACCCTTGACCAATCATGCCACTATCAACGTACCACAGTTAGAAATGGCTGAAGTCTATTTCGCCAATGTTTGATTGGTCAAGACCATTCCACGGTGGGGCCGAATTTCTCTCCCGTCACCCTCAGATGGGGGTTGTGCAGAAGGTGGTCCTCCTGTGGGGTGGTCAAACGTGCCCAGGATAGATCACTAAAGTAGTCTGGCACTGGTCAATCGGCTACAACGTTCTTGCAATATGGCGCCGTTCCAAGATCCCCCTCTCTTTGTTCTGCTGATAACCTTGGCATTTATGATGTTTTGGGATCCAACTGCTTGCTTTTTATACCCTGTAAACAATTTCATCCCATGCTATCGATACAAAAAGCGGTTTTTATACAAAAGTCATGAACAATTTATTTTTCTCAAACTGACTTCTAGTGATGCTGGATTTGTTTGGGTCATCGTTTTCAATCTGAATTCAGTTCCCTTTGGCCAAGATAGTTGAACCTATTCACGATCCAACAATGATTATTTTCTTTTGATCGACAGTTTAGAAGACATACATTCTTGACGTCATTATTACAGCGATGTTCAACCTCATAGCCCCCATGCAAAGTCTGTCTGAAAATGTGAGCAACCCCTGGATCCCTTATATTATTTGGAACACTGAACACAGGGTGCGCGTCAGGACAATATGGGTATGGGGAGTTGTGCATACACTGATCTGGCATGAATGTAGTATGATGGTGTTACAACGATTCGTGCGCCCTATCGCTTTCTTGCATGATCAACTTTAATCTTGTTAGGCATTAACCTCATTCAACTGGTGTAATTGTCCATCGTAATATGATATTGATTCAAGAACTATCTCATTTCATTTTAGGAAGAAGGATTTATATCCTCCAGAAATTCTAATCAGAAATCACTTTTCCATTAAATGACTAACAATTGTTTGTTGAGTTTGTTAATCACACGACATGAAGATGCAGTGATGTACTGCTCGACAAACGCACCCCCGAATTTACAGAAATATCCAGAGTGTCAAATTCAGCAACACAGCATGAGTTGAAATACCACAACAAAACAGAACTCGGTGAATCCTAAGCGCAGTGTAGCTTTAACGTGGACTTGTGACATCACATAGCTTTAAAACACAACAAAAACCTTTTTAAATGACATAGAATGAATATCATAAGTGAGATAAGGGGAAGTATATTAAGCATTTCATAAAGATATCAACAGAATTATGTTGCTTTTAACTTCTGGTGTACGAAATTAAGTTCATGTAATTGTAAACATGATACGTTGCATTAAACTGTTTGAATTGTATTTGAAACCCTATGAGCTTTGACTGTTGCAATTTACAAACAACCGCTCTATTGTGCCTCAGTCATATGATCATGAAACACAGACGTTGCTTTCCAAACCAATAATACATCCGGTCACATAAATTGTGTAGCATATGTATGTGCATGTGCTGACACCACCAGCCGAGGCCGACTGCTGTCTGGTGTAATGAGTGGACGCGTCGGATGACTGCCCTTCCGCACACTAATCATCGTTCTCATGTCTTACTGACATACTGCCTTTATTTACACCACGCGGTCATGTCTAAGTTTTTTAAATTATTCAGTGCATAAAAGCAATGATTACTGGCACGTACGTCGTTCAGTGTCCTTTATCATGTCTTTATCGAGATGGTAAAACCGTTACAGGAACTGTGCTATTAATCTCGGGTAATTTACACTTCTCAGAATGAAGTTAATGGGATCTCAATCACTTAATGAAACGTACGCCGTGGGTTGTGGATAATATAGGAAACAATCAACCTGAAGTTTCTTAAACTCGGAACATATGAAAGACTTTATCACAATATATATACAATCACGGATTAACACGGAGAAAACACGTTTATAACATGGTACCCTTGAGGACGAATACAAGATACTGATAATGGCGTGCCACTTGGTACGGACGAAGGGACAAGAGTTGTGATCTGAAAAATTGATACTCGTATGAATCAAATGGTGTGTGAAAAAGACTCAAAGCGCCGGGAAGAAAGCACAACCGTCTTTTTTCATACAGTAACTGCATTTAATAAATGGGAATTTGATGTTACATTGTTTTCTCAAGTCATCCTATCGACATTCATTATGTCAACCAATTGGGTAACAACGTTTTTATCACTTGTGACATAAATGCGAGATAACGTCGCGTTTCTGCCATTGTCTTTCTCGTCGTGAAGACTTTCCTTTGCAAAGGCGAGGAACTGGGTTTGTAAAAGAATAATCTACTTATATATACAAACTACAGTTTCCGATCAAGGGGTGGATAACTCTTCTCTTTTGACTCAATTCATAGAGAGCCTGGTATCTAAGAATAAACACAAGAGCGAAGAAGTTATGGCGCCCCAGCAGATCAAAGGAACACGCCGGTTGTCAAGCTGCCAAACAAATGGGCGCCCTTCAGTTTAGTGCTCTGTCCAAACTGACATCTCGGCTTGAAAAGAAGATTGCAAGAGATGTGAAACAGTTAGCTACATTGATTGTGTAATAACTGTATCTAAATTACGGAAATACAGCGCGAAAACAAATTTCTGAAAAATGATCGTAATATTTTACATTTTCCCTTTGTATCGGGGTTTAATGTATGTATGAAAAAGTGTGGAAACAATCTTCCGATAACGGTACACAAACATGAACAAGGTTACTGTTCCAGTTGAGCATTAGACAAAAATAAGAAAATGATTTATGTTCCTATTTATGAAATATCCGATCATTTATATTATGTACTAAATAACAAGGTGCAAACGAAAGCAGCTGAATATTATGGTATCCATTTCCTGCATTGTTGTAAGGAGTTGCAAGCATCAGTTCTGTGTCACGTGACACCTACTCAGCTGTGTAGGGCCCTCCAAATACAATACCTCGACAGCAACGGAATCATATATATTTATGTATTTTGTCGGTCCAGTCGAAACCGAAGGTTTGATCTAAACTTACTGTATTATATCAGGTCAAAAACAGCTTAATATATTCGTATTGCCCGCAGTGTGATACTAAGCCCATGCATGGATCCAGCTGTGGTCATTTAGCAAGCCATCATTAGACAGTGCCATCGGCCATCGAGTACTACTGACCACTAATGGATTACGCGCAGTGTGTGGCCTGATGGGCCATATGCATTGGCACCAACTTTGATAGGTATCGCAGTGAATATCTGGCAAATCACAACATAATGAAGGTGTGACTGCTGGTGTATGTTAGCACTTGACGGAAATAAGCACAGGATGCACACCAGTTCGCCAGTTTACAGAAGGATGTACAAATGTACATCACTGTCAGCATCCTCAAATGTCTCTTCCTGGAGGACGTTCCAGAAGTGACAACCGTGGTCAGGGCCCTGGACTACAAAGCGATCTTAGCGCTAAGGTGATCGTAACTCCGATATTGTAACGTAGACTTAAAACAATCGCCCTGCTCTAGATCTGTTTATTGTTAGGTTCGTAGGTTCTTATAGTATGTGTTCGGGGTGCTTGAAGTTATAGAAACATAAAACTTCTTACAACGTGCCCCAAAGAGATCATTGTTGATCATTGATAAAATAATAGCATTATGTAGGCGTCATGTCGGTGAGATGAGACCATTTTCATCAAGTCCTTGGAAGTGATTGGTTAATCGCTGGCTGAAAGTGATATTTCAGTGACAAGGTAATTACTACCTTACAGCAGAGGCGATATCAAGTTGAAGTTGTTCCTTGTTGTTGATAAAGTTTGAAGCTTCTTCCATGGTTTTCTTATTTCGATCTATGCATGAAAGGCTCACAGTGACAAAAACCCTTCACAAGACTGCATGGCAAGAGGGATGACTTCAACTTTACCGAAGTCAATCTTCCCTTTATTTCGAGCAATATTTCACAACTTGTGAGTAGCAATCGAGCAGGGTCTGTCTACGACGATTTCAAAGAACGTCATGCGATACTTGCTCAAAAGTTGTTTGATCAAGGTAACAACATTCAAGGCCTCGGTAAAGCTGTCAAAAAAATTTGAAGACACGTGAAGGACATTTCTAAATTTGACTCAACAGTGACTAAAAAGTGATGTTCGATGTAATTCCCTATTTTGACTTGTAACATATGTTCCCCGTGTTTTCTATCAGGTGTACAATTGAAAGGCCTGTGCATGTGTTTGTGACGGTGCCATCTGTGGGTCATGATACGCTCACCTTTTCGCGAACACCCGGTTTCATCACTACTTGATAGTGATTCATAAATACATGCTCATGCCATAGCTGACTTATAACAGATATGTATTGTGGCAATGGGTTTTGTCGCTTTTATTATTATAATTATTGTTTCCCGTCTTAAAAGATAATGTTATTGAGCATTTAATAACATTTTGCTGAATATGTTGTCCGATCTCATGTTCCTAACATAGATTAATCAGCAGAGCTGTATTCCCATTTTCTTGGCATAATAATGAAAAATATTTCTATTATTTTCGATTCGTTGATAAGAAAATATTTATTTTACATGAGCCAAAAAAAAAAAATTAACTTCAAGTTGAACATGTGAATTGCAACACCGGTACAGTCAAGTGGGTTATATAAACAGGCCACGCCTCTCAGTACTAATTGAATGAACGTATCCGTTACCCCATTTAAAGCATCACATTTATGGCATTGGTGCTTCACGTTAAATTCAAGGTTTACCAGGAGATATAATCATGTATTATATGGTTATTGCCAATCTTAGCACCATTCTATGAGATAAAGGATATCAGGTTATTGTCTATTCATTCTCCCCATCCACGCTTTTGTTTCTCACTGTGTCACGTAACACATGACCTATTGTTTAAACACGTCACAATTCACGCAGAACAACTCTTCAGATTTTCCTCAGTGATAGATCATGTCATGACACAACTAAGTATATAAACAGAGAGAGAGAGAGAGAGAGAGAGAGAGAGAGAGAGAGAGGGAGACACACACACAGAGAATGAGACACACAGAGAGACAGAGAGAGACGCGGATAGAGAAAGAGACATAGAGAGACAGAGAGAAAGACACAGACGGAAACAGAGAGAGGAACATATACAGAGAAAAACATACATACAGAGAGACAGAGACATATATAGAGTCCATGATGTAAAATCAGCAGACATGATGCTGGAAAATATATGTATATATGCATTCGTGAAGATGATATAAACAATAGCCGGTCAATAGAGAGTCTCGCGGCTGATTTATTCTCTGACTGCAATTCCGAATTGCGATTCCCGCTGTATTAACGTTACCTTGCAGACGTGGCCAACACGTAAAGGCCGATTATTAATGATGAATAATACACAAAATATAGATTATTTTGGCTATCAGAAAACTATATTTAAGTACTTAGTTTCATATTGAGTATTGACATACCACTAATACAATATTAAGAAGTCTTATGTTTGGCCGATAAATGCCATCCATAACTATGTAACTTTATACTGTTGAGAAAGCAAGTTATGATCTATGCGTTATATAAGGAGTGGTAGTCTAACTGTTAAGCTCTACATGGTGGAGACAGGAATGTCTAGAAGAGTGTATCAACTAATTCTGTTTCTCAGACGACGCACCACAGGAGACCTAGCACGTGAGCTCATAACACGTGAACCACTTGAAACTCACGTTGTAACGCACCCAAACCCCAGTATGTTGAAATGTTGCATCTCATACTTTCATAGTTTACCCAAAGTCAAAGGGAAAGTAAATATAAAAGTACCGACCTTTCTGCAGCGTAAAGTAATATTTCAGAATGAAGAAATAGCTCAAGGCATAATTGAACATGACAAGAGAAACTGCCCCCGCGTGAGTTAAGGCAGGTAATGAAATATATACATATCAAGGTTACCATAAAATAATGATACAGAAACTTGGGAGGGTAAACTGGCTTTACAGCATTTTGTTGAACATGTGCACCTCCAATGAACGAATATAAAATATTATATCTATTTACAACGGAAGCAATAACATTATATGAACATGTTTGTAACTCTTGACTGTAATGAGGGAATGGTTGTTGTTTAACGCCGCAGTCTTTAAGCGATATGACCGCGGTCATAATGGGGCTACAATGACTGGTCGGCTCGGAGTCAGTAATCTGTTTCTGAGTGGGGTATTTATGTTAAACTGCGGAATGGTATCTCAGTTGGCTAGCATTTTAAAATCGGCATCAGTCCGGACTGGTACAAGCAGCCACAAACACACGTGCATGCAAATCGCAAAATAAGTGCAATAATCGCGAACGAGGCATTAAAGCTCATTTCGCCTCACCTCACCTCACTAATAAAGGACGACTATTTGTTTACCTCCACAAGGGTGCGTACTGATTTTACATGCACCTGGATCATCCTGAGTTCCTTGATTCACTCGTCTGATTAAATGAAGTTTGTGTGAGCCACCACAATAAGTATTCATTTTCCCGCAAAATTGGCAGTAATGTCCTTGGAGCGTCTGGGGCATTCTTCTCTGTCATTGGACTAATTAATCATTCCGTCTCGTTCCGTAAAGGGACAGGTGGATGTGGCATGTGAACAAATGCAGAAGCTCCTTTACGAAGGTACGCGTCCTATCAAGATACCGGGCAACTCTCAGTGATTTATGCTTACTTTGAACGTAACAAGTGATCGCAAGATCCATCATGACTCACACTTACTGTAAATGAGTCTTTGACCACATCAATACCATCTTCTGCAACAAAATACATCCATACTTGACGTATAGACATCACCTGTTTTCCACGTACGATGTATTCTCATCAATTCGTGAGGAAAACTATCCCTTTCGAAGAAAATGTCAGTCACATTCATTTAAAATATCCGGGGTATATATACTTCCAAAATGACGTCTTTTGGTATGACACGGCTGGGAATCGAACCCCGAAGTTCTGCTGCCCGGGCGGACGCTCTACCTTTGAACCACGGAGGCGGTCTCATCTTCATGAAGTGCGATTCGATTACAGGTATACATTCAATATATCACATATATTGTTTAGAAAAACAACGGAGTTCGAAATGAGAATACAAAAGCATTATGGTATATATGTACATATTTTCGTCAATGAAAAATAACCTCACAGTGAAAATAGTGTCCAGCATTATTAATAAGACTGTAATAAAGTTACATTGGTTCATGTTTACTGCCCCGAGGGTTAAAACGATCGTGTGAACATCAAGGTGTATACTCTTGTGATATCATCTTTCAAATATCGACTAGTCCTGAGTGGTTTTCGAAGCAAACATGGACGCACCGATATAATGAGGTGTGTGAGAGGATTCATCTGTATTTAATACCGAACGATTGTCCCAAACATTAATTCTCCATGATGTGTGTATATTTTGCACCTGGAAGTTGGTGGAGATCGGGCTTTGATTAGCACAGCAACGTGGTGCTAACGGTAGTCGTTTTACCTACAGCCACACTTAGCACCAAGGCAATGCACAGACCGAGAGGCTGATCAAACATGTACAGAGGGTTGCTGTGATTGTTGAGTAAAACATGATTGATCTCTATGACAACTGTTGTTGACTTCCCATCTGATTCACTGCTACTGCGATTGAAGTGTGCGTCGAATGCTGTTCTGGATCCCGTTGCACAAAGCGGTCTCAGCGGTATGACGATCGTAACTCCTACAGTTTAAAATAGACTTTCGACAATAATAGCGCTGAGATCGCTGAGATCGCTTTGTGGAACTAACCCATGATTAATTAAAAGAGGAAATGTACCGGGAAGGTATTTATCTTGACGTACGTCAGTTGAGGTGGTTGGATGAGGTCGTAAGTGAGTATGTGAGTGAGTGAATGAGATCTTGGGCAGGTGGTTGAGTGAGTCGTTAAGTGACGGGGTGGGGGTGGGGGTGGGGGTGGGGGTTGTCTGGTTGTCAGAGACTGAATTATCAAAAGTGTTACCAGCTAGCCTGCACATCATTACAGTTAGGGTTTAGAAATTTATGAAATATTCAGCACTCGAGTCAAGCCTGATCAAAACTGAACATCCCCCGTGTGTGCTCATTCTCGTACCGGGGCGGTCGGGTAGGCTAGTGGTTAAAGCGTTCGCTCGTCACGCCGAAGACCCGGGTTCGATTCCCGACATGGGTACAATGTGTGAAGCCCATTTCTGGTGTCCCCCGCCGTGATATTGCTGGAATATTGCTAAAAGCGGCGTAAAACCATACTCACTCACTCATTCTCGTACCATGTACTCCTGTCACACGTAACACTTGGATTACCAGACCCGTCATGAACCAGTACACGTTGCTGCTACAGTGGCGTGCAGAAATGCTGTTATTTCATATTTATAAGAACGCTAACGTACCTATATTTTGATGCCCAAACCAAATGAAACAAATGCCAGAAAATACGTGGTGCAAACACTATCAAAAAAATAATCCAATCTAATATTGTGTTTGTATTTCGATATTACAGAACACTCTGCAGCATGACGCCGTCCTCCGAGTAGAAAACCATTCCAAATACACATATATATCTTTGTGGTTGTTTCAGACATGCGTGTTAATATATAAAGAGCAAAAAGATGTCTGGGAATGCTGCTTGCTGCTGGGGGTCGTTCTAAAGCATGGAGACGCTAAATGAGCAGTTTATGAGCGAAGGTCGTCTCACTAACAATTAAGAGATAAACACTGTTACTGTTGCATTACAGCATTTGGTAACGTGCCTTGCTTTCTGATGGAATTGTAAGCTATTCTAAAGCTCCCTGGTGATGGTTGTAATATTAGTGAGACAGTTACGATGTATATGCTACATCACCCAACAGGAGGAACAGTTTGTGGCGCTATTAGAAACAAAAAATATTCAACTCAAATATATCAGGTTGTATCTCCTTCTAGTCAGATGGTTTGTTTTGTATAATTTTCTTTTTGAAGAGTTGAAAAATAACCGTTTCGTTCATTTCAGGTCGTAAAATTGTAGCTCAGCAGGTGGTTCATAGACGCTGAATTTTGTTGTAGGTAAATGACATATATCGACAGCTTACATGCCTGCATGGAATGCATACAATCACAGCTGCTGATATGGACATTTCTTTTAAACATGTAGTTAAAGCATACGGTCAGTTCTTGTAAGCTAGGTATATGTTAAAAAGAGCCATATCAAGTGTTGTTGAAACAATTCCACGAGACGATATATATTCTTTATATGTATGAACATATGTGGCTCGTACATGCACGAATTAATAGAACGTAAAATGTTACTGACACGTAAAAACATTTTACTAAGTTTTCTTCTTATGAATGATTTAACTTTTCTAAGGTTGTTCTGCGAACGAATGTCATGTCAACACGCCGTCACAGGGACTTGGCAGAAGCTATCTCCTGCTGGGGCATTTCATGCGAATCGTTTGGGTACATTGAATAATAGATGGTGGCTAAAGTTGTATTGCTCGAACCAATTAATGATACATCCATCAGTTGCTGCGTCAACTGATGCTCAAATATTCTAAGAACTATCAATAACTATTTATTAGCGTTTATGTGAAAGCAATATATATCAGCATCCTTACCTGTAAGACCATTTGCAGAGCGAATGCCTAAGGTAAGTCCTCAAATGCTGTCTCTCTGTATTGGTTGTGAAGTAGAGAAACTAGAACTCCGAATGCTGCCACGACTCAGGCGTGCAATCCACTGAAGATTCTAACGCCTTACGCGCGAGTGTGAGGCAGTTCCCCGCCAACTCGCGGGTAACGCTACCACGCTACCTCAGCGTTCGTAAATTGACAAACGCGCGATCGATCTGTAATGATACCACGTGGCACTACCTACTGCACTGGTGAATAAACGAGAGTCCCATTGGGTAGGAAACGAAAGGATGCACAGATTAAATCAATGCTAAGCGGCAGTTGTAGCATGTTAACCGTCACAATTCCTACATCCGTATATATTACCAAAACCCTATCACGTCAACGACCAAATGAGTCTGACAAATGGTGATTTGCAAATGGCTTTGAACTGCGTTCTTCAAAGCGTTATTGACACGATTTTAAATTGTGTTTTTTACAATAAATGAAGTTAATCATATATGCTGTTTGTGTAGAAAATGATACGATTCCATAAGCAATGAGTACAGGTGAAGCGTAGAATAGTTATAGGTGTCATTACGTGCAGTCAAATAATTGCATTATTCATCGGGCTCTAAAGTAGAACGATTAATCAATCGATAAAGTACCTTACTGTTTAAATAGTAATCGAATCAGTTCATCAGGAAATGATTAAACGGGTTTATTTGATTTCTTTATTGACTAGTAAGACCACCAAGTCAGTGTTTCAGTAAACACTATGACAACGGCAATGACAATATTTTTCAGCAATAAGTACAAATGTTCAAGCGCAGTTGCTCGATACTCTTTCATAAGGTAAATTAAACTAATATAGCGCTTGCACGGTGTTTAGGTCAACAAGTCTTGAACGCAACACATTAAAACGTCAGCGCCTTAGAATTTATCCTTCTCGTATCTCGTGTCACGGGAAGATAACGATTCCACACAAACTGAAAACGAACACAAATGGCTACATTATCGAGCAATTGTAAAATTAAGGCACGCGACCAGTTGTTTGTATATCGGATAAGCATAATACCCCAGATGAGCTGCCAGAATCACGTTTAGTGTGTGGAGGGTAAGAACATTACACAGCGAATAATATCAAACATATGATACAGTACAGATCTAAGAAACATATTTCCCTAAACTAATTGGAGCATACGGTCATCTGCAAAGTATGTCGTATGTCTCCGACCTTACGTTTATTCTTGGAACCCAAATGACAAGTAGTGTCCACGGCTAACAAGAAGTTAACTTAAAGTCACTATGTTTGTTGTTTTCGTTGCACTCTGCAACATTCCAGCTTTTTGACGGCTGTCTGTAAATAATCGAGTCTGGACCAGATAATCCACTGATTGACACCAGGAGCATCGATGTACACAATTGGGATACAATGACATGTATCAAAACATTCAGCGAGCCTGACCACCCGACAAGCATTGTAGCCTCGTACAACAAGCATGGGTTGCTGAAGACCAGTTCTAACCCAGATCTTCACGAGTTTGGTCACTGTGAGAGGGACTTTCTCGTCACATGCTCACACCATGAAAGAAGCTATGTGAAATAGCATGTGGATAAAGCAGTCAGCCAGCTGTAAAATATAGAAGAAAAATTACGCCTATTTTCATGTGAGCCAATTTGTACCAGTGATAGTAGTAGACAATGGCTTCCGCCATAGTTACTTATATCGAGTGTACACTGTTACGTTAAACGTTAGATATACTTCTAGTGAGACCAAAGAGAATATGATTATCCTGTTAAACATGATAGATGATACACTGTCATATATATCAGATGGCAGGGATTCCTTTGTACGTAAGTCTCTTATGTCTGAATTCCCGATAGATACAAAGGATCACAAGGAACTCTCCAGTTCCCCTCATTTGGTAGTGCAGACATTTCCCCATTTTGTTTAATTCCTGTCTTGGTGGTGAGTGTTAAGTTGACAGAAGGAAGAGTATTGACTAAACGTGCAAAGTCAAAACAACAGAAAGAATAAAGTGTTAAAAGAGTAAGCAAATACTACCTAAACTATTTACTTCAAATGTCGATATACAGCAATCGCAACTTTCACAGATAAAAAAGAGACAACTCCTCTGAGATATGTTTAAGTGCCAAAAAAGTTTAATAACGTCTGTGAAATTATAAAATCCGTGGAAAATATTGACGTGAACAAAAAGGTGTTTACAACAGTTAAGGGAAATGGCCACCCGTCGATAAATGTCGATAACTTGAAAGGTTTCATCTGCTTATCCAACAGCGCTAAAGAACAGTTACATGGACGCGCATTTCACAATGTCAACATGTCGCCCGAAGAAACAAATGTATTTTGAAACCGACTGCCCAAGTAGTCTTATTCGCATTACGTCAAGTTTTGTCTTGAACAAAACGCCATGGTCCTTGAAATGAGTAAGCCCGAAGGCAACATTCTCCATGACAGGTGTGTCAATTATGTATAGTTTCTTCGCCACGAATGTACATGTACACTCAAGGTAATAACACACTGCACCTACAGTGCATCTTGAAATAACATGACTCTTTTACACAAATTAATCGTTTAGGGATAAGGGCACTTAAAAGTTAATAAATCTCAAATTTCCCTTGCTCCAGGCTTCCCAGCTTGCGTCTAGTAATGCTGATACTGTGAATCAATCGATGTTGTGTACTTCTATCTACACACGACGACTGCCTGCCGAGAGATGACCTTGGCTTGAGTAAAACAGTGTAGCCTGCGTATCGCATCATCCGCTGTGCCCCAAAATACGCTCGTTGGTCAGTGGGACATTCAGCCAAATGCGCTCACATTACGATGGAATGGTAAATGTAGTGCAGGAGAACACCTGTCCTCCATACCAGCATGCTGGTTCACGGAGAAGCACAACACATCTTTGAAATACTATGCGTGTCTCTGACATTCCTGGTATATAACTTTGCCTCCCCATCGTTTAGACCATCTCTGATACATACGTTACAACGTGTTTATTGGACCAGTCATGATGTGTCTTGGTCGAAGTGACCGCCCGCAACAGAGTGTCCGACAGTAAAGGACCGCCAGTCATTGCAACGGTTCAAATGCTATATCAGGTGCTTCCGTGTTCTGTAATGTTGGCGAATAATTACAGCTCTCTTGTGATAATTTAATGTACCAAATGAAATACCAACCGAAACATTTTGTATTCTCTTGTGGTAAAAATTATACTGCCCATCTGAACATAATCAAATGACGGCTTTGATAGTCCCTACATACATATACGTTTTTGTGAGGCAGAATTCATTTTATTCAGCAGTAATAGCGACATCGATCTCATTAACATATACACTACACTCGTGGGCTTTGTGCTGCATCAGATGTGAGGGTGAGGGGGTACAGGATGGGATCATTCCAAAGTGAATAAACTGCTAATAGATAACATTTTGATGAGAAAAAAACTAACTAAAACAGGAGAAACATATGTATTCCTGTTCAGGGCTCTATAATTGCTATTATTCCAGTCACCCTGTTGTCAACACGCGCACACATTTAGTGATAAGTACTCGTTAAGGGCCTCACAAAATCATAAAGAAATGTGAAGAATGCTCTGTCAACAGCAACACGCGACGGGCCCCAGCAGCACGGAACTCATGTGACCTGCATCACACACGAGCAACTCGCACACTATAAATACAGACTACAAGGAGTTATTGTATATTTTTCAAATACTTCCCCTAACACAGTGCTTTGTGAAAGTTTAAAATGAGATATGTGAATTTTAAGTTTTAGAAAGTAGGGTATGTAGTTAGAGAGACCTATGAAGATCCGGGTTGGAATTGGTTGTATCAATCCAGAATACAAACATTAGAGACTCACGTACAAACGAATTCCTGCCATCTGATATGTATGAAAGTTTATCACATATCTTGTATACCAGGAATATCATATTCTATCTGGTCTCACTAGAAGTATATCTAACGATTAACGTAACAGTGTACACTTGGGATAAGTAACAATGGCGTCCGCCATTGTCTACTACTATCACTGGAACAAATTTAGCTGACATGTAGATAGGGCGTAATTTTACTTCTATATTTTCAGCTGTTTGGCTGCTTTATCCACATGCTATTTAACAAAGCTTCTTTCATGGTGTGAGCATGTGACGAGAAAGTCCCTCTCATAGTGACCAAACTCGTGAAGATCTGGGTTAGAAATGGTCTTCAGCAACCCATGCTTGTTGTAAGAGGCGACCATGCTTGTTGTAAGAGGCGACTAACGGGATCGGGTGGTCAGGCTCGCTGACTTTTTCGATACATGTCGTTTGTATCCCAATTGTGTACATCGATGCTTATGGTGTAAATCACTGGATTGTCTGGTCCAGACTCGATTATTTACAGACAGCCGTCATATAGCTGGAATATTGCTGAGTGCGGCGTAAAACAACAAACAAACCAAACAAAATTAGAGGACATACGTTGTTGACTTCCAAATTGAAAAATAAGTTGAGGCAGAAGTCTATACGGAAAAGAAATCAGTGTGATACCAACAAACAACAAAGAAATGGTATACAATTAACGATTGTATTATACAATAACTAGGTTTACAAATCAATACAAAATTACTGCGAAGTTATTACAATGTCAGTACACAACACAAAAGCAGTACGTAATTCAATGGCAGTATAAAATACAGTGGTGACAGCAATGTGTCAATGATAATACTATTCACCCTGCAGCAACAGTGGTCAAGCTTCCAACATAAAGGTCTAAGCTGGAAAACGTAATCTTCACACAACCGCTGGTCTTGATGTAATGTGAAATGAGATTAGTCTAGTTGTTCTAGAAGATTCCATATTACACTTGAATCCCAAGGCATCTAAATATAATAACTTTCACATCATTAGATAGCACAACATTCCTGACAACTAACCATTGGTATGAACACAAGGCTATGAACTTCTATTCAATCTCAACAGAAACAATGTAAAACATTGTTTAAGGATAAATTACACTGCCATAATACAACGTGTACTGGTAAATGTCGGCACACGAAGGAGAAGTTCAATGTTCTCCACAGAAAAGGAGGCGACCCATGCTACCTTAAGTATTTAGACTATTGTCACATCTAAGTGCTCAAACACAAGGATGTCATAGCATCTTGACGTGGTACACATCACTTAACAGTACTTTAGAGCCAAATGTCAAGCTCTGTTGATGTAACTCATTTTCGCAACTACAATTTTTAAGTGGCTGTCGTTTTCTGTCTGCTATGTTTTGCCACACTTGCTTTAAATATGTTAGGGACCACAACACGACATTTTACGCTCATCAAGTAAATTCAGTATTTGAAATTGGCTACCTGTCGGGTTAATGAAAGAAGTGCCTTTTAATATTGGCTTTCGTGCTGATGGGTTTATCAGCAACTCACTGTCTAACAATGTCTGACTTGATAACAGTGGCGGTGCAATTAGAATTCTAAATTGTCATGGTAGAACATGACCTGTTACCTCAGCGCTAGTTATAGGGCCACAAGACCATGTCTGACGCTATTCACGAAGGCATTCATTGCAGGAAATCAAGTCCTCTGTTAGAGTTAACCTCTGTATCCCCTGTCTTTATATCGACGTTTTCCTGACTACACTTGGAGTATACGCGTTATTGCCGTGTGCAGCGCAGTACAACCCATCGCCTCTCGTTCATTATTTCAATCGTAGGACGAACCGTTGCATGCTCACTGTACACCACGAGATCTTTCAGAATTCCAACAACACACATAACGTGCCATCCCTCTGTTAATCTTGGGTAACCCTTATATTACCCCCACCAAAACGATATTGTACGGAGTATTTAGAAACGGGCTTAGTCACTCCGTCACGACATCATACGACTCTGTATGGATTCCAGAATAGAGATGGTCCTCAGCTACCTATACTGATTGTGAAAGGTGATAACATGGACGATCAGGCACAGTGATTTGGTTGATTGTGTGACATTGATGATAATACCAATCACTGTTTTGTCTGGTCCAGTCATATAGCATGAATATTAGTATGTGCGGTATTGACTAACAAATCAATATCGATTCAAGAATGATTTTTTTCTTGGTTGTATTTTGTGAAGAAAATATTTTTTATAGTGTTCAGAAAGTGTAATACTATGTACCATGACCATGGTTACCATCCAATGATCGCTATCTATTGAAAGGTACCATTACCAGGTACCATTAAAATCTTTTGACTGACCTGCAAAATTGACAAGAATTAAACATAGTTTTAAGCAAATCCATCTTAATATGGGAGTATGTGTTTCCTTGTGACCACTAGTATATTTTGAATCCAAAACAGTTCGGACTAGTAAAAACAGCGACACAAAGAGAACACACTGTCACCGTAGTTCGAATATACCCATGTCACGGTCTAGTGACCGCTCTAGACCCAGGCTGTATTCCCAGTACCTCTCGGCAAAGTCCGGCGGTCGTCGTGGTACAGTGTCAGTACAATCTGTATTAGAGTATTAGTGGCCAAACTATTTCATTCTCTTGTGATCTTATGGCACTCTCAAACCATGTATGACTTGTTGTATGTTATCTCTGTTTGCTACCTTATTTTTGTATTGAAAATGTTTTTGTAGCGGTGATTTTCAAACTTAGGGGAATTTATATGTACACTCAGGTATTTCTCATGTATTTATGATCATTTTTGCCTCATCAATACTTGTACATACCTTGTTGTACATCTTGATACCGTTGGATAGCTTATGTTCAGCGCGTTATTTGGATACTTACATCTTAAATATGGATATAGGAGTTAGTTTGCTATTCGTGTTTTTCCCGTGTGTAGAAACACACGTTGGCTAAGCGCTCTGGTCCAGGAGAGATTGTCCCTTCTGAGGTCCGCGCGCTGTATATATATTTACTTTGTAAGATCTTGTGTCTTTACCCCCCAAGATCGGCTAGGCTGTTTGGGTCGGTTTGCTACGGGTTGGTTTCGCTTGAAACCCAGGCTTCCTAAGTAGGTAGTTTCGGGATACTGTTGGATCTAGTTTCTGACTCAGTCTGGTTGTACTGAACTTAACTTAGTAGCTAGGGTTTGTAATACTCTATCTGTGTTTATTTCCCGTTATTTAACACAGCCGAGGTTATTCACTCATTAGAGTGTTAAGTTAATTGACACAGGGGTTAATACGAGCTACTCCCATTTTATTACTGTAATACAGTGGCTTAGCTAAGCAACTATTTGTGCTGCATTAATTAATCAGTGATCTTTTTCAGCGCAGATTGGACATAAACTGATCTTTTATTGTCACCTAGTTGCACAATTAGCTGTTATTAATAAACCTGTGAACCTATTACCACGTTTTTATTATTAATTTATTCTTATTTAATGACAACCCTGATCACTGGAGCACAGCTCCATGGCACAGACTCACACATGCGCGCACACGCACGCACGCACGCACGCACACGCACACACGCACGCACGCACGACCGAACGAACGCAATAATCTTCAACCCGATGTAAAGGCAACTCTACCTCACCCCTCTACTGAGGCTTTTTTAAATGAACACATTGAATATATGGTCCATGTGTCCAAGTATAGATCACCATTGGAATACTCAGCTATATAACGGCGGTCTGAAAATATACGAGTTTGGACCAGGCAAACCAGTGGTGGACATCATGAGCATCGTGATATGATGCCATGCATCAAAATAGTCAGCAAGTCAGCTCACCCGATCACGTTTACCGCCTCTTACGACAAGCCTGACTTGCTGTAGATCAATTCTAAACCATGTTTCACTGGGCTAACATAACCCATAAAGTTATTAATAGTCAAAGCATCTTCTGTAACAACTGGCACGTACTGTAGCAAGACAATGATGACGGAACTTATTACTTTTTACATGCACCTGTCAAAATTACTTTGTATCTATGTTAAAGCTCATTAGTAAACCTTTCAAAAACGATTGATTTGTCAACATACTGCCGCTACACTGTCATAAAACTCGCATTACATTCAACATGCACCTGTCAAAATGTAAAAAGAAACGCAAAGCCAGATTTGTGTGAGGTAGGAAAATACATTTATACAAGGAACCGTACATGGTATTGAGCCGGAATGTTGTGGAGAGAACACTTGGTGATTGTAGTTATCTCAGTTATCGGCACATAGGAAAAGTCCAAGGTGAAGGTCAGCTACCATCAATAACGCTATGTCCCCAGTGTGAATCGATAGCGGCCTGACGTCTCCTGGAAGAGACGAGTATGCGAATCACATCCTGGGGAATGGTAGCACATTCGGTCTGCAACGCACAAGCCGACTGCTGCAACTTTTGGGTTGCGGTTGACGTTGGCGAAGCCGACTATCCAATTCATCCCACAGGTGCTCTGTCGGGTTCAAATCCGGGGATCTGAAGGGCCAGGGGAGAACATCAACGTTGTTATTGTGTAAACAGGCTCTTGTGATCCGGGGATCTGGAGGGCCAGGGGAGAAAATCATCGTTGTTGTTGTGTAGACAGGCTCTTGTGATCCGAGGATCTGGAGGGCCAGGGGAGAACATCAACGTTGTTGTTGTGTAGACAGGCTCTTGTGATCCGGGGATCTGGAGGGCCAGGGGAGAACATCAACGTTGTTGTTGTGTTGACAGGCTCTTGTGATCCGAGGATCTGGAGGGCCAGGGGAGAACATCAACGTTGTTGTTGTGTAGACAAGCTCTTGTGATCCGGGGATCTGGAGGGCCAGGGGAGAACATCAACGTTGTTGTTGTGTAGACAGGCTCTTGTGATCCGGGGATCTGGAGGGCCAGGGGAGAACATCAACGTTGTTGTTGTGTAGACAGGCTCTTGTGATCCGGGGATCTGGAGGGCCAGGGGAGAACATCAACGTTGTTGTTGTGCAGACAGGCTCTTGTGATCCGGGGATCTTGAGGGCCAGGGGAGAAACATCAACTTTGTTGTTTTGTTTAGACAGGCTCTTGTGATCCGGGGATCTGGAGGGCCAGGGGAGAACATCAACGTTGTTCTTGTGTAGACAGGCTCTTGTGATCCGGGGATCTGGAGGGCCAGGGGAGAACATCAACGTTGTTATTGTGTAGACAGGCTCTTGTGATCCGGGGATCTGGAGGGCCAGGGGAGAACATCAACGTTGTTATTGTGTAGACAGGCTCTTGTGATCCGGGGATCTGGAGGGCCAGGGGAGAACATCAACGTTGTTATTGTGTAGACAGGTTCTTGTGATCCGGGGATCTGGAGGCCCGTGGAGAACATCAACGTTGTTATTGTGTAAACAGGCTCTTGTGATCCGGGGATCTTGAGGGCCAGGGGAGAACATCAACGTTGTTGTTGTGTAGACAGGCTCTTGTGATCCGGGGAGCTGGAGGGCCAGGGGAGAATATCAACGTTGTTGTGTAGACAGGCTCTTGTGATCCGGGGATCTGGGGGGCCAGGGGAGAACATCAACGTTGTTGTTGTGTAGACAGGCTCTTGTGATCCGGGGATCTGGAGGGCCAGGGGAGAACATCAACATTGTTGTTGTGTAGACGGGCTCTTGTGATCCGTGCTGAAAGGGGTCGAGCGTTGTCCTGCTGGAATACACTGTTGCCATTGGCTGCATTTGGGAGGACGTGTGGTAGGAGAATTTCGTTGATGTATCTCTGAGCCAGAAGATTAGCCTTGGATATAGACCAAACAGGTCCTGCCTCGATCGCCGTAGACATCATAACGCTACCCCTGCCAAATCTGTCCACTTCCTGTACGCAGGTTCTACCTGGTGTAAGGTTTTCCCCGACGTCTGTAAACCCATGCTCTTCCATCCCCCTGAAGGAGGAAAAATCTTGATTCTTCGCTGAAACCAGACATCTCTCCATTGCAGTTGAGTTGATACCAATGCAGTCGCTGTTGATGATATTGTCGAATCAATATGACGCTTCGAATAGGACGTCTTGCTCGACGATTCTTTTGGAAAGACATTTGAAAATTTCTTGTAGGATCACTTAACTGTGGTTTTGAAAAAGGCAAACTTTCCATTTCTCAAAAATTAGGACTTATAACCTGTATTCCTAAGGGAAATAAGCCAAAACCGTATTTAAAGAATTGGCGCCAAATTTCGTAACTATCTGTATTTTAGAAAATAGCTTCTTTAGCAATATCACGTCGTATTAAATCAGTTCTTGACCCATTAATAAATGAAGACCAGAAAGGATTTATGTCGGGTGGATACATTGGAGATATTACAAGACAAATATATGACTTAATAGAATATTCTGATACCTACCAAATTCCTGGCCTTCTTTTGTGAGACGACTTTGAGAAAGCTTTCGATACGGTTGAATTGCCCTTCCTACACAAGGTTTTAACGTTTTTTAACTTTGGACAATCTATACAAAAATGGGTAAAGGTATTTTATAGCGATATTAAATCTAGTGTTCTCGTAAATGGTTTTGGCTCAGCTACCTTTAACATTTCTAGGGGTTGTCGTCAGGGGGACCCTTTATCCCCTTATCTGTTTATCCTTTGTGCGGAAATATTAGCAATTATGATAAGAAACAATGCAAATATAAAAGGAATTAAGGTAGATAATTTTGAATACCTATTAAATCAGTTTGCTAATGACACATCATGCGTCTTAGATGGTTCAGAACGCAGTCTACAATCAGTGCTACAAGTACTAACATTTTTTGCAAGATTCTCCGGACTTAAAGCCAATGTCGATAAAACAAGAATTATTTGGTTTGGTTCCAAAAAACGCAGTAGAATGAAATATGCCACAATTGGAAGCTAAATTGGGATCAAGGTAACTTTGAACTCCTTGGGATAAAATTGAGAAATTGGGAAAAATGAAGTTGAGACACTTTGAGACACTCATGCATATCTGGTCTGTCGGAAACCTATAACCTCTTGGAAGGATCACTGTATTAAAATCTCTAATCATGCCAAAACTAAACCATCTTTTTGCATCTGTACCTAACCCCCTAGAAAGTGTAATTGAAAAATTTGAAAAAAAACATGCTTTAGATTTATATGGGAAAATAAACCAGATAAAATAAAAAGGGCTGAACTCACCTGCGGTATGAAAGATGGAGGATTAAATGCTCCTAAACTTAAAGAAATTATACAGTCTCAAAAAATCACAGTAATTAAACGATATTATAAACAGACATCTAAATGGGGCAAATTATTCAAAGCCAATTTACCGAAACTAGGTTCTGCAGAAATATTTGAATATAATTGTTCGAATCTTAAAGATACTCTCAGTCCGTTGATTCGTAATACGTTTTACAGCGATCTTCCCTCAGCCTGGTGGGATTTTACATCCATTGTCAACACATCTAAGTTAGTTACTAATACCATAGCCTCAGAAATAATTTGGAACAATAAAAATATTCTTATTGAGAATTAAAGTAGTTCACTATCCAAATTGGAGCGATAGTGGTGTACACTGTCAATGACCTTTTGTGCAAAAACGGAAACTTTCTATAATATGAACAGTTTAAAGACAAATGCAATGTGAACACCAACTCTTTAAGATATAGAGGAATAATAAGCGCACTAAAACAGTATTGCTCAATACACTTTGTCGACTTTAAGGACATAAAGACCTTTCAAAAGCCATTTATACCTACATATCTCTCTGAACTACTGAATGGCAATAGCCAGTCATACTACAGAACCTTGATTACAAAATTTAATGTCAATAACCAACATTGTGCAAAATGGAACCATATTTTAAAAAACGATCTCGATTTAAGCGTGTGGCATACTTCTAACCATATACCATTCCGATGCACAAAAGATACTGAACTACAATGGTTCCGGTTTAAAGTATTACATCATATACTACCAACAAACAGAAGACTTTTTATAAGGCGACTAGTTGAATCGGAGACATGTAGTTTTTGTTCAAATAGCATAGAATTTGTTTCCCATGCACTGGCAGACTGTAGCAAAGTGAAACCCATATGGCAAAAACTGGAAGAGTGGCTATCAGACGAAATTCAAGTTAAGCTCCCATTAATAAGAAAAAAACATTCTGCTTGGATTTGATCAGCGACACAACGATCCTATAAATGTAATTATCTTCCTTTGCAAATTCGTATTTTTTAAATATAGATATTCAAAAAAGGTACCGAACTTCCAGTTTAAGAAAAAGAGATTTACAAATATTACATGCTAACAAAATACACAGCTCTCATAAGTAATAGTATCCATAAATTCTACAAATTTTGGTCATCTTATCATCTTTTGTTTCCCACACAATAATTCTGTTCTCAACTTTTGTTTACTGCCTATGTATTACATTGTATACCCCATGTGTAAAAATGCAACAGAAATAAAAAGTTATAAAAAAACCCCGTCTTGCTCGGTCTGGTCGGACATTCTACGCAGACCGGGGATTTGGGATGCGGTTGAGGTGGCTGTGGTCGTCCTTTCACGTAGGTGGCGCAGTTGGATGTAGCGATCTTGGGTGGGGTTGGTTTCTCTTGGTCGTCCCGACCTTGACGGATCACGTGTTAACCAATTCTGTTGAAACCGATCCCAATGCTTTACGATGGTGCTGGGCGCGACAGTGAAAACCCTGGCTACAGCTGATTGTGATTCCCCTGCCAGAAAGCGGCCTATGACGATGTTTCTTTGCACTTCTGTTAATCTTGGCATGTTGTTGACCTGTCACTGTTCGATTGACGCAGATGCCAAGCAATCAAAAACGCTGCACTTTACTACCATTCATAGTGCTGCTGCACTTGCAGTGCATGCAGCTGCATGGCCCTTCTGTTAATGCACTCGGTGCGTTTTTCCGAATCGTACGTGTTTCCCGACTGATGTCCTTGTTGTGATCTATTTGATCCGGGAAATTTGTCACTGATGTTATAACACATTAAATCTCTTCATTTTGCACATCTTTTCCGCTAATTTTGCTTTTATGGCCAAAAATATCCGTATTTTTTCAGAGCATATCTTCATATAGATGTTGCAGCTCATTAATAAACCTGTGAAAAACAAAGATTGATTTGGATTTCCATGTTACACAAATTGTCTGTCATGAAAGAATTGTTCATATTTATTTAAGTTTCTTCGTACGTTTTCAACTTCCGGTTAATAATCAACCAAAAGTATTTGTTTATGAAAGTGATGGAATTGATTGTTATGGCGCAATAGTCAAAGCACTATGTGTGTCAATAGCCGTAAAAAGTCAAAGACGCTTTAAATAATTTCCAGATTGAGATAATGGCCCTCGTGATCTAAAGGTCAACAAGTCGTCTTGAGTGGAAACGCATCGCAAATGACTTTAAGAAAAATGAAAACGCGACCAAGCTACATGAAACGTTCATGGTTGCTGTCTAAATGTTTACTCATTTTGCCATTGGTGAATGATCACATGGATTAGTCTTGATGAGTCCTTTCTCCTGCCGCGGCTTCATAGAATCCCTGACTTCACCGTTCTCAATTATGATCGTCGTTTCAGGCGTTTTCATTACAGATATGGTGCATTCCGAAGCAGGAGGAATGTTGTGTGACAACATACTTCTCCGTATCAATGTTAAGATCAATGATGATGCATGTGTTACTTTAGCCCTAGGTTAAACGAATCCAAACTATCAATGTGAAGACATTACCTTGATGCACAACCATTCGGAATTGTGATAGAGTTCGCTAAAGATCTAAGTAACTTTAACGATATTAATTTTTGCGATCAAAGTTTTCAAAAGTCTATATTCGAAAGAGCTCAGTTATGTCGCTGTTACGTCACGGTTTCACATGCAAACTGTCAACCATTCGACATTTGAAAGAACGACCAAATACCCTGGATATTTTGGAAAACTGTGTGTAACATAATCGTAATCACGTGGCCAAATATGTCCACACGAAAAAATATAAATTACTTTCCTTCTGATTAACCATAATGTTGCTGAAGAATGCTCAGTGCGAATGCTGCAAATGATAGTATTTACTATATTCGGGGTCTTGAGTTTCTGTATTAATCAGATTATCAATACTCAATACCGTTAAAAAGCGAAAACATTATTTTAGCTGAACATTGAACTTTGCTTTAGTGTTTGCGTGAACACAAAGGTTGAAGAAGGCCATGTGAATATGACCAAGATGTGCACCTGTTGAGGGCCCACTTGTTTCGTGCGTCGTTTAAAACGATTCCCCACTTGTGTTAATTGGTTTAAATCTGGATTAGCTGCTGATCAATAAAGGGGGTAATGCTGCTGCTTGACGTCTCTTAGTGTGATGGTGGACGTTATTTTACAGGAAGCCAATTGGCTTTACACGCTGGTTTAGACACGTTAATGCTTGGCCCAACTTATGGATTGTTATCTTCAAACTAACAGGGCATATGGTGGGGATATGCAGTATGTACTCTTATCTGAGAAAAGAATCGTCCTCCACTGCTGATGACATCATCATAATGTTGACTAACACACTGAAGTTTGTGGGGAAGTGTAAAAATTGGCCAAAACCGTCCTAAACATCTGAGCACCGATAACTTCACTTTGAAACCTGCTGTGTTGTTTCCTTTAGCATATATCTAACCACGTATCAAAGCCATCGACTGAACATTTCAAATGTATTACAGGTACTTCATATTCATTTTTTTGTAGTGGAGTATTCCTTTATACTTACTGGTCATTTTGATGTTCATGCATGTTTGCTCTTTCGTAAACAAAGTGCCAAGTGTCCTTCAATTACCTCTACGTTACCTCACGTGTCTGCGGTGTTCCAACTTCGGTTCAGTAAATTCAATTGGACATGTACTCTTAGGGCACTTTACCCAGAATTCAACGCTTTAAGATGATGTCGGGTGGTATTATTTCTGTTTATATGTGACAAGACAAGTCGGTACTGTGCTGTCAAAGGCACTCTGCATGTCTTGGTATTTTCCCACGTACAATTTCGTAAAGATGCCTAGTAAACATTGGAAGAATTGGCCATTTCAAGGTGACATGGAGATCCAAAGAGTTATCTTCCTGTCACATGTGAATACAACTACGCTACCAGTTGTGTGTATGAACTTCTTCCTCGCCAACTTCACCTTGCTCACAACCAGCAAATCCCAGCTAAGGTACGTATCTTCCTCCCTGGGGACGCCTCGGCCTCCTCGACCATTTGAGTGTTTCCCGAAACCTGCTTAAATGTATTCTTTATGATAAATCATATTACTTTGCGATAATTCCTGTTCATAATCCAATTGGTACGACAGTGGACCTGTGTTTATCACATAAATACAATTGAGCATCAACCAGAAAGTCGGCATATAGAGTAAATGGAAACACGAATCCCGCGAAAAGCTGTCACTCAACATGACAAGGTAAAGGAATCTGAAAAAAACCACTATCCTTGTACCCGCCAAGTCGTTGCCGTCCTTATCCAGCTTTAAATGGAGATGGACATGTTGTGTTGTCCTTTTACGCTGACATTCCGTTCACAGACGACCCTCGTGAAACCCTCAGCGATATAACTGGATCGACATCAATTTCAAGATGTGGTTAAATGATATGTCTGGACGAAATCAGACCGCTCTTGTCGTAAATCTTGTCGTAAAGGGGTAACTTTTGACCTTATATCGCCACACCTGTGTCCTACTGTGACATTCGATCCATTGAGCTGAAATTGCTTTAAGTAACAGTTCCATTGACTGTACGTTCATAGTCACAAATGTCCTTAAACGCTCCGTGCCTCTTTGATCTTTGTAGTGTGAATGTTTTGGAAAATAAAACATTATATAATCTCAATGAGAAAAAAAACGTTCACTTATATATTATAAGATACACAGTATCGTTGAGGTCACCCCAAAGGATATCCCTACCAAACGGGCCCTTGTATTAGATGCATAATCTCATTGAGGTTATCCCACAGGTCATTTCTACCAAACAGGCACTTGCATTAGATACATAGGATCGTTGAGGTCATCCCAAAGGATATCACGACCGAACCCACGCATCAGTTACACGGTATCAGTGAGGTCATCAGAAATAGTATCCCTCCCATACACATCAGCATCACGTGTGTGCAGATGATTGTATGTGTACATATATATTGTGTGTGTTGTGTGTGTACACATGTTCTCATACAACGTACGATTCTATCCCTTGTGTGTGTCATGGTGTTGAGGAGTTTGTCAAGCAACACGTTATACCTTAGTTTGTCAGGCAACATTATTCCACGAGTTTTTTAAGTAATACCTTATTTCAAGAGTTTGACAAGTAACCTTATGTCAAGATTTTGTCAAGCAACACCATTCAATGAGTTTACTTGGCAACATTTTTTGTTGCTTTTGCAAAACACAACCCAATTCTTTCTCAAACATAACTCTTTCAACACCACCTTCAGGTATAAGTATCACAGTATGCTGAAACTGTTTAAGAGCGTGTGATGAGGACATTTACAGCATGCTGTGAGAGTGTTCAGGTGTGTGCCTCAGCCCCATAGATGGGCTAGATATATGTGCATGAATGTTCCATTGTGAAGTTGCTCTGGTCTGCGTAGACATTGGACGTCAGGACGAATGAGGCAACAACAGGTGGCAACAATGCCATCGTAACACGATATCGGCATTGGTGAGGCGTTATCAGAAGACAAATGACGTTGCCGACCACCCACGTTCAGGACGTCCCCGAGTAACGACGCCAAGACAGGACAGATGGATTCGAGTTACACATTTCCGACACAGGTTCCAAACGGCAGTAACGACGTCCCAGACAATTCCTGGACTGCGCCGTATCCATCCCAACACTGTCAGGAATCGTTTACGTCAGTACGGGATTGGACCACGACGCCCTGCCATGCGTCCCATCCTGACACACCGTCATCGAGTCAACCGTCTAAGATGGTGTCGAAATCATGTTCGCCAACCTCGAATATGGTGGAGAAATGTTGTCTTTACAGATGAATCGAGGTTCAACATTTCCCACAGTGACGGGCGCCAACGTGTCTACCGGCGTTTGGGAGAACGTTATGCACGCAACTGTATTGTGGAGAAGAATCGTTTTGGAGGTGGCTCTGTGATGATTTGGGGTGGGATAACAGCACGGCACCGAACCCCTTTGGTGGTTGTTCAGGGCAATCTCACCGGTGTGTGCTGCAGAGATCAGATTCTGAGGCCTGTGGTCATTCCTTTCCTGCAACGTCATGGCCCGGGATTGACATTTCAACAGGACAACGCTCGTCCTCACACGGCTAGGGTCGCAATGGATTTCCTTCACCATAAAAATGTCATGTTACTGCCATGGCCTGCAGTTTCTCCAGATCTCTCCGCAAAAGAGCATGTGTGGGATGAAATGGAGCGCCGTCTGCGTCGTCTTCCACATCCTCCAGATAACGTCCGTGACTTGGCACAGGATTTGAGGAGGATATGGCAGGTCATTCCCCAGGCCTTCCATGCCCATTTGGTGGACTCCATGCGTCGCCGATGCACTGCTGTGATTCACGCACAGGGTGGTCATACCCGTTATTGACTTTGTGACTTTGTCGTATGACCCCCTACTCCGTTTTGATCTTCTGACGTCATCGTAACAGATGTTGTTCAGGTCCCGTTGACATTTTCTTATGGTCCGATCATTCAGCTGCTACAGCGCTAGCGTCTGCATCATTTTGTTCTTGCTGTGTTGTATTTCAATCCAGAATATATTTTCTCCGTGCACAGTTTCTTTTATGTGGCTAGTATATATCGCTGCACTTTCTTATGACTTCAGAGAGGGTTTCTGTTGAGTAAGTGCTGGAATTGAGGGATAGTTTCACAAATTATTTTGAAACTGTGTCACATCCTGTATATTGCATTACTGCTGTTCATTTTGGCAAACTTCTGGAAAACATATATAGCTTATATTGTAAATATGGATAATAATTGCCCACTGTCCTGTTTTTATGTGGGTCTGTTTTGACTTAAGATGCAGTGGTCCAGTACAATTTTTAACCAAAATAGCATAAGCTGTTCTGTTATTTTTCAAAATCCACTTGTCTGGGTCTCACTAGTATCCTCAAATTCATTCCTGTGCGATCACATTGACACAGTTCTTTCACAAACGTCCACATATTGGTGATAATGAGCAATATTTCAATGTTTGATAATCAAACAATTCAATCGACCTCACTGACACATTGCTTGGACGGAAGACGAAGGTCATAAGTAATGTTGAGGTGTACATCGAATGTGTTTACCTGTGCAGTCAAGATCGCTTTGATCAAAGAAGTATCGAGTGTGGTCACGTGCGCTGTTAGATGTAACAACCCTCTAAATGCCAACTAAGAGCCGCAGAATACACATTGCATGCAATTACATACGTGATGATATTGACTTTCAGCTTGTTAGTATTTCTTTGCCCATTAATGTATAAAATCTAACTTTATGACAAATGTAATTAGGATCGTTTGTGTAATGAGCATTATCATTGAACATTTTTGTCTTGTTCTTTCAATCGATAATACAGTTTTCACCCGATACACCTGAACATCACCTTCTTGATGAGATGACAGCCATGCCGAAAACATGTGTTTATAATGTTCATGCACGTGGAAATAAAGTGATGAAAGCAAAACACACGTTGTTTAAAGCGTCATTTAACTTAACCATAAGCTTTTAACGTGTTTTCAGTTTTGCACATAATGTATTCTTGACTTACTTTTTACCGATGTACTGTACTGTAGATAACTGCAGTCGACATTCAACATAGCCGCTATATTGTATATTATTACAACAGGACAGTTTCGATCGTATGATGACGTTCGAAAAAGTCCAAACAGTAGTTGTTAAATGATGAATCGGCGACCGATTAGATTGAAATACAACCAAACACCTCACAACCGGAAGTAAACGGGGACCTAATTCGATAATGACGACCTCGTTCATCAGAATATTTTTTTTCAGAAAC
The DNA here is from genome assembly GCF_023055435.1 of Haliotis rufescens. Classification (NCBI taxonomy): domain Eukaryota; kingdom Metazoa; phylum Mollusca; class Gastropoda; order Lepetellida; family Haliotidae; genus Haliotis; species Haliotis rufescens. The sequence goes on from NW_025963813.1 coordinate 20,000,606, forward strand.
GTCATCTTCTGAGTTGAAACTTCTATCTTGTTAGCATTTCCATTACCTTGTTAATTCGATCAATCCGGGCAGAAAGGAATGAGTGAGAATGTGAATGCTGATTTATGCTGCATCCATAAATATTGCAATTATATCCTGGAGGCCGATCAATCTAAAAAGGATCAAACAAACAAGTTATTGATTCTGACAGGAGAAACGATCAACTGCAGCACAGAAGGCTGAGAACGCAATCAGTCATGTCACACGCTGTGACCAACCGATCCTCATTTGATCTGCTGTGAAGTATAGACGACAGGGGACATCCTCCTGAAATACCTATGATGGAATGGAAGTGGATAAGCTTCATCTACTCATTCTAGATAAGTGCAAATTCAGAATAACCAGTGTTCGCAGCTATTCACTTGGCTGGAAACCTTAGCCATTTAATCGCGTCCATTAATTCGATTTTTGTACCATTTGGGCCATAATTCTACAAACGGAATTAAAATTATATAATAATAAAGGAAAAAAATATGTTCAGTGCAAAACTATTACTGACGGAAGAAGTAAAGTAAAGCAGGAGCTGGCGGGTTTATAGATGGATGTGTTCATGTAGCTACATGCTCCATAAATATAGCACTAGAGTCACACATTCAGAGGCCATACAGCCATTATGGTATTGATTACAGTGAATAAAAACACACAAAGAGGGCCAAGTCTGTCGGAAGGAGAGACAGTAATACTATCCTCTGAAAGCGAGAGGCAGTAATCGTCAGAATGTGCAGTTCAGCAAGCGGGTTTATTGGATGATGTTTGTGTATTCCAGTCTCCAATAATCTCTACGTTAACTTCGCCTGCCGCACAGGGAACATCATACTTGCATTAGTCTTGGGCGTTATAGCCTTTGGCTGGGAAAAAAACCTTACACTTCAAATTATGTAACTTTCGTTTATTAGTATGTTTATAAAATCAATACCTTGTGTCTTCTGAAACCACATTACCAAATTGATGTATATAGTTTTAGTTTGAGTACACACATGAGTGTTTGAGTCTAATAGGACTTCTTGTGTTATTTGGCTTTTAATTATATTTAGTTTTTTTATAATATTAAGTAGATAATTCATTGTTCTTTCTGATATATCGACGTCTGTCTGATTTGAATGGCGTTATCACACAGCAATTATTTGAGGTAATGTATAGATATGTGGTTATCGAGAAATACGGTTTGAATAGTTGCCAGACCATACTTCACAGACTCCCCGAAGGTGGTCTTGGGACCAACAAACCTGACCCATGCGTTTACAGGGCTATTTAACAAACGATGCACAGACTTTTCTAATGAAACCTGGTTCATTGTCTTCAATTCTATCAGACCCTATCAATCATACATGGATCCCAATCAGGCGTGTAGTATTAATCAATGGCATAGATTAACGATGTAGCGGTCGTTACTGCGAGAAACATTCGGCATTATCTCAAAACACAGTAAATGCCTATTCTTCGGCACCTGCTATTAAAACAGGTCTCGAGGTTTAGAGGGTTGATTGCTAAAAAAATTGCCGAACTGAAAGTACTTATAAATTACATAAGCAATTTGCCATAATTTTTAAGGTTGAATGATTAGTTATTCACCTCGCGTGGCACAAATAACCTCATGGAGAAGTCTTCCAGTTTATTAGAGAAAAGAATGCTGTTAAACGTGTATTTACCACACCACGTATTGAGATAGAGAGTATGACGATATTAACTATTCATACAGTTTTCAAACCTCATCTCAATTATGGGCGGCCGAGGCAGCAATGTGCTGTTGGGTTACTGATTGGCCTCTTCATCATGCAAACAGTATCCATTACCCATGTGAACCCTCTTCTGATGTTCCCAAATACCGTCAGTCGTGCAGTTCAAGAGTGAGTGAGTTAAAAAGTTCCATCGCATTGGTAATATTACCGCCATATATCGATGACAACAAGGTATTCATTTTATAATATCTGTCGCCAGAGGGCAGTAAAACAGTAACCTGATCATGTGTTATCGGTAAAAACAAGGCTTTAGTCCACCAGCAAACAAAGCTAGACCACCTTGCTGGGGATCATGGGGACGTTAAGTAACTATGCTTCCTGAATATCGCCCCAGCAGGATCTATGCCACCACTTTGGTTACCACTGGCGTGAAGTTCAAGAACGTGTTGCTACAATCAAGGGGCAAAGTGTAAACTATGGAATCCTCGAAGGGACATTGTTGCGTTGTCGCCCTCACTAAAACAAGCAAAGATGTCATAATTAACCAGTGTCCCTTTTAGGGTACCATAGTTTACACTTGTCGCATTGTACCGCTGTGAATAATATTTCTAATTTTACTAAGGGGCGACAATGCGAAAAGGCGAAAATGCGACAAATGGCGAAAATGATGCGTTGTTGTATTGTCGCGCTTTGGTTAATTTGGACACTCTTTGCTTGTTATTGTAAGGGCGACAACGCGACACTGTCCCTTCTACGATTCCATAGTAAACGGCAAAATCATGAATTCATTGTGTTTCGACATGATCTGACTGTAGCCGCAGTTTGAGCAAATATGTGGTTTGTTATTAATCTCTCGTCTACACCAGACATCATTTATGCTAAGCGATAATTTATCATAAATCCAGATTCGTCAAACAAAAGGATTCGTGTATATATTAATCATGATTAATGACATTAAATAATTCAAACTCTGAAATGATTATGCACAAGAAGCGCATGTTTTAGCATTTTGCATTGATTTTACAGTTAAATAGCGGAAAACCTTATCAAGCGCGTCTAGCTACAGTAGGTTGTTAGTGAATGTTGTTTTATGCTGCAATTAGTAATATTCCATCAATATAGCTGTGGCCTGTAAATAAGTTCATCTGTTTCAGAAAAAACAATAGTCCTTAATATAACGGACCTCCAATTTCAGGATGACAGTGAATCTGAGTCACGCATCTACAGCCCTATTCTAGTCCGTAATTCCCATTTGGTAGCTACTACGGTGGACACTCATTAATCCATATAGTGCTAGACATCCAGGTTAATGACTGTCAGCAGGAAATCAAAGGATTCAGTTCTGTTCAATGCATTGAACATACTGGTGCTATCATACACTCAAAGTGTTGCCTTTCCCACTATTTAAGTCCTGCACCATGACCGTGGAGCATATTTATTTTATGAATTTTTTTTATCTAGAAATGTCTAGCCAGCCCAAGCTAGCTCTATTCCACAACATAGGGACATTTTTTATTTTTTTTAGTGTCAAGAAGGATATTGTGTAATATAAGATTTCAGAGACTAAATGTTAGTCTACCACTATTTGTGTAACCAATAATAATAGTGGGAAACTAGTGGTCATGCTGATTATTTCAGACACACAAGTATTCGGTGCATATTTTGTTATTGCATCCTGCCCATTTCCTATGCAGACACATCGGTGTACACTGTCTGGCAAAAGACGTACACACTTGAAACCTGGATTTTACCCAAACATTACAAACGTTACGAACGCGTTACTAGGCTGAAAACAGTCACAGACGCTTTGTAGACACAAGGGCCAAAACATAGCTGTAGCAAATACATCACCATCGAATTACCTTATTTCTTTAATTTGTTGCCAGCGGCAAACATGGTGGTATACTTTCTTTTGTCAGGCAGCGTTCTTTAAAACCAAATAATGCAACCAGTTTGATTGTTATATCAGGACATTTTTAAAGAAAACGTTTAAACGATTTTAACCACAGTATATAACACATTTGACCATCTCACGGCATTGAACAACCATTATATCATGAATCGATTCACCCCGATTTCAAATGCCATTGTTGTTGGACTTGGTCATTCACTTATGTGAGTTCCTTCATAACCACCTGTGAATGTGAGTGCATTCATCACCACCCATAGATGTGAGTGCATTCATCACAACACATGCACGTACTTGTATCAACAACCGGAAAACATTGTTTGATATATACACCTGGAAAAATAGTTTTATGTTGATATATTTCATGGGAATTGTATATCTGAATACATTGTGATGAGCATGTGTTGAAAAAGAATATAACAAGATTTTCGTGACATTTTATTAAATTTATGGCGAGTGTAAAAAAGGTAATAAAATCAGGCAAAAAGTATACCCTATCACAATGGGGATACAAGAAAAGTGTACACACTGTTATACCAAAGAAATTCTAGAAAAATATTAAAGTGATCAAAACTCATTGGAGAAGTCTTCTCATTGTGTGGTTCTGGCATGGTATCTGTCTCTGTGGGAGTATGTTCCAATCCCCTTGGAGAGCCTGGTTCAGGTTCTGCACTGATGGAATCCTCTTACGCCTTAAAATGTCGCAAACGTGCTCAGATGCCTTGAGAACTGGACTCTTTGCGTGCCAGAGCACTGTTGTGATTGCTTCCTGATGAAGGTAATTCATGGTCACACGGGCTCGATTGGGCCAAGCGCCATCATCCTTGAAATTTGTTTTTGTAAGAAGAGCATGGTCATCAAAATGAGGAACAACAATCCTATCTTAGGTGTCCCGCTGATGCTGTTGACCATTGAGTTTGCCCTTCACAGTGACCAGTTGAAATTTACAATTGTAAGGCACAACCCCACACCACAACAGACCCGCCGCCACGTGGAACGTACTGCAGGATGTTCCGCAGTGCTACGCCGCCAGACGCGAGGTCTCCTAACTTTCATTACCAGCAGGAACCTCAGACCTTTTGACCTTTCACCAGGACTCTAGGTTCCAGTTGCGGTGTGTCCTAATCCAGACTAAACGAGCAGCCTTAGCAGAGGCCCTCTGCCGGGTGTTCTTGCACGATATCCTGCTGTTTTCACTCAATTTCTTAGTTTTCTGAAAGAGAGTCGACGAATGTCAGCCACTCCTCCTTCAAGACAATACTTGTGGCAAATATATAACGGCATACCAGTTTCAGAGGGGTCTGCCTGACCGTTGCCTTTCCTTCACATCATGTGGTGATGTTTTCTTATAAACTGATTGATTGTGGACGGATGATGGCCAGTCTGATTGGCAGTTTGTCTGAATGACAACCAAGCATTCCTATTACCAATTTTCTACCACATGTCCGCAATAGACAGCTGTGGTGGACCTATTTCCTTCGTTTTTCTTCACTGGAATGGTTACGTGTGACGACTGTACTGTGAAAGAACAGGTCATACATGTTTTTGTGAACGAGTTCGAAATTATTCTCAGTGGTGGGGAAATATTCTTGTTTCTTGTGTTATCTTGTGTAAACATCGTGTCCTGCTATACATGTATGTGTGGAGGTTTCAGTTCTGGAAGATATCCATCTACAAACGATCAATTCAGGCTTTGCTCTTCATTACATGAGAGTTTTCAGGCGACTGAATACATTGAAAGTTCTCATTTTAAGCACTCAAACTCTAAAATAAAGCATCTTATCTTCTTGCGTCAGTTCGTGCAGATCCATACACCACGGCTGCAGACGCAATGACAGCTTTTCAAACTTCCGTTACACTCACTTCACAAGCAAACACTCATCTGAGCTGCTTATGGCCGATCTGATTCGACCTTGACCGCGGCATACTCTCTTATAAAAGTATTTTAGGTTCAACCCATAGAGAAAGAAAAATTAATGTAAATGCATTGATAAAAATATTTGCACACAGCAAATCAGTTATCAAACGGCAGTGAAATATTGTCCTCTTTCTTCATTATATGTCAGTCAGCGTTTGTAGAAATAATCTTCCAGCGTTACGTCAAATCGGGTGTTAATGTTACATTGATCTCGCCGGCTGCTGAACGTCATTTAAATGTATTTGTGTTTCATCTTATACAAGCAGAAAATCGTAGGTTATCGCCTTCGGCTACAATAGGCTCTGGACTTCCCATTAAATATAACCTAGCTACCATGTGATTGACGGGATGATATATATTAATCTAGGCTTAGATCTGCAGGAAATTGACCCAGCTTAAAAATAATTTTGATAGGAATCTGCAAGGGCGAATAATTCGTGAGAAATCCGTGGTCAGCCACTGAATGAATGCTATTAGCCTCATTCGAAATCTTGAGTCAGCTTCTGATATTACATTGCTTGGGAATCAATATTGACTCAGATTCAGTTTTTCACAGGTAATCCGACGTGTGATAGACAGGGACTTTTACAACATTAAGCAAGTCAGTTTGCCAGAAAATGACAAATAACAAAGTGCATATAGTGTTGTATGTGCGTACGTTTCTTATAAATCATACGAAGCATTGTTAGTAATGAAACGTGACATTTATGTTGTAATTTAAGGTCGCTTGTTGAACCAAGTTATTTTGCTCCACGATAGCGTATTGCCATACAGCATCTGCGCATGTAGTGACGAAAGTAGTCTTCTGCAACGGCCACAAAGAAGAAAGTTTGTGCAATCAAATAACTATCAAGACCAATACGTAGTAGCTCTATGAAATATACTCACACGCAAAAGAAACGCAAGTGGTTTTAAACAAATAGGTAACAAACACGGAACCATAAACTGATACGAGTTTTAACATATAGTGAAGCCTGATGGTGTTATTAATATGTTTGCTTGCATTTTGGAAGCCCCGAGTAAAAACGCCACATGAAAAAACGAATCGCCAAAACGCACCATTTCAATGAATATGTGGGTATCATGCACCCATTTCTCGCAAAATCGAAAATACACGAACTGTCACGAACTGTAGTGGGTATAAAACTGTGGCCGATTCTTGGACCTACCACTCCTTGGTCAACAATGCCACGCCTAACTCATATTCAGAGGAACCAGGCAGTCGGACGTTTGGAAGCTGGAGAGTCTGCCCAAGATGTTGTCCGTCATTTCAACGTTAACATAACCACAATTTACCGTATCCTGCATCGATACAATGCTACACTGACCACAGATGACCTTCCTCGGAGCGGTCGTCCTAGGGTCAACACACCTCGACAAGATCGGCAGATTACCCGTCAACACCAGCGACATCCGTTCCTAACTGCAAGTGAAAGTGCTCGACAGACCATAGGAACACATAATCGACACATTAGCCGGGACACTGTGATCCGACGTCTCCGTTCCAACAACCTCAGATGTCGCCGACCAGCACGTCGTCCTGTTCTCCAACCACGGCATCGACATGCACGACTTCAGTGGGCATAGGGTCATCACAATTGGCGTCATCGTGAGTGGAGGCGTGTCATCTTCTCTGATAAGATCGCCTTTGGGTCTCCAATACAGACGGAAGAGTCAGAATTTGGCGGCGTCGAGGTGATCGTTTCGCTGACAGAAACGTTGTGGAAAGGGATTCATGGGGTGGACCCAGCGTCATGATATGGGCAGGGATTGCAGTTAATGCAAGACTTGGACCCATGTGCTTTCTGAATGTTGGTCAAGGTCGGGGACACGGCGTCACTGCTCAGCGGTATATCGACCAAGTGATCAGACCCCACGTTGATCCATTTTTTACACAACATCAACAACACATTTTCCAGCAGGACAACGCTCGTCCCCATGTTGCCAGAGCTACCATGGCCTTTCTGCAGCAACACATCATCCGTGTTCTACCGTGGCCAGCCCTCAGCCCTGATCTGAACCCCATCGAACACTTGTGGGATGAGGTTCAAAGGCGTCTGCACAATGTGCGCTCAGTCCCTACAACTGCCGATGAACTACGCACAGCTGCTCTGGATGCGTGCAGGAGGATCCCTAGGGCCTTCACAAATCGTCTGATCCACCCAATGTACAGGAGATGTGTGGCAGTGATCAAAGCTAATGGTGGTCACACCAGCTGTTGGCTGACATTTTGGCTAAGACCCGAAACTGTGTAACCCCTTAACATTGGAAAAAAACCAATTATGTCATCTGCCTTTTTATCCATTAAACTGTCTTCAGTCAAATGTTTGTCTTGCCCTATTAGTATTTCTTGTCTTTACTTTTGAAAATAAATAACATGAATACTGCATACTCGACTTGCGTTTCTTTTGCTTGATTTTGTTTCATATACTACTCAAGGTTTGCTGAGGATCTTCATAAAGTAATTCGTCCAATTGTGTACATCTGTTGTAATATGCAAAGGCAACATATGCGTGTAGGCATGTTTAATGAACAAGTTTTAAAAGTTCGGTGTCATGTGCCACACAATGCCAACAAACAATGAAAGTATCTAACCAAACCTGAAATGTCAACAAATCACGAAAACAAATTCATTGTCAAAAGAAAATCTCGTCGAAAGAAAGTCGTTGGTATGTGATCCGCGTGATGCGACCACATACTGGCAACGTCGTCTCATACATGTATGCTCCCAAAAAGTGTCTAGATGGTTGCTGAGAAAAGATTGTTCCACTCTTCAGTAAGACCATTGCTGAGTAACTGTAGAGTAGCCGGGAGGACAGGGCGTCGTCAGAGGGCGATATACAGCTCGTTCCATATGTGTTCGATGGGCTGAGGTCTGGTGACCGAGCTGGCCACTCTATGCGGACAATGGTCTCCTGCTCTTAGTAGGCAACAATGACCATGGCCCGATGAGGTCGTGCGTTATCGTCCATGAAGATCAATTCATTATAAGATCAGCATATGAGCCTTCTCAGGTGAGAAAAACTAGAAGTACGACAAAAGCTCTGACATGCACTCTATTTTGAAGGTCCTTCTTTCATTCAATAAAACATGAAATGACTTCACTAGGTCAGACGTAAAACATCCTCTCCAAGAAGAAAACACCAAAATGGCCGTCGCGAAAATATCGTGATTGTTCCCTAATCAACATGTAGAAGTGGGACGTTGGAGCAGCTTCGCAGTTGAAGCAGGTTCGCGTTCTCATGTGGGAACAATGTTTGACTGTCATGTCTGGTGTCCCCTTCAAAGCGGCGTAAAAATCAGTCAATCAAATCTCGCAGTTCTCACGGTTATACATGACGTGTGTATTTTTAATGTTATGGTGTCAACAATGTACATGTACATGTATTGACAATGTTTAGACCCACTCATCAACAACAAAGTACATTACTCGTGACACGCACAGTTCCTGGAAGAAGTCAATGTATGTTCAACGTCAGAACAACATAGGTTCCGACTTCGGTCTAATGTCAGAACAGAGACGATATTAGTCTGGACGCGTTAATTACATATATGTGCTCATGCAGAATCAAATGTCACGACCAAGGGGAACAAAATGTCTTCCCCAGTTGATCGATAGCCATGGAATAATCTAATATACAGCCGAGTTGACATACAGCACGGGTGTTAACACCTGGACATCTGACTGAACAAATACATGTACATGTTTTCATTTGAATGATACATAAGGTGGTCCTGCAGGTTTATGTCACTTGAGACATACTAATTGACTGTCACAGTAGTGACAGACTTGGGGTTTACATCAAACGGAAACTAACTCGGATTGCCCAGTGGCCGGAAATATGTGATACCACAAGAGGCCAATTAGAAGGCTTCACCGAGACTCCATACATTTTGCGCTGTCTTATTATGTGAAACATTTTGCAATTATCCAGTAGAGGTACTCCATTGTCTGTTTGATATTTTGTTTAGCATGTTAAGAAGTATTGTTTCAATTTTAAGTACGCAGGTTTCTGTCTACTTTCTCTTTTTATGAAATGGTCGGTTGCGTTTGCGTCAGTCATTAACACTAGAGTTCGTAAAAATGTCAATTTAACGTTTCCGACATGAAGTACTTATAAAAAATACCACAAACGATCAATTCACATGCAATGCTTTTCTCGGGAAATCAAGATTTTGAGAATGAACGAAATGCGTTTTATCCTTTGGCTAACACGGAAACATTGGAATTAGCTCAAAGAAAAACCCCACGACAACATCTGTTACAGTTTCAAGTGCATGATTAGCTCAATCTGTTTGTAGTGTGCCTCGATTTTTAGTCAAATGACAAACTAATGAGTACTGGGACCTGCAGATTTCTGTTTTGCTTGTAAATCACAGAAGATCATACCGATCATTCAGCTTATTGGTGTCCTTCATTCCTGCATAAATGCAATTAGTATGATCAATCACACAGTAAGAAAATTTTAGATATCAAGATATATCAACGTACTTTGTGATCTTTATCCCCATCTTGCTTTGATGATAATATGAAGATTCACTAATTTCCTTATATTTGAAAAAAGTGATTAAAATATTATTGAAACAAAAACAGTGGTAAAATAATTAATCGAAATAACATAAATATACTCTAATGTATGTTTACATGATGTAGTTTATCAACATGATGCTTGTCCTGCTTGGTTACTGATCACAAAAGGTCATCTGAGGTTTCACAGGGTACAAATGTGTAAACAAAAGAATAATAACATTTCAAAAGTTTCTAATCCAGATCCAATTAAATTTTGGTTAATGTACAAAAAATTGTACCACTTTTGGGTTCTTGTGTACTCGAAAACAACAAAGATTATGGATTTTTCATTGAACGTAGAAAAAAGTTCCAAGCTTTTTCTGTAATCTAGTGAACATTGTGGGATTCTTCTTAAGAAGGCTATATGACACAAACACCCTTCATTTAGATTTGGTCGGATTCCTTCTTGATTGGACGTAACGTAATTGATATCACCAACCATAGAATCTTGTCTTTCATTACCAGGAAGCATTACAAATGAATGGAACTATCCGCCTGTTCCTCTTTATAGTCTAACTTCATTACATATAATTACTGATATACGCAGGCAGCAGAATTTTTTTCGGAAAGAAACTCCCTGTTTAAGTCCTGAGCGAGAGTCAAATACGTCTCAAATACCAAGATATGTATACTCTTCAAAAAAAGGAACGCAAAGCCAGATTTGTGTGAGGTAGTACAATCCATTTATACGAGGAACCGTTCAAGGTATTGAGCCAAATGTTGTGGAGAAAACACTTGGTGATTGTAGTCATCTCAGTTGTCAGTCCACTGGAAAGGTCCAAGCTGAAGGTCAGCTACCATCAATAACGCGTATGTCCCGGTTGGTATCGATAGAGGTCTGACATCTACTGGCCATGAAAGAGACGAGTATGCGAGTATGCTCTTAAACGGTTTTATACGGTCTGGTCGGAGATTCTGCGCAGTCCGGGTATTTGGGATGCGGTTGAGGTGGCTGTGGTCGTCCTTTCACGTAGGTGGCGCAGTCGGATGTAGCGATCTTGGGCGGGGATGGTTACTCTTGGTCGTCCCGACCTTGACGGATCACGTGTTGACCCATGTTGTTGAAACCGATCCCATAGCCTTGTGATGGTGCTGGGCGCTACATTGAAAGCCCTGGCAACTGCTGATCGGGATTCCCCTGTCAGAAAGCGGCCTTAGACGTTGTTTTTTGCACTTCTGTTAATCTTGACATGTTGTTGACCTGTCACTGTTCGATTGACGCAGATTCCAAGCAATCAAAAACCCTGCACTTTACTACCGATTATAGTGGTGCTGCACGTGCAGTGCATGCAGCTCCATGGCCCTTTTGTTAATACACTCGGTGCGTTTTCCCGAATCGTACATGTTTCTCGACTTATGGTTTGCATGTCCTTGTTGTGATCTTTTTGATCCGGGAAATTTGTCACTTACACTATAACACATTAAAGCTCTTCATTTTGCACCTCTTAGTCCGCTAGTTGTGCTTTTATGGCCAAAAATATCCGAATTTCGGTTCTTTTTTGGAAGAAAACGAAAATAATTCGCATACAATTTGCTATGCAAATGAAGCGCAACATATTCAGAACAACTTGCGTCTGAAATACCACTCGTCAGAATGTCTGATATTGACAGTGCGTGGCGAAATGCGTAAGTGGACGTTCAAGAGAGACAACATCCAAAATTCGGGGACTTCGACACAGTAGGACCCCGCACTATCAACCAAATAGAGGGTTGTCTCTCTAAACTTTCCAAGTTGTATCCACATCATCCACACATGTTGAGGTTTGGAGATTTGATAGAGAAAGAAATACACAAATGACAATAAATTCAACTAACTTGTGGCAAACTGCGACCAAGAAAAAAGTATCCATTTGCCAAGAAAATAATAAAGAGAAACTTACTGACTGGCAGAAAGTGTCTATTCCACTATGCCGACTCCGTCTCCCCTTGTTATTCCGTGAACTCTAGTGTAAATAAATTGATGATTGGGATTCGGTGAAGTCTACTCAAGTCCGTGATATCGACAGATGAGTTCAACGCTTCTATTCCTCCAAGTCAACATGGTTCAAAATGTTTGGATATCCATCATGTAAGGTGTTAAAGCCAGTGGACAGACACAAGGGTTCCAAGACTACATGACCAACACCTAGGTCGATGACCATACATGGTTCCGCCTTGATATCTGAAAGCATCGTGAAACCCTCGTCCTCGGGCAAATAGCCATCTAGCGGGCATATCTTAACATAGTCGCTCTTGTCTATGTACTGTAGAGGTTTAGGAAGACCGAGAGAAACAAGCTGACCCAGATAATTCTTGGAGCACGTGCCTCCATCCAAAAAAGGACTTGCAGTGAGAATGATCAGAGGCTGTCAAAACAAAAGACAAGTTCCGAGCAGGATTGGAGATTCCTTCCGAGATCCTGATTTCAGTCGGACATGTATTCATGATGGACTAGTTTTATCAATGACAGAGACTGTTATTGTACGCCTTGCATCCCTGAAAATGTTACATGGATAAATATCAATCATCACCCTTAACCGTTCTAGTATAATGATATTAATGTAGGCATTTGTCCACCAGATCGAGCAGGACTATATCATTGTATTTCCAGGATGAAGGTAACAATGGAGAAAAAACCACTGGTGCACAAATGTGTTTATTTAGCACTGTATAGACATCAGCAAACTCCGCCTCAGCAAAGGTAATGAAAGATGCAAATGTCAACATGCTGATTTCGTAAGACGGATACGTAATTGATTGTTCTCGTGTACTTTAAGATGACATCATTTGCCAATTACAAAATCGTATTTGTCATCGTCAGTCGCGTGAAAAGATAGACTGATCAATAATATATGTTCCCTATTTGATAAACGTAAAACATGTTGGACATATAGCACATTCCAACCTGAAATACGAGCGAATGTGATAGTTTATGAAACAACAGCAGTCGTTATAAAACAAATAAATTGTCGTCTGTGTCTTTATTGCAGTAGGAATTTAACAACCATTCCGGCTACTTCATCTTCCCGGGCACCAAGTGTTCTCCCTCGCTTCTGAAGTTTCTTTATTTATATGGATCGGAATTTCTGCTGGAATTGTCCAAATCAAAACGAGGGAATTTGGCTGGAAAGTATCCTATGAATTCCCTTCCACTGATTGATCCTGCCGGATGATGAACATAAGACACCATTGACACCCACCGCCTTATCTGTTTCATATTCAGATCTATACATAAATATTCAGATTGACAACAAACAGACTTCAACTTTCCAAGTCAACATTCTCCTTGTTACGACCACTTTTCTTCCAGCAGTTACAGCCTCTTGCTCAGCTTGTTGCTGGATCAGGGTTACAACATTCAAGGCCGTAGTGAAGTGTTAAAATACTTTCATGAAAGAAATGTGAAGGAAATTGACACATTTAATGCATCAGTGTCAAACATGTCGACCGATGCGATTCTCTATTTGACTGTTTGACTATTTTGATAATTGACTTTCCTGTGCATGTGACGGGTGCCACCGGTGGGGCAGGTTACGCCCACCTTTTCGCGAAGGGTGGAATCATCAGTATTTGAAAGTGATTCATAAACACAATGTCATGCTTATGATACAGTCAGACTTATACAATCATTATGGGTTTACTTGTCGCCTCTGTGTATATCGCAATCGGTATACATGTATATCAAATAACTAGTCGTCCGTGTTCATGTTTGTTTATTTGTTGCTTAACGCCACAATATACTCCAGCTATTTGATGGCAGTGTGTAAATAATCGAGTCTGGACAAGACAGTCCAGTGATTGACATCATGAGCATCGATCTACTCAACTGGGAAACGATGACCTGCATAAACCAGGTCAGCGAGCCTGACCACCCACTTCCGTTAGTTGCCTCTTACGACAAGCATGGTCGCCTCTTACGGCAAGCATGGGTTGCTGAAGACAATCCGGATCTTCACGGTTAAAGTACGATGCAAATACATTGTGATCCTTTGCATTAATGAAATAAACAGCGCAAACAAATTGAAACTAACAGTATTTATACTTTATATTTATACTTTTTTCACGTAGCGTTTTCGGAAACACCTGGTATCATCACTATTTCATAGTCATTCATAAACACATTGTACAGTTGACTCTGATTTTGGCAGAGATTTCTTATGAATACGGACAAGTAGAATAGGTGAGGTGTAATGGGGTGTTATCATCAAGATTACTGTACTCATACCGCGACGTGCACGCGCGTGTGTGTGGCTGCTTGTACTAGTCCGGACTAATACCGTTTTAATAGCGCTAGCCAACTGAGATACCATGCCACTCAGGCACAGTATACTGAGCCGACCAATCCACGTTGTTTCCGTTTCATGGCGGGCGACAGGCAGGGTAACAACAAGATTCATATTTGAACGTCTTTTGGCATGACGCGGCCGGGCATCGAACCATTGCCTTCTGTCTGATTAATTGCAATACCCTCCGCTCTCCGGGCAGACACTCTTTCAACTAGACCACGGAGGCGGTCTTCAGGTTTGAACCAAGCATCTTATCCATCTAGCACGGGGTTCCTTCCCGAAGCAAGGGCAAAGGACCAGACGAATGTATTCTGATGTAAGCAAGTACAGTTAATCTGTCTTAGCTTATGGAGCAATTATTGTTCATTATACATTCATCACTCCTATCCGAGTGTTTCAAAGGGTACATGCCTGTATGTGTCCAAGATTTGCCATCTTAGTCACCACAACACTTAACAACACTATATGCAGCACTCAATCATTACGGTAAGATCTACAAACGGCCCTAAAATGAAAAAAAACAACATCGATCAGCAGTGTTCTGTAAACTTCTTGCTCTCCGAGTGTTTTGGTGATTGTGAACATTGTAAGAGCAGTGTCCGCCATTTGACCACTTTGATATATTGATGTTGATGCGCCGATACCTTCGGGCAGGACATCTCATATCGACACGCTGCAGCTAGGAGCTATAACATTCTGTAATGCCACGATCAATCCATAGATGTAGACAACGGTTCTAATAATCATTCGAGAATAATTGCTGAAGCTGATTAAATTCACCCCACAAATGGTCCTTCCTGTACATATTGAAATAAGGACACCCTTACAGATCTGACACTTACATGATTGACATTCTTACAGCAATAAGCAAATGAAACATACGGTATTCCTTGTTTGGATTGCCTGGATCAATACAAATCTGAATCAGAAAACAATTTCTACTGTTGCAGTGTTAACATGCGGTCGATAAGATTCATTGTTTTTATTGAACAAATTCATTAACAAAAGACAGCTTCCAGTGCGGACTCCTAACATTCTAACAAAACAACATATGTGTATGACTCTAATTCTTTGTGGCGCTGAAGGGTGAACAGAGATCCAGAGTTGTAATATGAATGTCAAGCCCAATACCCTTGCGTGTAGGTCGAGGTTGATATGTATTCCTGATAGAAACGTCTGACCTTTTTATTGCACTGTTGCATGGCAAAGCCCCCATCATGCACAGCTAACGTGCTCATTTCCTCTTGAAATCAGATGCATCACTGGTACGGTCACCAAGCTTCCCAATTCCACTGACGATCAATTATTTTACATTACTCATATCTGCCGATTCATCGACAATATCCGATTTATGAATTGATTCTCGGTCTAATACACTGCATTTTGGTGAACCATCATTGTGTGGAGAATATATGACTGATATTATGTTATCGGCAAACAAAGTATCGATAACTCGTGTGACCATCAGAATCGTCAAACGAAGCAAAATGTTTACCAAATTCAGGCTTCCGTTCAGACACGATCAACGTTATTTGACAACGATGATAAATGGTCCAAGTATTCTCTCTGTGATGGAAATTACGTCTAGACTGGATGGAATTCCCAGACGTTATTGAGTTTGCCAATCAGTTTATTGATAATGGACAAGAATGAAAGGTGAGAGTGGACGTATCCAATGTGTCTGGCGATGCCTTCACATCAACACTCACCTTTCCCTGTTTTCAATCATTTGGAAACATGCGTTATCAATACGTCTCTAAAATTATGAAATATGAGGAGGTATAACTAGTTTATGCGTACTTCGTGGAAATCACGGCACTCCAAAACCTCGTTGAACCTTATTTGTTTGTCAGAACCATCCCCGTTGTTTGACCAAAGTGGTAAACGTCTGAGACCCGCAGCTCTGGGCTTTCCTCACACATTAAGCTGACACGCCATGATATAACATGAATACTGTTTGAAGCGGCGTGAATCCCCAACTCACTCACTCACTCGAACCTGATTAAGACAAACCATTGTTCGATTGTGTGGGTTATGACCCATGCTGTCAGGTTACAATGACACTCCCAAGCCATGCATCCATTCAGTAGATTCGAGCCCTTTGTTGGTCCTCGAATGATGCAATGGAGGTCGGATAAGAAACCACATGAATACATTGTATCACATGAAGCTTAATTTATTTTCCTCGCTTTCCTTTACTGCGGCAGTGTTCAATATATATGACTTTGAAGCAATCAGTGACACTGACTGTAGAAGCGTGAAGTTTGTCCAGATGTTAACCTTTTGGGGTAACAAAGTGCACACGAAGAACAATCGATTTGTCACGTGAGTTGGAAACAAGTTTTATTTAACAAGTTGTAAAAGTTATGTGGATAAGGGTGAGTGAGTGAGTGAGTTGGGTTTAACGCCGTTTTTAACGATATTCCAGGTATATCACGGCGTGTCAGCTTAATGTGGGAGGAAAGCCCGAAGTGATGAAGGTCTCAGACGTTTACCACTTCAATGAAACCCACGAGCACGGTTACGGTGCTGACAAACCTAGAAACATAATCGTGGCGAACCGGGATTCGAACCCACAATCATAGGTTTCTGGCGTGTTCAAGGGACGCAACTCTGCACAGCGAATCGCGGCTCCTTGGACGACGGGGCCACTCGTGCCCCCGTGGATAAGAAGGATTCACTTAGTCTTACCCAACATCGCCAAGAGCACCATTTGCAGACAATACAGAATGTCAACGGCATATGGAAAAAAGTCTCGACCAACCACCAAAATAGATCCCATCGGGCGCAAAAAGCAAAACAGCGGTGAAACTTATATGAATTGATCTCTGATGACTGATCAGTGATGACACCAGATGTTCGCAAAAAGTGCAAGCATAGCATATATATATATATGAAATATGAACACGTCACACAGCAGTTTCTAGGATACCTAGCCGTGACAGTGTTGATATACAGTCAGTTCATCAGAACTCGGACTAAACCACAGCTGGCGTCTCAGTGTCTTGGCACCTCAGCTTACGATATAAACCAATGAAACGTTTATGTTGTCTGGGTCAATCAAGAAGAGAACTAGAGATGTAAGGCAAGAATGATGATATAGTTAACTTGGTGCCACAACTGTAAATTTGTCTGGGTGACGGGAGTAACAGATGGTTCCATGCTTGACTTTTCTCCATCAACCGGCAGCGGTATACAGAACACCACGTCGAACAGGATGTATAGTGTTTGGTCTTCAGTAAAGGTGATTTAAGCTATATGCTGGAGTACGGCACATGCGGATTAAACTTGAACATCATAGAGAACAAGGCACTTCATCTTCTGGAGTCGACAAGAAAGGATACGTTCATGGTTGAAACAAAGTGATGCAGTAGCCTGAAATTGTTTCCACAAATGAAACGCATTATTACTATTGAACAGTCTTTCTCTCCATCCAAAGAGGTGTAGCAGAAAGCAATTGCAAATGCAATTTCACATATGTCACTTTGCGTCATCAACAGTTTCAAAAACATAAAAAGTCACATTCTGTCCACCTGCTTTGACATCGAGATAAACTAAGTCATGAGTTGGCCCTTAGCGGTGCACACAGGACATAGGAGGACCTTCACACACTGGAATGGCTTTCTTGGAACATTCACTTAAAACAATTTCCATAAAATATTGGATCCGCGGTCCCCCTGATACCTGATGAACCTAATATCATTTCGTTCTTGCAAGCTGATCAATTTTGGCATGTCTTCACTTGGGCTACTTTCGGAGATTGGCAAGTGCCAACCAGTTCTCGATAACCTTCCATCAAACTCAGTATGAAATCTTTTAACCATATTTGTTGTTCGAGTATTACGATTGACTTAGTCTAAGAACAGTATGAAGTTAGTTAAAGTGACATATAATTTGATGCATTCTGAATTATTAAGTTCTTTCAAACGGGCATTTTGTCATTATTTTAATCAATTCTCACGTACGCTGAAGAAAGATGTAAAGCGTGTAAGTGTGTCAGCAAATATGAAAACATAATAGTGACGTTTTGAAGTAAGGACCATTTCCAGAATTCATGAAATTAGTTTCTTTTACATATAGTCATGTGATGATACAAACACACCAAACGCACAATTTTGTGAGCCGTCGATCCTGATATACAATATCCTAATTTATTTTTTATCATTTACATTCCTCATCAAATTTTAAAAAAAAATATTTACATGATCCCAGTGCTATAGCTTTGGTTGCTGGTGGTTTTTAGCCTGTTTTAATTGATACCATTAATCCTATAGAATAATGATGTTTTAAAATGGCTCTGGTTTGTTTGATACTGTTTTTACCTTGCCGTTTGACCTTGCCGTTTTTTTCATCCTTTGTTGAATCTAGTAATGATTAATTTGTTTCAGCGCGATATGGCTGCAATATTGTCTGTGTGATGTAAGAATTTATCTCACATTTACTTACAATATTATTTACAGTTGTGTTACATGGGAGAGTCACATGGAGGAACCATATATTTAAGGAACCAACTCTTTGAAAAGCTTGGGTGTGACGTTATTCATACATTTATTAATATGAAGATCGATGTCATGCCAAATTATTCCTGTGTTGTTTAACGCCGCACTCAGCAATATTCCAGCTATATGACGCCGGTCTGTAATTAATCGAATCTGGACCAGGCAAGTGATTGACGTCATAAGCATCGATCCACGCAGTTGGGATACGATGACATGCATCAACCATGTCACTGAGCCTAACCGCCCGATCCCGTTGGTCGCCTCTTACGACAAGCTTAGTCGCTGCTTACGGTAAACATGGGCTGCTGAAGACCTATTGATATTGTGACTGCGGCTCATACATACTGATACTTAACCATTGCTGTTCAAAAACGCGCTTACATTACAAATTGCGTATTGCAGGAACCTATTCCTGACAACGTTAAAGAGTTCTTTAATAAATCTTGTACAGTACAAGAGTCAGTGGATTTCTCTTTTAATTGTTGGCACGATTATTTACAGGCCACTGTGATGTAGCTGGAATATTGCTGACTTGGCGTTAAGCTTATTTCCGTATCAGTGTCATCTTTGATTAGCCTATGTATCATGTCATAAGTCCAATGATATATACCCCTGGAGAATTCGTCAACTTAGCTGCGTGTGTGAGCTGGTTTGAATGGCACGACGCTAAAAATAGACATCGAGTAACATTTCGCCGTTATTTCATGATTTAAACAAGCAGCGATATCACCAGTACTCTCTCGGCTTTAGCATGCTGTAATAAATATAACCGGAGAATCGTGTCGCTTAAGAACTCCCCTCATCCGTCTTAGTACTCAGGGAAACATTTTTTCACGCTCAAAAACTTATTTTAATTTATGTTCAACAACCCACGCTTGTCGTAAGAGGCGACTAACGGGATCGGGTTGTCATTTGTCATCGTTTCCAAAGTGCGTAGATCGATGCTCATGATGTCAATCACTGGTTTGTCTGGTCCCGACTCGATTATTTACACACCGCCGTCATGTAGTTCGAATATTGCTGGGTACGGCGTTAAACAACAAACAAACGAAGCAAGCAAACAAAACCCTAAATACACCGAGGGCCCGCTCGGTTGAGGACACAATGCCGAATTTGGATATTTATGCTGAACTCGCGTTCAGAAGAGGTTTTTTGATTGGTTGTTTATTTTAAGGAGTGAGAAAAATAATGTACTACGTTTGTACTAAGAGAGACGGGGACGCCACATCCCAAACGAGCAGTGATACAATACACTGGATAATCGAGGATATATAACTACAGACAACGCGTACATATATACAATCTCCGTCAATCTGTAACTTGGATTCGTTAATTTGAAATTGTGTTAATCTGGACAATTGTAGTTTAAACGCTACACTTCCGATTAACGAGGTTTCACTCCGTATCTATTTGGAATAAAGTCAACACCAACTGTGTGCACATCAATAAACTCACAGTGTTACCCTAGAGAATTGAATGTGAAACAGTATATGTGTATATCTGATACGTTGCCTCACCCTAAGTATGGCAAAACCTGATGCTAAACATTTGAAAGGCGACACTGACATACCATCGTGTACGATAGCAATACAGATTACATCACACATTGTTCTGGTTGTGGTAGTACTGGTGAACTTGCATGTGGCAATATTGTACATGTGTCAGCTTGTACATGTGTTTCGACCATGCTTATGTAATCAGATTACGCTTTGTGTTTCCCAATGATTGTTTGTTTTCAAATGTGCTCAAAGGCAAAAGTTATTGTTGCCGTTTTTCTTATATTTTTTTAACTGTGAAACATACCTATAATTTTTTGGATTTGAGCCAGGAAAACTGTACATGAAAAGGCGTGAAAGAACGCAAGGGTATTTTTGTGAGAAATAATGGAGAAATATTCTGGAGAAATTGCTTCAAATATTCTCTATAAAAGGTCACGTTATAGTAAAATCAACAGATGGCGAGCCATTTGACTCGCAACGTAACGATGCACTCAATTCAACGTCCACCATCCCTGTACTCGCCACCCACTCGTGACAACTCTTCGCCACGAATTTTCGACTCATGGTCCAGACAGCAGCTCTCATAGACGACACCATCCCTGGCAACATAGGCGTATCTGACACTACAGTCTGACGACGTCTACGTATATACAGCATCTGTGCAAGACGCCCAGCCAGACAGCCTATCCTGAGAGCAGGACACCAACGTCGACGTGTCCAGTGGTGCAAACAACACTTGTGGTGGACAGGACGTCGCTGAAAAAGGGTCCTCTTAACTGATGGACACCATGACACTACCGCCCCCGAATCGATCATTGTCAAGAATTGTTGCCCTGACATACTTCTTGCCGCTACGTCGCCAACAACATTTTCTGCCATTTGTGAATCGGAAGCAAAACCTTGATTCGTATGTAAACAGGGTGTTACGTCAATAGCACAGAGCACAGAGCCCTTGCCATCGTTGCAATACAAGGGACGGGCTGTGCGCCATCGATGCTACATTGTTTTTACAGTTTGACGGTACTTTTTTTATTTGCCAAACATTCAGGCAACTTGGGATATTGACGTCCCTCTCTATCGAACCCACAATTCGCCATATTTGTTGTTTGAGATACTGTCTCGGAGGTACATTTAAGCGTGTGCATACCTTAATTGCGTGAGTGATTGTGAGTTCCCCTGAAGTCTCACACAATTTGCCTTCTGTGTGCACTCAGATACTTTCATGTAACTATGGACTTGTATTTATGTCAACTAGAAATTCCTGTACATGTATAATAGGATTGTTAGTTACATGATACATGAAAAACGGAAAACGACAGTCACTTTACATCGTGCTCAGTCAAACCTTGGAAATGTGGTACAATAGACATAGTATTCTATAATATAGCTTACTATTCTGTACTGCGGCGATTACATTCTATTTTCTGGTTTGTGATGAGAAGAAAAAAGGGGTGCACAAAAAGTATAAAATACCACCTCTACTAAGAAATTGAAATTCGGACATAATGTTTGTCAATACTTAGCGTAACAAATGTCCGATGCTTCCAGGGTTTAATAAGACTTGAAAATCTGTGTTCAATTATATTTATACTCATCATCGAATCCGTAATGTAATACACACTTTTAGGCTGACACAGTGGGACCTTTTTATTGAAAACCTAATCTATCTATTTAACATGAGATCTTTATCAATTTCATTAACAGAGACGTCGATACATGGAATTGATGAGGCGGTTGATTAAAGCCATAGGCACTTGAGCTGCAGTTGTCGGCCTTGGTCGTACGTCATTCAGCCGTCTTCGAATCTCGTCCCACAGGTGCTCAATGGAATTTAAATCAGGACTGAGGACAGGCCATTGCAATTTTTCTGATTCCATTATGCTGGAGGAAGTCTCTTGTTGCTCTCGCAGTGTAGACACGGGCGTTATCATGCTTAAACTCGTGGTTGCGGCGACGTGCCAAAGGAGGTATGGAGTGTAGTCTCAAGACTTGATCAATGTACCGAGCTGCTTTGACACCATTACTTCTTCTCCCTGGACCGACCCTCTGTGCAAGACCAATTTCACCCCACACCATGATGCTCTGACCACCCCACGAGTTTCTCTCAACAACACAAGTTCCCCACGGCGTCGCCAGTCGCTCTCTCTCTCTCTCTCTCTTTCTCTACCTCTCTCTCTCTCTCTCTCTCTGCCATTTGATGTTGAGATACAGTTGCGGCTCTCTTCTGATAAGAGGACTCTTTTCCACTGCTGATGGGGCCAATGCTGGTGCTGTTTTGCCCACTGAAGAAGGTCCCGGCGATGACGTGGTGTCAGAATGGGTCCTCGGTGTGGCATGTGACAGTGGATCTGTCTGCTCGTCAATCGTCGACGCATGGTGTCCGTACTAGTGTGTCACTGGTGTGTGCCCATGGTCTGTCGAGCAGTTTCCGCAGCAGTAACAAAACGATCTTGAAAATGCTGTCGCACAATCTGACGATCCTGACGTCGGGTGGTGACCCTTGGTCTTCCACTACGTGGTCGGTCATCTGTAGTGTTGGTGGTCTGGTACCGTTGCTGGAGAGGGTACATAGTCCTTATGTGGACTTGAAATGCATTGGCTACTTGCCGGGCGGTTTGTCCAGCTTGCAATCGTCCAAGGGCTTGGTGTCGCTGATTTCTTGTCAATCCTGGCATGTGTAGCAATTCAATAACGAATGAATGTTATCCGATCTGGGTGAATTTTTATAGGGCAAAACATGGGGGAACGCATGTGCATTTAAATTTGCACAGAACTCACGTGCATTGGGTTACCATGGCCGTTGCCGTGATGCGTTTTGGCGATCGGTTTTATTGTCATCTGCTTTATTTTTTTACCATCAAATTTTACTTTTCCGGACAAGGTAATGTCAAATTTAAGAAACTTTGACAAAAATTACCAAGATATTTAAATGACAACTTTTTATGCAACTTTACTTTGGGTGACGTTTCTTTTGCGGCTCAGTATATTTTACATGTCATAATAACACATAGTGTCCGTGGACAATATGCTTGCAAAATATTTACTTGAACAAATGAAATGAATTGATTTAAAAATATGTTCTCTATTCATGTATAGTATCCTCTATCTATCATGCAACAGGTGCGTTGACGTACCACATGTGATATGTGAACAATATGTCTCCAATTGTTAAAAGAAATGGAAATCTTCGATTTGATCAATTTTTGGTTCTTAATGGTCATCAATTTACATTTGAATCGACGGAACTGCTCCAGCGACGTCAGCTTTCAATAGGAAGAAAAATGTAAGGTAAATGTGTTTGACAAGGGAACACATAATCTATTGTTTCGGGACCATACATCAGCAAATGACATCCATTACAATCTGGGTAGATCCAGCAGCAGGTGTTTGTTTATTGTATACGAATTGACTTGGTTTTAACGTGACACTTTATACCAAAGATTTTGTTTTGATTGTTCGACTGTTCGTCAAGTATCGACGATTCAAGTTCACGTGATAATGCCATATCCTTTGTTGCAGTGTAGGTCGCAAGTCTAGTCTTTGTTCACGTCAAGTCATCATGATCACACATTGTCCGTTGCACATTGTGTTGCATATGTTGTCACACCTCAGGCAAATCAATTTGATAACTTTGACCTCAGCAACTTTAATACTGATTTTAATCAAACGTAAAATCGAACCACGCAAAATATACATGTATGTCACGCATATAGACCCTGTAATTGTTCTACGACATTGGATAACACTTGGTATTCAACTGGACTTTAAGTCTTGTGATATTAAGTCTTCGATTGTTTGAGCAGTGAGAGCATTCGTTCTCTTTTCGCTAAAAAATACGCGAATGTCCCTCTGACGTCTGAAAACTCTAAGTTGACGAACTAAAACACCAGTTACCGCTTATCTCCGGCTTGGTGTTACATTAGTCTGTCAAACAGACCCTGCCACAAATATAACTAATACGGCCTATGCAAGTCTATAATATTTGGCAAGTCTAGATTACTGCCGTTTCAGGAAATGAAGAGAGTCCGTGGACTCTTCTTTTTTATGTTGTATTGACTGTTTTTTCTGTAAACTAAAAAATATAAACGTATTATTTCACAACAACACCGCATATGATATAATCTTAATTAGCGGTCGGTAAATTATATTGTCTGGACCAGACGACCCAGTGATTGATGTCATGCCCATCGATCCACGCCATTGGGATACGATGACATGCATCAAATCAAGTCAGTGAGCCTGACCACCCGATCCCGTTAGTCGCCTTTTACGACAAGCATGAGTACACATGGGCAGCTGAAGACCTATTGTAAGCCGGTTCATTACGGGTCTGTTTCGAAAAATGAGAAACACAAGCATCTTGCATCTTACGTTTTAACATTTTGCAATGTGGGACAGGTGTCGCGAACACCCGATATCATCGTTATTTGACAGTGATTCATAAATACATTTACATGATATAATCGGAATCTTTCTTATGGACTCCGTGTATCCGAGGAAGAAAACATTCAAGAGGTACCGTAAATACTACAATCATGATCAGGGAATCTAGCCGGTATGTAATCGTTATAGAACTGTACCCTGGCGTTCCCTATTTTCGAACAGTTAAGATGTCATAGCTGATATTTCGAGGGATGAGTGAATCAAAACTCAGACTCCGCTTCATACCAGTAGGTGATGTCTTCCATAACAGAATTCTTCCTTTTCAACCTTACACGTGCATTAACATTCTGAATGACGACGGTATGTTCTGACAGGTTACAATACCAGTAGGTGATGTCTTCCATAACAGAATTCTTCCTTTTCAACCTTACACGTGCATTAACATTCTGAATGACGACGGTATGTTCTGACAGGTTACAATACCAGTAGGTGATGTCTTCCATAACAGAATTCTTCCTTTTCAACCTTACACGTGCATTAACATTCTGAATGACGACGGTATGTTCTGACAGGTTACAATACCAGTAGGTGATGTCTTCCATAACAGAATTCTTCCTTTTCAACCTTACACGTGCATTCACATTCTGAATGACGACGGTATGTTCTGACAGGTTACAATACCAGTAGGTGATGTCTTCCATAACAGAATTCTTCCTTTTCAACCTTACACGTGCATTAACATTCTGAATGACGACGGTATGTTCTGACAGGTTACAATACCAGTAGGTGATGTCTTCCATAACAGAATTCTTCCTTTTCAACCTTACACGTGCATTAACATTCTGAATGACGACGGTATGTTCTGACAGGTTACAATACCAGTAGGTGATGTCTTCCACAACAGAATTCTTCCTTTTCAACCTGACACGTGCATTAACATTCTGAATGACGACGGTATGTTCTGACAGGTTACAATACCAGTAGGTGATGTCTTCCACAACAGAATTCTTCCTTTTCAACCTTACACGTGCATTAACATTCTGAATGACGACGGTATGTTCTGACAGGTTACAATACCAGTAGGTGATGTCTTCCACAACAGAATTCTTCCTTTTCAACCTGACACGTGCATTAACATTCTTAATGACGACGGTATGTTCTGACAGGTTACAATACCAGTAGGTGATGTCTTCCACAACAGAATTCTTCCTTTTCAACCTGACACGTGCATTAACATTCTGAATGACGACGATATGTTCTGACAGGTTACAATACCAGTAGGTGATGTCTTCCACAACAGAATTCTTCCTTTTCAATCTGACACGTGCATTCACATTCTGAATGACGACGGTATGTTCTGACAGGTTACAATACTTCACATGAAGCCAGTGTTGACACATCAGACGTGTGCGCTGTCAAATTTTAACGTGACAAATCATTATTTGTTCGAAAATATGGTGCTCGACGATATATAAGTTTGGCTTTTGGTGGTGATAATAACATCCAAAAGCAAAGTACGACGTGTGTAATTGAGGATTTAATAAATTCAACAATAATATAAATGTTACTATATAGAAACTAAGAAACTAACATTAATTTGGTAGAGGAGTATACTTACATAGGTAAACCGACAACAACTGACCTATGTCAATGCATCTCTCATACTGATTAATACTGACAACAAGGTTGTGTGCATTGCATTACACCAGTTTCAAAGAGAAACCTATGATTAGGAAAATTAAACGGTTATGATGACATTATATAGGGGAGATGTTAATTTCAATCGAGAAATCGGTTTGGTTGAATTATGTAGTTATGAATATGGGCGTCGTCTACAGGTAAACATGATAAAATAATATATTTTTACACGTGGATCCATTACAGTCTCCATCCATAACAAAGAGAGATCACACAACAGCTAAAGGACAATTTCTGTCAGTCTAACATACATCATATTAGTCAAAATAATCACAAACAAGTATCAGTGAAGTCCATTCAAAAACAGTCCGACCTGGGAATTAAACACTTTGTGACATTCTAGATTAAAGGACAAATATCCACATGTAACATCACTCCTTTCCTGGCTGTAATGAATGATAACTGTACTCTAAAAGCTGAATATATATTTCGAATGCTATACAGGATCAATTAATATTTAACGGAGAATGGACAATGATCAATTATCCCAGCTGTAGTTTTTACTGTGGCCGGCAGATCCGTAACCTAAAGACCTAAAGACATCACGATGACACCGAAGGCCTACAATCAGGGAATATACGACTCCCCTTACATATTTCAGTTATATTCACCTTTATTAAGCCAAACAATACATACCAATCGTTTCTTTCTTTAAGTATCAGTAAGTCAAAAAAATGAAATTTGGCGCAAAATCGATGCTTAGAAAGTGTCCCTAAAGCGTCGAAAAATCGTCCGATTCAACATGAGAAAATCACAGTGACAGTGACAGTGACATCTTCTATAATACAACTTAAATGTATTGTTATTAAGAGCGGTTGTTTGTCTAAAATATGTACAAAGTGAACGAGGTTAAATTTGAAATTAGAATAAAAGTTGTATTTAGAAATACTGAAGCACGCAGTCTCCAAGCGCCAGAAAATCTATACTCTTTAAGACCTACCATAACACAAGCGACAACATGGCGCGTCTTGCCGTGAGAAGGAGGTCATGTTATAAGGCTAAGAGCATGGTTTCACAGGTACAGAACCAGTTTGGAGACCAACTCTCACCACACCATTAGTGAATCTTAGGGTAGAAGTCTGGCGCTCTACTTAAGTCATTGACGGTACAGCCTAAATCCCTGATGACGCATTTGTTCGGTGTTGCAGCCCATTATCGGTATGTCCTTGCCATGCTTATCTTAAGCTTTGCGTTAACTGCAAACTTTTCCTCAATGGAATTTCCTGTATGCAAGGGACGTGGTTGGGTGACGAAAGTAAGAGCGGAGATGGACGGGAAGGGGAGACAGTGCTGACACCTTGAGCAGGACAGAAATCAATGTCATGATGCAGACTAGGCCTGTCTGCAATGGGATGATGCTACCTGTCAAAACTGGTGGCGGCACTCACAAAACAGCCAGCATCACTTAAGACATCATTCGAAGAGACACTAAACAAATCTCGTTTTTTTTCAAATCTATGGAGTTTCAAAGTTT
Organism: Haliotis rufescens; assembly: GCF_023055435.1. Taxonomy (NCBI): domain Eukaryota; kingdom Metazoa; phylum Mollusca; class Gastropoda; order Lepetellida; family Haliotidae; genus Haliotis; species Haliotis rufescens. The sequence goes on from NW_025963813.1 coordinate 20,028,539, forward strand.
CATTTAGATTTACCAAGACCACGAACATTGTACATATTTTAACCTCCGGTGGACCATTTGATTTCAGGTGTGCGCGCGTGCCTGCTCGCGTGCGTGTGTGTGTGACAGAGAGGGGGTGGGAGTGTCATGTTTTCTTTCCTTCATAAAGACAGAGTTGTTTCCAGTTGGTTTTTTTTATAAAAGCGAGCTGAGATTTTCTTAACACGTCACGTTTCAAATTCAACCTATGGGAAGAATGTTCCAATTTCTCACTAGTCACTGACACATAATAATTGTAAGGATGTAGATGATTTACAACGGAACAATGAAAATATGAAGTTACTAGATCATGTTTATATACTGAGAGACAATTCATTACAACACCATGTGTCGCAAGTCCAGTATTCCTTTTCTTCTTTTTGACAAAAAGAACAGGTTACCGTTTGTCCTTATAACTGCTGGAGGAACGTACTTGTCACTTACTAAGATTGTGGATGACGGTCATACATATCATTACTTGTGATGTAAACTGATGAACTAATCAAACGTTACCAAACACAACCAAAACAATATGCCAAGTAATGGAAATGTTACATTCAAGACATGTCAGTGGAAATTGGATTTGAAATGAAAATGCTTCTGCACGTGCAGCATGCCAACCAACAAAGATACGGGTAGAACGGAATGTTCATTCACACCCAAACCGTAGAACAGTGACAAAAACATGCCACGATTAACGCTACCACACATCAAGGAGCAACGCATTATCACATCGCAAGGAATATAGGCTTCAGCCGAACGACAGTCACCGGGCTCATGGCCCGTCACAGACAGACTGAGTGGACGGGAATCAGGCCTAGGGGGTACAGAGTTCCTGTCAACACCACCAAAGAGACCGCTACTTCTGTATCCTCAATCTGAGGAATCGGTTACTTACGGTGACGTCATCAGCAGCCACTGACGTTGGCCATTCTGTCCGTCGCTGTTCAGTGTCCAGAAGACTGTGTCTGTACAATACCAGAGCTTACAGACCACTTCGAGGCATAACGCTGTCAACGGAAAACCGACGTCGAAGACACCGATGGGTTCGAACACCGCCACACTGAGATAACGGAAACTGGAAAGGTGGAAGAGTTCGTGTGTACCGCCAACAAGGAGAACGAACGTTCGAACAGTTTGGAGGTGGTGGCAATTATGGATAGGAGCGGGGTCTGTGGCCAAGTCAAGACATATCTGGTGATTTTGGAAGGAACTATCAATGGACAGCGTTACATTGACCAAGTTCTCCGCCCAGCTGCACTGTCGTTTTTACATCAGTATCCCCGGACCCTGTTTCAGCGAGATAACCCAAGGCCCCGTAGAACTACATGAGCACCAAACTTATCACCTATAGGACACTTGTGGACCAGTTCGCGATTATAGCAGGGATCATTTAGCACAGGCCCTGCGAGAAGAATGACGTCGAATCCTATACTAAGTGCATTAGTGGTGGGTAAACATCATATTGACTGACAGGTTAGACATTTGGAAGGATAAAAAGGGAGTGTTATGTGTTCAGTCTAGATGGTTGGTCGAGAAGTGAACAACTGGGGCATAACCTATTATGATGTTCTGGTAATTAATATATATATATGTCTCTGTATCTCTCTCTCTGCATCTCTCTCTGTGTCTCTCTCTATGTGTATCTCTCTCTGTATATCTCTCTCTGTGTATCTCTCTCTGTGTATCTATGTGTGTGTCTCTCTCTCCCTCTCTCTGTATCTCTCTCTCTGTATCTCTCTCTCGCTCTCTCTATGTGTATCTCTCTCTGTATATCTCTCTCTGTGTATCTCTCTCTGTGTATCTATGTGTGTGTCTCTCTCTCCCTCTCTCTGTATCTCTCTCTCTGTATCTCTCTCTCTGTATCTCTCTCTCGCTCTCTCTCACATGGAAGAATTGTAATGATTATTAATGAAGTGTTACAGGCATACTGACTCTAATGCTCACCTCTATATGTCAAAGATTATTGCTTCGCCCACGGAAAAACCCTGTATTCATGAGGGTGGCCATATTGAGGGCGATTTTTTAGGCCGACATAAAAACAAGTCAAGCAGATGGAGGCTGAGGGTTTTTTCACTCTTAAATTATTAGCTGTTTTTCGATTTCACACACACACACACACACACACACACACACACACACACAGAAACACACACACACACACACACACACACACACACACACACACACACACACACACACACACACACACACACACACACACACACACACACACACCGAGTCCCGAAATCAAATGGTTAGCCCCCTAATGTCGATATTAACACTCGCAATTACACTAAAAAGTTTGTACTGTGCTCACACAGATGAGGACAGGAATAATATGGCTTGGATACACGTACATCTACGACATCATATTATGAATGGACTCATATGCGTTCACGAGCAAACCGCCCAGGTACAAAAATGTAGTAATACTCAGAAAACAAATTTCAATCGGATTCAAAATATGTCGATTAATAGAAATATGTATGTAGGCATTTGGATCACGATGTTCTGTACACTTCTAACGACGGATAACTGTTTTACCACGCATTCGCCGTTTTAAAGTCCGAAGATTTACGGACTTCAGTTATTGCTTATGTATATATGTGTTATATAAGTGTACAGCTATTGGAGATCGTGGAGTTGTATTTAAACTATATCGGTGATAGAAGAACCCGAGTGAAATTGTAGTTCTTAATGGAGGCAACACACATGCAGGAGTATTAACACACTATAACTCATCTATATATACATGTACTGACGCTTGAGCGGGACAGAACCAACAGGATAAATCATCACTGAGGTATATTCACCCTCGAGTTTCGAACATCTATCATAGCACGATAAAACCCGTTTCAAGAAAAGACACTCGTTAGAATCGAATTTCACTACGTATTCAGCTGCGTATCGTCATGTAACTGACACAATGAACCCACCAAGTACAGCAACATATCAGCCAAATGACCATGTACTCTTAATACCCCCAGAAAGAAATCTCAACTATTGTCTCAAAATGATTAGTTTAGATATATTTACATTTTATGTTTTGGCTAACCATGCTTAACCTAATTTGATTCTACATAGACTGCAGAGTTCTCTTCAAATGTTATTTGGTCCAGATCGATTCAAAAGAACTGTGTCGACATTAATCATCATGTTCTTTGCTATATCTTATAACCACATCAATTTGACAAAAACCACTACTACAACTGGATTTCTCCTCATTAGAACTGCGTATGTGTAAAATATTGTATTTTATACTTTGGTAATTGTAATTGACGTAATCGTACCATAACAATTTCCTCATTCTTTGCCTGTTATCCGATTTTACCTCTCATATATCCGTACCTGTTCCCGACCTACAGAGGCACATATTAGTATTATCGGACAATGTACCACCCAAGGCGCCATTTCATGGAAGGAGCAACGCCTGCTGTATCTATCTTTTGTAGACAATCACTCCATTGGTTTAGTTTTCTCGTGTAAACCAGTACACTGCCCTAGTACACCAGTAGCAAGCGTTACAGTTACAGGAGGTCAATGAACGGTCAGCCATTGGCACAAATACCAACGTTAAAGGGCTGCTTACAGTCGACTTTTCTTGTGGTAGATCTGATATCTCGATACAGCACTTATCTCGAAGTTTGGAATATACGTTATGATAAATCCCTCTGTCATGGCAAATACTTCTGTTGGTCATTTTATATTAGAAAAAAAGATAAGTCAAATTGACAAGAAAGGGTAACTGATGCAAGTCTCAGAGGTTTACCCGTTTGGTGAATCCCTCGAGCAGGAGTGTAGCGACAAGACAATGGTTAAAACAGAGTCGAATCTGAGAGTGGCGCTTGGCGAAGCGTTAGACGAAAGTGCCCACCACAGCATCGGCTCAATGAGATGAGATGCGTCAATATGCAATAATGTATTGTCAATTAGCACTTGTTTTATCTGTAAGTATTAGGTGCTGCAAAACTAAAAAAAATATATTCAACTGCCTTTTAATATACCTTATGTTTTTAGATATATGTTCACAGTGAATACCTTTTTGGTCAATGGACAATTAAGTCTATCCATCAAAATGTGTTTCTTTCAAGAAATTCATCGATTTCTTCAAAGGTGTTTTAATCCTAGGTGTCATGGGCAAGAAAAATTTTATGCTGTAGAATGACCTATTGTTTATACTGTGACGTTCGTAAAGGATGCATATAAGCAAGGGTCCGTTGTGTCCAGTATCAACTAACAAGAGTGAGTTTTGACAAGTGTAACAAATCACATATTAATATATATCAGAGCTCCATCTCAAATCTGTTGATGGGTACTCTTACTGGTACTCAATGCACAGCTCGATTTGGTATTATTTTTATCAATAGTCTATATTCTGCGTGTAGCACTTCCACTAGAAATGATATTTTTCATAAATCTTGTCAGCTACTAGTAATCACGAAAAACGTCGTGAGGATCTTCTATCGACATATTTAAAGAAATCGTGATGACCCATATAAAAACATTCTCCAATCAAAGAATTTAGAGTACTGAAATAGAATAACTTAATCACGACAAAATGTTCCTCCGTGCCTGCGAAGAAAGTATTGTCTCGGTCCACATTTAAAGCTGAAACATATATACCTTATAATCACATCTATATATTAAAAACCCCAATCTGCCACGACATACAACCTTGTATGTAAAATGCACGATCCAACCACGTCGATTGCTCCTGCTGTTTTTTACACATAAACTATAGGTTCAATACTGTGTTCACAACAAGGAACAAACAGGCCGTGTTAACTTGTCATGTGGCACTGGTCGTAGGTAACGAAAAAGTCTTGGAAAGGCGACAAAAAGGCGTCGATATGGCTGAACGTCAGGGGAATCACAACGGTTGTATGATGAAGGCTCTCGCACAAACCAACTGCTGTCAACGACCAGGTCAATACATCGATATTGTACCATAAACGATACATTTGATTTGAAAAGTGTCTTGGAAATATGTTTAGAGAAAGATACTTTATTATTGCTGATCTCTGTACAAACACAACAAAAGAAATATTTATATTTCCACGAAGTGACGACAGATTGTCGGAATACAGACAAATATGTATCTGCAGGCGGAGTATAAGTGTGAGAAAGAAAATAAGCGCCTCCACTAGTTCCCTTGCACATGCATACGCAACTAGTGTATAAATATCAAGGCACTTAACATCTCTTGGTATAGAGTACTGTTTACTTCTGTGACAACCCCTTTGGTAGCTCCACCTATTTCATCTGTAAGGCATAATGTTCCCAAATGTGGACAGACACCGCAAGCAATATACAACGACTTCGGTATTGACAACGTCTACAATGGCACAATAATAAGTCGCTATTCTCTGATATAGAAGCAAACGCATGATGACTTGCGTGCACTGTCCGTCGTAGTAACTTGTAATAATGTTGAAGTAGTCTGAGTCTGTACTTAAAAACAAAGAAGGTAGACGATAATTGACCACCATGTTTTACGCCCATCATCCCAAGGCAAGGGAGTTAACTGACTATCGGTCCCCCGCCGCGATATTGCTTGAATATTGCAAAAAGCGGCGTAAAACCATACTCACTCACTCACTAACTGACTATTATGGACAAGTTTCCACCCTTCCCGAACTAGGCTTGAATTAAGGAGTTATATTTTGGTAGAACTAACTGATCTATGCATAGTCAAATCAAAATCGCGTAACGGAATCGACATCCGGTTCATAAGCCACATGATGACAGCCGTGCAGATTTCGGTCGATTGCAGGGTTTGCAGAACATGTGTACCGTCAACTTGGCGTCGATAGATATTTTGCAAATCTGTTCATGTTTTTAATCAAGGTGCTCAAGTGATTTGATGTACTCCGCGAATAAAGATCGTATCGATTATGAATCAGATCGTCTTGACTGGGCGCCGCCATTTTGTTTGAAGCAAATGCGTGTGATATGAGAGGGGAATCTGACTTGTCATTAGAGGAAGTACAAAGAAGGGACATAACTCGTAATCGCAACTCGTGGCGCTACGATCGAGCCATGAAATTCAAGAGTCTATTTCGGCAAGCTCGGAAACTGAACTTTTATGGTCAGTTAACTCCCTTATCGGGAAGATGTATAACGTCAAGTATCTTTGAGTTTAGCACTCAACATTTCAACACATTATCAGTCATAATCATGGTGAGCAGGTCATTAAAGAACATGAATATTTCGAGTGAGTGATTTTCCACCGCTTTGAACAATATCAAAGTTCTGTAACGGTTTAATGGTGTAACCATCGAGCAGGGGAATGGTGGTGATAGAGCAAGTATCATATCCGAGGTGAATCTTTAATCCAAACCCGCGTACACGGCCACACAACATAGTGTAGATGTGGAAGCGATTCTGCACAGTAGGTTCCAGCTCCTGTGTCTCCTTGATATACCGGGCCTGAATATTGTCCAACCAGTCCTCACCCATTGTCCCACATAAGATTACACATTACATTGCACACATTAGACACAAATTAATAAACCCAAATGACACTAAACTACAACAGATATTTTCACAAAATAGTCTTGAATCTCGAGTTTTCTGGTCCAAGTTAGAAGGAAATGTATCCCTTTACGTTGACAAGAGGGGGAATAAATCGCAGAACAATTATCACGTCAATTATCTTGTCATATGGGTCGGTTCCGTAGCTCGTGGGTATTAAAAGCGACAAACCCATTTCTATAATCATAAAAAGTTTCTGCTGAAAGCATAATTCGTTGTACGACCCCGGCTGTATGAGAAGAATGTGTGTACGAATCACTACAAAACAATGATGATACCAGGTGTTCGCGAAAAGGTGGCACCCGTCACCAACACAGTCAACTGTTCACTGGAACATGGTACAAGTCAAAAATTATAATTTACATAAGACATAATTTCTACACATATTTACCATAAAACCTTTTGATATCTTGGCCGAGGCCTTACCCCGATCGTCACAACTTCTTCAGATCAAATCTTCGTAATTAGGGCATGCTCGAATGCACCTCATTTGTGAAAAGTAGACAGCTGCCTTGAATATTGATCGACATAAATGGAAAGTTTGCTCTTGGAAAGTTGAAGTCATTCATCTCGCTTGCCAAACAATCTAATGAATAGTTTTTGTCACTCTAAATAGGAAACCGATGAAGAGGTTTCACTTGCCCCTGCTATTTCTAGTGCCGGTGAGTAAATCACTGGGAGGAACATTGGTTATTTGACTCGTCACGCCGAAGGTCTGACTTTACTCCCCTACATGTAAGGTTATCAAAACCCATTCTGGTGTAACCTGGCAGGATATTGCTGAAATAATGCTAGAAACGGCTTGAGACCATATTCATTCGCGATCGCTCAATCTGTTTACGTGAAATATTTCCCAGTTAAGTTATAAAAGTAATAAAACATATGGAGTTATCGTCATGCGTGATCAACATCATAATCATCATCATTTAAATCCTGAAACACAAATAGCATGCACAGTCAAAGACATACATGTGATAGAATTGAAGACATCTGTCGGCTCATGTAACCACTCAATAATCGACAATGTCTGCTGAAGCCGTGAAACTGTCGCCTTTGGATGGCTTGTGCACTGATCACATGGCGTAAGGACACCAATTACGAGATACGGAAGAACAGTAACATATTTCACTTTTGTGATATTGCAAATCAGACCTTGTACAATACGATTTTTATACTTAGATTCCACCTTACCGTACAGTTAATATTTTCGTTATATTTCACAGAGCTAGAGGTTATATCATATCTTAGCATAAGTACTCAGTGTTTGGCTGTGCTGGCTGTAACGTTTACAAACCATAACTAACTTTGACGTCACCTGCCATTATCGTATTACATGAACACGCGTTTAAGATGGACATGTTGAAGTGGGCAACTAATATTATTTACAACACACATTGTTGACAACTCATATTGTTAACAACTCTTATTGCTGACAACTCATTTTGTTGACAACTCATATTGCTGACAACTCATATTGTTGACAACACACATTGGTGATAAAATACATTGGTAAAATTTTATATTGTTGACAATTCATATTGTTGACAACACACACTGGTGATAACACACACTGCTGACAACTCATATTGTTGACAACCCATACTGTTGATAATTCATATTGTCGACAACTCATATTGTTGACAACACACATTGGTGATAACACACATTGGTGACAATTCATATTGTTGACAACACACATTGGTGACAATTTATATTGTTGATAACACACATTGGTGATAACACACATTGGTGATAACACACATTGGTGACAACACACATTGTTGATAACACACATCGGTGATAACACACTTGTGACAACTCATAGTGCTGACAACTGATGTTGCTTCACATACATGCATGGCAGTTTTTGTAGACACTCCATTAACGCCGTTATTGTTGATAACGTACATGAATGACAATCCATATTGTTGACGACATACATTGTTGATAACACACGTTGCTGACAACTCATATTGTTGACAATTCATTTTGTTGACAATTCATATAGTTGACAACACACATTGGTGATAACACACATTGGTGACAACTCATATTGTTGACAATTCATATTGTTGACAACACACATTGGGGATAACACACACTGCTGACAACTCATATTGTTGACATCACACATTGGTGATAACACACATTGGTGACAATTCATATTGGTGATAACACACATTGCTGACAACTCATATTGTTGACAACTCATATTGTTGATAACACACATCGGTGATAACACACTTGTGACAACTCATAGTGCTGACAACTGATGTTGCTTCACATACATGCATGGCACTGAAGAGAACATGACTCAGAGCCAGGTGGCCTGCATCGGAAGCGTCTTAGTTGTTGTAGACATTCCATTAACGCCGTTATTGTTGATAACATACATGAATGACAATCCATATTGTTGACAACATACATTGTTGATAACACACGTTGCTGACAACTCATATTGTTGACAATTCATTTTGTTGACAACACACATTGTTGACAACTCATATTGTTGACAATTAATATTGTTGACAACACACATTGGTGATAACACACACTGCTGACAACTCATATTGTTGACAACACACATTGGTGATAACACACATTGGTGACAATTCATATTGTTGACAACACACATTGGTGATAACACACATTGGTGAAAATTTATATAGTTGACAACACACATTGGTGATAACACACATTGTTGTCAACTCATATTGTTGACAACTCATATTGTTGACAATTCATATTGTTGACCACTCATATTGTTAACAACACATTGGTGATAACACACATTGGTGACAACTCATATTGTTGACAATTCTTATTGTTGAGAACACACATCGGTGATAACACACTTGTGACAACTCATAGTGCTGACAACTGATGTTGCTTCGTACACATGCATGGCACTGAAGAGAACATGACTCAGAGCCAGGTGGCCTGCATCGGAAGCGTCTTAGTTGTTGTAGACATTCCATTAACGCCGAACATTAACTGTTCAGTATTGCACATAGTTGAAATTCCCGAACAACTATTTTTCAGTATCTTTTCCACTGCTGTGCTAAACATAAACAAACACTATGATTCTGCGACCAATCTCTGTCATTATCATGTTATTTAAACAGCATGCATTAAATATGCTTTACTAACGAGTAAAACTGTGAACTTGTTTTTGTTATCCAAAGTTAAAATTTCCTTCTGACGATATTTTTTTGTGCGTTGGCAAGTAGGAATTTCATATGGGTAGTACATGGCTACCTCTCAGGTTGATCACGACTTCCATTTGTTTGCTTAACAGCTCCTATGCCCAGGCGTCAGTCATGCCTCAGTCTGAATATTGTACTCATTAACGGCTTACAGAGCTTAGTGTACACTTCCCTTTCTCTGTAATCGAGCTAAAAGCACAAAACCGTGGTGGCTGATGTGACTGCAGCATAAACAAGCGGATCATCCTTGAACAATACAGACACCTCAAAAAGACTTTCCCTTGTGTCTGCACGAATATTCAAAATACAATATGGAATGATGAGACTTTCATATTTATTAATGATTTCACGACGGTAAACAAGATACGAGGGTTGATTGATACATCCACTCACATAGAACGACTTCACGTAAAGACATTAACATAATGTATTCTTCAACATTATCCCTTCAGAACTTCAGACAGAGCAAGGTTATCACGAGACATGTTATGCCAGGTACGTTTTTGATCAGATGTCAGATATTTTGGAAGCCAACGAGCTGATACTTTCTTCATGGTTCTTCACGTTTTTCTGATAATGGAATGCATTCTCTCATGGAAAATACCTACTACACCAGCAATATGGATCATGTCTGGTCTTACTGACATGTCTTCAAGGACGAGGGTCGTCATAAAGGCTTTCCCCCGCCACGCTTAAGCTCTGCTGCCAACCTCTTTATAGACAGTGGCACAGGAAGAGTAATCATTCCCTAGTGTTGTACCAATATATTCAAGGGTGGTTTCGATGTTGAGCCCGTTCCTCAAGTTTGTCCGTTTTCCAAAGGTCATAGATCTCTGCATTTATTACTGACTTGTCATTGCGACACAGTTTGCTCAGTTGACTCACTTTTGTGCGTACATACCTCTAAACCATCATGTAATGTCCACAATTAAAACGGAATTATCTGAATATACCGACTTTAAACTTAGTCGGTGATCATTGGCTTTGACATTTATAATACAGCAATGTTGTGTCTGGACACCAGTAGTAATCAGTCATACCTGAATGTCCCTCCGCATATATCTGGTATAAGAAAAGATGAAATCGAAGCAAAGTATGATAACATTTACATGTACATACAGACAAAGTTTTAGGAATTATAATTTAAGTCTTACTGTGAAGTTGTTGTAAATTGACATTGTTGTTTGTGCAATCAAATAGAAACTTTAAAGACATATATATTCCACTTTAATTCCTCCTTCAGATTTGCCTTGTTTATTTACTACTACGTCGGCTAATTTAAAACCAAACATTCACGCAGGGTTGACAGTTATGTGCAATTGATGTGACGAGCGGCAGATAATCACACAAGACTTTATGGCCAGGACAGCTGAAATTGATTTAAAGTCAGAATATATGATGGCAGCTACATCGTATCATCATTAGAGAGACAGTTGCATCTTTCAATACACGGCAAAGGTATCGTGGTTTAATTTGACTAAGACACTTTTGAAATGTGAACTCTGTCAGATATACATGTATGTTGGACAACAAAAAGGCAAATCTCATCAACAGCTATTAGGTACACTCTCACATCCATAACAACTTGACAGCTAAAAAGCCGAGCTTGGGATGTTGACATACATGTGTATTCCTTGGAGCATTGCTCAGTGTTGTTTGTTCTAAATTTCTTATGGAAACTTGTCATTCATTGTGATATTCATTTGATATCCATTCATGTTACTTTGTTATACAGTAAACTGCATCAGCTTATATATAACATATATAAAAGTCCATCAACGTATAACGTGACTTCGTGGAATCGTGTTTCAATAGCTCTGTGCATAGTCAGACATCCTATTCAGAAAATGAATACACACGAGACATGTATCCAAGGCTGTTCCAGCGTGCGATCAGAGCGATGCAGTTGTCATAGTCCCTGGCCTGTGAAACAGATTACAGTAGTAATGGGAATAGTTTATGGTGACTATATTTGGGACGCCCAACACATGTCACTTTATTAACAGCTAATATGATATCACTGACTGTGTGTGATTTACTGATTACAAACTTGGGGTAATACCTGCACCGTAACTTGTCTTGCACCTATTGGAATTACAGTCCATAACTACAACGTTCTCTTCGGTATATGGCCAAGGTGCAATTAAGCCAATCATTTTTCTCAAATACTCTGGAACATAAGATCTTTCCGACCCAAGACACAGATGACCATCAGACCTTTGTGTACGTTAATAGGCATTTTTTCTTTGATATAGCATGCCGTCTTTGATGCTCAGAATTCTTTGACAAAGTGAGAGAGTGATTGGCCGGTATCCTGCCATCAGCCCTGAAGGGATGGCTTCACCATGCACAAATCATAGCATCTCCGGTGAAGACGTTGCAAGGATAGAGAGGTTGGAACGTTATTCCACTGACTTGGTATGCGGAAGGTTTCTATGCCAACAGCTTCAGAGGTTGAAATAAAATCTAAATGTGATTTAATTTAATGATTATCTAAGATGAAGTAAATATATGTTTTTCGTTCTATCCATACACAAGTCAGTCGAGAAAGCAGAGTGTTCACCAAGAACAGTTTCATAGTCAGGGATTTGTCTCCGAATATCTTGCCTTTTGACGATTAAGGAAAAGTCACTTATTGATGTCACCGTCGTTTGTTGGTAAAGTGAGTATCTTATCACACTTTCATAACATGTTTCGTGTCAAGCTGCAGATTTTCCATATAGCGTGTCAAGCTGCACATGTTTCATATAGCGCCGTCAAAATTTTGATCTTGTTAACACGTGGTATGTTTAGCTGATTTTTTTCGGACAGGCTCCGTGATCTATTGGATATTGCGTCTGCCCCGAGAGTGAAACGTCGGTGGTTCGATCCACGACCGCGCCATAAAACGTTTTAAGACGGTGCTGGCGTTACCCTGCCTGGCGCTTGGCACTAAAGGGACAACATACGGACTGGTCGGCTCGGAGTCAGAAAACTGTGTCTGAGTGAGGTATCCTTGTTAAAGTCTGGTATGGTGTTTGCAATGGGCTAGCACTGTAAAACCGGCATTGGTCCGGGCTAGTACAAGCCTCAATACGCGTGAATGCACGTGGTTATATACGTGCAATAATCTTGAACGCGATGTTAAGCCCCATGTCACCTCACTTCTGATGTTTCGGGAATCGCCATGTATCGCCTCTAACAAGGTATGAGGATGTATCAACTCACACACTGCCATGTACTCCACACACTGTACACAGGTGTCACCACATCACGGATGAAGTGCACCATGCACAGCACCATCATGATGTAGCAGTGTTCTTAGATAGAGCACCTTAGCATTGTGACACTATAAATATGGCGTCACAGCCCTCTTTAGAGAAGAGGCAGATTTCCAGCTCTCTCCTATCTTTTAAGTTTGCAACACAGAATGACGTGTCTGGAGCGTCTTTTCTGTTCACACTGTAATGCCATGATGCACAGAATAATCTAGGAAGCGACACACGGCACATTATAAGATACATTTGATAACATCATAATTGAAACTGCAAACATGTACATATATTTGCAATGATTAAGAAAAAATACTTTCTCGTCAATATCATGCGATGTTTCCATAAGAGGTGGCATTGTGATATAAGATCTCCGACTAACCGATATAAATTGAGTATTAGAGGAATATGTGAATGGCTTGAAGAATCCGTTTGCCGTAATATAAACACAGGGTCAACGGTTGAAGTATTTAGTTCACTGAAAGGTTTTAATGCTGTACAATTCCGTAAATTCTTAATCTATCAATGTGGCTGTGTGACATAACGTGACCTATACGTGGATACATTCTCCATAAAGGTTAGTTTAAATTGTGTGTCATATAAATGTGTGTCTTTTGTTCTCAGGAACATTTAGGGGGTGCCACTAAATAGTTCTGGCTTCGCCCACGCATCTTACAAAGTCTGGAAGAAGCTACGCATTGTGCCTCTGGGTTTCGCGAACATTGGTAAAATAACATGACAAACAAAGTTTGGATATATTTCACATGAGGTAAGTAAGTGAGTGGGAGGAACGTCCGAAGTCTTAGACGTTTAACAGACGACGCGGATTTAGCGTAACACACAAGTGTAAACAGAGAACTGACGAGTCCTGTCAATCCTTCTTACTTTGCAGTGTACCTCTGACTGTCTCAAATAATATACAGTTTACTGTAATGATATAAAATTCCAATATCGAAATGGGGTTTAAAGCTGCCGGATTAAACATTCTGACTTCAAAACCCAAGCTCCTCCATGATTGCAAGAAGCAAAGGTAATTAGATTAAATGTATAAAATCAATGTTGACAGGTGGCAACAAATCGTATAGACAGTATTGAATTGCATTCATCGTTGCTCATCAGTCAACGTTATGGCGTTTTCTGGACCGTTGCCACTGATGTGCAGGGCACGTGGTATGTTCTGAAGTCGGTATATTAATCAATACTCCGCTCAGGCAAATCAGTTCAAAAGTTTTTGACAGTTTATACCCTTTAAATATCAATATCGAATATGAATGCATCTCCAATGTCTCTGTTAGTTTGGTTTACCCTCATTGGTCATACGTACCAGATTCCGTACAGTACGCTAGAGGCTCAGAGTGAAACAGTCTAATGACCACACTGCTTGGTCCGAGTAAGACAAATAATGAACACCAACCATGAAGTCTCCCCGAAGTGGGAATAGAGAAGATACCATGCTCTTTATTTTTCATTTTACAGAAGATAGTTAGAATTCCTTTGAAGTTCTTGATTACTTAGCATTTTCTCAGGTTTATTTCTTTTGATGATTGAAGTAATTTGAAATCTAAGATATTGCGGGTACGTGAGATTGTTTAGTTAAAACAGGACGTATACATGTAGTCTAGGGGTGAAGTTAATCTATTACACACTTATATTAGCGAAAAAAAAAGAAGTTAATATTCGAGGATGTTGGCCCTAGACCAGCAATGCTCAATATATTTCTTCTCTTTTCGGAGAACAGTCAGACACGGACCAGACCCCCATACGATGTTTGGCCCTCACTCCACGAAGGATCATACTCCAATGAACTCACACAAAGTTAAAGTGAATTCTTATGTTTTGTATAACTTGTGTATACCTCGAGGGATGTATTACACAATTGTTGTACGTGCCCGTGACTTCACTGACAGCCCTACAACAACCAACTGTAACGCGGAATAAAATAGTTCATCAAAAGGGGAGGTTACACGAGCGTGTGTATGCTCAATCCGCTCTACCGAACATCTTTTGTAGTTTGGGCATAACAAATAGAGTAAACAGTATAGTAAGTGAGTCACAGTAACAGTTACGGCGCGCCGTAATACATGTTCATCAAATGCAGGATGACAAAAAGGGCTGACACCGTAATCGTGAAGGGAGAGATTTTCGTTGATGTTATTGAACTTGTGGCGATTGCATATGCTGGTCATCATTAATCAGTTGGCCGATCATTTATAGGTGATAATAAAGATATGTCATTCAGATTCTGGGGGTAGATTCATAGATTGCTGTAGGAACGAGTCGTTACTTTGGATGTGCATTTCTTCGTGCTGGTCACTAGTATTGGTTGTAGCGATGATTTTCATAAAAAGGGCATGCGGTCAAACTCTTTCACTATTCAATGTGTATGCTAAATGGCTGAGTTCAAGATTAAATTGTCTAAATGATCTGAATCTGATCTTCTGTATGTATTCGTGGAGGGTATTCCCAGGGGTTTCCCCAGGAAAGTGTAGTCCGTCATGTTTACGTCATCTCAAGAATACAATCTTGTGAAAAACGTATGAACGTCAAAACATGTGTACTTCATACGCTTATGAAATTCAGTTTAGGGGCAATTTGTCCGACCTCTCGTCCAATGGAGAAGCTGTATTTCGTGTAGACATTACATTGAAAAACATTTTCCTGAAAGACTTCCCGACGAAAATGTCCCTTGACTTTCAAGTACACATTAACGTTATGAAAGAAAACTGACACGCTCGGTTTACCTGATTAGATATGTCGAAATTGCATTATCAACACTTGTTCTGAATTGTAAATCTCGTTCATACAATAACACAGAGCAGTCCAATTAACCTTATTGACGTACTAAAATCCAACATGACTAAATAGTCGTTAGCCTCAATGTCGAAGGCAGTAGTGGTACTCTCCTTAAGGCCTCTTTGTAGATGTTCAGTAAATGTGCCTACTTTACACATCGTATCTGTATTTGATAATCTCTCCTACTTACTTCAGAATATAACGTCTTTAAAGCATTGCTATTTTGTCTGACACACCCCATCTCAGCACAATAATGACCCACTTCAGGAAGCTTCTTCTAAATGCAATCAGCTCCTATCTCAATGTTATCAAAGAATTCGTTTTGAAAGAAAATACGCATGCAATAACTGTAGTTATGCTTTCAATTGGCCGTCATCATGTACAGTTATCTCAATAGCGTCAGTACTTAACAAAATGTCCCCTTTTCATAGCAAAAACAGGCAGATATGCAACAAATTGGGTCTTTTTATCAAAAGCAATTTATGATGCGCATTGCATTGATATTCCTTAAAAAAAGGCAGCGTTTGCTGTTATTTTCACATTTATGACGCATTGAGCCATTTGAAAAAACAAGAGTGAAATATTTGACCGGGCTCCAAAAATCATGTGCCATGCCACGAGTCACAGGGTGCACAATATCCATATATATACGCATTGACACTGACTTCTCTAAGTGGAACGTCAAACTTATCTGGCTTGATGCCTATAAACCAAGAGAGGCTTTCAGCAGTTGCTAATGTAAGCTGATGGATCTTCTTGTAAACTGTTCACTATTTGTCACTAAGGAGTACCCCATCATCCCTATATAAATAGCCAGGCGATGTCTGATACATATCCAATTGTCTGCACTTTGAAATATGGAGATAGTCTTGAAGAATCATCTTGGTTCAGAAAAACAATGCTTTACACAATTAGGTTGTTGACTTCCAGACTTCCTACAAGAGAATATGTTTCCCACAAGTCGCTTGGCTGAAGGGATGTCTACATAGGATACATGCATGGTTTTACGCTTTCGGGAATATACAAAATACATGTAGTTCATTTGTTCTGCCACAAACATAACGTCTTTGAGTTTTTAAGAAACTTTAATCCAGAAATGTAGTTTTTAAAAGTGCCGCAAACAACTTGCCTCAGCGACTCACTCAACAAGTCTTTTCAGTCACCTTCAACATCTACAATATCGAACTCCGCAGTGAAGATGTCTCGTTGCTGCTGTCGCTGCATAGAAACTTTTCGTTCAATGATGATGTAGTCTATTCAACATTCACAAGGATTCCAGTGCACCAAAACACGTACATCACAATTTCCCTGATACGTAAATCTGCCTTTGATGTGTTTTATCAAAGCATAGTTTGAGGCAATATTCGAGAGGCCAGCCGTACTCACTCTGACAGGAAGTAGTCGTAGACGATAGCCTACTATGGTCTCCAAAATAGGTTTCAAGATGCGAAAACGGTTAATGGCCATGCAGCTTTCGTCATTTGTTATTTCGGCAGTTGGAGGCCGGTTCTGAGGAAGATGTACTGCAGCACGTTTAGAGTTGTATCATGTCACGTTTGAAATTTGATTTTAATTAAATGACATCATAGAGAGTGTGGATGAAAATGTTTTACAACGCTTTGAAAATTATTTCTGTCGTCAACGTAATGTGGGAGGAAAGCCCGAAGTGATCCGTATAGCAAATGTACCCACGGGTACGGGATTCGAACATACGATTAACCTATTCCAGATCAACTAATCGACTCAACTATGCACAGCGGAATGCGGCGGCGTGGATGGTTACGAACATAAACCTTTAAACAGATTCCCGTAGATGTACACGCATGCTTATTAAAAGTTAAAACACAACATGACAGAAAGGGACGAAGAGAAATACAGAAACGTATGTACATTAACCGTGCTCGCTCAAACCTTGTTGTTTTCGTTATATATGTATGCACATTTCTAAAATGATTTCGGTCGCGTGTTTAGGTAAAGCCATAGCGTCATCTTGCATCAAGTCAATAATATTGACATCACAAGTATCTTTCACAATATACGCTAGGGAGTAAATCAATTCGGTTCTAGCTCATTTATAAGACAAATTATATGAATTTTCACATGGCCTGCCTCATCAGCATTCTGCACCCTCGTTTAAACCTTTTCTAAATAAATCATGTTTTAATTTACGATCACCGTGTGTTAATTTTGCATGTATAACGTTATTATTTTCTCATACAAAATGAGCACTGTACATTTATTGTTCCTGCATGATACACTATCAAGTTCGGCACAACAGTAGATTCTTTGTGTTTAAACACTCGACATGACGCCTGTATTCTTTGGATTATAAAACACTGATATTTTCATGTCAAGACATTTATGTCGTCACGACCTCGTTATATATAGTACGTACATGTATATGGTTTATGAATATGAAATGTATTACAGATTACGCGGTATTGGTGAGGTGAAACTGGGTTGAACGTCGCATCCAAGAGTATTGCACTTACATAGCGACGTGCACGCAAGTGAGTGTGAGTGTCCGTCTGTGTTTGTAATTATATTATGCTGGCCTATTGAGATACCATGCCGCAGTTTAACATGAATATCCCACTCAGACACAGTATATTGACTCCGAGCCGACCAGTCCTTGTTTAGCTCCTTCATGTCGAACGCCAGGCAGGGTAACAACAAGTAGAATCTTTTCACGTCTTTTGGTTTGACGCGGTCAGGGATCGAACACCAGAACGTTCGCACTCCGGCTGGACGCTCTATCCACCAGACCATGGAGGCGGTCTAATGCGGTATTGTGCCTATTGATAAGCATGCAAGTCGACTTTACGCTATATATGTATATGATACGATACGCATGACAGATACGTCTACATGGTATACACTTCTATATGCCTGTTGGCACTCATATGTACATCTACGTTGTGTCGGATGGTGAACGGTGAAATTGAAGCTTTAATCGTGGTTTGTATTTCCATATTTTCGGTAATACTGAATCATAACTCATTACATTTATTAATCTAAACTATAACGTTCGTGATACTGGAGAGAATTCGTTAAGGAGATTAGCACTTTGGGAAAAATTTTCAATGCTACAACATGGACCTCTTCTGAAGACCGATTTAAATAGCAGATATATGTCAATTGATTATGACCACAAGTGTTGCCACACACAGAATATAATTGTGTTGATATCTTACGGCCGATTATATAATATACTGGGAGAAGGCTGGGAGAGACGGAATATTCCTTTCGCATTTATTTCGGATATCCAGATTTCTTCTAAAACCTACAGCAAAAGTATATCTGTTCGGTATTTTCTGGAACAAATTAAGTTTTGCAAAGTCCCATCCAACCACCCAAATCTCCACGCCACCCTACTCCGAATATCAAATGGTTGAACCCTCAAAGGGTCCGTCATACACTTGAATAGACGAAGGTTTGTTGTTCTGGTTTGATTGGTTTGGTTGTTGTTTTACGCCGCACTCAGCAATACTCCAGCTATATGACGGCGGTCTGTAAAGAATTGAGTCTGGACCAGACAATCCAGTGATTGATATCATGAGCATCGATCCACGCAACTGGGATCGATGATATGAATCGACCAAGTCGGTGAGCCTGACCACCCGATCCCGTTAGTCGCCTTTTACGACAAGCATAGTCGCCTTTTACGACAAGCATGGGTTGCTGAAGACCTATTCAACCCCGGATATTCACGGGTCTGTTGAGCAGTGCAAAGTGCGTAATTACTGGTTATTCTCCTTACTTCTGCGGTCCTTTTCGTTGTAGTCATGTGACAAATCTTAAATGATCTGTCATTACCTGTGATATTTTGGCAACGATCCAATGCACTTTGCGTATTCATACGCGTATGCAAGCAGAACATATACCTTTGGCTGTTTAGACAAAATGGATTTTATGATAAATATTTTAGTGGAAAACATTGAATAATGTTATCATTTTCTTAAATGTTTACTTTCTTTTGCTCGGCAGTTTATCGTTTAGGCAGCCAATACACTTATGACGTGGGGCAGAGTTGGCACCCTGTATACAACATTAAATCTAATTGTCCAGGAGGTGACTATAAGCAATCATATTTTAAATAACAAAGCGAGTTCTTGTAACAATATCAAGTCAGACTGCATCATGGTGGCGGCTGAGGATCATAATCTATTAGTTGTTTCGACCACCAATACGCCATCCAAAAAATAAATCCCGGCTCTTGTAAATTACCACCTGTGGGAGTGACCTATACTACTGAATTACTTTAATAGCCTTTAGTAGCCTCTTACGACAATCATAGTCGCCTTTTACGGCGAGCATGGGTTGCTGAAGACCTATTGTACCCTGGACCTTCACGGGTTTTGTTGTACTGTCTTTGCTTTATCACAGGGAACCATTGTGGTTCGGCACGCACATGATACTTCCACAGACACCCTTGATACATGACCGACATATCCTGTGTGTCCTTCCTATACCCCCTGCTGTATACCTATTATAATGCAGTGTCCCCGTTCCCCGTCAACGCACTGGAATCGTGTAGTCAATTAATTAGTGTTGTAACAATAATGTTTGCCTATTGTCTTCAGTTAGGATCTATCTCTACTGATTATTCATTGTTCACAGCAGTTTGATCCCGGTCCCATTCCTCTTCACACAGTGTGTGGTAAGTGCATCAAGTGGTGGACATAACCAGTATATTTTACATTGATAAAATGAATAATACTCAAAGCAGAAAGGAAGCTGATAAATGGTCGTTCATCACCAAAATTGAGCACAGAGCAGTGCATATTTTCAATTGAATACTGGAATTGAGACAATCCAGACTTGCCAAATCATTCTTGACATGAGTTGGATTCATTAATTAATTTATTCTCACGGTAGGAGACAGACTAAATACAGTACAGTGCAATACAGGAAAACAATACAAAATATGAACATATGAACAGCATACAGGTAATTCATACTTTATAATTCGGTTGGACGAAGACGTCTACTTTCAGTGTTTGTAAACCAGTTTACTAACGCCCCCAATTAAGGCTCAGAATTTGTTATACTAATGGAAAGGGAGGTATACTATATTGGGGATGTTCTAGGTACGGTGTGAGGAGCAAGACACTTCCTTGTGTTCGGCTCCCACACGATAATTATAAGAAGAGCCATTTTTCAGCTTAAGATTGAAAACAACCGCAACACGGGATCAGTGTACACGTTTACAGTGTAGTTTTGATTGTTTATTATGCATGCATGTGGTTTGAAATTGAACAGTGTCAATATTGCAATTACACACATGCCCTCATGGAGACTGGCGATTATCATATCGCTTATAGTCCCATGTGTGTGTTTGCTGCTGATCGTGGGTGGTGCACACTGTTTAACGTAGAATAGTAACATTCTTTGAAGTAGCAACATTCGTACATTCTAATGATCAACCGTTGCAGTCAGCTCAGTATTTCGATGTGTTTTCGTACAATTGTGTCATGGCTGATGGCTTTCGTGTATTCTCTAGTGTCAAATTTAGTGCATTATAGGCCGATCGCCAATCACGCTGTAAAGACCGTGAACAAAGCGTGGTGCACATGGTAAACATGTCGGTGTGAGTGTGCTTGGCATTCTGTGATCAAAGGATAAAGCTATGAACATGACATGCATGCACCCACTGACTTTAATTTGATTCCATAGCTCATCATCACGAGGAATAAAAGTGCATTTTCGAAGGATCTAATGACAGCATTCATCCGACCCTGTAATGACAAACACACATGGAGATGTTTCTACATAAGTAAATATCATCACTGTATTACAACAACAGCTTTACATCATTATAAATAGCCCTACACATGTACAGTATATACGACACGTACAAGCATCGACATCACACACTGTGTATTGTGACTCAACCAATATAGGTTTAGGCACTTTTTGATTTGCGTGACACACATCAAATATTGGTCAGCATGCTCAGCAGTCATTTAGTGTTTTACAATTTGATGAAACGAATACGGATATTGGCAAAAAATTGTGTGCATAGCTGACTACCGTCTGTCAGTGTCAGGAAGACATTGTATTTTGATACAGTTTTCACAATCCAATGTGCTCACACACCTACTGGTACCATCGATAGAGAATTGTACGTGACGAGGCATCTGTAGATAATATAACGAAGTTATTCTTCTAGACACACAAAAATATTGCTAAAAGCGGCGTAAAACCATACTCACTCACTAACTAGACACAAATAGCATTACAAGCTTATGGACTTAAAAACGAGAATGTGTTATGATGTTTTGTTGATGCTTTAGCATAATCATTAAGATGAAAAAAGATTATACGTGGCGCTTCGGGACATTTTCGTGGAGCACGAATAGTATATCTCACAACAAATTGAGGTACATGTTATGCAATAACAGTCAAATGTGATAAAGAAAACATTATTCTTCCAAATAACGGTTTTAATTTGTGCACAAATAGTGTATAAGCAGCTGATATTCGAAAATAACGGATAATTACAGAAGGATGGATGAACAGGACAATCACCTGGACATGTTGGCGGTGTATTGTGAGAGGAAGTACAATCTAGAAAGACGACAGGGATGTGCAGTCAAAAACGGAAAGTTTGAGATGACTTCATCAATAAATAATTAGTCATGCCCCCACGATTGGTCAAATATTCGTTTTTTTTGGCGTGGCATGGTCTGACTCAATCTCTCCTTGACGTCTCACGATCATGTCCTAGACGTGCTGCAGGAGGGGAAAGGTGAGGGCTCTTGGATGGCTTTTACATTCTTGTGATGTTCTGCTGATGGATGTTGTCAGATATATGTACACGATCGACACCGAACGTTACCGTCGTGAAAGACCAGTGGAGGAGTTCGGCATATTGTCACCAGTATGTTGTCTCGGTAGTTCTCTCCAGTGAACTTTACATGGAAAATACGCAGTGGCATTCTGGCAGTCATAGTGATCCCGACCCATATCATCACAGAGTCGAATCAACACTACGAATGGCCCAGAGTGATTTGATAACATTTCACTGAAGGATCAAAATTAAGAATGACCCCCAACCTACCTTCATGATCCTCTACGGTTTTGGATAGTATATATAAACAAAATAAAGGGCTCCATGGAAAGCTGAGAACAATATGCCTACAAAGCATGTATTTCACTGATCATGCAGGCACCTTAGGACGTCCTGTGTATGTTGTCCAATGTAATATCGCCATACGACGTTCCTTAGTTTATTGTAAATGTTATTTTTTAGCGTGTGCTGGCATTTTGTGCCCAAAGGACCTTTTGTGAACATTATCCTGTTTTGTTGTCTATGAGTCACTATTATTTTCATTTGATGAATTGTGTTCATTTTCATGGTTGCCCATACTCTCTTGTTTGTGACGTCGGTTCACTCCCACTATGACTATTCCAGCTACGCTACTAAACTAGGAAAGGGGTAAAATTAGCTTCATATAGAATAATTGACTGGTCTACTCCAGTCGTCATCTGTACTCTTCCCATATATATATGAACATTGTCTGATGGGAGATGATGCTAGTTTCGATGTATAATTTGTTCATATATTCCTCATTATCACAACAATCGAAATGAGTACCTTAATTACCGAGAAACCGGTTAGGGTATTCACAATAGAAACGCGAATGCTGGTGAAAAATGCATGAAAAGCTATGTTTGCATTATCAAAGAAAGTACGAAATTTTAACTTGTCTGTTGACTGTACGTGATCGGCACTTGGCACTATGATTGCCTCGATTTTAATGTATGATTTCTGACATTTGGCGATGTGAAAATACAACTAACAAAAAAAAATATTGAAATAGTACATTTATACAACAAAGCATTTGAAGAAAGTGTATCTTTTGAGACAAGCACCCATAAATGTACATTATATTATTCTTACATGACATTGAATGATCCCTTACGACTTGAAACGGATGAATAAATCAAATAGAAACTACAAGGAAACTGTTTTGTCCTTTCCCCATCTTGACTACGCCGACGCTGTATCCGACGTCACCTTGAAACGTATAGGACTGATAGGTAGTAATTGCATTAGGAAGTATGTGCATTCAAACATAGTCACAATGGGAAGACACCGTAACGTCCCACTCAATATTAATTTAATAATTTTCATCTTAATATCAAGGTACGTATTCATGTTTACCGAAAAGGAATACAAGTCAGTCTTAATTGACAATGTGTAAACATGTGACTTCTGGATACTCGACATTTAAGCACGATACGTGTACATTCAGCTGACCGGATAATCTGACTGATGCCTTTCAATGTCAAGAAACTCGTCCAACACGCCGCACATTCAGCATACAGGAAAAGAAGTGAGTGTGATTGTTTTAACGCCGCTTTCAGTAGTACTTCAAGTAAAGGGTAAGGTACCAGGACGAAGCCTTTGATCAATCTACCTTACCCTGTCCACTCCGTTCTTTCCACGAGAAGAGTAACCGGCTTATAAAACGAATGTAAACAACAACATATAGTTTCTTCTGACCAAGTTTCAAATTGATCATGCTATTTATCTGGGTTAGTGTGCATTATATTGACTATCGCACCAAACTGACACTTGACTATGACACTTGAAGCAGGTAGGGAAATCACTGACAGAAGTCTCTCCCTGTCCCCAACCACGGCACATCATCTCCCTGTCCCCGACCACGGTACATCATCTCCCTGTCGCCGAACACTGTACATCATCTCCCTGTCCCCGACCATGGTACATCATCTCCCTGTCCCCGATCACGGTACATCATCTCCCTGTCCCCGATCACGGTACATCATCTCCCTGTCCCCGATCACGGTACATCATCTCCCTGTCCCCGACCACGGTACATCATCTCCCTGTCCCCGACCACTGTACACGATCTCCCTGTCCCCGACCACGGTACACGATCTCCCTGTCCCCGACCACTGTACATCATCTCCCTGTCCCCGACCACGGTACATCATCTCCCTGTCCCCGACCACTGTACACGATCTCCCTGTCCCCGACCACGGTACACGATCTCCCTGTCCCCGACCACTGTACATCATCTCCCTGTCCCCGACCACTGTACACGATCTCCCTGTCCCCGACCACTGTACATCATCTCCCTGTCCCCGACCATGGTACATCATCTCCCTGTCCCCGACCATTGTACATCATCTCCCTGTCCCCGACCACTGTACACGATCTCCCTGTCCCCGACCACTGTACATCATCTCCCTGTCCCCGACCACTGTACATCATCTCCCTGTCCCCGACCACTGTACATCATCTCCCTGTCCCCGACCACGGTACATCATCTCCCTGTCCCCGACCACTGTACACGATCTCCCTGTCCCCGACCACGGTACATCATCTCCCTGTCCCCGACCACTGTACATCATCTCCCTGTCCCCGACCACTGTACACGATCTCCCTGTCCCCGACCACGGTACATCATCTCCCTGTCCCCGACCACGGTACATCATCTCCCTGTCCCCAACCATGGTACATCATCTCCCTGTCCCCGACCACGGTACATCATCTCCCTGTCCCCGACCACTGTACACGATCTCCCTGTCCCCGACCACGGTACATCATCTCCCTGTCCCCGACCACTGTACACGATCTCCCTGTCCCCGACCACGGTACATCATCTCCCTGTCCCCGACCACTGTACATCATCTCCCTGTCCCCAACCACTGTACATCATCTCCCTGTCCCCGACCATGGTACATTATCTCCCTGTCCCCGACCACGGTACACGATCTCCCTGTCCCCAACCACTGTACATCATCTCCCTGTCCCCGACCACTGTACATTATCTCCCTGTCCCCGACCACGGTACATCATCTCCCTGTCCCCGACCACGGTACATCATCTCCCTGTCCCCGACCATGGTACATCATCTCCCTGTCCCCCAACCACGGTACACGATCTCCCTGTCCCCAACCATGGTACATTATCTCCCTGTCCCCGACCACGGTACATCATCTCCCTGTCCCCGACCATTGTACATCATCTCCCTGTCCCCGACCACGGTACATCATCTCCCTGTCCCCAACCACTGTACATCATCTCCCTGTCCCCAACCACTGTACATCATCTCCCTGTCCCCGACCACTGTACATCATCTCCCTGTCCCCGACCACGGTACATCATCTCCCTGTCCCCGACCACGGTACATCATCTCCCTGTCCCCGACCACTGTACATCATCTCCCTGTCCCCGACCATGGTACATCATCTCCCTGTCCCCGACCACGGTACATCATCTCCCTGTCCCCGACCACTGTACATCATCTCCCTGTCCCCGACCACGGTACACGATCTCCCTGTCCCCGACCACGGTACACGATCTCCCTGCTTGAATTGTATTTTGAACTAACGCAGATGCTCTGTTAATGTGAAAGAAATGGTAATACACTAAATGAATAGTTTTAGGTTTCACAAATACTTTTCGTAAGCAATATATACGCTAAAGGTATCATACATCACCGTTTCCAAAAATAGAAAAAGTAATCATGCTTGTTTATGTTGTTGGAGATGTTGGGCTGTAGGGGATGTGTCTCAAAACCACGCGAAGTAATCTAATATTTTAATACATGGAACCTGTAGTTTGAAAGCAATGAAGCTCTCTTTCTGATGAAGTAAATCAAAGAACGTCGATGAACCGCCCTCGCTCTTTCTCACTTCTTGCAAAGCACAATGTCAGTGTTCCGTTCTGATAAGTGATGATTTGTTGGTCACGCAGAGACGATGTCACGAAGAAACAGTATTCCACGACTATTAAATGCCATTTATCTGAATGCCAGGCTATGACATTTTCCTCCACTTACAGTATTTTTGACAGAGAAGAGTGTCTAATTTCTGAGTGAACTGGGGCTTCGGTGACCTCACGTTTCTTCAAGCCCAATTTGCAGGAAATTCAATTCCAGGTTGACACAAAAATGTAACTGCAATATTTTCAAATGGGAAGCCCTACCGATGATAAGATTGTTAGAGTCCCGCATGTCATGATTTCCTAGAATTAATGTCAAGAACATGGCCTCCCAAAATGAATGTTGTGAAACATTTAGAAAAAATTCAATGCAGCAATACCGTTGTACATGCAATCAAGTATCTGAACCAGTGAGATACTATCTTTAAACGCTGGTGCATGCAATTATTAATATCAACGTAAGCTGATATATAGTTTACACCGAGACCCCATGGGAGTACACTCAATCGGTCTGTAGATATCAGACACTGATGTCTGCCAGCTAATGTTGTCTTTTAAAGTGTTTGCAAGTAGGAGTGATGTGGCATATCTCACGTTTTCGTCTATTCGTGCCTTGAAAACATTGCGGCGAGGTCTATAACAGTACATGGTTCATCGCTGGCTACTACATTGTAGTGTTACAGTCTATCACAGTACATGGTTCACCATTGGCCACTACATTGCAGTGTTACAGTATATCACAGTACTTGGTTCATCATTGGCTACTACATTGTAGTGTTACAGTCTATCACAGTACATGGTTCACCATTGGCCACTACATTGCAGTGTTACAGTCTATCACAGTACATGGTTTATCATTGGCTACTACATTGTAGTGTCACAGTCTATCACAGTACATGGTTTATCATTGGCTACTACATTGTAGTGTCACAGTCTATCACAGTACATGGTTTATCATTGGCTACTACATTGTAGTGTCACAGTCTATCACAGTACATGGTTTATCATTGGCTACTACATTGCAGTGTTACAGTCTATCACAGTACATGGTTTATCATTGGCTACTACATTGTAGTGTCACAGTCTATCACAGTACATGGTTTATCATTGGCTACTACATTGTAGTGTCACAGTCTATCACAGTACATGGTTTATCATTGGCTACTACATTGTAGTGTCACAGTCTATCACAGTACATGGTTTATCATTGGCTACTACATTGTAGTGTCACAGTCTATCACAGTACATGGTTTATCATTGGCTACTACATTGCAGTGTTACAGTCTATCACAGTACATGGTTTATCATTGGCTACTACATTGTAGTGTCACAGTCTATCACAGTACATGGTTTATCATTGGCTACTACATTGCAGTGTTACAGTCTATCACAGTACATGGTTTATCATTGGCTACTACATTGTAGTGTCACAGTCTATCACAGTACATGGTTTATCATTGGCTACTACATTGTAGTGTCACAGTCTATCACAGTACATGGTTTATCATTGGCTACTACATTGTAGTGTCACAGTCTATCACAGTACATGGTTTATCATTGGCTACTACATTGTAGTGTCACAGTCTATCACAGTACATGGTTTATCATTGGCTACTACATTGCAGTGTTACAGTCTATCACAGTACATGGTTTATCATTGGCTACTACATTGTAGTGTCACAGTCTATCACAGTACATGGTTTATCATTGGCTACTACATTGCAGTGTTACAGTCTATCACAGTACATGGTTTATCATTGGCTACTACATTGTAGTGTCACAGTCTATCACAGTACATGGTTTATCATTGGCTACTACATTGCAGTGTTACAGTCTATCACAGTACATGGTTTATCATTGGCTACTACATTGTAGTGTCACAGTCTATCACAGTACATGGTTTATCATTGGCTACTACATTGTAGTGTCACAGTCTATCACAGTACATGGTTTATCATTGGCTACTACATTGTAGTGTCACAGTCTATCACAGTACATGGTTTATCATTGGCTACTACATTGTAGTGTCACAGTCTATCACAGTACATGGTTTATCATTGGCTACTACATTGTAGTGTCACAGTCTATCACAGTACATGGTTTATCATTGGCTACTACATTGTAGTGTTACAGTATATCACAGTACATGGTTTATCATTGGCTACTACATTGTAGTGTTACAGTATATCACAGTACATGGTTTATCATTGGCTACTACATTGTAGTGTCACAGTCTATCACAGTACATGGTTTATCATTGGCTACTACATTGTAGTGTCACAGTCTATCACAGTACATGGTTTATCATTGGCTACTACATTGTAGTGTTACAGTATATCACAGTACATGGTTTATCATTGGCTACTACATTGTAGTGTTACAGTATATCACAGTACATGGTTTATCATTGGCTACTACATTGCAGTGTTACAGTCTATCACAGTACATGGTTTATCATTGGCTACTACATTGTAGTGTCACAGTCTATCACAGTACATGGTTTATCATTGGCTACTACATTGTAGTGTCACAGTCTATCACAGTACATGGTTTATCATTGGCTACTACATTGTAGTGTTACAGTATATCACAGTACATGGTTTATCATTGGCTACTACATTGTAGTGTCACAGTCTATCACAGTACATGGTTTATCATTGGCTACTACATTGTAGTGTTACAGTATATCACAGTACATGGTTTATCATTGGCTACTACATTGTAGTGTTACAGTATATCACAGTACATGGTTTATCATTGGCTACTACATTGTAGTGTTACAGTATATCACAGTACATGGTTTATCATTGGCTACTACATTGCAGTGTTACAGTCTATCACAGTACATGGTTTATCATTGGCTACTACATTGTAGTGTCACAGTCTATCACAGTACATGGTTTATCATTGGCTACTACATTGTAGTGTTACAGTATATCACAGTACATGGTTTATCATTGGCTACTACATTGTAGTGTCACAGTCTATCACAGTACATGGTTTATCATTGGCTACTACATTGTAGTGTTACAGTATATCACAGTACATGGTTTATCATTGGCTACTACATTGTAGTGTTACAGTATATCACAGTACATGGTTTATCATTGGCTACTACATTGTAGTGTCACAGTCTATCACAGTACATGGTTTATCATTGGCTACTACATTGTAGTGTTACAGTATATCACAGTACATGGTTTATCATTGGCTACTACATTGTAGTGTCACAGTCTATCACAGTACATGGTTTATCATTGGCTACTACATTGTAGTGTCACAGTCTATCACAGTACATGGTTTATCATTGGCTACTACATTGTAGTGTCACAGTCTATCACAGTACATGGTTTATCATTGGCTACTACATTGTAGTGTTACAGTATATCACAGTACATGGTTTATCATTGGCTACTACATTGTAGTGTCACAGTCTATCACAGTACATGGTTTATCATTGGCTACTACATTGTAGTGTCACAGTCTATCACAGTACATGGTTTATCATTGGCTACTACATTGTAGTGTTACAGTATATCACAGTACATGGTTTATCATTGGCTACTACATTGTAGTGTCACAGTCTATCACAGTACATGGTTTATCATTGGCTACTACATTGTAGTGTCACAGTCTATCACAGTACATGGTTTATCATTGGCTACTACATTGTAGTGTTACAGTATATCACAGTACATGGTTTATCATTGGCTACTACATTGTAGTGTCACAGTCTATCACAGTACATGGTTTATCATTGGCTACTACATTGTAGTGTCACAGTCTATCACAGTACATGGTTTATCATTGGCTACTACATTGTAGTGTTACAGTATATCACAGTACATGGTTTATCATTGGCTACTACATTGTAGTGTCACAGTCTATCACAGTACATGGTTTATCATTGGCTACTACATTGTAGTGTTACAGTATATCACAGTACATGGTTTATCATTGGCTACTACATTGTAGTGTGACAGTCTATCACAGTACATGGTTTATCATTGGCTACTACATTGTAGTGTCACAGTCTATCACAGTACATGGTTTATCATTGGCTACTACATTGTAGTGTCACAGTCTATCACAGTACATGGTTTATCATTGGCTACTACATTGCAGTGTTACAGTCTATCACAGTACATGGTTTATCATTGGCTACTACATTGTAGTGTCACAGTCTATCACAGTACATGGTTTATCATTGGCTACTACATTGCAGTGTTACAGTCTATCACAGTACATGGTTCATCACTGGCTACTACATTGTAGTGTCACAGTCTATAACAGTACATGGTTTATCATTGGCTACTACATTGCAGTGTTACAGTCTATCACAGTACATGGTTCATCACTGGCTACTACATTGCAGTGTCACAGTCTATCACAGTACATGGTTTATCATTGGCTACTACATTGTAGTGTTACAGTCTATCACAGTACATGGTTCATCACTGGCTACTACATTGTAGTGTCACAGTCTATAACAGTACATGGTTTATCATTGGCTACTACATTGCAGTGTTACAGTCTATCACAGTACATGGTTCATCACTGGCTACTACATTGTAGTGTCACAGTATATCACAGTACATGGTTTATCATTGGCTACTACATTGCAGTGTTACAGTCTATCACAGTACATGGTTCATCACTGGCTACTACATTGTAGTGTCACAGTCTATCACAGTACATGGTTTATCATTGGCTACTACATTGTAGTGTTACAGTCTATCACAGTACATGGTTCATCACTGGCTACTACATTGTAGTGTCACAGTCTATAACAGTACATGGTTCATCACTGGCTACTACATTGTAGTGTCACAGTCTATCACAGTACATGGTTTATCATTGGCTACTACATTGTAGTGTTACAGTCTATCACAGTACATGGTTCATCACTGGCTACTACATTGTAGTGTCACAGTCTATAACAGTACATGGTTCATCACTGGCTACTACATTGTAGTGTTACAGTCTATCACAGTACATGGTTCATCACTGGCTACTACATTGTATGGTTACAGTCTATAACAGTACATGGTTCATCACTGGCTACTACATTGTAGTGTTACAGTCTATCACAGTACATGGTTCATCACTGGCTACTACATTGTATGGTTACAGTCTATAACAGTACATGGTTCATCACTGGCTACTACATTGTAGTGTCACAGTCTATCACAGTACATGGTTTATCACTGGCTACTACATTGTAGTGTCACAGTCTATAACAGTACATGGTTTATCATTGGCTACTACATTGCAGTGTTACAGTCTATCACAGTATATGGTTTATCATTGGCTACTACATTGCAGTGTTACAGTCTATCACAGTACATGGTTCATCACTGGCTACTACATTGTAGTGTCACAGTCTATCACAGTACATGGTTTATCATTGGCTACTACATTGTAGTGTCACAGTCTATAACAGTACATGGTTTATCATTGGCTACTACATTGTAGTGTCACAGTCTATAACAGGGGGGCGCACGGGGGGCCCAGTCGTCTAAGGCGCCTCGACTCGCTGTGCAGAGTTGCGTCCCTTAGGCACGCCAAAAACCTATGATTGTGGGTTCGAATCCCGGTTCGCCCCGATTATGTTTCTAGGTTTGTCAGCACCATACCCGTGCTCGTGGATTTCACCGAAGTGGTAAAACGCCCGAGACCTGCATCACTTCGGGCTTTCCTCCCACATTTAGCTGACACGCAGTGATATAACTGGAATAATGTTAAAAGCGGCGTTAAACCCAACTCACTCACTCACTATAACAGTACATGGTTCATCGCTTGCTTCTACATTGTATGGTTACAGTCTATCACAGTACATGGTTTATCACTGGCTACTACATTGTAGTGTTACAGTCTATAATAGTACATGGCTCATCACTAGCTACTACATTGTAGTGTGACAGTCTATAACAGTACGTGGCTCATCACTGGTTACTACATTGTAGTGTTGCAGTCTGTAACAGTACATGGTTCATCGCTGGTTTGTACATTGTAGTTTTACAGTTCTCCATGTCCTACAATATAATACTGTTTTACCTGTGCATATGAATCGCCTGTTGATGCAGATAGACTATATGCGTGCAATTTATGTTGCCTGCTTGCTTGTCACGGCAGGTAGAACAGCAATTAAGATAACCTGACACTTTATTATCACCCTGGAAATTTGTTTCACATGTCAAGCTATTTTAGAGGTTTTTGGTGTGGTATGTTATGCGTTGAAATGTGTATTAAATATACAGTGTTGGTTATGTCCATTATATATTTGTTTTTGTATTTTGAAGATGAATTCCGAAACCATCAGCAAACGTTGAAAGTCCAAATATTTACATTTCGTAAAAGTCTCTTGAAACAAAGTTCCTCGTTATCGCATAAACAAATACAGGCATTGCTTTTGTCCCTTTTTAGATGAACTCCCTTCCAAGATATGATGCGTTTTATAACCTGTGGTATTTCACGTGCCAATGAAGAGCGGTGACCATTCATTTGCGTCTTTCAGGCACAAGATTGAAGTCATATAAGCATACCCTCGATGTCCATCAACCCGTGCCTCAAACAAGCCACAGCGGTGCCGATGGTGCTATCTGTCGATCCTGACAGGAGCGATGAGGATGGTGATTCGGGTTTAAATTTAATCTGATGTTAGTTTTCCAGATGTCCCCAACAAACAATTCCCTCTTCCACCGTCTGACACCTCCGAGCAAATTTACGATTGTCGCACTTCAAATCATCAGTTACATAAACAACCTTTTAAGTGAGTGTTGTTGACAAAAAGGATACAGGATATTCTTTATCATCTGCAATGCTTAGTTTTCACCAGATATTTATCTTTTCTTCGCTATATTGCAATTGGGGTTCATAACACAAGTTTTATATATACTGCATGCACTTTGTCAAGAAAGGCAAATATGAAAATAGTTGAGTGCATTTAATTACTAGTAAACCATACAGTCCTCAGCAAGTTACTTCTACAGATATTGCACAACCACAATCTGCATTCAGCAGATCTTAACAGCCACAACACTTAAGTCAGTACCAGGTACAATGTATGTAACCAATTGAAACAACTGCAACACATCTCCAGTACAGTAAGTGCACTACGAGATTGATGGAGGTCATGAGTGTCATTTGAGTGTTGTCCATGAATGAATTCTGATGTTATGCTGATGTAAGATGTCCTGTGTGAGGCAAGCGATACATGTGATGTCAAGGAATTGACACTTGTACAACGTTGGGAATCAGGGCTTCGTCGCTGTTCTATTACTCCTGTCAAGACTAGGCCCAATATATCGGATGCTAATGTGGGTTGAGACCAATTGTATACCGCTCGTCTGTGTCAAACTCTCATTCGACCATCTTCCTTGGAAATGCATTATCTGCTCATACCTGAAACAACGTTACTTTTCTCCACTGGTTTTGCGATGTTTCGCTGCCCTCGGTAATCTATTTTGACTAAAACGAGCTTTGATATTATGAATGACTTTACATCGAGTTGGCCACCGGCTGCACCACATCTAGACCTGCGATGGTTGGCAATGGCCTACCAAACTGTCCTAGCTGCAAATTGCAAGCTGGCGGGCATATGTTGCCGACGCAGGTAAAACTACCCTTCAAATCCAGGTACGTGGCCGACCATTGGTGCTGAAACATTCCAGCTGTCAACAATACATGGACGTTGACAGTGAAAGCATTGGAAACCAACCACCTGACGCCTTATGATGTTTCTCTGCCTTCAGTTGGGCATAGCTGTGTTACCAACATGCTGAATGTCTTCATCTCATGAATGTTGTGCCGAAATTCATGCTATAACAGTCAAGTTGTCCATTCCATAGACATGATTTGATTCAACATCACTTTTTCATCATGTAATGCGTGTATGTTATTACAAGAACACATTACACCCCAAGTATGATAACACAGTTACAATGGATTATACATTTAGAGAATTGGCTTTTCCTTTTGGGTTGAAGTTCCATGCCATGCCTACATCACGATATCCACCTGAAGCATACAGAATGGTGAGTGAGTGTGAGTGAGTGAGTTTGATTTTACGCCGCTTTTAGCAATATTCCAGCAATATCACGGCGGGGGACACCAGAAATGGGCTTCACACATTGTACCCATGTCGGGAATCGAACCCGGGTCTTCGGCGTGACGAGCGAACGCTTTAACCACTAGGCTACCCGACCGCCCCGCATACAGAATGGGTTGTGCAGATTTGAATCAATAGGTGAGAAGACATAATTGGTCAGGCAATTTTAAATATTATTTTATATTGTATTGTTGCATTTAAACAGTTCTGGGCTTATGTCCCTGTTGGTTGAAATGTAGAAACATCTGATAGAGGATTGCAGTTGATACTGTCACACCTGAAATCAGCGTGGAAGCAGAAACATATTCAGGTGGATCCCCTCCTCGTGACGCTTGGAGACAAAGTAATATTCCAAAATTTGAATGCATTTGTTGCTACTGAGATCTCAACTCAAAGTCATTTTACTACAACTGCCCTTTTCGAACATACAAAATATACTTGTATATACCAACAAATATTGAACATCCATAAGACGAAGCGTCAATCCGTAATCCGTAAACTTCTGGTGAGTCAGTAACTGTTCTGTATTCTGCATACAGCACATCCCAACTATGACGCAGAGGACTAGTTAATGGAACACTATACCAGACCAACCAGAGACTGATAGCCTTCACCACTGATCACCAAATAGTCGGTTCTCACGGAACACATGAGACACTGGGGATATGGTTTGACCCGGAATCCTCACAGGCAGTGTACTTGTACCATTGTGTTTACATAATTATTACCATTAACATTCCATTTGAAATAGTACGGTATTATAACACGGCAAGGGATAACGTGTTTACCTTCAGTGGTGCCTCACTTCAACCTCTGTATGTACTTTACATAGTGTCACACCATACATTGTTTAAATTAAAATAATCTTGTACATTTCATGCCAGTCCTTCGAGGCGGAGCAGCATAACTGGAGACTGACGACAGTCGTTGAGGATATTGGCTGTAGACTAATTTGAATCTGTTTTAGTCAGTAATAGAGGATATAGACTTCAGACTAATCCGAATGTGGAGTGTGTTGTCTTGCTAATTCTGTTGTCACAAGCCGACACTCGTTTCTGTCGAAATCCTAACAACAATGAGGAAATTTACAATGTAATGAACTATTGATGGACCCTTTGTGTTGTTTCAATATTTCAATATGACATCTGCTTGGCAAAACTGTGTCATTATTAATCAAAACACGTGCATCAGTTAAGGACGTGCGTATATCATCATCATCATCATCATCATCATCATCGCCAAATTTATATAGGACACGAAAGTTCACATTAGAAATATAACCTGAGAAAAGCAAAAGGATAGTATTCACATTATGTTGTTTCAATATTTCAAAAAGTCAATTTGAGTAGAAACAAATAAGGTACGCACACCTATATTTCAGTGGTTGACTGAAAATTAGTTGCTGGATATTAAGTGTATTATTCTTGTAGTCTACGTATGTGATATCATTTTTTGGGCATCCTTCCTTTATCTATATTGTTCATTTAACGAACGCGTTTGGGCTAATGTTTGGGCTATCTGTATCTAAAGGTAAAGTCAATCTGGATTGTAATGATATCAAGTATTTAATGCTACATAAGTATTACACATATGTGTCCTCGATATTGTTCAACTATTCAGGCGATGCTTTTAAAGCCACATAGTGGGTCCCCCTTAATACATGTAGTAGTAGCTCAACAACAGTTCATGTGGTATTTCCTGAAGTTCTTGAAGTTGTTGCTCCGCTCTGATCGTGCACTATCATGGTGCTACAATGTGTGATAGCATCAACATCATAACGAAGGCATGATATTATGTCAACAAAGTAATGCATACCTTTTAACAACCGTGACATGGGTCACTTTGGTGAGGTCATCGTTTGAAGCAAAAGCCAGCTGCCACAAGATGCGTGTTTATTGTTGTTGTTGTGGCAGTATGGGTGTGTACTCTGGAATGCATAATCCTACCGCCAAGATTCATCTGTACATAAAAATGGAATTGATGATGAGAGAGTTGTGTTGGCAGCTATGATACCCTCGTGACCTAAACGAACACCGCTCAAAGACAAAGTGTCAGTAAGACTAACCATGTACGAATGATAAGCCAGTGTGCTGTCATGTCCTTCCCTAAATCGTTTAACACACCGCTGAAAGCTACGTTTTATGACCGCCACAGGGTAACGCACATGCGGATGCTGTCAGGAAGTTGCATCGTGCTGATATATAATGTATAGTCTAAGCTGTACACAAAAACATGTTATGTGCACGTCACCTTTGTGAGTCACTCATTGATATGATGCATGTTCTATCGCTTTTGATACCCGTATCAAATATATCACCATCGAATAACAATTTGTGTCAGTTGTCGCCACCATCAAACATGGGTGTATGCTTTCTTTTGCTAGGCATGTTACATTTATGCACCATATTCACCCCAAGTATATCCCTACACGCGTTTTATACCAGCACGTTGAGTATATTGCATCGTGTTTGTATGATGCCCTCAGTGCCAATGGCATTCATGTAGTACGCCTTAGGATCACATGGTATGAAGCTTGTCTCTGAAAAGTCCATTTACAAACAATACGTCACTACTCTCTTTTCCCAAAACAATGTGATCACATGTGCATTATTATATAATATATGGACCTATGTGCTTGGGTCCCAGTTCATGAAGACAACCAGGTTGTATTAGGAACAAACTTAATTGGTACTGAGATACGGTTACCTCATTGTGTCCCGTTCGAAAGACACACAATTAAAACATTAAATATTTCGTAGTGGAGCTTAAGATTACATGACTGTAACAGTGAGTGAGTGAGTTGGGTTTAACGTCGCTTTTAATAGTATTCCAGTTATATCGCGGCGTGTCAGCTTAATGTGGGAGGAAAGCCCGAAGTGATGCATGTCTCAGACGTTTACCAGTTCGGTGAAACCCGCGAGCGCGGGTATGGTGCTGACAAACCTAGAAAGACACCATTATAGATTTCTGACATGCCCCAGGGACGCAACTCTGCACCGCGAATTGCGGCGCCTTTGACGACTGGGCCACCCGTGCCCCCACTGTAACATGTTGTCAGGTAGCAATGTTAGGTGCGGTTGCTACTGTTATTCTGTTTGTTTCTAGCTTCCTAATAAATAATATTTATCTCCCATTCACTCCCACCAAGAACATCTTCAATGCAGCATAATGTTGACATCTGGTCGTAACTGGTCGTAACTATAAATGCAATAAACCAAACTGTATGATTTTGCATTGCGATTCCCATAAACAGTTTCTCCTTAGTGTGCAGATTTTCAGGTTTTCATTTCTTATGATTATGTTAAAGTATGTTTCCGGAGGCGGGGGATTCTTCTGATGACTCTTGTTATTGCAAATGACGATTTTCATTTCTTAAACATCACCCCAAAAAGGTAGGGTTCTATAGTTTATCCGTGTGTCCAGTGTTCTATTATAACCGTGTGTTGCTCATGTTATACTAACTAGGAAGGCTCAGGCTATCAGTTACACACGCATGAACAAATATTTTGATTATGTCGTTTTTCTGTTGCCAAGCATCCGAAACATGCGAAATTGAAAGCCACTGAACATGAAGGTTGAAAAGAGAATTCTGCTTTCAAGTAGGAATCAGAAACGTAGATAATTTGTCCACATGACAACTGCCGCTCGTTCATTTTGTGAAATCATTGAGAGGATAATAAACGGTCTATCACAGTAAAGGGTTCATCGCAGACTTGTTCGGTGCAGTGTTAAATTCCTTCCAGTCCCACATTACAATCACGTCTTTTACCGAAAGACTCAGCAATCTTTATTCACTTAAAAAGGAAGACGACTGCAAATATATATGATATTGTACATCGCATAAACCTCTCACATACCAACAGACACATAGCATGTGTTACATCACATGAAAATAAGTGCCTCGTAGGGATCCGGGTTAGAATTGGACCCTAGCAACTTACGAAAGGCTTCCATTATCGGCTCGTTGACTTTGTTGATCGTGCCCAGACGGCATGGGACATTGCTTACAATGTCAATCAGTGGATTGTCTGGTCCAGACTCGATTATTTACAGGCTGCCGTCATACAGCTGAAATATTGCTTCATGTGGGGTGAAACGATAAGCAAACAAACATGGTATAAGAGGTAACCCCTGGTGATACGTCTAACTATGTGATGTGATTCATATTCCAAATGGCTATGTTGTTATACTTTGCATTTTAACTGCCGGTAAAAAGAACAGTTCCTTTATAATTGTTGACAGTGTCCCGTTCAAGTAATGAAAATGTAAGGTTGAAATATTTACAGTCCACAAAAGGACATCATTATAAAATCAACTTTAAAACTTTTAATCATTCATTTTCCCCTCTTGCGTGGCTCTTGTCGAAATAGGACACGGAATTGACATGTCCAGTGACTGTCTGTGTAATAGGGTCGCTTGAAGGTATTCCCATCCGCCTTTCAGGCACAGGATGTTGGTCATCTGCAGTTATCTGCTAGTTGTTCCAACAAACCCGAAATAACTATCACTGAATGGCAGCTGTTTAAGGGAAACAGTGTGTTCCTAATTATCTGCTGTACGTGCGTTTATGTCCTGTTGAGAGTTCTTTATGTGCGGGCGATCAATCCGTCGGCTTCATCACACGGGCTTGGGATTTGATGCCACCGGATTACATGTGATGTCATCCAATGTGTTTATTTCAATAGGCGATCGTGCCATTATGTCATTTAAATATAATATGAATGCGACCTAATGTGACGGATCACATGTACAAAATAGTAGAATATTTTATAGTAACAATGCATTCCTTGTAGCTTAAGTCCCTTTTTGTATTTACAACAGTTGATGACAGCATTGCGTTGGTGGCATGAATTGTATTTATGCACATTTTGGGTATTTAACATAATATTGTGGTATGATTTGTTGTCTCAGTAAATTAAAGTATGTCTTATTAACATCTTCTAATACCTGCATATTACACATCAGACAGAGTCTTTTTCATTTTTCAATACCATATCGCCTACCTACGTTTATCATTACTGACAATTCTCCTACTCTTATCAAATAAAATAAACGTCCATATTTTCGACATGGTCGTGTAGACAAATAATTTTCGACAGTTAACATCGATTTATAGTCTTCACAAATTACTACTTTGTTGGATTGCGATACTCTGCCATACTAATGCTGCTGATTACAGGACTTTACTCTATGGAAAACTTCTATGATAAACCCAGTTTCGTCTCCAGCGTCCTGTGAAATCCAAACATAACCAAATCGATAAGTGAATAAAAGTTGCGTGATATATTTAATCCATGTTAAACGACCACACTGATGTAATAAATCCTAATAACTTAATATGATTTGCTTTGCTGGTATATGGTCAGGAATACACATTAGGCATGTTGGATTGGTGTCAGTCTGAATCATTTATTAGTTCTGTGGCGTATTATTGGTAGTCCTGGACGTTGATCTACCCTTGAACAGTTCTGTTCTACAAATGTTACACGACTTATGTAACTTTTGTCAGAATAGCAACATTTCAATGTTAATCAAAACTTTAGGCCAAATCGTCATTTCACAAGCTGTACAGGGTTCATGGTTGTCATCTGCGTTTTCATACAAAAAGTTACATAAGACAGTAGAATTGTGTAGTGATGTATGGGTATCCATGCAACATTTTCGTCAAGTCATACATGTAAAGCGATAGAGTGACCATTTTTTAAAACACACTTGGGGTCTCAAATAATTGCATATGAACTTTGGACCTATTACTTTCAGAATATGTGAGTGAGTGGAAACTTTTTTAATGTTCTAGTGCAGATGGACTGGTAAGAGATCTGTTTGGAATATTTCCAGCGGCTGGGTAGGCTGTATATATAGTGAGACAAGATCGTGTTTACGTATATCCAACGTATTTCGTCTCTCACGCATTTTCATCTCTTCGAAACCAGCTTTCATGTGAGGATCGTTTGACCACTGTCGCCGCTGCGTGAGTATAAACTATTATTACTGACTTTTGCTATCTCCACTGTATTTTTGCCAGCATATTATAAACTGCCGTCGCTGTAGGAAGCTTGATTTCCAAAATGAGGTTTATTTACCTGTATGAGTATTTATATAATCTCACATGAATAGGAAACAGCTGCAAGTATATGTGTCATAGTCGTCCGTGACACCCTGGGGTACAAGGACCCCCAGTTGCATTGTATCACCACAGATGGGATCGAGGGTGGCAAATAAGGTTTAAAAGGACTTTGAGTGGTGAGCGCCTGCCAAAGTGAGCCATGTACCTGTTTTGCGATCCTGCATTAGGGCATGGCATGACAGGTAAATTCCTTCAACTCCAGGCTCATCTTCAGTAGTTACCTCGATGTGCCCAGTTGATCTAAAACATACTCCGCTGAGAAGAATCTCATGTCAGCAGCAGAATATACGGAAGATGTCGGATGTGCTCTTGAATGCTTTTCGAAAGGATGTTGATACAACAATTGCCTTGCTGTCCATGTCATTAAATTTATTTCCTTTGTGAGATAATATTTACAACCGACGGCGTTTACAATGGTCCCAATTTGAACAGAATGAACTTAATGTCATGTTTCTCGCGAAGGATATATGTGACGCGAGCGAAGTACATTTAGGACATATGGACTACGAAAAAGCATTACAGTCAGTAGTCCCGAGGTTGAAGTGATTACAGCGTGCTTAATGAGCCCCTTTATAGGATCTCCACACGAGTGATAATAGTACTACAGTTCATGTGTTACTTCCCGTTGATCTTGATTATGTTCCGGTGCGACACCAGGGGGTTTCATTTCAATGGTTCATGAAGTGGATGAGACATCAGAGGAGTATCCAGTTAACTGAGTACAGAATACTGTTGAACGTTCAGGAACGTGAAGTAGTTCCTGTAGGTTCTCAGCCGCCACGACACCCATGTCTTGTGATACATTGCATAATATGTGATGCAGCTCTCACACGGCACCCACACTTGACTTGTCCAAGTTTGTTTCTAGTCCCATGTTTGCCGTAAGAGGCGACAGACGGGAGGGTGGTCAGGCTCGCTGACTTGGTTGATGCATGTCATCGTATCCCAATTGCATAGATCGATGTTCATGATGTCAATCATTGGGTTGTCTGGTCCAGACTCGATTATTAACATAACACCGTCATATAGCTGGAATATTGCTGGGGCGACGTTATACGAGTGGAGACCGTGTGAAATGTACCTTACCTGTTAGGGGGGTACCTTAAAATTATAGAATTGGTCTCAACCAATCAGATGCCGACTTTAATTATAAGGTAAGACAAGTAATTATGTGTGTGTGTATCTTTAATAA
This sequence comes from Haliotis rufescens, assembly GCF_023055435.1. Classification (NCBI taxonomy): domain Eukaryota; kingdom Metazoa; phylum Mollusca; class Gastropoda; order Lepetellida; family Haliotidae; genus Haliotis; species Haliotis rufescens. The sequence continues at coordinate 20,070,475 of NW_025963813.1, forward strand.
TGCAGAAGCAACCATTTGAGAATGATCCTTCGTTGATGCTATCTGCCGTCAGAGCTCCCACATACACCAAATTTACCATGGAATTCCATAATGTTAATTGCCAGATTTCTCTGGATCGAACATTCTTGATGATACGCACCCTATGCATCATGAACAAAAATAATTCTCTCGTGACCAAAAGAACACTGCTCGGAGACACGATGTCAGAAAGTCAGACAGTCCAACTGTGCTTGGAGAGAGTAATTAGCCAGTGTGCTGTCATGGCCTTCCCCAAATCGTTGAACACATCAGAGTCCTGACCTTTCCAGGGCGTACGTTCATGTAGAAGATGGTAAGAACTTATTTCATACCGATACATTATGTATACGTAATTTACGTCATATATGTATATGAATAAGACTGACAAGAAAATATACTACTACAAGAATAGGAGGGGATATCCAATCATTACAACTGGTCGAGGGTTAAGGAGTTAATCAAATTCACTTAAAGTGCATACTCGAACATGCACGTTTGGGGCCGACTATTTGATATTCTTGTGAGGGGAGGGGTGGGGGGTATTTTGTATCGTGATAATATATTTTCTATTTAACACTATGAGCCTTAAAGGTTTTAAAAGACAATCACTGTAAGTGTGACTACAACTGTAAATTTTGTCGCAGGCAAAAATGTTTTTTTCAAAACATTTCAGGGACAATATATTTGTTTGACAAAACGCTCAATAATACAACATACATTGGTTGATACTAGTTGGCATGCTCCTGATCAATCGTCCAAGTGTCATTTTGGTCATCCTGTCGAACTTTAATTCGAACGAAAGGCCTTGTCTATCTTTCTTCCCACATTAAGCTGACACGCCGTGATGTGACTGGATTACTGTTAAAAGCGGCGTTAAACACAACTCACTCACTCCGAAGAGTGATCATGATGTGTAATCAATGGCGTTCTATACGACGTAAAAATACCACCCCATACAATACCGTCACTAAATCATCTCCATATCTGTCATGTCCATTGGCACTTCTTCCAACCCGACTTCGCCCATCATGGAAGTCTAGATCTTCGTTGACTTGTCCGAGAACATTACACGAGACCACCTCTATTCCCCCAGTGCCTACTTTGTCTGAATCCTGGACGTCGGGCTGCAATATCGTAATCAGAAGAACGTTGGAATACCATGACCATCGAGCCCACATATGGCAAAACTAGCCCTCTGTAGGTGGTTGGCGATGGAGGCAGAACCTGGTGAGATGGCTATTGATGGGCGTTGGGGATCATGGGTGTCATCATCGCAGTTGATCGTCAACGGTTTGGGGAATCAGTTCCAGAATGTACTTGTCACAGACGAATACATTAGTTGTATTAACTATCCGAACCGCTTCCCAATACCAATCTAAAGCGTATACTAATATTCCAAAGACGTTCGTCACGTTGCAGACGTCGCGTTGTAAAATGTACACCAAACGATGATCACACAGAATAATGAGGTTTTTTTAAACAACAGTCCCTACACGTGCGAGGGACCGTCTCTTACTCACATGCAGTATGTGTGGGCGTGCGTGATTGCGTGTGTGTGTGTTAGTAGGGGTGGGTGGGGTGGGGGGTGGGGGGGATTATGGGCGTTTAGTTATCAGTGGCCAAACGTTGCTGAAGAAAGTGGTGTGTTATTTTTGTATATATGCCACTATGGTATATATGCTTTTAATTTGTGATGTATATTATACGTTTCCGCCATGGAGGAACGTCAACATAGCTGTGTCAATATGGTCGCCATTGATGCATTTGTATGTCTCTCTAAGCATGGCTTCATTTTGATTTCCAAATTTCACATAAAATATTCATTCAATAGTTTGTATCTTCATAAATACACATCAACATATAAATGCATGTCCTATTAAAACTAGTGTATGAGTTCACTTCATGTCTGAGAGGGTAAACTCATACACTAGTTTCTGTGTTCTGTGAACATTTCCCTGTTTAAATTTTGAATCACCTCTCACATAATTTAATCACATTAACATTAAGTTAACTCTTTAAGTGAGTGAGTGAGTTAGTGAATTGGGTTTCACGCCGCTTTGAACAGTAATCCAGCTTAATGTGGGAGGAAAGCCCGAAGTGATGCAAGTTTCAGACGCAGGTGAAACCCACGAGCACGGGTATGGTGCTGACAAACCTAGAAACATAATCGGGGCGAACCGGGATTCGAACCCATAATCATAGGGTTCCTGGCGTGCCCAAGGGAAGCAACTCTGCACAGCGAATCGCGACGCCTTAGACGACTGGGCCACCCGTGCCCCCTAACCCTTAAAGAAAATAAGGGGTTATAAGTGGCAATAATCAGTTTTATACAAATGACCTCAGTGTACTGATGCAAGCTGATCTTTTCATAACTACCTTAAAAAGGCGATCGAATATACAATGTTCGTCTCCCTTGACCAAGGTGTTTCAAACTTCATTCTGCCCACAGTCCAGGCTGCTGTAGGCGACAGGCCATATTAGGAACTAATGATATCAACTGTCATCTCAGCATGTAAGGAGCGGATATTGATATTATAATACCTGTCAGGCTTAATCCACCTGTGGATTAGCTCTTGTTATATTGTTAATATCAGTTGTAATATAGTGCATGTAACAGGAAGCTATATCATATTTCCATCTATCTGTAGTACATTATGTGAACGCGTTTTGATTGTTAATTCCTCCAGGCGCCCTCCAGGTCTGCCTACTGCGTATAAGAACTTTTCATTATAATCTTCTCGATCACAAACATGAAAAAAGATGGCATTCTGCAAGGCAACATGAATGTGGCTTTCAATTAATATTGCATTTCAGATATGTATTTATCAGAAGAACATCGATTTATCATCTTTACTTTTTCTGTGCATCCCACTTTATGTGAACGTCCATGCAAAGCATATGGCGTTATCCATGGTAACTTGACACAGCAATCCGGGATTCACGTCGCCAAACAGAATGGAAAAGTTTTTTATTTTGTGACTAAGAATCTTTGTATCAAGAAATATACCATACACAGCAAAAAGTTAAGACATTCCAACCAAAGATTACAATAACCAGCGATTAATGTCAGATGACGACTCATCATTCGCATCATTAACACAAATCATGGCACATTCCAACTGGTGCATATGTACCAAACGGAGGACGCAAGCCACATATGGTGTCTACCGGATTGTTTGAGGTTGAATCCCAAAAGATATAATTACTAAATGTTACATCTTGTAAGACTGGTATTCCGCTGACTGGTAGTGATCAACAGAAAGACCACTCTACAAGTACTGGTACCTGAAGCACTGGGCCATTTTCACATACTGACGGACCCGGTATTCGTCTGTCAGGGGATTCTGAAGATGGATGATTTTAGTAGCAAAAACGTGTACATGGAAACGAGAAAGACACATTATCACTATGTTGTAGCAATTGGGTCGCGACTCAGTGGGTAGTATGCAAATAACTAATACTGAACACCAGCAAAACACGGTAAACAATATGACATAGAGTTTGCACTTAAAGTAACGTGGATGACCATTGTGAAGGGATGCGCATGAGGGGATTCTGTTGCCTGTGTCTGCAATTTCCTTTTCGTGTGTCTGCAATGTGTGTACTGTTTGATAGTGAGATATGAATTTAAAACCATCAACAAAATTCGAAAAGAAGACAATCACGGACGTGCAATAGGTTACTTCAGTTAAGATCTGACAGTAAGGTCTGGTGGTTAGGTCTGTCAGTTACATCTGCCCTTGAGGCCTGCCAGTAAGGTCTGATGGTTAAGTCTGTCTGTTAGATCTGTCCTTGAGGTCAGCCATTAAGGTCTGTACATAAGGTCAGACAGTTAAATGTGTCATTTGGGACCGCCATTAAGGTATGACGGTTAGGTTTGCCAGTAAGATCTGCCTATGAGGTGTTGCAGTAAGGTCTTTTGGTTAGGTCCGCTAGTTCGACATGTCCTTTGGGTCTGCCAGTAAGGTCTGTAGGTACGATCTGTCATTCGAGATGCCATTGAGGTCTGCCAGTAAGATCTACTAGTTAGGTCTGCAAGTTCGACTTGTCCTTTGGGTTTGCCAGTAATGTCTTTAGGTTGGGTGTGCCAGTTAGACCTGTCCTTGAGGTCTGGCAGTACCTTATGTAAGTTACATCTGTTCTGGATATCTGCCAGTAAGATCTGTTGGTTAGGTCTGCCAGTTTCCATATGTCCTTGAGATCTGCCAGTAACATCTGTTGGCTAGGTCGGTAGTTTCCATATGACCTTGAGATCTGCCAGTAACATCTGTTGGCTAGGTCGGTAGTTTCCATTTGTCCTTGAGATCTGCCAGTAACATCTGTTGGCTAGGTCGGTAGTTTCCATATGTCCTTGAGGTCTGCCGATAAGAAATGTTGGTTACATTTGCGTTTTGGATCTGTCCTGGAGGTATACGAAGCTCCACGTAATTGTGGAAATCGCAGAATGTCAATATCGTGTCATTTGAACCGCCCCTGGTTCTTTCTCTCTGCTTGAGTTGAACAACAAGTAATACTTAAGAATTGACTTTACTTTGTGTGAGTTCATTGGCGTATGAACCTTCATATAGTGAGAGCCAAACTGTAATACACTTATGAATGTCAATTTTGCGTTCACGTGGCCGCCATCTCGTCGAATGGAAAAGCCGTATATCGCGTAAACTTAAATTAAAAAAGAATATATTAAATTTCATAGGTACTTTTCTTGAGTCACATATACACACACACCGTTCCTGATAACTTACATCACCGTTCCCAATAAAATATAACAAGTATTGAATATTGTTTTTTTCAACTTGTTTTGAAGTATTGTACTTGTCTCTCGAAAACATACAAAGTTATCTATTTGTTTAAAACATTGAACCTGAACTTTGAAAGCAAGTATTCTGCCGTTCTGATTTAGTAAATCAAAGAACGCTGATAGCTTGTCTATTGAACCGCCCTCGTTCTGTCTCACTTCTTGCAAGGCAGAATGCCAGTGTTCTACTCTGATAAGTGATGATGTGTTGGTCATGCCAAGACAACGTTAGAATGTATTGAAGAAACAATATTCCACGATTGTTAAACGCATTTGTCTAAATGCCAGGTTATGATGTTATCCACCATCAGTTTTGACAGGGAAGAATGAATTAGGGCTTCGGTGATCTTGTCTGCACAAAATTAATTCCAGATGTGGAGTGAGAAGCCATAACGATGACAAGATTGTTAGAGATCCGCATGTCCTGATTTCTTTGAAGTAATGTCACATGACCTCCCAACGTGATACTTCGGTACACAATTTCTAAATGCAGCAATATCGTTATAAATGGAGTCAAGTATCTGAACCAGTGAGATACCATCTTTAAACGCTGTTGCATGTTAATTATTAATATGAACGTAAGCTGATATATAGTTTACACCAAGACCCCATGAGAGAACTCTCAATCGGTCTGAAGATACCAGACACTGGTGTCTGTCAGCTAATGTTGCAAGTGTTTGCAAGTATGAATGGTGTGAAATATCGCACGGTTTCGTCTGTTCGCGTCTAACATTGTGGTGAGGTCCATAACAGTACGTGGTTCATCGCTGGCTACTACATTGTAGTGTTACAGTCTATCACAGCACATGGTTCATCACTGGCTACTACATTGTAATGGTACAGTCTATAACAGTACATGGTTCATCACAGACTACTACATTGTAATGGTACAGTCTATAACAGTACATGGTTCATCACAGGCTACTACATTGTAGTGTTACAGTCTATCACAGTACATGGTTCATCACTGGCTACTACATTGTAGCGTTACAGTCTATCACAGTACATGGTTCATCACTGGCTACTACATTGTAATGGTACAGTCTATAACAGTACATGGTTCATCACAGGCTACTACATTGTAGTGTTACAGTCTGTCACAGTACATGGTTTATCACTGGCTATTACATTGGAGTGTTACAGTCTATCACAGTACATGGTTCATCACTGGCTACTACATTGTAATGGTACAGTCTATAACAGTACATGGTTCATCACAGGCTACTACATTGTAGTGTTACAGTCTGTCACAGTACATGGTTCATCACTGGCTACTACATTGTAATGGTACAGTCTATAACAGTGCATGGTTCATCACAGGCTACTACATTGTAGTGTTACAGTCTATCACAGTACATGGTTTATCACTGGCTATTACATTGGAGTGTTACAGTCTATCACATTACATCGTTCATCACTGGCTACGACAAAGTAGTGACACAGTCTATCACAGTACATGGTTCATCACTGGCCCCTACATCGTAGTGTTACAGTCTATCACAGTACATGGTTCATCACAGGCTACTACATTGTAGTGTTACAGTCTATCACAGTACATGGTTCATCACTGGCTACTACATTGTAGTGTTACAGTCTATCACAGTACATGGTCCTTCACTGGCTACTACATTGTAGTGTTACAGTCTATCACAGTACATGGTTCATCACTGGCTACTACATTGTATTGGTACAGTCTATAACAGTACATGGTTCATCACAGGCTACTACATTGTAGTGTTACAGTCTATCACAGTACATGGTTCATCACTGGCTACTACATTGGCATGTTACAGTCTATCACAGTACATGGTTCACCACTGGCTACCACAAAGTAGTGCTACAGCCAATCACAGTACATGGTTCATCACTAGCTACCTCAAAGTAGTGAAACAGTCTATCACAGTACATGGTTCATTACTCGCTACCACAAAGTAGTGATACAGTCTTTCACAGTACATGGTTGATCACTGGCCCCTACATTGTAGTGTTACAGTCTATCACAGTACATGGTTCATCACTGGCTACCACAAAGTAGTGATACAGTCTATCACAGTTCATGGTTCATCAGTGGCCCCTACATTGTAGTGTTGCAGTCTATCACAGAATATGGTTCATCACTGGCTACTACATTGTAGTGTTACAGTCTATCACAGTATATGGTTCATCACAGGCTACCACAAAGTAGTGACATAGTCTATCACAGTACATGGTTCATCACTGGCCCCTACATTGTAGTGTTACAGTCTATCACAGTACATGGTTCATCACTGGCTACCACATTGTAGTGTTACAGTCTATCACAGTATATGGTTCATCACTGGCTACGACAAAGTATTGACACAGTCTATCACAGTACATGGTTCATCACTGGCCCCTACATTGTAGTGTTACAGTCTATCACAGTACATGGTTCATCACTGGCCCCTACATTGTAGTGTTACAGTCAATCACAGTACATGGTTCATCTCTGTCTACTACATTGTAGTGTTACAGTCTATCACAGTACGTGATTCATCGCTGGCTACTACATTGTAGTGTTACAGTCTATCACAGTACATGGTTCATCACTGGCTACCACAAAGTAGTGATACAGTCTATCACAGTTCATGGTTCATCAGTGGCCCCTACATTGTAGTGTTGCAGTCTATCACAGAATATGGTTCATCACTGGCTACTACATTGTAGTGTTACAGTCTATCACAGTATATGGTTCATCACAGGCTACCACAAAGTAGTGACATAGTCTATCACAGTACATGGTTCATCACTGGCCCCTACATTGTAGTGTTACAGTCTATCACAGTACATGGTTCATCACTGGCTACCACATTGTAGTGTTACAGTCTATCACAGTATATGGTTCATCACTGGCTACGACAAAGTATTGACACAGTCTATCACAGTACATGGTTCATCACTGGCCCCTACATTGTAGTGTTACAGTCTATCACAGTACATGGTTCATCACTGGCCCCTACATTGTAGTGTTACAGTCAATCACAGTACATGGTTCATCTCTGTCTACTACATTGTAGTGTTACAGTCTATCACAGTACGTGATTCATCGCTGGCTACTACATTGTAGTGTTACAGTCTATCACAGTACATGGTTCATCACTGGCTACTACATTGTAGTGTTACAGTCTATCACAATATATGGTTCATCACTGGCTATTATAAAGTAGTGATACAGTCTATCACAGTACATGGTTCATCGCTGGCTACTACATTGTAGTGTTACAGTCTATAACAGTGCGTGGTTCATCACTGTCTACTACATTGTAGTGTGACAGTCTATCACAGTACATGGTTCATCACTGGCTACTACATTGGAGTGTTACAGTCTATCACAGTACATGGTTCATCACAGGCTACCACAAAGTAGTGATACACTCTAGTACAGTACATGGTTCATCACTGGCTACCACAAAGTAGTGATACAGTCTATCACAGTACATGGTTCATCACTGGCTATTATAAAGAAGTGATACAGTCTATCACAGTACATGGTTCATCACTGGCTACTACATTGTAGTGTTACATTCTATCACAGTACATGGTTCATCACTGTCTACTACATTGTAGTGTGACAGTCTATCACAGTACATGGTTCATCACTGGCTACTACATTGGAGTGTTACATTCTATCACAGTACATGGTTCATCACTGTCTACTACATTGTAGTGTGACAGTCTATCACAGTACATGGTTCATCACTGGCTATTATAAAGTAGTTATACAGTCTATCACAGTACATGGTTCATCACTGGCCCCTACATTGTAGTGTTACAGTCTATCACAGTACATGGTTCATCACTGGCTACTACATTGTAGTGTTACAGTCTATCACAGTATATGGTTCATCACTGGCTACGACAAAGTAGTGACACAGTCTATCACAGTACATGGTTCATCACTGGCTACTACATTGTAGTGTTACAGTCTATCACAGTACATGGTTCATCACTGGCCCCTACATTGTAGTGTTACAGTCAATCACAGTACATGGTTCATCTCTGGCTACTACATTGTAGTGTTACAGTCTATCACAGTTCGTGGTTCATCGCTGGCTACTACATTGTAGTGTTACAGTCTATCACAGTACATGGTTCATCAGTGGCCCCTACATTGTAGTGTTACAGTCTATCACAATATATGGTTCATCACTGGCTATTATAAAGTAGTGATACAGTCTATCACAGTACATGGTTCATCGCTGGCTACTACATTGTAGTGTTACAGTCTATAACAGTGCGTGGTTCATCACTGTCTACTACATTGTAGTGTGACAGTCTATCACAGTACATGGTTCATCACTGGCTACTACATTGGAGTGTTACAGTCTATCACAGTACATGGTTCATCACAGGCTACCACAAAGTAGTGATACACTCTAGTACAGTACATGGTTCATCACTGGCTACCACAAAGTAGTGATACAGTCTATCACAGTACATGGTTCATCACTGGCTATTATAAAGAAGTGATACAGTCTATCACAGTACATGGTTCATCACTGGCTACTACATTGTAGTGTTACATTCTATCACAGTACATGGTTCATCACTGTCTACTACATTGTAGTGTGACAGTCTATCACAGTACATGGTTCATCACTGGCTACTACATTGGAGTGTTACATTCTATCACAGTACATGGTTCATCACTGTCTACTACATTGTAGTGTGACAGTCTATCACAGTACATGGTTCATCACTGGCTATTATAAAGTAGTTATACAGTCTATCACAGTACATGGTTCATCACTGGCCCCTACATTGTAGTGTTACAGTCTATCACAGTACATGGTTCATCACTGGCTACTACATTGTAGTGTTACAGTCTATCACAGTATATGGTTCATCACTGGCTACGACAAAGTAGTGACACAGTCTATCACAGTACATGGTTCATCACTGGCTACTACATTGTAGTGTTACAGTCTATCACAGTACATGGTTCATCACTGGCCCCTACATTGTAGTGTTACAGTCAATCACAGTACATGGTTCATCTCTGGCTACTACATTGTAGTGTTACAGTCTATCACAGTTCGTGGTTCATCGCTGGCTACTACATTGTAGTGTTACAGTCTATCACAGTACATGGTTCATCAGTGGCCCCTACATTGTAGTGTTACAGTCTATCACAATATATGGTTCATCACTGGCTATTATAAAGTAGTGATACAGTCTATCACAGTACATGGTTCATCGCTGGCTACTACATTGTAGTGTTACAGTCTATAACAGTGCGTGGTTCATCACTGTCTACTACATTGTAGTGTGACAGTCTATCACAGTACATGGTTCATCACTGGCTACTACATTGGAGTGTTACAGTCTATCACAGTACATGGTTCATCACGGGCTACCACAAAGTAGGGATACACTCTAGTACAGTACATGGTTCATCACTGGCTACCACAAAGTAGTGATACAGTCTATCACAGTACATGGTTCATCACTGGCTATTATAAAGAAGTGATACAGTCTATCACAGTACATGGTTCATCACTGGCTACTACATTGTAGTGTTACATTCTATCACAGTACATGGTTCATCACTGTCTACTACATTGTAGTGTGACAGTCTATCCCAGTACATGGTTCATCACTGGCTACTACATTGGAGTGTTACATTCTATCACAGTACATGGTTCATCACTGTCTACTACATTGTAGTGTGACAGTCTATCACAGTACATGGTTCATCACTGGCTATTATCAAGTAGTGATACAGTCTATCAAAGTACATGGTTCATCACTGGCTACTACATTGTAGTGTGACAGTCTATCACAGTACATGGTTCATCACTGGCTATTGCATTGGAGTGTTACAGTCTATCACAGTACATGGTTCATCACTGGCTACTACATTGTAGTGTTACAGTCTATCACAGTACATGGTTCATCACTGGCTACTACATTGTATTGGTACAGTCTATAACAGTACATGGTTTATCACAGGCTACTACATTGTAGTGTTACAGTCTATCACAGTACATGGTTCATCACTGGCTACTACATTGTAATGTTACAGTCTATCACAGTACATGGTTCATCACTGGCTACTACATTGTAGTGTTACAGTCTATCACAGTACATGGTTCATCACTGGCTACTACATTGTATTGGTACAGTCTATGACAGTACATGGTTCATCACAGGCTACTACATTGTAGTGTTACAGTCTATCACAGTACATGGTTCATCACTGGCTACTACATTGTAATGTTACAGTCTATCACAGTACATGGTTCATCACTGGCTACTACATTGTAGTGTTACAGTCTATCACAGTACATGGTTCATCACTGGCTACTACATTGTAGTGTTAAAGTCTATTACAGTACGTGGTTCATCACTGGCCCCTACATTGTAGTGTTACAGTCTATCACAGTACATGGTTCATCAGTAGCTACTATATTGGCATGTTACAGTCTATCACAGTACATGGTTCACCACTGGCTACCATAAAGTAGTGCTACAGCCAATCACAGTACATGGTTCATCACTGGCTACCACAAAGTAGTGATACAGTCTATCACAGTACATGGTTCATCAGTGGCCCCTACATTGTAGTGTTACATTCTATGACAGTACATGGTTCATCACTGTCTAGTACATTGTAGTGTGACAGTCTATCACAGTACATGGTTCATCACTGTCTACTACATTGTAGTGTGACAGTCTATCACAGTACATGGTTCATCACTGGCTATTATAAAGTAGTGATACAGTCTATCAAAGTACATGGTTCATCACTGGCTACTACATTGTAGTGTTACATTCTATCACAGTACATGGTTCATCACTGTCTAGTACATTGTAGTGTGACAGTCTATCACAGTACATGGTTCATCACTGGCTACTACATTGGAGTGTTACAGTCTATCACAGTACATGGTTCATCACTGGCTACTACATTGTAGTGTTACAGTCTATCACAGTATATGGTTCATCGCTGGCTACTATATTGTAGTGTTTCTTTCTATAACAGTGCGTGGTTCATCACTTGCTACCACAAAGTAGTGATACAGTCTACCACAGTACATGGTTCATCACTGGCTACCACAAAGTAGTGATACAGTCTATCACAGTACATGGTCCATCACTGGCTACTACATGGTAGTGTTACAGTCTATCACAGTACATGGTTCATCACTGGCTACTACATTGTATTGGTACAGTCTATAACAGTACATGGTTCATCACTGGCCCCTACATTGTAGTGTTACAGTATATCACAGTACATGGTTCATCACTGGCTACTACATTGGCATGCTACAGTCTATCACAGTACATGGTTCACCACTGGCTACCACAAAGTAGTGCTACAGCCAATCACAGTACATGGTTCATCACTAGCTACCTCAAAGTAGTGAAACAGTCTATCACAGTACATGGTTCATCACTCGCTACCACAAAGTAGTGATACAGTCTATCACAGTACATGGTTCATCACTGGCCCCTACATTGTAGTGTTACAGTCTATCACACTACATGGTTCATCACTGGCTACCACAAAGTAGTGATACAGTCTATCACAGTACATGGTTCATCACTGGCCCCTTCATTGTAGTGTTACAGTCTATCACAGTATATGGTTCATCGCTGGCTACTATATTGTAGTGTTTCTGTCTATAACAGTGCGTGGTCCATCACTGGCTACTACATGGTCGTGTTACAGTCTATCACAGTACATGGTTCATCACTGGCTACTACATTGTATTGGTACAGTCTATAACAGTACATGGTTCATCACTGGCTACTACGTTGTAGTGTTACAGTCTATCACAGTACATGGTTCATCACTGGCTACTACATTGTAATGTTACAGTCTATCACAGTACATGGTTCATCACTGGTTACTACATTGTAGTGTTACAGTCTATCACAGTACATGGTTCATCACTGGCTACTACATTGTATTGGTACAATCTATGACAGTACATGGTTCATCACTGGCTACTACATTGTAGTGTTACATTCTATCACAGTACATGGTTCATCACTGGCTACTACATTGTAGTGTTACAGTCTATTACAGTACGTGGTTCATCACTGGCCCCTACATTGTAGTGTTACAGTCTATCACAGTACATGGTTCATCACTGGCTACTACATTGGCATGTTACAGTCTATCACAGTACATGGTTCACCACTGGCTACCACAAAGTAGTGCTACAGCCAATCACAGTACATGGTTCATCACTAGCTACCTCAAAGTAGTGAAACAGTCTATCACAGTACATGGTTCATCACACGCTACCACAAAGTAGTGATACAGTCTATCACAGTACATGGTTCATCACAGGACCCTACATTGTAGTGTTACAGTCTATCACAGTACATGGTTCATCACTGGCTACCACAAAGTAGTGATACAGTCTATCACAGTACATGGTTCACCAGTGGCCCCTACATTGTAGTGTTACAGTCTATCACAGTATATGGTTCATCGCTGGCTACTATATTGTAGTGTTTCTGTCTATAACAGTGCGTGGTTCATCACTTGCTACCACAAAGTAGTGATACAGTCTACCACAGTACATGGTTCATCACTGGCTACCACAAAGTAGTGATACAGTCTATCACAGTACATGGTTCATCACTGTCTACTACATTGTAGTGTGACAGTCTATCACAGTACATGGTTCATCACTGGCTATTATAAAGTAGTTATACAGTCTATCACAGTACATGGTTCATCACTGGCCCCTACATTGTAGTGTTACAGTCTATCACAGTACATGGTTCATCACTGCCTACTAAATTGTAGTGTTACAGTCTATCACAGTATATGGTTCATCACTGGCTACGACAAAGTAGTGACACAGTCTATCACAGTACATGGTTCATCACTGGCCCCTACATTGTAGTGTTACAGTCTATCACAGTACATGGTTCATCACTGGCCCCTACATTGTAGTGTTACAGTCAATCACAGTACATGGTTGATCTCTGGCTTCTACATTGTAGTGTTACAGTCTATCACAGTACGTGGTTCATCGCTGGCTACTACATTTTAGTGTTACAGTCTATCAAAGTACATGGTTCATCAGTGGCCCCTACATTGTAGTGTTACAGTCTATCACAATATATGGTTCATCACTGGCTATTATAAAGTAGTGATACAGTCTATCACAGTACATGGTTCATCGCTGGCTACTACATTGTAGTGTTACAGTCTATAACAGTGCGTGGTTCATCACTGTCTACTACATTGTAGTGTGACAGTCTATCACAGTACATGGTTCATCACTGGCTACTGCATTGGAGTGTTACAGTCTATCACAGTACATGGTTCATCACAGGCTACCACAAAGTAGTGATACACTCTAGTACAGTACATGGTTCATCACTGGCTACCACAAAGTAGTGATACAGTCTATCACAGTACATGGTTCATCACTGGCTATTATAAAGAAGTGATACAGTCTATCACAGTACATGGTTCATCACTGGCTACTACATTGTAGTGTTACATTCTATCACAGTACATGGTTCATCACTGTCTACTACATTGTAGTGTGACAGTCTATCAGAGTACATGGTTCATCACTGGCTACTACATTGGAGTGTTACATTCTATCACAGTACATGGTTCATCACTGTCTACTACATTGTAGTGTGACAGTCTATCACAGTACATGGTTCATCACTGGCTATTATAAAGTAGTGATACAGTCTATCAAAGTACATGGTTCATCACTGGCTACTACATTGTAGTGTTACATTCTATCACAGTACATGGTTCATCACTGTCTAGTACATCGTAGTGTGACAGTCTATCAGAGTACATGGTTCATCACTGGCTACTACATTGGAGTGTTACAGTCTATCACAGTACATGGTTCATCACTGGCTACTACATTGTAGTGTTACAGTCTATCACAGTACATGGTTCATCACAGGTTACCACAAAGTAGTGATACAGTCTATCACAGTACATGGTTCATCACTGGCTATTTCATTGGATTGTTACAGTCCATAACAGTACATGGTTCATCACAGGCTACTACATTGTAGTGTTACATTCTATCAAAGTACATGGTTCATCACTGGCTACCAGAAAGTAGTGCTACAGCCAATCACAGTACATGGTTCATCACTAGCTACCTCAAAGTAGTGATACAGTCTATCACAGTACGTGGTTCATCACTGGCTACCACAAAGTAGTGATACAGTCTATCACAGTACATGGTTCATCACTGGCCCCTACATTGTAGTGTTACAGTCTATCACAGTACGTGGTTCATCACCGGCTACTACATTGTAGTGTTACAGTCCATCACAGTACATGGTTCATCCATGGCTACTACATTGTAGTGTGACAGTCTATCACAGTACATGGTTCATCACTGGCTACTACATTGGAGTGTTACAGTCTATCACAGTACATGGTTCATCACTGTCTACTACATTGGAGTGTGACAGTCTATCACAGTACATGGTTCATCACTGGCTACTACATTGGAGTGTTACAGTCTATCACAGTACATGGTTCATCACTGTCTACTACATTGTAGTGTTACAGTCTATCACAGTATATGGTTCATCACTGGCTACGACAAAGTAGTGACACAGTCTATCACAGTACATGGTTCATCACTGGCCCCTACATTGTAGTGTGACAGTCTATCACAGTACATGGTTCATCACTGGCTACTACATTGGAGTGTTACAGTCTATCACAGTACATGGTTCATCACTGGCCCCTACATTGTAGTGTGACAGTCTATCAGAGTACATGGTTCATCACTGGCTACTACATTGGAGTGTTACATTCTATCACAGTACATGGTTCATCACTGTCTACTACATTGTAGTGTGACAGTCTATCACAGTACATGGTTCATCACTGGCTATTATAAAGTAGTGATACAGTCTATCAAAGTACATGGTTCATCACTGGCTACTACATTGTAGTGTTACATTCTATCACAGTACATGGTTCATCACTGTCTAGTACATCGTAGTGTGACAGTCTATCAGAGTACATGGTTCATCACTGGCTACTACATTGGAGTGTTACAGTCTATCACAGTACATGGTTCATCACTGGCTACTACATTGTAGTGTTACAGTCTATCACAGTACATGGTTCATCACAGGTTACCACAAAGTAGTGATACAGTCTATCACAGTACATGGTTCATCACTGGCTATTTCATTGGATTGTTACAGTCCATAACAGTACATGGTTCATCACAGGCTACTACATTGTAGTGTTACATTCTATCAAAGTACATGGTTCATCACTGGCTACCAGAAAGTAGTGCTACAGCCAATCACAGTACATGGTTCATCACTAGCTACCTCAAAGTAGTGATACAGTCTATCACAGTACGTGGTTCATCACTGGCTACCACAAAGTAGTGATACAGTCTATCACAGTACATGGTTCATCACTGGCCCCTACATTGTAGTGTTACAGTCTATCACAGTACGTGGTTCATCACCGGCTACTACATTGTAGTGTTACAGTCCATCACAGTACATGGTTCATCCATGGCTACTACATTGTAGTGTGACAGTCTATCACAGTACATGGTTCATCACTGGCCCCTACATTGTAGTGTTACAGTCTATCACAGTACATGGTTCATCACTGCCTACTAAATTGTAGTGTTACAGTCTATCACAGTATATGGTTCATCACTGGCTACGACAAAGTAGTGACACAGTCTATCACAGTACATGGTTCATCACTGGCCCCTACATTGTAGTGTTACAGTCTATCACAGTACATGGTTCATCACTGGCCCCTACATTGTAGTGTTACAGTCAATCACAGTACATGGTTGATCTCTGGCTTCTACATTGTAGTGTTACAGTCTATCACAGTACGTGGTTCATCGCTGGCTACTACATTTTAGTGTTACAGTCTATCAAAGTACATGGTTCATCAGTGGCCCCTACATTGTAGTGTTACAGTCTATCACAATATATGGTTCATCACTGGCTATTATAAAGTAGTGATACAGTCTATCACAGTACATGGTTCATCGCTGGCTACTACATTGTAGTGTTACAGTCTATAACAGTGCGTGGTTCATCACTGTCTACTACATTGTAGTGTGACAGTCTATCACAGTACATGGTTCATCACTGGCTACTGCATTGGAGTGTTACAGTCTATCACAGTACATGGTTCATCACAGGCTACCACAAAGTAGTGATACACTCTAGTACAGTACATGGTTCATCACTGGCTACCACAAAGTAGTGATACAGTCTATCACAGTACATGGTTCATCACTGGCTATTATAAAGAAGTGATACAGTCTATCACAGTACATGGTTCATCACTGGCTACTACATTGTAGTGTTACATTCTATCACAGTACATGGTTCATCACTGTCTACTACATTGTAGTGTGACAGTCTATCAGAGTACATGGTTCATCACTGGCTACTACATTGGAGTGTTACATTCTATCACAGTACATGGTTCATCACTGTCTACTACATTGTAGTGTGACAGTCTATCACAGTACATGGTTCATCACTGGCTATTATAAAGTAGTGATACAGTCTATCAAAGTACATGGTTCATCACTGGCTACTACATTGTAGTGTTACATTCTATCACAGTACATGGTTCATCACTGTCTAGTACATCGTAGTGTGACAGTCTATCAGAGTACATGGTTCATCACTGGCTACTACATTGGAGTGTTACAGTCTATCACAGTACATGGTTCATCACTGGCTACTACATTGTAGTGTTACAGTCTATCACAGTACATGGTTCATCACAGGTTACCACAAAGTAGTGATACAGTCTATCACAGTACATGGTTCATCACTGGCTATTTCATTGGATTGTTACAGTCCATAACAGTACATGGTTCATCACAGGCTACTACATTGTAGTGTTACATTCTATCAAAGTACATGGTTCATCACTGGCTACCAGAAAGTAGTGCTACAGCCAATCACAGTACATGGTTCATCACTAGCTACCTCAAAGTAGTGATACAGTCTATCACAGTACGTGGTTCATCACTGGCTACCACAAAGTAGTGATACAGTCTATCACAGTACATGGTTCATCACTGGCCCCTACATTGTAGTGTTACAGTCTATCACAGTACGTGGTTCATCACCGGCTACTACATTGTAGTGTTACAGTCCATCACAGTACATGGTTCATCCATGGCTACTACATTGTAGTGTGACAGTCTATCACAGTACATGGTTCATCACTGGCTACTACATTGGAGTGTTACAGTCTATCACAGTACATGGTTCATCACTGTCTACTACATTGGAGTGTGACAGTCTATCACAGTACATGGTTCATCACTGGCTACTACATTGGAGTGTTACAGTCTATCACAGTACATGGTTCATCACTGTCTACTACATTGTAGTGTTACAGTCTATCACAGTATATGGTTCATCACTGGCTACGACAAAGTAGTGACACAGTCTATCACAGTACATGGTTCATCACTGGCCCCTACATTGTAGTGTGACAGTCTATCACAGTACATGGTTCATCACTGGCTACTACATTGGAGTGTTACAGTCTATCACAGTACATGGTTCATCACTGGCTACTACATTGTAGTGTTACAGTCTATCACAGTACATAGTTCATCACAGGCTACCACAAAGTAGTGATACAATCTATCACAGTACATGGTTCATCACTGGCTACTACATTGGAGTGTTACAGTCCATAACAGTACATGGTTCATCACTGGCTACTACATTGTAGTGTTACATTCTATCACAGTACATGGTTCATCACTGGCTACCACAAAGTAGTGCTACAGCCAATCACAGTACATGGTTCATCACTAGCTACCTCAAAGTAGTGATACAGTCTATCACAGTACATGGTTCATCACTGGCTACCACAAAGTAGTGATACGGTCTATCACAGTACATGGTTCATCACTGGCCCCTACATTGTAGTGTTACAGTCTATCACAGTACGTGGTTCATCGCTGGCTACTACATTGTAGTGTTACAGTCTATCACAGTACATGGTTCATCACTGGCTACTACACTGTAATGTTACAGTCTATCACAGTACATGGTTCATCACTGGCCTCTACATTGTAGTGTTACAGTCTATCACAGTACATGGTTCATCACTGGCTATTATAAAGTAGTGATACAGTCTATCACAGTACATGGTTCATCGCTGGCTACTACATTGTAGTGTTACAGTCTATAACAGTGCGTGGTTCATCACTTGCTACCACAAATTAGTGATACACTCTAGTACAGTACATGGTTCATCACTGGCTACCACAAAGTAGTGATACAGTCTATCACAGTACATGGTTCATCACTGGCTACTACATTGTAGTGTTACAGTCTATCACAGTACATGGTTCATCACTGGCTACTACATTGTAGTGTGACAGTCTATCACAGTACATGGTTCATCACTGGCTACTACATTGGAGTGTTACAGTCTATCACAGTACATGGTTCATCACTGGCTACTACATTGTAGTGTTACAGTCTATCACAGTACATGGTTCATCACAGGCTACTACATTGGAGTGTTACAGTCTATCACAGTACATGGTTCATCACTGGCTACTACATTGTAGTGTTACAGTCTATCCCAGTACATGGTTCATCACTGGCTACTACATTGGAGTGTTACAGTCTATCACAGTACATGGTTCATCACAGGTTACCACAAAGTAGTGATACAGTCTATCACACTACATGGTTCATCACTAGCTACTACATTGGAGTGTTACAGTCTATCACAGTACATGGTTCATCACTGGCTACTACATTGGAGTGTTACAGTCTATCACAGTACATGGTTCATCACTGGCTATCACAAAGTAGTGCTACAGCCAATCACAGTACATGGTTCATCACTGGCCCCTACATTGTAGTGTTACAGTCTATCACAGTACATGGTTCATCACTAGCTACTACATTGGAGTGTTACAGTCTATCACAGTATATGGTTCATCACTGGGTACTACATTGGAGTGTTACAGTCTATCACAGTACATGGTTCATCACTGGCTACTACATTGGAGTGTTACAGTCTATCACAGTACATGGTTCATCACTGGCTACTACATTGGAGTGTTACAGTCTATCACAGTACATGGTTCATCACTAGCTACTACATTGGAGTGTTACAGTCTATCACTGTACATGGTTCATCACTGGCTACTACATTGGAGTGTTACAGTCTATCACAGTACATGGTTCATCACTGGCTATCACAAAGTAGTGCTACAGCCAATCGCAGTACATGGTTCATCACTGGCCCCTACATTGTAGTGTTACAGTCTATCACAGTACATGGTTCATCACTAGCTACTACATTGGAGTGTTATAGTCTATCACAGTATATGGTTCATCACTGGCTACTACATTGGAGTGTTGCAGTCTATCACAGTACATGGTTCATCACTGGCTACCACAAAGTAGTGATACAGTCTATCACAGTACATGGTTGATCACTGGCCCCTACATTGTAATGTTACAGTCTTTCACAGTACATGGTTCATTACTGGCTACCTCAAAGTAGTGATACAGTCTATCACAGTACATGGTTCAACACTAGCTACTATAAAGTAGTGATACAGTCTATCACAGTACATGGTTCATCACTGGCTACTACATTGTAGTGTTACATTCTATCACAGTACATGGTTCATCACTGGCTACTAAATTGGAGTGTTACAGTCTATAACAGAATATGGTTAATCACTGGATACTACATTGTACTGTTACAGTCTATCACAGTACATGGTTCATCACTGGCTACTACATTGTAGTGTTACAGTCTGCTCTTCGTTCAATTCAAAAGGAATTTGACTGTGTCTCGGATCGCTTGTTGATGCAAACAGATTTGATCAGCGTAGTGTGTGAGTCTAAATTGTCAGATCACAGGGTCAGTGTCAGTTTGCATCCGCAATCACTTGGCTTGTCTCACGATATGATCCATTTCAACTTCTGACATGGGTTCCGATCTCATACTATCATCATACACACTGGTTTAACTCTATTTTTTAATAATCATTGGTCAATTTAACTTTAACTTGGTTGGTAAGATTCCGCATGCTTTAGAAATTGTTGAATTAACGCGAAGTTTTGCATTGCGTGGTAATACATCAATTCCTGGCGACAGTCGCCTCAAACACTATCGGGATGCATTGTATTGTCAAAGTAGTATCGCACCTGCATGCGTCCTGATCGTACCATTTGTACCACGTTAATTAACTGACGACTACGCCTGCAACGATAAAGTAACGCCTGTCCGATTACATTAAGGCGCATGACAAAGATAAATCAAACTGAAGGTTTTATTAAAACTAACATAGGCGGATCCATCTGAACCCATACCCCACACACCCCGTCCAAACCCACCCCTTGTGAAACCCAAATATTGTATGTTGTGGGCAGTAAACTATATGGAGATAGGATTTTGATATTTTGGCCCCTCCAAAAATGCTGGATCCGCCCTATAACTAAGCAATAAACCAAGCTAAAGCGTTGAGGCAAAGTAAGCAGTTACTCTTTGAACTCTCACAACGTGAAATACGTCTATCAGGCGAATGTACACAAGTTAGCAACACTGTAAACTAGTCAGTACTAATATACAACTGTAACGATATAAGTAAACAGGGTATCAAAATTGACACAGGTATAGTTGCTACGACGCCTGTCTAACTAAATAAACGGGAGGTTTCAAACCACCTGTTACGTGACTAGCTTCTGTTTGCACGGCTGGACAGCGATTCCTGCTTTTACGCTTGCGTCTCGCACAGAAAATATACCGTTAAGCGACATGTCGGTGAATTGATCAAGTACTTGCAGAAAAATACCTTGATGCCAAAAAGCCATCCTTGAAGATAAGAGGACAAAACTAGGGAAGGATGCCTATTCCTATGCTACGGTAAAGACATGGACAGCAGGTTTTTAGCATGGCGGGGAGGGCTTTGACGACGACCGCCGCTCTGCAAGGCCAGTCACGTCAAAAACACCAAAATTGATCCAGAGAATCCACGATACCAGCGTCATATTGCTTGTTCAGTAGGCATTTCCCAGCATTACACGTTACCCCCGTGAAGATCCGGATTAGAATAGGTCTTCAGCAACCCATAATTGCCGACTTCCGGGATCGGGAGGTCACGTTTCCTAACGTGGTTGATGCATGTCATCGTACCCCAATTGCATGGATCGATGCTCATGCTGTCAATCACTGGATCGTATGGTCCAGACTCGATTATTTACAGACCGCCGTCATATAGCTGGAATTGGTATAAAACAACAAACAATAAAAACATTACATTATCACAGAAACTTTGGAAATAAATTAAAGCTGAAGTACAACTCGTTGGCTTCTAGATCTGATGGGAAAAACACGCAATGCATGTCTCCTGATAATCTAGCTCTGTTTGAAACTGACCCCCAAAGGCATTTGACATCAACGACCACCAACAAGCAAAGACTATCCTATCAGTTGGAAAAAAATATGGCCGCCTTGATGGATGCCGAGGGTGTCACCATAGTAGACTATAGTCTGCTGCACTTTTGAGGCATTTAAGGGAAGAATTAGGGGAGTCTCTTAGGAGACATGAGAAGATGTGGAATGGTTTGCTCTTCCATCAGGACAATTCGCAAGATCAAATGCGCAAGGACAAATCAGTCATTGCAATGGCTACAATGCACGAGAGTCGCTTCAAACTCCTTCAGCAGCTCCCTCATTCTCATGGTCTTGCCCCGTCAGACTTGCATCTGTTCCCAAAGACGAAGACAGTTCTAGCCAAAACCCATTTGGACTCGAACGATGACGTCATAGCATCTGTAGAGACTTTTTAGAGAGCCAAAACAAGGTCTTCCAAGTAAAAGAGATGAAAGGCCCCAACATCGTAGGCAAGAAGAGTACTATAGAAGGGATTATGTTGAAAGAAAATCAAGTCTTTCCATATGAGACTCAGAACTGATCAATCAACCCTCGTACATGAGGCTACCACAGTAGGGGTCGATGGTATCAATTTACGAGTACTGTACTACATACAGTACAGCCGTGCGCTCTTATAGCATATGCTTATTATCATGTTTCAAAGGAACTTCAATTTCAGGCTTATCTTCTGCATTTTGTTAACTGCCACCCCCGCGTTCTCCACATGTAACAGTAGCGGCACATACAGTGAGAATCACCCGAACTCATTGCATGTGCCTTTCTAGACCTTTATACAAACTAGACTCTCATGCCAGTAAAAGAGGAATTTGAACAACACTTAATTGCCTCTCGGCGTGATTCCGAAGTCAACATTCCCTTTCTGTGTGTGACTTATCGTGTCTAAGCTTATTTCAATGTGTTTTTTAAGCTTTCTCTGTTGTAAGAATAATCCTGCTCCCACCAAATTTACAATCTCAATTTGAGAGGCAGAAAGATAATGTCATTTTCCTCGCCATAGCATGTGGAACAAACATAACAGACTTGTTTTGACGTTATAATGTTTCAATATTTCGTTCATAATGTTATGTTACATGGAAATAAGCACATTATGGAGACCCATATGTATTGTAAAGATTGATTAACCGAACAAAACTAATTTGAGTGTATCTTTTGGCAATTGCGTATGGGATATTAAGTTTGTTTGCACCTATATTCTAACACATTTCTCAAAACAAAAGGAATCAGGATTATAATGAATAATTAGTTTAGGCTTTGTTTATAACACTTACACAATTTCATCCATTCATCCAAATGTGTAACAGAGTGCTTAATAATCTTAATTGTTGTCTGTTAGTAGCAGAATTAAGCACCAGTTTGGACAACCCGTACACGGGTACACAGTTACGTAGACTGTTACTTCTCTTTGATCGTGATGTAATTGATACTAACATCCAGGGTTGTGTTAATCCACACTGAAACCAGGAGATGAAGTTATTGTTGAGGCAGGATGACCACGTTGTACTTGGTGTAACTGGACAACACGTTTAAAGTTGGCTCTATGCTTGGTTTTTATAGTGTGTGCACAGCATCTGGTATCAGTTTCAGAATATCATTACACCAACTTACCATTAATAAGGTACTTTTTGGCAGTGTCACTAGTAACAGTTTACTATGTATAGTGATGACAATATATCATGTGACCATCTGGGCCCGTGTTGTAAGTCAAAGAAAGATGTATTTGTCCAGTAAAAGAAACATATGTTGACATTTCACAATGTACAAAAGATGCTGCAACGTTGTTTATTCCTATCCCTTTGTGTGGTTATAGAAAGCATCACCTGTTCGATACAGGACACTCACACCTGTTAGTTTTCGATAACGTATCTGTAGCATAACATGATTGACCAAACACAAATGACAAAGCTCCGTATTGTATTGTCACCAGAAAGTCTAGCGCCGTGTAAGCGTACTCTTTTCGCCCACAAATACAGGTACTAATTAAACCAATAATGTCATTATCGAGATATGCCAACTTAATTCGTCCGTTGAGACCCAATTATGGTAAAAGAAAATCTATAAAATCAATTTATATATCTTTTGTATAATATTACAGAGAGGAGCAAATAGTTTATGGATAAAACCGTGTCGTCGTCAGAGTATAGACAGATGAAATATAACCCTTGTGTAATCCGACGCTTTTTTATTGACATGATAAAGGAGGTTCAGAGAGTCTGTGAAAAATGCGTGTATATTGTATCCAGTGCACATCATGTTATAAGACGAGGGCAGCCACAGCCGTACTCAGTACATGCAGATTAATTCATGTGTACTAACGGAAAAGAGTATTTGTCCTTCACATATAATGTAATAAAAATAGATGTATTCTGAAATGAAAAAATGCATCTTTCAATACATATTCATGAAGACATCTCCTCGACTTTAAGGTCGTAATAATTATTCATAAATTGCATTTGCATGATCATGCACGGTACACAAGTCATACGTTTGCGTGTTTGTTAGATGCTCACACACGTTGTGTTGTAACAGCCCACAATGATTGTTTAGCTATCAGGTGCTCATACAAACCCATTTGTTTAACAGTAAGTAATGCTTATGCAATGCCGCGACTTGTGGTCAACATCTACGCGCAGTGTGTGGCGCAAACATCGCTGTCCTACCATGGCCGAGTGTTTCTCCAGACCTCTCCCCGATAGAACATGTCTGGGATGAGATGGAGAGACGCCTACGACAGGAAGAGAACCAGTCGGTAACGCTGTCTCAGTTGGACCAATCCATATGTGACGATTGGATGGATGAGACAGGATTTCGCTTTCGACCACAGGTTCCATTCGCGGATGGATTGGATAGATCTTAAGAATTTAACTGACTGAAGGAAGAAATAAACAATGAAATAAAGAATTATATTGAATCAATCAAGTGATAAACAATGAAAAAAATCAAATATATTTGAAGACAAGAATAAATACAAGACAAGACACGTTTACAAATCCATCAATTTTGTTTCCCTCCATGAGTCGTTAGAACAAATGAAAGAGGAAGGTAACATAATCAACCTAGTGACTCAAATATGGTAACCATATATAGATAGACCTTAGGTTTGTTGTTTGACGCCGCAAACAGCAATAGTTCTGTCGTATGACTGCGGTCTACATATAATCGAGTCAATCCAGTGATTTATATCAGCGAGCCTGACCACCAGATCCTTTTAGTCCACTCTTACCACAAGCATTGGGTGCGGAAGATCAATTCTAACACCGGTCTTCGTGGGTTTTTTTTAAACATTAAATTAACCATATGGGAATAAAGAAAGACATGCCCACAACATTACAAAATACAAAAATTTGCTTTTCAGTATGTACATCATTGGGATTTTCTAGTTTCTTTTAGTGAAACAAATCAACTTCTCATTCATTAAGAATATAGACCCACACCGCCAAAGTGGTTACCCAAGCTTGAAAAGTAATGGTACCGTTAGCTATATTACATTATGCCAGTAAAGATACACCTCACAATTCGAGGGAAGGTGTCAGATCAGATACGCGAACTTTCAGTCTCTGTACAGTTGCTTCTGCGATCGTGATTAGTGGGGTGTACTTATTGATTTTTTATAAGATAAAATTGTTATACTTGGGGTTAAATATTACCTTCAGGGTATTTTACCTTGAGAATATGTTTCATTTGCTCATTATCTAAATTAGATGAATTTCCTAAATTTGACATCATTTACTCAGATTTAATGTTAATTATTCATGCACTTTACAAAAATGACGTATCATGTAGCGTACGTAATGCAAGTCGTTTTTTATCCTCATAATTACCTATGTGTTTTTATTCAATTTGTGACGTTCCTCTTTCGGAATCTTTTTGCCGTGTTCAAGTTTTAATGTGCTGACTTTTCTCATCTTACTTTACAAATTATAGACTAAAGTTACTGCGTACAACTGAAAATGTCATGATTTATATCTATTAGAATAAGAGTTTTGTTATTCATGCCAGAAAATGTTCAGATCTCTTTATTACTGTGATTTCTATGTGGGTTTTATCCTTAAATGTCTAGTCTTTTTTTTTGCTAATGATTTTATCATTAATTATTATCATTATTATTATTATCATTATTATAATTATTATTATTATTATTATTATTTTCAGGAAAGATGCCGAAAACCCAACGCAAAGTCAAATCTACACATATAAGAAACCCTGCTCAAGTCCATCGAATCACTTTGAATGGGATTTTGCGAAACTGTACAAGGCATCTAAGGACAAGTTCAGCAAAATTGAAAATCGTATTAGTGTGTCAGCTGCTCAAAGACTGTGCTTTAGAAGGGCAGGGGTGTGAAAATGTTAAACTCCGTGATTGGGTAGAATTATACAAATTCTCTGTCAAGCCTGCTATCGATGAAATCCCGAAGGACCTTATGTCTGTATTTGTCCCCGAGAGGTTTGAATAAGAAGCAGAAGACTTTTCGCATATATGGTGTCGAGCAGGCAGCCAAAACAGCTGGACCATCCGAAGCTACAACCAGTAAAGCTGTCACTGACGTTGCTGTCGAAGAGGACAAAAGGATGACGGTCGTGAAAGTTGCACCGATAAGAAGAAGAAGAATGAAAAAGACATCATTAGCGGCGAAGAGACACGAACTTTCGGCCGAATAAGGGAGAATGGGATCCGACGGACATGTCTCCTTTCTGCACCCTATGGTCATGAATTACAGCATCTATAGGATGATCAGGAAATGAACTTTGTATATGGTTTTGCTTGTGAAAAACTTTAAAAACTAACTTCATGGTCCTTAATGGATCGTTGTTAGACTTTTATTTTAAGAAGATCCAAGATTTCCAATATCTCTTGCTTCCCTAACATTTGTTATAAACTACTGATAATGAATTTTATTATATTTTTTCATTTACATCTAGTGCCTCCAACAACAAAGTCGACACCTGCAATTACAACGCACAGATTTCCACATTCATACGTTAATACATACATTATGTATTCATTGTGGTATGTGGTATGCGCCAAAAAAACTGTTTTGTGTGTGCGCGGCTGTTGTACTAAGTTGGTTGTTTGGTTTGTTGTTTAACGCCGCACTCAGCAATATTCCAGCTATATGACGGTGGTTTGTAATAAGTCTATGTGGAGACATAGATAGCATCGCCGGTGAAGATCCGGGGTAGAATAGTTCTTCAGCAACCCATGCTTACCGTAACAAACGACTATGCTTGTTGTAAGAGGCGACTAACGGGATCGGGTGGTCATGCTCGCATGACTTCCCAATTTCTTGGATCAATGCTCATGTTGTCAATCACTGGATTGTCTGGTCCAGACTCGATTATTTGCAGACCGCCGTCATATAGCTGGAATATTGCTGAGTGCGGCGTTAAACAACAAACAAATAAACATAGATAGCTTAGTCATGTAAAATTACACCAACTTTGGAAATGGAATCAAACTAATAGTTTGTCAATGCTTTAAAGAAGCACATATTTTATTTATTCACTATGTATTTAGAAAAAAAACTACCACTTCTCTACCATATACATACAGAACGGCAGGGCAAGAGAATAATCAGTCTTGATTATTCGCCGAAACAGATTCCATTTGGCGTAAAGAGCATCCTTGCACTGACTTCAACAGTCACACATAACCTTGCAGGGAATACATTTGTTGTGTCATTTTCTATGTCTTTATCTGTGTTTTGTGTAGCCTTTCTTCCGTTATTTCTAATTTCATCTTGCAACCAAAGTGAGCAGATACTAATGCGAAGCAATGATAGTACAAATATTAAACTAGCAGGAACGAATTATGCTCTTGTACCTACTAACATGGTATGTACTAACAAGTAATTATTAACGTCAAATATAAGATATTTTTGTCATTTTAAAAGAAGAAATGGCTTGAAAGTGTCTGTTATGACTTTTCCTAGAACTAGCAAAAGAAATAATATGAATCCCTGCCTTAGAAATCGTAACCATCATCACATTCCTTTTAATCTGCCTTATGGGCTGTCGGCGACGTTGCATGGAGCCCTTGCGTCATGATAGTCAGGCTGCACAAAGACCACACAGCCCTCCACCCTTTCCACCTGATGGCGACGTAATCTCCATGCACACCTTAAATCTCTCAGAGGGCACTAATACTGATGCATATCAATTTCCAGAGCAGTCTTCCTCACCTCTTCGACAATCAAATAACAACCCATCTGCATCCTCTTAAGCTACAGATTTGCAAGTTGTCACTCCCGAGATATCATCTTCAGCAAGTTCTCCAGTCTCACTACCGACGCACATATCATCTACTGACTCGCGTATCACACAATCAAGTGATTCGTCTCACACCCCATTGTTACAAGATGATCATAATGTTAATGATGATACAGCGCAACCACACAGATACCTCACTCTCTTCGGGCAAGAAGAATAATCGACTAATGTAACTAACTATTGTAATAACTTCTAACACATCATTCTTTTAAGAATCAGTGACTATTTTGAGATTGCTACTAAGTAAACATTTAATCGTTTCAAACTTTCATACTTTGACAAAAGAAAGATTTTACCAGATGATGTTCATGATAATACATTGCAACCATCCAGATACCTCACTTGAGATTGTTTCTAAGTGAAAATATCTTTTGTTTTTTGCTAAAATATTGAATATTGCTAAAAGCGGCGTAAATCTAACTCACTCACTCATTGGTCCACTCATCAGTCTTAAAGGTAGCACCTCTAAAATCGTTACATTGATATTGACACATGATAACTGATGAGACATGATTCACAGATAAGAAATCTCGAAACAACTGAATCCAGTTTCCAATCACGTCGTCTTCATTTACCTCAGAAAAGGGAATATTACAAAAATGGTTGACGAGATCTTGCTAAGACATGACACGTATGAATTTGTTTTGTTTGTTGCAGCATCCAACTAAAACAAAATGCATCAGAAATGTGTATAAACAAATTACAAAGTTCCAGAGTGTCACACAAAATTAGTAACGATTCAATATGTTGAATTGTGTAAGTTGTGTCCACTTCTTCTACACGAACTAGACGAGGTCAAGATTTCTGAATGATGACTCGTTTAGCCTATACTTACTAACGGTATCGGGTGGTCAGGCTCGCTGACTTGGTTGATGCATGTCATCGTATCCCAATTCCGTGTATCGATGCTCAAGATGTCAATCACTGGATTGTATGGTCTATATATGATTATTTACAGACCGCCGCTATATAGCTGGAATATTGTGCGGTATTAAACAATAAAGAAACACACAAATTCGTTTAGCCACGTTGATGTCATCTTGTAAACGATCTTCATCCTGTATACATTTATCTGTATAAAATGCACTGAGGTGATTGTACGATGACTGTTTCGTGTGGAACAACGGGTAAATGTAATACATATTTCCACGTGGAGTAGTAGGGAGGTCCTTCCATTATTCCAAGACCCGTGACGATTCCGGGGTAGAATATCTCTTCAGCAACCCATACTTGCCGTAAAAGGCGACTATGCTTGTCGTAAAAGGCGACTAACGGGATCGGGTGGTCAGGCTCGCTGACTTGTTTGATACATGTCATCGATCCCAATTGCGTGGATCGATGCTCATGATGTCAATCACTGGATTGTCTGGTCCAGACTCGATTATCTTACAGACCGCCGTCATATAGCTGGAATATTGCTGAGTGCGGCGTTAAACAACAAACCAACCAACCAACCAGCCATTATTCCAATAAAAAAAACATTAAAATTATTCATCAATAGTCTTTAACTAATATTGGGTATACAATCGTTGGAATTATATTTTATCAAGGTTTACACATAACAAGTAACTCATCTTCTTCATTTAGTTTCATGTTGGTAACAAACAAAACATTTTTACGCATATCACATAGCACAATAAGTACATAATATATGTATTACATGTGACTGTTGATATCTGTGAAGTTCTAGTGCTGATAGACCTGATTGGAGCTATCGTCTTTGTTCTTGGGGGAACCAGATGTAAATATAGAAGAACAAAATTAATTATCAATAGTTGATCATGATCTACTACCTTACGTTGTCCAGCCATTGTTTCTTGGTTACAACAATAACATGTATTGGAATTCTGAGTTGATGAATACTATCTCTCTAAATTGCTGATATTTAGAATGCTTCTTTTTCTGTGTAGTTTTCAGGGGGCAGTGGCTGAAATGATGATCCCTTGAATGGTTGAAATTTAAAAATTGATAATGTCGAAAATAATGATTTCTTACAAATGTAGATTTGAATAGTTTTCCTCGTAATTGTCCATTGAAATTGTCCATAGCTGTATTTGTTCAGAAAATGCACATATTGAAATCCAATTCGTTCTGCACACCTCCTCTGGGTTTAGGAAGTGTTCACCAAGAAACTATGCAGTAGTTTTCAAGTCATAGGCCGCTCAAAAAACGTCTTGGTAAGGGCGGACGGACTGACGGACGGAAGAACGTTTTTGGTCGGGGGTATAATTAGTGTCTGATGAATGCTTTTCATAAATTAATTGACAAGAAACATATCTGATAATTAACAGGAGACAAAAAGACACGCCATAGAAGAGGTGTGGTGTAACCACTCAATCACAGTGGCAGTAGGAGATAATTGCTTGCTTTAAATTAGATCCGTGACGTCACAATCCACCCACGCCCACAGAATTCAACCCTCTGTAATCCATGTGGCTTTTAATCTCTATTCGTGTGTTTAACGTCAATCCAAACATGTTGTAGTCCATGATTTCGACTTCAGAACAGGGGCTACATACATACATACATACATACATACATACATATATACATACATACAAAATGTTTTAAAGTGTTTTTTGTCAACAGCGATATGACATCAAGTTTAGATAATCAGCGGGATTAAAACTCAATTTACAACAACTACTGTGTATACCTGTGAATGATGTTATAAGACGTATTTCTTTTAAATAAAAATAATGAGATATCAGAAAAAAGGAGCAACAGTGAACAATGTTCCCAAAACCTCAATCGTAAGGTCTCTCGTGATGCACACTTGAAAATAAATCACGTTTATAACAGGTATAGTTTGACGTGTTAAACCTGTCATGACACATCTTCAAAGTGCAGTCGTTGTAGACATCATGTTTTACACGACTATCAGCAGCGACCCGTGAAGATGCGGGCTAGAAATGAACTTATGATACCTGAGTGTACTTTATTACAACGCGCTGTCATTGTGACTGACTTACTGAGGTAGTTCTAAACAGACCTTTCTCATCTAATGAGGATATTATTGGAATACATGTGTTGTCCGATGTTTAAAAAAAAATCAAGTTGTGCATACATACCATCATGTCACCTCTCTGTTTGAGGAACTATTTTATTCCGCGATACAGCTGGTTGTTGTATGACTGTGTAAACAGGAATGCACACGTACTAAATACTGTGTATAGATCTATAGATGACGTAAGAAATTGTGATAAAACATTACAAGAATTGACCAATACTTTGTTTGGCCATCACTCTATGAAGGTTCATACTCCAATAAACGAACACACAGTGAGAGTCTATTCTTAAACGAACGTCAATTTCGCGTTCACAAGACCAACATATCGTATAATGGATAAGCCGTATATCGTGTAAACTTCACATTAAAAAAAATTACTGTATGAACAAACGAAAGTCTAATGTGT
The DNA here is from genome assembly GCF_023055435.1 of Haliotis rufescens. Classification (NCBI taxonomy): domain Eukaryota; kingdom Metazoa; phylum Mollusca; class Gastropoda; order Lepetellida; family Haliotidae; genus Haliotis; species Haliotis rufescens. Next base: position 20,102,405 of record NW_025963813.1, read on the forward strand.
CCCATTGCGGGGGATAGTGATAACGCTGTTTTCTTGTTAATAACTTATTTCGCAAAATGGACAATTACTAAGGGAGACTATTCAACTCTAACTTTGCAAGAAATCAGTATTTTTGAAGTTATCCATTATTCAATTGCAACCATTCAAAGATCATCATTTCCGCCACTGCCCCCTAACTTCAAAGAAAAAGAAGCATTTTAAATATTCACAATTTTGCATATTCTGTCTTGGCTCATTTGCACCCATCCGCAAAGAAATGGAAGATTAACCTACAGAATATTAACCATACATGAATGAATTGCGGACACAGTTTCTATACCAATAGAAGAGGTGCAGTGCAAAGTTTGATTTCGATAAGTGGATTTTCTGAGAAAATATTGCTTTTTTTATGTTTTGAACTTGGAAACATGTTGGAGTCAAAGACAGGTGTATTGGTGAGTATCTGGTACGACCCAGAATATGTAGAGGGTGTCATGGAAAATGATAAATACAAAGTTCTTTGGAATAGGCCCGAATAACCTCAGACCTATCCAGGTCAACAAATCTGATCTTGTCCTTTTTGATAAATCCAATGAAATCATTCATATCATTGAATTTTCTGTCCCTTTTGACACTAATGTGATTGACAAGATTCAGGAAAAAACATGGCAAATATGCGGACCTCGCTTTCGAAATGTCACGCTTGCATCCGAAGTACCAAGTTGTCCGACTCCCCATTGTTAATGATAATAATCATAATAATAATTCGCTGTTTGGTGATGGTGATCTAGTTTCCCGTCCAATGTGTGAAGCCCATTTCTGGTGTCCCCCGTCGTGATATTGCTGGTCGGTAACGCTGTCTCAGTTGGACCAATCCATATGTGACGATTGGATGGATGAGACAGGATTTCGCTTTCGACCACAGGTTCCATTCGCGGATGGATTGGATAGATCTTAAGAATTTAACTGACTGAAGGAAGAAATAAACAATGAAATAAAGAATTATATTGAATCAATCAAGTGATAAACAATGAAAAAAATCAAATATATTTGAAGACAAGAATAAATACAAGACAAGACACGTTTACAAATCCATCAATTTTGTTTCCCTCCATGAGTCGTTAGAACAAATGAAAGAGGAAGGTAACATAATCAACCTAGTGACTCAAATATGGTAACCATATATAGATAGACCTTAGGTTTGTTGTTTGACGCCGCAAACAGCAATAGTTCTGTCGTATGACTGCGGTCTACATATAATCGAGTCAATCCAGTGATTTATATCAGCGAGCCTGACCACCAGATCCTTTTAGTCCACTCTTACCACAAGCATTGGGTGCGGAAGATCAATTCTAACACCGGTCTTCGTGGGTTTTTTTTAAACATTAAATTAACCATATGGGAATAAAGAAAGACATGCCCACAACATTACAAAATACAAAAATTTGCTTTTCAGTATGTACATCATTGGGATTTTCTAGTTTCTTTTAGTGAAACAAATCAACTTCTCATTCATTAAGAATATAGACCCACACCGCCAAAGTGGTTACCCAAGCTTGAAAAGTAATGGTACCGTTAGCTATATTACATTATGCCAGTAAAGATACACCTCACAATTCGAGGGAAGGTGTCAGATCAGATACGCGAACTTTCAGTCTCTGTACAGTTGCTTCTGCGATCGTGATTAGTGGGGTGTACTTATTGATTTTTTATAAGATAAAATTGTTATACTTGGGGTTAAATATTACCTTCAGGGTATTTTACCTTGAGAATATGTTTCATTTGCTCATTATCTAAATTAGATGAATTTCCTAAATTTGACATCATTTACTCAGATTTAATGTTAATTATTCATGCACTTTACAAAAATGACGTATCATGTAGCGTACGTAATGCAAGTCGTTTTTTATCCTCATAATTACCTATGTGTTTTTATTCAATTTGTGACGTTCCTCTTTCGGAATCTTTTTGCCGTGTTCAAGTTTTAATGTGCTGACTTTTCTCATCTTACTTTACAAATTATAGACTAAAGTTACTGCGTACAACTGAAAATGTCATGATTTATATCTATTAGAATAAGAGTTTTGTTATTCATGCCAGAAAATGTTCAGATCTCTTTATTACTGTGATTTCTATGTGGGTTTTATCCTTAAATGTCTAGTCTTTTTTTTTGCTAATGATTTTATCATTAATTATTATCATTATTATTATTATCATTATTATAATTATTATTATTATTATTATTATTTTCAGGAAAGATGCCGAAAACCCAACGCAAAGTCAAATCTACACATATAAGAAACCCTGCTCAAGTCCATCGAATCACTTTGAATGGGATTTTGCGAAACTGTACAAGGCATCTAAGGACAAGTTCAGCAAAATTGAAAATCGTATTAGTGTGTCAGCTGCTCAAAGACTGTGCTTTAGAAGGGCAGGGGTGTGAAAATGTTAAACTCCGTGATTGGGTAGAATTATACAAATTCTCTGTCAAGCCTGCTATCGATGAAATCCCGAAGGACCTTATGTCTGTATTTGTCCCCGAGAGGTTTGAATAAGAAGCAGAAGACTTTTCGCATATATGGTGTCGAGCAGGCAGCCAAAACAGCTGGACCATCCGAAGCTACAACCAGTAAAGCTGTCACTGACGTTGCTGTCGAAGAGGACAAAAGGATGACGGTCGTGAAAGTTGCACCGATAAGAAGAAGAAGAATGAAAAAGACATCATTAGCGGCGAAGAGACACGAACTTTCGGCCGAATAAGGGAGAATGGGATCCGACGGACATGTCTCCTTTCTGCACCCTATGGTCATGAATTACAGCATCTATAGGATGATCAGGAAATGAACTTTGTATATGGTTTTGCTTGTGAAAAACTTTAAAAACTAACTTCATGGTCCTTAATGGATCGTTGTTAGACTTTTATTTTAAGAAGATCCAAGATTTCCAATATCTCTTGCTTCCCTAACATTTGTTATAAACTACTGATAATGAATTTTATTATATTTTTTCATTTACATCTAGTGCCTCCAACAACAAAGTCGACACCTGCAATTACAACGCACAGATTTCCACATTCATACGTTAATACATACATTATGTATTCATTGTGGTATGTGGTATGCGCCAAAAAAACTGTTTTGTGTGTGCGCGGCTGTTGTACTAAGTTGGTTGTTTGGTTTGTTGTTTAACGCCGCACTCAGCAATATTCCAGCTATATGACGGTGGTTTGTAATAAGTCTATGTGGAGACATAGATAGCATCGCCGGTGAAGATCCGGGGTAGAATAGTTCTTCAGCAACCCATGCTTACCGTAACAAACGACTATGCTTGTTGTAAGAGGCGACTAACGGGATCGGGTGGTCATGCTCGCATGACTTCCCAATTTCTTGGATCAATGCTCATGTTGTCAATCACTGGATTGTCTGGTCCAGACTCGATTATTTGCAGACCGCCGTCATATAGCTGGAATATTGCTGAGTGCGGCGTTAAACAACAAACAAATAAACATAGATAGCTTAGTCATGTAAAATTACACCAACTTTGGAAATGGAATCAAACTAATAGTTTGTCAATGCTTTAAAGAAGCACATATTTTATTTATTCACTATGTATTTAGAAAAAAAACTACCACTTCTCTACCATATACATACAGAACGGCAGGGCAAGAGAATAATCAGTCTTGATTATTCGCCGAAACAGATTCCATTTGGCGTAAAGAGCATCCTTGCACTGACTTCAACAGTCACACATAACCTTGCAGGGAATACATTTGTTGTGTCATTTTCTATGTCTTTATCTGTGTTTTGTGTAGCCTTTCTTCCGTTATTTCTAATTTCATCTTGCAACCAAAGTGAGCAGATACTAATGCGAAGCAATGATAGTACAAATATTAAACTAGCAGGAACGAATTATGCTCTTGTACCTACTAACATGGTATGTACTAACAAGTAATTATTAACGTCAAATATAAGATATTTTTGTCATTTTAAAAGAAGAAATGGCTTGAAAGTGTCTGTTATGACTTTTCCTAGAACTAGCAAAAGAAATAATATGAATCCCTGCCTTAGAAATCGTAACCATCATCACATTCCTTTTAATCTGCCTTATGGGCTGTCGGCGACGTTGCATGGAGCCCTTGCGTCATGATAGTCAGGCTGCACAAAGACCACACAGCCCTCCACCCTTTCCACCTGATGGCGACGTAATCTCCATGCACACCTTAAATCTCTCAGAGGGCACTAATACTGATGCATATCAATTTCCAGAGCAGTCTTCCTCACCTCTTCGACAATCAAATAACAACCCATCTGCATCCTCTTAAGCTACAGATTTGCAAGTTGTCACTCCCGAGATATCATCTTCAGCAAGTTCTCCAGTCTCACTACCGACGCACATATCATCTACTGACTCGCGTATCACACAATCAAGTGATTCGTCTCACACCCCATTGTTACAAGATGATCATAATGTTAATGATGATACAGCGCAACCACACAGATACCTCACTCTCTTCGGGCAAGAAGAATAATCGACTAATGTAACTAACTATTGTAATAACTTCTAACACATCATTCTTTTAAGAATCAGTGACTATTTTGAGATTGCTACTAAGTAAACATTTAATCGTTTCAAACTTTCATACTTTGACAAAAGAAAGATTTTACCAGATGATGTTCATGATAATACATTGCAACCATCCAGATACCTCACTTGAGATTGTTTCTAAGTGAAAATATCTTTTGTTTTTTGCTAAAATATTGAATATTGCTAAAAGCGGCGTAAATCTAACTCACTCACTCATTGGTCCACTCATCAGTCTTAAAAGTAGCACCTCTAAAATCGTTACATTGATATTGACACATGATAACTGATGAGACATGATTCACAGATAAGAAATCTCGAAACAACTGAATCCAGTTTCCAATCACGTCGTCTTCATTTACCTCAGAAAAGGGAATATTACAAAAATGGTTGACGAGATCTTGCTAAGACATGACACGTATGAATTTGTTTTGTTTGTTGCAGCATCCAACTAAAACAAAATGCATCAGAAATGTGTATAAACAAATTACAAAGTTCCAGAGTGTCACACAAAATTAGTAACGATTCAATATGTTGAATTGTGTAAGTTGTGTCCACTTCTTCTACACGAACTAGACGAGGTCAAGATTTCTGAATGATGACTCGTTTAGCCTATACTTACTAACGGTATCGGGTGGTCAGGCTCGCTGACTTGGTTGATGCATGTCATCGTATCCCAATTCCGTGTATCGATGCTCAAGATGTCAATCACTGGATTGTATGGTCTATATATGATTATTTACAGACCGCCGCTATATAGCTGGAATATTGTGCGGTATTAAACAATAAAGAAACACACAAATTCGTTTAGCCACGTTGATGTCATCTTGTAAACGATCTTCATCCTGTATACATTTATCTGTATAAAATGCACTGAGGTGATTGTACGATGACTGTTTCGTGTGGAACAACGGGTAAATGTAATACATATTTCCACGTGGAGTAGTAGGGAGGTCCTTCCATTATTCCAAGACCCGTGACGATTCCGGGGTAGAATATCTCTTCAGCAACCCATACTTGCCGTAAAAGGCGACTATGCTTGTCGTAAAAGGCGACTAACGGGATCGGGTGGTCAGGCTCGCTGACTTGTTTGATACATGTCATCGATCCCAATTGCGTGGATCGATGCTCATGATGTCAATCACTGGATTGTCTGGTCCAGACTCGATTATCTTACAGACCGCCGTCATATAGCTGGAATATTGCTGAGTGCGGCGTTAAACAACAAACCAACCAACCAACCAGCCATTATTCCAATAAAAAAAACATTAAAATTATTCATCAATAGTCTTTAACTAATATTGGGTATACAATCGTTGGAATTATATTTTATCAAGGTTTACACATAACAAGTAACTCATCTTCTTCATTTAGTTTCATGTTGGTAACAAACAAAACATTTTTACGCATATCACATAGCACAATAAGTACATAATATATGTATTACATGTGACTGTTGATATCTGTGAAGTTCTAGTGCTGATAGACCTGATTGGAGCTATCGTCTTTGTTCTTGGGGGAACCAGATGTAAATATAGAAGAACAAAATTAATTATCAATAGTTGATCATGATCTACTACCTTACGTTGTCCAGCCATTGTTTCTTGGTTACAACAATAACATGTATTGGAATTCTGAGTTGATGAATACTATCTCTCTAAATTGCTGATATTTAGAATGCTTCTTTTTCTGTGTAGTTTTCAGGGGGCAGTGGCTGAAATGATGATCCCTTGAATGGTTGAAATTTAAAAATTGATAATGTCGAAAATAATGATTTCTTACAAATGTAGATTTGAATAGTTTTCCTCGTAATTGTCCATTGAAATTGTCCATAGCTGTATTTGTTCAGAAAATGCACATATTGAAATCCAATTCGTTCTGCACACCTCCTCTGGGTTTAGGAAGTGTTCACCAAGAAACTATGCAGTAGTTTTCAAGTCATAGGCCGCTCAAAAAACGTCTTGGTAAGGGCGGACGGACTGTCGGACGGAAGAACGTTTTTGGTCGGGGGTATAATTAGTGTCTGATGAATGCTTTTCATAAATTAATTGACAAGAAACATATCTGATAATTAACAGGAGACAAAAAGACACGCCATAGAAGAGGTGTGGTGTAACCACTCAATCACAGTGGCAGTAGGAGATAATTGCTTGCTTTAAATTAGATCCGTGACGTCACAATCCACCCACGCCCACAGAATTCAACCCTCTGTAATCCATGTGGCTTTTAATCTCTATTCGTGTGTTTAACGTCAATCCAAACATGTTGTAGTCCATGATTTCGACTTCAGAACAGGGGCTACATACATACATACATACATACATACATACATACATACATACATACATACATACATACAAAATGTTTTAAAGTGTTTTTTGTCAACAGCGATATGACATCAAGTTTAGATAATCAGCGGGATTAAAACTCAATTTACAACAACTACTGTGTATACCTGTGAATGATGTTATAAGACGTATTTCTTTTAAATAAAAATAATGAGATATCAGAAAAAAGGAGCAACAGTGAACAATGTTCCCAAAACCTCAATCGTAAGGTCTCTCGTGATGCACACTTGAAAATAAATCACGTTTATAACAGGTATAGTTTGACGTGTTAAACCTGTCATGACACATCTTCAAAGTGCAGTCGTTGTAGACATCATGTTTTACACGACTATCAGCAGCGACCCGTGAAGATGCGGGCTAGAAATGAACTTATGATACCTGAGTGTACTTTATTACAACGCGCTGTCATTGTGACTGACTTACTGAGGTAGTTCTAAACAGACCTTTCTCATCTAATGAGGATATTATTGGAATACATGTGTTGTCCGATGTTTAAAAAAAAATCAAGTTGTGCATACATACCATCATGTCACCTCTCTGTTTGAGGAACTATTTTATTCCGCGATACAGCTGGTTGTTGTATGACTGTGTAAACAGGAATGCACACGTACTAAATACTGTGTATAGATCTATAGATGACGTAAGAAATTGTGATAAAACATTACAAGAATTGACCAATACTTTGTTTGGCCATCACTCTATGAAGGTTCATACTCCAATAAACGAACACACAGTGAGAGTCTATTCTTAAACGAACGTCAATTTCGCGTTCACAAGACCAACATATCGTATAATGGATAAGCCGTATATCGTGTAAACTTCACATTAAAAAAAATTACTGTATGAACAAACGAAAGTCTAATGTGTCCCATTGCGGGGGATAGTGATAACGCTGTTTTCTTGTTAATAACTTATTTCGCAAAATGGACAATTACTAAGGGAGACTATTCAACTCTAACTTTGCAAGAAATCAGTATTTTTGAAGTTATCCATTATTCAATTGCAACCATTCAAAGATCATCATTTCCGCCACTGCCCCCTAACTTCAAAGAAAAAGAAGCATTTTAAATATTCACAATTTTGCATATTCTGTCTTGGCTCATTTGCACCCATCCGCAAAGAAATGGAAGATTAACCTACAGAATATTAACCATACATGAATGAATTGCGGACACAGTTTCTATACCAATAGAAGAGGTGCAGTGCAAAGTTTGATTTCGATAAGTGGATTTTCTGAGAAAATATTGCTTTTTTTATGTTTTGAACTTGGAAACATGTTGGAGTCAAAGACAGGTGTATTGGTGAGTCCTGCTCATTTTTTTCTTTGTTTTCAAAAACATAACATGTACACCACTTAATAAGAAGCACAGTTACTTTTCACCCATTAATATGGTTGACATGTTTATGTTAGATCAAATACAGATCATAGTAATGTTTCACTAAAACAAATAAATATATGAATATCCTTACATATTTTAATCAAAATGTAAATAAGAAATGTAGATTATGCAAGGAATTTAATGAGACTATCCAACACATTGTCAGTGGATACCCAGCTTTGGCACAAACACAGTATCTTAAGCAACATGGTTTTATTACCGTCTTCGCCATGCTTGTGGTTGTGACACAGAGGTCCATCCATGGTACGACCCAGAATATGTAGAGGGTGTCATGGAAAATGATAAATACAAAGTTCTTTGGAATAGGCCCGAATAACCTCAGACCTATCCAGGTCAACAAATCTGATCTTGTCCTTTTTGATAAATCCAATGAAATCATTCATATCATTGAATTTTCTGTCCCTTTTGACACTAATGTGATTGACAAGATTCAGGAAAAAACATGGCAAATATGCGGACCTCGCTTTCGAAATGTCACGCTTGCATCCGAAGTACCAAGTTGTCCGACTCCCCATTGTTAATGATAATAATCATAATAATAATTCGCTGTTTGGTGATGGTGATCTAGTTTCCCGTCCAATGTGTGAAGCCCATTTCTGGTGTCCCCCGTCGTGATATTGCTGGAATATTGCTAGTTTCCAGTCAAATGACATGCCTGTGGAAACACTACATGTTCTATAATCTGTGAATCAGTGTAGGGCAGAACCGAAACCCTAGACAGTCAAACACTTGCATAGCACGGTCACCTATTCAACTACTCTCCGCCGCTGGCGTTCATCAAAAGATGTAACAGTTCCCTCTTTTATATCTGTCATAACAACAGAGTGTGTTATTGCCGACAGCAGATTTCACCACGAATTCTTAAATTATGTGTTATCTAACATGTCTTATCCATCTGGCCATTATCAAATATTTGGCCCCAACACCCACCATCTTCTTTAGGTCGCAATAACGTGAAGCTAGGGCGGATATGAAGCAACCATCCAGAGACGCAGAGTCCCTCAAGTTTCCTCCTCGAGATCACCCAATCAATAGATAGTTTTCACATCAAATAACTTGGCATTTGGATGCGGAAATGTAATGGTGTTTTTGTGTCATCTATGGCTTCCACCTTACGGCAAAGAAACTACCAGAAATAGAGTGTCAACAAAACAGCCTGTTTTGCCGAGTTAATGGAGGTTGTTTGGTAAATTAGGTGTGATTGTGGGCCTCCTATTGCATTACGTTATGTGGCCAGCTTATTCCAAAGGACGGAGGAACTTCGGATATGCATCTTCTTTATCAATTCCACATGACAGTATTAGCCTTGTGCGGATTATGTGTGCTTGCTGCAGTTTCTGCAGGAAAGTAGAGATTAACTGTTTTATGTGGATTTCACTTTTGATACCCAAAGTCTCAAGTGAGAGATTCCAATATTCACCAGGACCAGTCAATCAATGAAATAATCTATATAATGTGGCAGTGAGAATTATATTTTTTAAAATATAGATAACTGTCAAGGTAACCCATCTTTTTTCATTCAGATAATTCACGGTCGTAAGGAAGCACTCATTTCATTTGTATGTGGCGGGTGAAAACTGTTTTTGAGAACAATCTATTTTCCACCCAGCTATATCCAACAAACTATTTACTTACTTAGCACCACAAAACAAACTATGTGTTTTCACTACGAACACAATATTCTACGTTTGGGTATCTTCCACAAAACAAACTTTTCATTTCTTTTACCACTGCCAACAAACTATTCATTTAGGCCATATTTCACACTATACTATTCATTCAAAACATCTTCCAACTCAACCCATAGAAATCAAATGGATGCTTTCTTATTGCAGGTGACGATTAGATTGTAAGCCCTTCTCATTGTTAAGAGCAAATGCTGCTGACGACGACCCATGGTAGACTCAAAAAGCACAAATCAACGTATTAACGCAGTCACACTAAGACTCAAGAGCCGCGAGACTATTGATAAAGAATCATCTGTTTCTCAACTTTTTGATGACGCAGTACTTTAGAAATTATATATGAATATAAATGAGATATCTATGCACCAACACAAATTTTTAAATCAAGTACATTTGGCAATTCATTTTCTTTTGCCCACCTAAATCAAACACGTTTTCATGTATTGACGCAAGGTGGCTTGGCTTGGAATCAGGCAGCTACAGTAAAAATCTCTTTGCCTTCACATTGCGACAAATACGTAAACCGCTTCATCTACTTACAGATATACATTCCGAAACTGTAATACAACACGTCTCGCGAGACCGCGCTCAATTACATTTCTACTGTTTACAAGCGAATGTAGCTCAGGGCATTACATGTCGATATCTTGACGGAATACAACACTGTGTGTCATGGTGCTCCAAGGTATATGCTCCAAGGTAGATGTGTGTTTCGATGTCACAGTTCTGGCAGACACTCACAATGAGGATTCAACATATGGTTTTAATGAGCGTACAAAAATGAATGATAAAATCCAGCAACGGGCGAAGTATCTAAGTCTTTAATAAGTCTCACCAATTATTCTGTTTGGCTTACATGTAATTCATAGCTTTGATCCGGAGAATCTTTGCATATCTTGACAGCGCAAAGTAACATCATAAAAACAAATTACAAAATACCGCGTGACACCAAAGTGCTAAAAGCACGGATATGGACGCTTTGACACCATTAATGACAATTTAGACGTTGCAGGAATAGAAATATGATTATTAGAAAGTCCTTTTATTTGGCACGTTGGAAAATGTAATAAGCAAAATCTAGTTAGTTGATTAGGTTCATCTGTTCTGTCTTCACAATCATGCATTTGGTGATCGTTTTCTCGAAACCTTCCGCACGACAAAAGGTTAGCGTTAATCATTTCTATTACAGCGCCGTACGTTTCTTAATTCCGGAGCCTTGCTAATGAACATGTTCTCGTTTAAACTTGATATCACCCTGCTATACAAGTTCCACAGTTGTACCTGATTCCACTGTAATTAGGAAACAGTGGAGAATTGCAAATCTTCTCTTAAATTGAAACGCTAAAGCCTTAAGCGTATTCATAAAAGTAGGGCTTTACAGAGAATCTACTGAGATAAAATCGACATCACATTTGAGTGACGGTTGGACCATGCGCTGCTCAGGTAGCATCGCCCGCCATTAGTTTGTTGTTTAACAAAAGCCCAGTTGTATGACGGCGGTATGTTAATAATCGAGTGTGGACCATACAATCCAGTGATTGCCATCATGAGCACCGATCAACGCAGTTGGGATACGATGACACGGATCAACCAATTCAGCGAGCCTGACCAACCGAACCTGTTATTAAAATTAAAACCCATGCGGTGCAACGATTTCTATCTAGTCTCTCTCCAAATGACATTGTCGAATCAAGTGGTTATGGTGCACGTTACAGACCATGTTCCAAAATGGTCGTCTCATACGCAAATGGGTCATGTCACACGACGTGATTCAGAAGCAAGTTAACACAATCAGTGGCAACTGTGTCCACTTTGTGAATTGACGCAGGCCTGGCACATTCGATTCATCGAGGTTACTAAACGTTGACGAAAGGCCTCGGGAAATACATTCCATATCTCAGGAAGGATAAACCGGAGTTCTTACAACGTTGTTGTGGGATTTGGAAGATCTGGAAGGGCCATTTCATCCCATTCATGTTTGTTTGGTGACAGATCTGAGGATCTTGCAGGCCAGGGAAACACAATGAGGGGCACACTGAGTGAGTCAGACACTGCAGCACAACTCCAGCAAAAGGTGGTGCACTGCAAGTGTTGTCTGCTTCGCTGGTGACGTACGTCAACGTTGATGTTTGGCCGTCTGGCTGGATCCCTCGATGGGTGGATGGATGGATGGGTGGATGCCGAAGATGCGTATACGTCGGACTGTCCTCGCAGTTACGCCTCTGTTTGTCAGGGATGGTACGGGCTGTGAGAGTTGCTGTCTGGAACCTTTGTCGAATGCGTGGTTCTGATCCCAATATGTCTTGGAGAGGGGTTGTCACGCGGTGGTGGCCATTGCCGGCATGGTGATATATCGTGTGAACTATCAAACGTGTTTTTTTCTGAACTCTACATTTCCGAAGAATGCTTAGAGTGACAATGATACGGGATTAAATATCCAGCCTTTCAAAGAGGCACTTTCTCCCAAATATTCGTTATTTCATACAAGAGATCTTTTTCTAGAGAAAAGCATGCATTCCATGCAAAAGTTGACTTTTATGCAAGCCTCATGCATTTCACTACCCAAGAATGTGTATAAACCCATGTGCGTTAACGGGATTTCATATGCATTGTTTAGCATAGTGCTGACAACAACCACTCAGAAAAACAACCAAATTACGCAATTATTCAACATTACGAAATGCCACTCATGTCCGAAAATGAGCGTCTGCGAGCCATTTATATGCTTGAAGCAGGATCGCGTCAACGTGATGTTGCAAGACAATTTAACGTCCACAGAAACACCATTTTGTGTTTATGGCAGCGTTGGCAAAAGACGCAATGCAGCCAGAGACCATCCTCGGAGTGGCAGGCCACGCGTAACCAATAATCGACAAGACAACTGGATTCGAACAACACACCTACGAAATCGATTCCAGCCAGCAACAGTGACTGCAAGAAGCAACAACGTGAATGCCATCCCCTGGCTCGCTCCCTTGATCGACACATGTTAGGATGAGATGGATCGGCGCCTTCGACGTCAACCACGTGTTCCATAGACACTCCAGGAACTTCGAAACATGCTCCAGCAGATATGGACAGATATCCCACAGGACTTTGTGCGACGCCTAGTCAATTCCATGAGACGAAGATGTGTTGCTTGCATCGCACCCAAAGGTGGACACACACGCTATTGATTTGTAAATTGACATTTTGGCATGTTCATGTTAATATTTTATTAAATCACGCATTTTCTGTAGTCAGTATGGCAAATTAAACCATTAGAACACTTACAGGAGTCTTTTATCTGTTGCAAACCGAAATTGTTTCGGATTGGGTGAACAACATAACTTTGCATTAAATCTTATTCAATGTCACAGGAACTTTTGTTGTTCAGTATATATGTTCCTGCGTTAATGGTACGACGTAAATAACGAGATTATTCTCTCGGGTAAAAAGCCACATGGTGATGGGGAGTGACGTGTTAATGAATCATTTGAGAAGAAGTGTTTCGAGTTTCGCTGCTGATGACTTCAAATGCTTGGTTTGAGCACTTGAGGTTTCTGTGCAGTGCCATATCCGTCACACATCAAGGTTGTACATAGTAAACATGTGTACTCGCCCACGACGACCACATGGATTAAAGAGGCCGAAATCAGCTCTGTGGGCACTACTTAATTTGGAGGTCAGTATCTAATTAAAGTCACCTAGGTGTGGTAAGTAGGTGTTAACAGGCGTCACATGTACGACCAGCGCACCTTCTGCCAGGCCTGATTGGATGATGTGCGCTTAATGTCAGTTTTAGGAGATCGCTCCTCGACTCGGGCTTTGATTGAGAGGGATTAGGAAGGAATTAGATGTCCGCCTACGAACGGCTGACATGATTTCGAATGTGTGTGGTCTTTTAGATGCCTGTTAACATACCTGTATCTCACCGAACTTGTCATCTTAAACTGATATCCTTTTCGAGCGCGATACTGTGGGAGTGACGAATGTGTAATGAAAAAACAACTTTATCGATAAGTAATATAACCTCACAATAATACAGTCAGTGACGAATTCGGCTAGTTTAGGAATCAGACGTACATTAATATAGTATATTTTATATTTGGGATCACACTTTCTTCGTAAAGTACAAATCTAGAACCATATTCGGGAGTCGAACCAGCATTTCTCTTTGAAACAAAGTCCGTGTTCACGAAAACATATTGAATGACAGTGAAGTGGTGAAATTTGAAACTTACAAGTGATCACTCAAATACAGTCAACTGTTGTTACAGTTTCTGTTAATCCCCACAAGTTGCCTTCACAAAGAGTTCTAACCATCCGCTAGATACCCATGCCCCCCATGTCATGATAATGAACTACTCCAACAACAGCTGATAGGTGATAACATTTATATTTGGTAGGCAGCCTGGAATAGGAGACGTGGTTAATAGATGTTAATCAAACTTCATGAGGAACCCCACAGCGTCTGCATAAACAAGGGGAGATATTTCCCTTCGCTTTTTTTCGTCACGCCGAAGTCCCAGGTTCGATTCCCCACATGGGTACAATGTGTGAAGCCCATTTTTTGTGTCCCCCGTCCTGATATTGCTGGAATATTGCTAAAAGCGTCGTAAAACTATACTCACTTACTCACTCACTCCAAATTGCATGGATCGACGTTGATGATGTCAATCACTGCCATGTCTGGTCCAGACTCGATTATTTACAGACAACCGTCATATGGATGGAATAATGCTGAGAGCGCCTTAAAACAACGAACAAACATTAATGTTGCATGCATGTTGAAGTACAGCAGAATAAGATCACGTTCAGAGAAGGGATTGTAGATTATTGAGATTAATGCTGTGCAAGCCAATTCAGTATGCAAAAACCAAGTACATTTGAGTTACCAATCAGGTCAGATTTTGTTACAACTTGGTTTACAAATCCAACGATTCTAAACCCCGATAATAACCCTTAAACCAAAAATGACGATTTATCTGCTTGAACATTCTGCATTTTTTGTTACATCAATATGCACTTCTCGCATAAAGGGCAGGCATAGAAAGTATGTAACACAGATACTTTTTAAGTCTGCATGGGTTTGCACCTCTGAAGAAGAGAAGGCAAGCCTTGCAAGGTTTAATTCCACACCGCTCGCAGCTATTATATGTCACAAAGCTCATTGTGACGCACAAGAGCGCCAAATGTCAAGCTTTATGAAATTCTCTCAGTCGGTTTCTAGCGTGTTTTCTGTTCAAAATGTAAAGCCACAATTACTTTTAATATTGAAGTTACCGCAAATTTGCAAATTATAACAAATAATTGTACATATAATTATTAAAAACTGTCTAGCCAAATTGAATGAGAAAGACGTATTTTTCTAATATATGCCAACATATGAAGTGGTACTTTTTTCACATAAGTGAACAGTATTGCTTCCGTGTATAAATGCGTTTATAACTTGGCTCATCAGTTCTCAGTTTCATAATACTTTACACAGGTGGTATATTTGAATTTATGTGTTAAGGCATACGCATCTCTTAGAAAACACTTGCTACTCGTCAGTCTGTAGCCACAACTCAAATCAGTTAAACAAGTTAATATTGTCTATGCAATATCATATCCTTGGACACCGCCTGTACAATCGTTGTCGATTAAAAACGAACTAATTCAGTTTATTTCTACCATTACCTCCTCTACTTCTATGCATGTATTTAAAGCTTGCTTATCCGAATGTGTCATGTCAGAGACTGATTTCAAACACCATGTGTTAATGCATCCCAGCCAGTGTCCCAAACTCTCGAGTATCACAAAACACTTTAATGTTTCGCCCTCTTGAGCTAACGTCATAACATTTCACAGTATAATCATCACCTCATCCATCTATCTTATAATAGATTTTATTAGTCTTAAAGTTTTATCTATATTTTAAATCATATTTCGACCCCTGAAGATACGGGTTAGAAAAGGTCTTCAGCAACCCATTCTTGTCATAAGAGGCGACGATGCTTGACATCCCAATTGCGTAGATCGATGGTCATGATGTCAATCACTGGATTGTCTTGTCCAGACTCGATTATTTACAGACCGCCGTCAAGCCCCAAGTGGTTAATTCGTTAAAGCCGAAATGGTAATTAAAAACTCGAGGGAATTTAACATTTCCTAAAAAACAATGGAGCAGTCCCTTAATCTGAACCGTGTCAAATTGAATATTCGCAAACTATTCCCTTGATTATTAACTTTATTGTTACAAACTTTTACGTGGTAACGTATGTTACGACACGATACATAGTCATAAGTTGGTAATTGAAGTAGTAGTATCTCTTGCTGAGAGCACTGCCTTTAATATCACATGAGAACGATTGCAGAATCCACTTTGCAAGATTGCCTCAAAATGTTACAACGTCATTTAGCTTTTGCGGTTTTCCTGTTTGGTGTCAGACGCTCAAGCTTGTTATGTTTCAGCTGTGTTAAGACGTGCGGTCGCCAGACGATTAGCCGTGAATGAAGAGAACCTATACAGCGTAAGTACGAATATTAAAATTGTCACTGATGGAATAATATTTTTTTCCCGTTATTTTCCGACATATTTTAAAGTTACATCTATGACAAATACATTGTGTAAGCATCACTTTATAAAAAAGTCCAGGATGAAACGTAGTCGCATATTTTACTAAAACTAGTTACTGTCGGACCAATGTCTCTCTTCACAAGGTGTAAAGATATTCTATGCTACTAAGCTCCAACACTAACAGAGAGACGTAGAAATTGAAGTGACGACATGTTGTGTGGTGCTTGTTCACAAGATGCCACACACTGGATTAATATTTGTACATAATTGATGCTCAATATCATGTTTGTAATATTCAGAGGTAGTTCAGAGAAAGTCACAATTCATTAAAATGACCCAAAGTGTCTTCAACCTGAAATTGTTTTGATGCTATAAACATAACCAGTTGGGGTATCTTGTGCATTGATTGATTATTTAGTTGAGGACAAAATGATATCTGTGCAATGAAACAGTTCCAGACCACCCAACCTGCCCGCTTCTCCCAGCCAAGTAGTTACTGTGCTTTATGCTACAGATCAATCACATTCTCAGAATTGATATGTAATCAAAATGGCTGACTTCCGGCGAACGTGCCGTCGGAGGATAAGCGACGGAAGTAGCAGATGTGGAACCCTGGGAAACAATAACAACTCCTCTCACCGCCAGTTCCGGGATGTTTTCGATATTGTTATCATGTCCTGACCTTTGCATCACAAATAGGTCTGCAGTGAATCGATAATAATGTCTATGCTAAGTGTCTCCTCGTCATTGACCAGCTGCCTCTCAACACATCCATCTTTAGTTGAAGTATCTGAGCGGGCCGGGACTATCAATATCTGCACCTTCATCGCCAAACCAGCGCTATACTTGTTGCGTGCATACACCAACAGGCCCCCATCCTCTACTGATAATTTGAACTACGTGCTGTTTACGATTCAACAAACGGTTCCTCTGCTTTTTCATATTGAACCGTATTTTAATAACGCAAATACATGGTCATATTTCGGAACTTTGTTCTTACGCTTGAGGTTATGCGGCCAATACTTGCAGTACGTGAGGACGCACCATGTCTTTGGATTCTCGCATGAAAAAATAATATTAAAACTACATAACTGCAACCAGGAACGAATGCTGTTTTGGTGAGGTTGGGTTTGAAGTGCGGTGTCTATGGACGGAAGAGGGGTTACGAGAATGTGTATCAGTTTGTTTTAAAGTGCCAAGTCAAAGCTGCTTCGTCTATGAACGGAGTTCTTTTGATGTTGGAAAACAACCATCACCGTTATTCTTTTAATGTGACCAACGTTATTTTAATAGGGAAACGCACCACACAGGAACAGAAACAGTGCATGAGATAAATAATGTGGAATACACTCTTTTGGATGATATTGAATATTCAATGCCCTAACATTTCACATAAAAATGCAACGCTAAGTTTCAAATGATATTCAGCGCATTGAACACGCAATAACAATCTCTGGTCTCAAAACATATACTGTCAATACATAGCGTTATTGGTTTTCTTTAGAAGCACTCTCTTCTGCGTGTATAGTCATAACGTCATGTGCAGAAATGCGTGGCAGAATACACACTTCGCATTACACCACTGACACAAGTTAATTTGAATATCACGTGACCGGACGTTTCTCTGTTTGTTAAGAGAAACAAAAGCGCTAGTTCTAAAATCAGAGCAGTGCAGCCTAGCTAGTGAAAGCCTTTCGCTGTGATTTACAAATTTGTGTGCATAATTGTTATGAAATCCAACAACTGGGACAGCGAGGCGTATGGAAATTTATCTGTGCACATCAACATGACCATATGACAAGCTGACCGGGAGCCTCGATGTCTGCACGTGGAATTGTACAGCCATTGTACGCAAAGACAGCGTTTCACGTTGCATGCTATTTTGTCAATGAAAGTTAACCATTTCGAGACATATGTGTATCTAAACGTGTAGATTTTTAACAAAAAATGAAAAACACAAAAAACATATGTACTTTTTTTAATGGACGGAGTATATCGTGACGAATCGTCACATCTTGCTGGCCTGTGACAGGGGTATTTTCTGAACAGGAGAGGAAGTCTGAACAGGAGAGTGAACATAATGCAGAGGAAAATATACTAATTCATTTTCTGTTGATAAATATCGATAGTACACAGTTTTATAACTGATTACATATTCTCTTTGCCATGCTGATTTCCATGGGTTTTTTTTATAAGTGTAAGTTATGAATCCCGAAAAACGGTTTCTTACTTTCCAGGTTTACTTTCGTTTTTAGAACGTCTTTCTACCAATCAGGCTGCGGCATACTATATATCTATTTTCCTTTACATTGTTCGATGACAACATCCAAAGACGTTGTCTAGTCATATGCAAAGATGCCATAGCGCAAGGAGAGCCGAGTACCAGTCGAAAACCTATTCAGTTCCAACTTGAGACACTAAGTTAACAGTACCGTGACGTAAGTGTTTGAGGGTTGTTCATCCATGATTTACACACAAAAGATGTTCAAGATTTTTGGAAATGAGCGTGTAGATGAACTGAAATGTATTCTTTTCAAAATATTCACGGGGATGTAAGCATTATTATCCGTGCAAGTGTTCCAGGGCACCGAGTAGGTAAGTACTCATGCATGTGACTAAATCCCTGGTATCTTTTACAACTGCTTCCTTTGATATACCGAAACGAGCTGCTCTTGAGCACCCGTCGCATTGACTTAATCTCCCAAACCGTGCGGCCGTTCAGGAGTCGTATCAACACTTGCACCTTCCTGTAAGTGTCGGCTGTCACCTCAACGACTGTCACTGTACCCTGCTGACGTAGTTTCATGCCAACAGCTAGTGTTGTGACGTGTCAACTATACAGTAATGCTATACGGAATGTGACACAGCTGTCACTGTACCCTGCTGACGTAGTTTCATGCCAACAGCTAGTGGTGTGACGTGTCAACTATACAGTAATGCTATACGGAATGTGACACAGCTGTCACTGTACCCTGCTGACGTAGTTTCATGCCAACAGCTAGTGGTGTGACGTGTCAACTATACAGTATTGCTATACGGAATGTGACACAGCTGTCACTGTACCCTGCTGACGTAGTTTCATGCCAATAGCTAGTGGTGTGACGTGTCAACTATACAGTAATGCTATACGGAATGTGACACAGCTGTTACCAGGCTGACTGTGGTGTAAAACTTTGTTCAAGTAATTGTAGAAGTGAAATCCATGTTTGTAAGTAAACACAAATGAACTAATAATATTTGAGTGTACTTAAAATTTAAGTGTTTTCGTTTAAGATACATCCTCTGAATCTCTCTACCCTTGCAGATTCGGGGTAGAATAGGTCTTCAGCAACCCATGCTTGCAGTAAAAGGTGGCAAGGCTTATCGTAAGAGTCGACTCACGGGAACGGTGGTCAGGCTCGAGGACTTGGTTGATGCATGTCAGCGTGTCCCAATTGCGTGGATCAATGCTCATGATGTCACTCACTGGATAATCTGGTCCAGACTCGATTATTTTTCAGACCGCCTTCATATAGCTTGAATATTGCTGAGTGGAGCGTTAAACAACAAACCAACAAATCGTAATCTCTCTGTCGAAACTGTTTCTTAATGATTGTGTTTTATTATTAACCCAATTCTGCTAATCGCTCCATTCCTGCGCATTGATTTACGAAAGATGAAAGTGATATCCATCACATAAATCGTCAGTGAAGTACCAGCTTATGAATATGGAAATTTCGCATACCCCGAGGTTTGCGATATCTCCAGGTATATACAGAAAACTAAACATACAACTATCATCGTGGTGGCATCAATAATACCACGTCCCTGTCTGTCTAATGTCAAATGTACCAATTAGAGCATGTATGGTGGTAGAAATGTCCAAGTGTCTAGCTCAGTCACGTTGATGAATAGAGAGCCATCTCTCAGAATATCAAGTGTAAGCAACCGGACGCTAATTGCCCATATGAGAAACAATCTCGCCCACGCTCGTGTTCGTTATGTATGCTTTTGGCAAAGGTTGATTGGTGGCCTCAAGAATATGCGTGATGAATAACAATTAATATTTTCTGATCTGAAATGATAGTATTTTGCAGAAGAGTTGGACACTCGCATATAATGTCCATGTCGACAAGTTATTGATATATAAAATAATATTTTATCAAAATTCACTAATATGAATATATAACGCGAAAACGAAAACCAGAATCCGAACTGCTACTCATTTCGCTTTCCGATCTGAAGTCCTATTACAAAGTTCAATTTCAATGAAAAAGGGTATTTGTTTGGAAGTGCACGATCAAGGAAGAAATTGGTATATAGTGGACTCTAAAGGACCGACCATTTGATATTCGAGTGTGTGGGGCGGGTTTTGGTGGTTTCCATAGATGCAAAATCAGATATTTCCTTTATTAAAACTATGAACCTTAATAAAAATGAATTAAAATACCTTACAGCAATGTATCTCTTGTTGCAGGAATTTTTTTCAACAGTCCGATGCATAAGTCTTTTAAGTCACTTTCTGGGACAATCCACCGCTTCACCGAGGACAAACCTATGTTACTTGGTAGCTTCGGGATGCTAGGGTAGTGTTTTCTGTAATAGAAGAAATTTCCTGTGCATACTGCAATTGGGTTCATCATGCCTACGTGTGAGTTTTCAGTCACTTTGAACATTATTTCCAAACGTGTCAGCACCAGGCTGAGGAAACGTTTGATATAATTGAATGAAATCTGTGATTTTTAAATATATGTTGATCATAACCATCATTATTTATGCCTAACCTTTTCCAATCAATGGGAACAATATTGATAATTCTAGAGCTGTAAACCTATTTCCTGGCGGCCACGACTGAGCTGAGCAGCTATTGCCCGTGTCAGGTATATCAGGTTATCAAAAGGGTGTATACGTGACTATCCATCGACCAAGTCATCGTTACAGGTTCTCAGCAGTCAGCATGATGATGGCATCAAATCTATTACCGCTTGCTATTCCCCCGTTTTGAAGAAGGAATATAATTAACGTATCAATTGAAAGCAGGAAACAGATATTTGATGACTTATCATAAATATCATCTTAATAACAAATTCCCACATTGTTTATTGACTTCTACCAAAAGCATTCTCTATGTGATGTGTTCATGTAGAATAGATTATGGTGTCAATGATGGGGGCACGGGTGGCCCAGTCGTCTAAGGCGCCGCGATTCGCTGTGCAGGGTTGCGTCCCTTGGGCACGCCAGGAACCTATGATTGTGGGTTCGAATCCCGGTTCGCCCCGATTATGTTTCTAGGTTTGTCAGCACCATACCCGTGCCCGTGGGTTTCACCGAAGTGGTAAACGTCAGAGACCTGCATCACTCCGGGCTTTCCTCCCACATTAAGCTGACACGCCGTGATATAACTGGAATACTGTTAAAAGCGGCGTTAAACCCAACTCACTCACTCACTATGGTGTCAATGATCCATTTATGTGTTTTGTCCACCACTGTTTTGCGTTTTGTGCCCAGTGGCATATGTTGCGGCGGATAGTCCAGACTGGTTGTTCTCGGGCATTGGTGCTTGTTTTCTTTGCGTTGGTTCATTGAAGTCTACATGCTATTGTCCCCTATTTGCAGTGGATTCTGTCAGTCGCTCCTCTTTCTGAATAGACGTAAGGAGCAAATGTAGAAGTCACACACATCCTATCGGCGCTGTAGGTCATGATGACTTACATGGAAAATACAAACTCTCACACATCCCAAAAGTACCTAAATTTTCGGTTTTCAAAAATCCAATTTGTTTTCTGTATTATGTAGCTACAAGTAAGCCTCCTGCCCTGTGAGTTATAGAGGTATACGGTTAATCACAAAAGCTAATCACATTTTATCCCTGTGATAATGTCACTTGGTATAATATATGCTGATTAGTGCGGTTTTATACCTTGGGAAGCGATGATTAAAACAAATGGTTGCATCTATTTCCCCCGCCATCTAACAAATCACAGATGCCTGACAAGTCACAGACATAAGTCTGCCGATGTGGCTGATTTGTTACCTTAATCAGGTTCTGCGCATATGCTGACATTAAAAGGAAATTTCCTTTTCTGATGAGGGTGACAAGGATGAGACTGAAACTCGATTTTCGTAATATTACATTGGTATATACCTTCAAACTATAGTCTATTTTCATATGGATGTGCATAATTTACTGACGCGCAGAAGTAGGAGGTGATTGCGCCAGGTTGAGGACACGCCATTGCATGATGTTCTGAACAATGGGAATGTTTGTCAAACACTGCTGTACCAATGTCCGAAACACTGAGAACAATCATCCTTCAATATTGCGTAATTTGTCTACAACAAATATGTTGTTGTTGGATCTACGGATAACATGACTGCCCCAGTTTCTATGGTTAATGACAAGACTTGTATAGAAATGTATATATTCAAGAATCTTTGTTGCTTTCCGTGACGTTCACATTTCCGTACGCTGATATTGTATGTCCGACCCAGAGATGCAAATGTTTGTTTGGTGCTTCTCGGAATGTGCACGTAACATGCAAGTTTCAGGATATCTAAATTCAATTACTATCCAGTCGCCCCCTTGTCTGACACTAATGGAAACGTAGGTCATGTAGAAGGTATTACTTTGTTTTATTCTTTTATTTCGTTTTGTAGAAGAGCTTTTTGCATGACTCCGGCAAAATGGCCCCTGAGATCTACCAAAGGAGGCTTAGTTATTGATTCTACCTATACACAATGAGGATCATTTTGAAAACGCTAGAGTGGTATGTATGTTCAGCAGAGCTTCAAATGACAATACATCACTGCACAATCCCTTTTAGTCAGTATAAATGTCAGATGTACAAGCTCGAATACAAGTATCAACTGAGGGTAACCTGTAAGGCATGAGTTCAGTTTGCAACAGCACTATATAATGCGTTGATTGAGATATGACTCGGTTTGATAACTGATATGATTCTGAAGCAAGTAGTTTGGTCTATAACTGAAATGTCTGGAACTGAATATATGAAGGTTCATGAGAACCTGTATAAAGAATACTAGTACTAAGTCAGTGATTTAATCAACAACATCATTCGACCAGAAGGACAATGAACAATGAATTTTAAGCACCCTTATTTCGGAGAGTAACCGAAAACATTTCTTCATTTAACAGGGCATGCACAAAGTACACCCAGAGGGCCTAATCTACGGGGTATGAATACTGAGCATCCAGAGAGCCGTATCTACAAGGTATTAACACAATGCATTCAACTGACTCGTGAAGCTACAGCGTATTAACACTGAGCATCCGGAGAGCCGTATCTACAAGGTATTAACACAATGCATTCAACTGACACGTGAATCTACAGCGTATTAACACTGAGCATCCAGGGATGCCGAAATCTAAGGACTATGACCAAAGTACGTTCAGGGGCTCCTAGTATATATGTCCAACAACATCAATTTTGACCGCAGAGGGGTTATGATAAGCGGGGATACGCCGAATGTTTGCTATATACGTTAAACAAACTAAGAAAATATAACACATATTGAAACAATTAGGTATTTTAGATAAAAAGAAAAAGTTTTAAAGAAACGTAGTGAAATGTTTTGCACTTTAACAATATAGAGGGTATGAAAGCAGTGCATTCAGAATATACAGGGTATGAACATATTGTTTTCAGAGACTCTTAATCAATGGTGTTTGACAACAATGCATTCAGAGGCTTTTCATAGGTAGTGCAATCACCTAATATATGTAGAGCTAGACCACGATGCTTCTTGTTACTCTCAGTTAGCCTTATTTCTTATTCAAGCAGGAAATTCGTTTCTTATTGTATACATTTCTCGAACGTGACAATGTTCAATTTAGATGACATTTTAAATCGTCTCAGTACGTGTGAACATTTTGATTGCTTTTAAACTTGTTCTTAAAAAAACTGGACGAATATTCATACGGCATTTCAAAATCGATTGTTCCTCCGGGCGAGGTGTTATATTATTATATGAATTATAGATCTCCAAGGCAAAACTGAATAATCTAATCAAGTCATGTTGGTTCACAGCGACTCTGCAACTGGCACCATTTGTTCACCATAAGATTCCATAACATCTATAACATTATGTTTCTTTGCAATTTCCATGACTTTAACAACTGTTTATACTATCTCTATTTTCAATAGACATTTAATAATTTGCTCTAATAACACCATTGTGTCTACAGATGTTTCTATAAAAAAAGTAGTGCTTCCTTTTTAATACAAAATTGTTAACATATTTCATCACCTTGTTCAATATTTCTGACAGGTAAAAATAAAATACAATGTGCTATATATTTTAGGCCTGTAAATGTCTGTGGAATGTCGCACATATTTATGATATGTCTCTATGATCCTGAGTATCTATACATGTAATTCTGCCTAAGAAACACGGTGTCCTTTTACGGCAAAATAAAGCTTCTCGCTAATGATAATAATGAGGCTTTTTAATACCCCGTTCACATGCACAACATTTAGTCACGTAAGTAATTTTGCACATGTGTATCTATACATATGTGTGTACGTGTAAGTTAACTATTGTGGTCAGGCTCACCGACTTGGTTGATGCATGGCATCATCGTATCCCAATTGCGTGGATCGAAGCTCATGGTATCAATCACTGGATTATCTGGTCCAGAATCGATTATTTACAGACCGCCGTAATGTACTGGAATATTGCTGAGTGAGGCGTTAAACAACAAACAAACAAATATGACAAGTATACTCACGAATGTATATATACACACTTATGCAAATATACATACATGTATAAAGGTGCATGTGAACGGGGTATTAGATGGCACGCCATACTTGTGTGTTCTCAAAGCGCGTACAATTATTACCCGGTTAGTGGATCAGTGTGCACTCGATCTGTCATTCTCACTCCTGAAGGGGAGAAGACAACCCATGCTGCCCGTGCGGCGCTAGAACGTTAACAGCTTCATTACAATGTATCCTATCATTGCTGAGTGAAAGGCATATTTCAAGCAGTCACTTGCCTGAGTAGAGATAATATGTGCACAAATTCTCCAGCGTATTATCCTCAAACTTATTCTTCTTGTGATTTGACATTCTACTCAATCGCCAACAACCTTAAAGGAATGTTACCAACGTGCATGTCCGCAGAGCTGTGTGGTGCTTTGTGTACACGTGTGGCGGGGGCCAAGCCTCCAAAGTTTTAATGGTTGACCGTGATAGAAGTGTCGGGACAACACATAACGTGTCTTACAATGTCGGGTGTGTATGCGTGTGTACGTCTTACTGTGTGTGCAGTGGTTATATTACTCAATCTGTCTTGTAAATTTGTCGTTGCGCCTCTATTTTGTGAAGGTTGTAGATTATCATCACAGTGATCTTGTTAAGCAATGTGTTAGCCCATGTAGTAAATAAGGTCTAATTCGCAATCAACATATTAGTATTTTCTGACGCACTTTCAACCCGTCAAACCTAAGTGGACTATGAATATCATCTGTGAAATGAATGCTTCTCCTGAGGGGATAATGTCGCAAACTCCTGAGAACTAATCAAATCCTACACACCCCGCTGTACCTTCTCACACAAATTTCGTTTTGAATATTTACGCAACAAAGACCACAAGCAATTGGAAACTTGTAAGTTTGCTTTCGTGAAATATTCCATCTGTCTTGAGAGTTGTTAAAACAAGACCACTTTATCGAAAACGAATAAATCCCTCACAGCTCAAACTGTTAATCAACAGTAAATCTCCACGTTCACAATCCGTTGAATTACAAAAAGGCACAAAACTCGGAAAATATCGTCTCACGGTGGTAATACCTTAGTTTCTGCACATTAGCCGCTCCCAAGACGCCGGCACATGTATTGTGCCACTGAGAGAGAGGGTTCGTTAACGAGAGGATGAAAGGCGGTTAAATCCAATATAAATGTCGATGATCTACGATTTCTACTACATCCATGGTCTATTGACCGGACTTTAAGTTTGGAACTTCGTACTGAAATTGCCAAGCAATAATGAGAGGTTTCAGAACTTTTGTAAGCGATGCGTTGTATATGGATGAAATTACATTGTCAGCATGGTATGAGTTTTGTATTCATGTAGGTATCAATTTATAACTGTTCTGTGACCATAAAGTTGGTAGCGGCGGTTGTTCAGCGCAGTGGTTAAGGCGTGTCTGGCAACGCTGCTGGACCGAGTTCGATTCTTCATATGGATGCAATGTGTGAAATACATTACTGGTGTCTCCCGCCATGATATTGCTGGACTATTGGTAAAACCATGCTCACGAACCTATGAAACCTGTAAAACACTGATTGATATATTGATGTCAGATCAGATAACGTAAAATGAACCAAACTGCATATTGTTATGCCATTTGTTAAATTTTGTGTTGTGTCGTACTTGATTTGAATAGTGACAACTTTAATATCCGATTGCACTTGCATGGCACCAACCAATAACCATATTTCTTGATACACAACAGAATACTTAGAATGAACCCGTCTGAAGTAGTTACAGGCTCCTTGATTCCATCGCTGTACAAAGAACATGTATATTGCTATGGCCATGGCATCAGCATCTTGTCGTGGTAGCATGTGCCTGTAAGTATAACTTTAACAATGATGTATGAGATAATTTACATTTACAAGACCTTGGTTAAAAATTGCATATTGTCAAGAGATGTTCGTAACATTATAGTTTAGACGATTTATAAAGAATCTATTTCGGAATTAAAATTAATGTAAACCACAATCATAAATTGTGATATATCTCGTGTTGACTTCCAAATTGGAAAGAATAACATACTAAGTGAATGAGTGAGTATGATATCACGCCTCTAAGCAGTATTGCAGCAATATCACGGCGGAAGACACCAGAAATGGGCTTCACACATTGTACCAATGTGGGGAATCGAACCCGGACCTCGGCGTGACGAGCGAACGTTTTAAGCACTAGGCCACCCGACCGCCTCTTATACTACATAAAACAGTTGTGTCCTTTATGACGTGTTTATATATTCGAAGCTCATATATAACAAACAAATCCGAAGCTCATAACAAACAAATATATCTAAATATGGACTATCTTGGAGTGAAACCTTGTGTGACATTATAGCATTTTACAACTGTTCAGGGGACCAATGTTTGTGAATTTAGTGTAACATAATTTAAGAGCAATTATTACAAATTGCCAATTAAACCTGGCTTTACACCTGATACAAACTGGAGCGTTGGAGAGAGCAGCTAAATAGTTTTGACCATTCACGTGTTTGAGTACATGTCGCCTTGACCGTGTTGGCTTGTGACACAACATGTACTGAATAGGGTTGCTATACCCGACAATGGTACGAGTTGGTCTCCTTCATGAAGATATGCTTAACTTTCGCTGAGTGTAAAGAACTCTGTCTGGAACTACATGGTGTTAATCCTTGGTATGTCCCCCATCTCCATAATGATAAGTAGTATGGGCAACAGTGTTATATGACCAGTGTCGCTATGAGCACAGTGTTATATTTGTAGTGTCCACTATGAGCACAGTGTTATATTTGTAGTGTCCGCTATGAGCACAGTGTTATATTTGTAGTGTCCGCTATGAGCACCAGTGTTATATTTGTAGTGTCCGCTATAAGCACAGTGTTATATTTGTAGTGTCCGTTATGAGCAGAGTGTTATATTTGTAGTGTCCGCTATGAGCACAGTGTTATATTTGTAGTGTCTGCTATGAGCACAGTGTTTTATGAACAGTGTCCGTTATGAGCAGAGTGTTATATTTGTAGTTTTCGCTATGAGCACAGTGTTATATTTGTAGTGTCTGCTATGAGCACAGTGTTTTATGAACAGTGTCCGCTATGAGCACAGTGTTATATTTCTAGTCTCCACTATGAGCACAGTGTTATATGAACAGTCGCCGCTATGAGAATCAGTGTTTTATTGTAGTCTCCGATATGAGCAGAGTGTTATATTTGTAGTGTCCGATATGAGCACAGTGTAAAATGATCAGTGTCCGCTACGAGCACAGTGTTATATTTGTAGTGTCCACTATGAGCACAGTGTTATATGAACAGTTTCCCCTATGAGCACAGTGTTATATATGTAGTGTCCGCTATGAGCACAGTTTTATATTTGTAGTGTCCGCTATGAGCACAGTGTTATATTTGTAGTGTCCACTATGAGCACAGTGTTATATTGGAGTGTCCGCTATGAGCAGAGTGTTATATTTGTAGTGTCCACTATGAGCACAGTGTTATATTTGTAGTGTCCGCTATGAGCACAGTGTTACATTTGTAGTGTCCGCTATGAGCAGAGTGTTATATTTGTAGTGTCCGCTATGAGCACAGTGTTATAATTGTAGTGTCCGCTATGAGCAACAGTGTTATATGAACAGTGTCCGCTATGAGCACAGTGTTATATTTCTAGTGTCCACTATAAGCACAGTGTTATATGAACAGTTTCCCCTATGAGCACAGTGTTATATTTGTAGTGTCCCCTATGAGCACAGTTTTATATTTGTAGTGTCCGCTATGAGCACAGTGTTATATTTGTAGTGTCCGCTATGAGCACAGTGTTATATGTGTAGTGTCCGCTAAGAGCAGAGTGTTATATTTGTAGTGTCCGCTATGAGCACAGTGTTATATTTGTAGTGTCCGCTATGAGCACAGTGTTATATTTGTAGTGTCCGCTATGAGCACCAGTGTTATATTTGTAGTGTCCGCTATAAGCACAGTGTTATATTTGTAGTGTCCGCTATGAGCAGAGTGTTATATTTGTAGTTTTCGCTATGAGCACAGTGTTATATTTGTAGTGTCTGCTATGAGCACAGTGTTTTAAGAACAGTGTCCGCTATGAGCACAGTGTTATAATTCTAGTGTCCACTATGAGCACAGTGTTATATGAACAGTCGCCGCTATGAGAATCAGTGTTTTATTTGTAGTGTCCGATATGAGCACAGTGTTATACTTGTAGTGTCCGATATGAGCACAGTGTAAAATGATCAGTGTCCGCTACGAGCACAGTGTTATATTTGTAGTGTCCACTATGAGCACAGTGTTATATGAACAGTTTCCCCTATGAGCGCAGTGTTTTATATGTAGTGTCCGCTATGAGCACAGTTTTATATTTGTAGTGTCCGGTATGAGCACAGTGTTATATTTGTAGTGTCCACTATGAGCACAGTGTTATATTTGTAGTGTCCGCTATGAGCAGAGTGTTATATTTGTAGTGTCCACTATGAGCACAGTGTTACATTTGTAGTGTCCGCTATGAGCAGAGTGTTATATTTGTAGTGTCCGCTATGAGCACAGTGTTATAATTGTAGTGTCCGCTATGAGCAACAGTGTTATATGAACAGTGTCCGCTATGAGCACAGTGTTATATTTCTAGTGTCCACTATAAGCACCGTGTTATATGAACAGTTTCCCCTATGAGCACAGTGTTATATTTGTAGTGTCCGCTATGAGCACAGTTTTATATTTGTAGTGTCCGCTATGAGCACAGTGTTATATTTGTAGTGTCCACTATGAGCACAGTGTTATATTTGTAGTGTCCGCTATGAGCAGAGTGTTATATTTGTAGTGTCCACTATGAGCACAGTGTTACATTTGTAGTGTCCGCTATGAGCAGAGTGTTATATTTGTAGTGTCCGCTATGAGCAGAGTGTTATATTTGTAGTGTCCGCTATGAGCACAGTGTTATATTTGTAGAGTCCGCTATGAGCACCAGTGTTATATGAGCAGTATCCGCTATGAGCACAGTATTATATTTGTAGTGTCCGCTATGAACAGCAGTGTTTTATTAGCAGTGTCTGTAATTGACAGACATTTGAGATTGATGTTTGACACGTAGCTGTGCTTTATTCATCAGGGGTGTCTTAAAGTAATAGAGAAACTTTGTAATAGGTTCACATGTTTATTAATAACCGCCAATTCTACTAGTGAATGACAATAAAAAGGATCAAATAAACCCAACCTGCGCTGCCACAGATCCCTGATTAATTAAATCAGCACAATACAACTGTATTTAAGTAATAAAATGAGTAGCTAAGACAACACTTTGACAAAATACCGACCAGTTGCGGAGACAGCCAATTTAGTCGGCTGCGACCAGTTAACATCTGAGTCTATTAACTTAACACTGTAATGAGTGAATAACCTCGGCTGGGTTAAATAACGGGAAATAAACACTGAGAGCCTATCCCTCAAATAAGTCACTTAGACTGTAATAATAGACGAGAATGTCTGAAAATCAACTAGTGTGATCGATTAAGATTCGTTCACTTTGTCTGAGCAATGAAATACTAAAATTCCCAAATAGCTAGACAATCATGGGTAGGTTGGTTATCCGCGGATTACTAAAAGGACTGAGTATTACTGAACCTTAGTGACTAAGTTTAGTTCAGTACAACCAGACGAAGTCGGGAGTTAGATCGGGGTGTTCTCACTTTGCCAGCAGCTATTGTCCTAGTTTAAACATTAGTAGTCCGTGATAATCCCTACAACAATGGGGATTAACACTATAGACTGTTTCACTTTCACTGACTGACTATAGCCAGACTACAGCCTGTCTAGGTAGATATAAATGTATGTAGTAGTATAGGTTTTTATTAATTATTAATTAAGAATTACATTTATGTACATATGTACAAATTTTCAAGACAATATAATACAGTATTATTTATTATTAATTAAAAATTCCATTTATGTTCAGATGTACAAATTTTCAGACAATCTAATACAAAATAGCTTGCAAAATTTATGTCTGGCTACAGCAAAATCACTTAGAGTCCGACAAGGTGAGATACAGCATCACCATACTCGATGGGAGATTTAACACCAGCTGCGAGCAGTCTCTTCTCTCTGTCTAGTTTGTCTTCCAGCTGGCGGTACTTCTCCTTCCTTGGTCTCAGTGTGCCACCGTTATGTAACTGCATGATGTTCACTCCTGTAAAGTTTTGTTCATTCTTGATCATGTTGATGAACTTGTATACGTTCCGGTGGCAGGCAGCGAGCTTCGACATCTTGACGTGGTTAGTTGTTCTAGGGCCGATAGTATCATGGTGGTTCCACATGAGTCTTTCACCACCCTCTACCCATAATTGATTTAATGGAAGCTACAACACAAACAAAAAACAAAGATATCACCAGATGGTTACAGTAGAAACTGAAAATGTGTTACCCTTACTGTTCAACTCTTCTTGAAGATGGTTATGGATGTTCCTGTAGGCGGTGATGAGATTGTTGGCAGTGTTGATGGTTGCAGGACATCCAGCCTGACAACACCTCCAGTGCACTGTGTCTCGTCTTCTTGTCTTGACTCTGAACTTATGTCCACCATACACTAAACTCTGTCCACCTCGCGAATTAGGGATGAACTTAACGTTTACCTGTGCATTTGCCATTTTGCAATACATTCTCACTTACTTACTTACTTACTTTGGAGATTTAACGTGCGCTTTCCGACTGATTCGTATTTCGCACACGGGCCCGGCCAGGCCATTTAGTGTGTTTCCGAAAGGGGCGAAAGTGGTCTGTGCAACCCAAGAGGGGGGTTTATGGGTTGCTTATATAGAATTTGGGAATTTTGAGATTTGGAATAGATGCCGATGGGGTTGGGGAGGAGAACTAAGAGAGCTGGGTATGGTGGATGTTTGTTTGTTTATGTGATTTTGATTTGGTAGGTTATTGTGTTTTTAGATGCGTTTTATTAGTTCCGTGTTTATTAAGAATACGCCTAAGGCCTTGAAGTTTTCTAGTTTATTTTGTGGGTTTAGTATTGCTTCTAGAGTGAGAGCCTTGTTTAGATTGAGGGTGGTTTGTAATGCGGTTCGATGTGTTAGGTAGTGTGTGCAGTGGATGAGTGCGTGTTCTGGGGTTTCTGGTTGTTTGCAGTGTGGGCAGTTACCTGTAGGGTGTTGTTGTTTTTTTTAGGTGGTTATTTAGGTTGGTGTGTCCTGTTTGGAGTTTAGTGATTACTCTGTCGATTTTTTTTGATGGATGGAGAATTTTTGGTTTGGTTAGTGGTTTGCTGAGCACTTTTTTGATTTGGCTATTTGAGTTTAGATATAGGTTATGCCATTTTTTGTGATTTTTTGCTTGTTTACACTTTTAATTTCTGATTTTGAGATGGGTAAGTTTAAGCTTATTTCTGGGATTTTGAGGGATAGTTTAGCTGCTTTATCGGCGTTTTCATTACCGTATATTCCTACGTGGGCGGGTATCCACAAGAAGGTTATTTGTTTGCCTGCCTTAGTTAGGTCGTTGGAGCTTTTAAGTATTTGATTTATTAACTTAGGTCGGTTTTTGGTATTTTTGTTTTGGAGGGCTTGCAGTCCACTTAGGGAGTCGGTAAGTATTAGGATTTGTTTGTGGTTTTTGGATTCTTGATTATGGAGGGCTGAGGCAATGCCCATTAGTTCTGCCGTGAATATTGATTGGTTGTTTGGGAGTCGGAAGGATTGTGTGGTTTTAGTTGGTTGTGTGGTATGGACTCCGAAACCTGTGTGTTTGGAGGTCGGATCTGAGGATCCGTCCGTGTAAATGTGACACCAATTTGGCCAATTTTCGTGTATGTATGCTAGTGTGGTAGTTTTAGCTATGTTTGGGTCGGTTTGTTTATTTATTTGGCTAGCTAGTGTTGTGTCTATTTTGGGTATTTTAAGTTTAGGGGTGAAGATATTTGATTGTTTGCAGTTTTGTTTAAGATTTTTAATTTGGTGTTCATTTAGGTAGTTTGTTATTCTTTGGGATATTGGGGTAAGTAAGGGGTGTTTACGAGCTAGAGCTTGGTTTTTGGGGCTGATCTTTTGGTTTATTAAGTTTTCGATGAGAGAGTTTGATTGGGACGCGGCCCAGAAATTTAAGCTTAGCTGTTCCCTGCGCAGACTTAGTGGCATTTCTCCTGTTAAGGCCTGAAGTGAGGTGTAGGAGGTGCCATGTTGGGTGCGTGTAATTAGTTTGAGAGCCTGATATTGTATTGAGTCAAGTTTTTTAGATAGAGAGTTGTTTAGGGTGTTGTATATGG
Source organism: Haliotis rufescens (assembly GCF_023055435.1). NCBI lineage: Eukaryota > Metazoa > Mollusca > Gastropoda > Lepetellida > Haliotidae > Haliotis > Haliotis rufescens. The sequence goes on from NW_025963813.1 coordinate 20,135,930, forward strand.
CGCAGCCGTAGTCTAGTTTTGATCTAATTAGTGATATGTAGAGAGAGAGGAGGGTATCTTTGGAGGCTCCCCAGTTAGAGCCAGTTAGGCATCTTAGGGTGTTTAGGTCTTTACTGCATTTAGTTGTTAGGTTTTGGATGTGAGCATCCCAGGTGAGATGTTCATCGAAAATAAGTCCTAAGAATTTGGTTTGTTTTTTAAATTTGATTGTTTGATTGTTTAGCTGGAGGATTGTGGAGGCGGGTTTCATGTTTTTATGTTTGAATACTATTCCTGTTGTTTTTTCTGAGTTAAGGGAGAAGCCCCATTTGTCAGCCCATTGTTGTATTTTATTAAGAGATTTTTGGAGTAAATTGTAGACCATTGTCATGCTTTTAGTGCGGATCCAGATGGCTCCATCATCCGCGAATTTTGATGTGTTTACTTTAGGGGATAGGCCCTAGAACAGATCGTTTATCATTATATTGAAGAGGTTGGGGCTGAGGATACTGCCCTGTGGAGTGCCATTTTCTAGGGGACATTGGTCCGATAGAGTTTGGTCTATACACACGGTTATTTTACGATTGTTTAGGAAGTCCTAGATGTAGTTTATTATCTGACCTTTGAGTCCTATTGTTTTAAGTTTTTGTATTAGCCCATCGTGCCATACCATGTCGAAAGCTTTAGAGAAGTCTAAGAAGATGCCTGTGGTATGTTGTTTATTTAGTTGTCCTGTCTTAATGTCTTGTTCTAGTCGGGCGATGTTATCTAGGGTTGAGCGGCCAGGAGTGAAACCGCTTTGATCTGGGTTTATGATGTTATTTTGGGTTAAGTAATATTGTAATCTATTTTTAGCCATTGATTCCATTACTTTACATAAGTTTGAAGTTAGGGATATTGGTCTATATGAGTAAGCTTGATTAGCTGGTTTATTAGGTTTAGGGATTGGTATGACTAGGGCCTGTTTCCAGGGGGTAGGAATCTGTCCGTTTAGGTAGATGAGATTGTATAGTTTGAGTAGTGCCTGGAGTAGTTTTAGGGGGAGTTTTTTAATTATTTGGTAAGAAGTTAGGTCTAATCCTGGGGCTGTGCCCTTTCTCCTGTTTTGGATTACGTAGAGGAGCTCCTCCATTGTGCAGGGTTGATTTATTTCTAGATTGTTATTGTTTGGTTCTTTTGTGGGTTTGTTTTCTGTTTTAAGTTTATCTTGGAATTTTTGACTGAAGTTGGTGTTACTGCTAACGGCCGAAAAGTGGTTGGCGAGATTATTTGCTTTTTGGGCGAGGTTGGTTGAGTTGTCAATGTTAGGGTTTTTTTTATGTCGTTTTAAGCCTCTGATGGCGTGGATTTTGCGCCAGACCATTCTGACATCTGTACGGTTATTTATACCTTCGCAGAATTTTTTCCAGTCTCTACTTTTGGCTATTTGGACTAGTTTTTGAACCTGGTGGTTTAGTTCGTGGGCTATATTTAAATATTTGTAGTCGCGTTTTGCTTTATTGAAGGCTGATTTACGTTTTCGGCTAGTCTGTTCTATTTCCTCATTCCACCATGGTACCGTCGGTTTGCCTGTCTTAGATGTTTTGAAGGGGATGGAGGTTTTGCCTGCGTTTATTATTTAGTCTGTTAGGTTTTTACAATAGGTTTCTGGATCATTATTTTCTATTTCGTTTAAGTTAGCTTCGTTGCAGATATCTTGGAATTGGTCCCAGTTAGCTTTATTGTAATGGAATTTTGGTTCTTGGTTTTCTGTTTGGATTGGTACGTTTGTATTTCCTATGGTTATGTTTATGGGGAAGTGGTCACTACCTAGCGGGACGTCGTGCACTTCCCATTGAGTACTTTGGGCTAGATCTGCGGTGCATATGGTTAGGTCGAGAGCCGACATTTTTTGGTTTATCTTATCGTACCTCGTGGGTTGGTTGCTATTAAGGAGTACTAGGTCGTTTGTTTCTATCCATTCGGAGATTAATTTGCCATGATTATCTATTTTATCATCTATGCTCCATGTAGGATGGTGAGCGTTAAAGTCTCCTAGGAATATAGTAGATTTATCGCTTATTTGGAGTAGTTTGTTTAGATCCTCAGGTTGGATTTTATACATTCTCAAATGGCACCTCCATATATATACAGTGTATATACCCGTTATTTTAAACTCACTCAATTTGTCTGTTTGAAAAAGTATAGTAATCAGTGATTTATGTTCACATCAAATAATTTAGCCATATCTGTTAAGCTGAACACAGTTCGCTTCACTAGTTAAGTTTGGCTCACAGTGGGTCACGGCTAAGTCATCAAGGAGCTCAGATAATCAGAACAGGCTATAGCTGGCAAGTCACTGGACCGTACAAGTTAATCTCCGCAGCCTGCTGGCAAAGTGCGAGTAAACCGTTAGATCGACTCAGTGTCCCGAAAGCACTAACTGACGAAACCTGAGTTTCGAACGTGACCACTCCAGTAGCGAGTCGAACGTGAACGATTTAACGAAACCTGGAGGGTAAAGACACCAGATCTAGAAAATGTGTATATATACAGCGCGCGGACGTCATAGGATACAATCCCTCCTGGACAGCCTGGGAATACAACAAACTGGGGCGCGTAGCCAATGTGTTTCTAAACATGGGGAAAATACGAATAGCAAAGTAACTACTTTATACATACTAATGATGCAAGTACATGTATCCAACTAAAGCGCTGAACAAAAGCAATCCAACAGTATCAATAAAGATTTACAACAAGCTATGTAATGAGGGAACAATGATCATAAATACATGAGAAATATCTGAGTGTACATATAAATTCCCCTAATGTTTGAAAATGATAGTTACAAAAACATTCTCAATACAAGAACGATGTACCGAACATATGACAGATAACATACATCAAGTCAATACATGATTTGAGAGTGCCATTCAATCACAAGAGAATGAAATAGTCGAGCCATTAAATCTCTAACACAGAATGTTTTCACACTGTACAATGCCGACCGCCAGACTTTTTATACATTTTCTCTACAACATTTAGTGATTTCAAAGTTTCCAAAATGAACGACTGAAATGGAAATATATTCGTCTATTAAGGAATCCATTTTTATACGCGCTCAGTAAATGTTATATTTTGATTGCAATGAGACAGACGGGAGGCCCGCCAGCTTGAAGACGTTCCTCCCCCATTATGGCTAGTCAGTCCCACGCATGTGGAGAATAAATCAACTGTCTACAACTCTTAAGATCACGAGAGATCAAAAAGTCATAGGAGCAGGAGAAATACATTTGGATTTGCGACATACGTTCCCTATTTGCCTTTCACTTTTAAGAGTTTCTTTTATTTCTATTGATCCCACAAGCTGTCAAGTGGAAAAGGCCGCCCTTGAAAGTCAAGCTAGTAAAAGCCATGGTAATTAGTTTCCAAATGTAAAGCTGTTTTATCAGTACCTTGAGACGAAAGAAAAGCAACCATATCAACCTTGTCGCAGTAAAAACGAATAAGCTTTGTATTGAGATTTTGCATTCCAATACAAGAGTCCCTGCTCTCAAATTAACTTAAGAGTTTTCAAAACTGAAATCAATTTCCTTGCAATAGTCGTCTTGGAGGACATTTATACTGTCCCAGCTGAGATTTTCGTAAGATCGTTTTTAATGAAACTGCTTTAATTATGTTCAACTTGATGACCGTTTTCCAATTCAAGTCACAATACCGATTAAGAAACTAGAATTAGATTAAACTGTGACTTTTTGTTAAACTTTTTCGCCAGCTTATTTAACTTTTCCGATTGGCGGATTTCGTAGAAAGTACATAAGGCTCTACCAGTCTTTTACGAGTACATTGCAAAGCATTATGTCCCCAAAATGTTATTCTGAAGACAAATGGGATATGTGTCTTCATTTTTGGTCTTGTATCTTTGACCAGTGTGTGCCAACATACATTGCGTCTATTGCGACTATGGCTGTCAGGTGTCATATAAATATGGCTGATTACTTTTTATTTTGCTTCAAAAACTTGTAAGAACTATCATGTCTATGTAATGAACTCACTGTGTTGCGTCATAATATGATTCCGAAATTTCTTGTGTACCATAGAAATAATCGAGAAATGCCTGGAGTACAATGTGGATTTGCCTTTAAAATGACTACTACAGAATATTTTGCTTTCATTCGTTGTCAGCGGAGACCAATCCGTCTAAATTCTCACAAGAGAGTCCATATGACTATGCTAATACGAACATTAATATCGGAAAGTAACAGCAATTTCTTCTACAACATGAATATTCATAACGAACAGTCACTAAACTGCATAAATCGACTGTATAATTTATTCTCCGCTAAACCAAAAGAATAATATCATTCGTTTTCAGAGATAAAGCAATGTCTTTTAGTGCTACTTGTTTAATGTTGGATATTTATCAATACTGTGTAAACCCATGTGCATTATCTGTCTGGTATTCCACTGCAGTTCCCGACAAGACCGACGCAGGTCGCCCCCCTTATAGTTGAAGCGGCGCAATTTTTCATACATCAAAGTTGCTTTATATCACTTTGTAAGATTTAACCTTTCTCTAGATGGTGAACAATAAGTGCTCCCTTATGCTCAAACCATGTGTGTATTCAAACCAGTAGATGAACAGTGTTCGGGTTAAACGAGGGAGTCGCTATTGGTGCGGGAACCAGATGGTCATAATCACATCGAGAGAAAATCAACTTTCTTGTCTCATATTAAGTTCGTATATGAAGTAAGGGTAGGATACATGCATGATCAACTTCGGTATAACACTTTTGATCTAATTGTAATTGTAATAAAGAAGTAAGGCATGCATATATCTTATCCTTACTTAGTATTGCAAATTCTAAATGCCTCTTAAAGAAGTTATTATATGATGGTTTAACATCGCGTCCAAGATTATTGCACCTATGTATCTATCTATTTATCTATATCTATATGTATATACCGTTCACAAATAAAGCAGCCACACAACCGCACAATTCCACTCAGTGATCAACATCTAGATACATGTGGAAGCGGCAACTTTTTATATAAGCTACATTTTGATCATGAACCTACATTGTTTCAAAAAGAGCTTGCCAACATTTCATTCATATATACGCGCCTAAGTTAAATGTAAAGGCGTAAGTTATTTGTCCATTGACACCTTGGTATTGTGACGTCATAGTTCTCTAAATGTTATGACGTCACGTAACTATATGTTACTACTTCATGTCCGTTATTCAGTTATGGCCTGATGAGACTCGTACGTGGTACGAGTTGAAAGTGCTAGCCAATTAAAACTGTTTACAATCTTACTCCACTTATTTTATTATTACTATTTATCTGTATATATATATCTATATATCTATATCGTACACAAGTACACACACACATGTTATATATGGTAGAATAATGGGATTCCATACACAAAAGCATACAACATGCAAACTAACCCGAAGCTCATTTCTCACCTGAGCCCGATTCTTAGCAACGCCAAAATGTTGCCGTTGCAATCAAGGACCCACGTGTCATTAACATAAATTTAGGTCTGTTCGACATGGTTGACTTTTGAATTTCAATGCGACGTTCGGTGCAGATATTCATACAATTGTCTGGCATTTCAACCAAAATAAAAGTCCACTTTCAATCAAATACTACTATCTGCACCGTAGCGTCGCATTGTGAGAATAAAAAAGACCTATTATTTCCGATCATTTAAGCCCTATGCTCAGCAATTACAACAGGTTACCGCAACATGCAACAGCTGGAGTGTTTAAAACAACATCCCGTATTCTGTTATATAAGATAGCTACGCGATAAATCGCAAAGATCAATGACGACTGAAGTGTGGTTTATATCATGATGAAACATTGTTGTATTTTGACGTCATCTCTGGAGATTCGAACATGCGCTCGCAACTTGATGACGTCGTATATTGGACGAAGTTAGTTTTGAGAGGAGAGTGTCCAGTGAGTTGTTCTCCGTGGATGTCGCGGATAAACGTGATGGCCGAACGATTGAGTCCAAAAGCGGGAGAGATATGACAGTCGGTATTGGGAGAAAAGGTACAGATTATCGACGTGAGGATTTTGAGAATATGTGGGAAATACCAACCCGTGCATAAAATTGACTTGTCCGGCATTGCCGAGGTTGGGAAATCTTTTTAGAGCTTGTACATTTATCATCATCCTTAAGGAGGCTGAACATAATGTTGATATCTCATATAAGAAATAACGACACATAGTCGTTGTTTCTCGAACAATAAAACACTGCAGGGAGCATAAACCATGAGAGTCGCAGCCCCGAGTGGTTTATTCTCCCTGCGGTGTTTTATTGTACGATAAACCATGACCACGAGTCGTTTACGTATTAAAATATATCCCATTCTACTCAGTTGTAATCAGGTGAAACATTTTCTTGAAAGGCTAATTGTTCGTCTTGTAATGTAGATTCCTCTCTTGTCACACATATAAGCAATAACCCATCATTTGATGTTTGGCCTCTTTAGTTTTAGAGCAAACAAGTATGTGAGGCGTTTCCTTGCAAGCCTACGAAGATTACAGTTTGGATGAACACATTCAAAAGAACCCTTTACATGGTAAATGTAAGTGTAATTGGGAAAGTCGTTATTTAGCATTATAGTGGTATAAGTTTTTAGTAACTTTGATTATTTACTTAAACATTTCATACACATTTTACACAGATTCTTACTGTTGTGTATAATTTAACCAAGTCAATACTAAAAGCAAACCTAAACCGCCACGGGAAACACAAAGAAGACACGAGTCTTACAATAAGCCGATTCGGAAATATTCGGAATCATGTTGTCAGTGTTACATCTATTGTTTTCCATTTCTGGCTGAAAATATCAAACGTTAAGTTGTTGGCACCACGAGCTATGGGTCTTTGTCTGAGGCCAGTGTTCCTCAAAACAGTGTGTTTTAAGTTTGAAATATATACTACGTATAATAAATAGTAAAAAAACGAATTGAACTGAAACCAGTGTGACACATAAACAACTACAACCATAATTTGTTTATTTTACAAACAAGTATTACATGTCATGTTTCATACACTTCATCAAGCGTGAAAATGGTTAAAGTTTTGTGTGTTTACATCGTATGAGCACGTATTGCATTGTCCTCTTGGTCGACTGCAGACACACTGGTGCAGGCAGATACTGGCTGCTGACACAGACCTATACTAAAATAACATCTCCTTAATCAAATTTTGCAAGCAAGGGTAGTGACGTTAAACTTTGAGTGTCCTTAAATTGAGAGTAATGATATCTGTAGTAACGAATTGGCACTGTCTAACGTTGGGACCCTGTGGACATGCACTGTGGTTTCCTACACTTCATATCAGCTTGTCAACGATTACTGCCGTATCAGACAATCCCCAAAACATAAGTCAGAATTCAGTCATGTACTAGTATCTATACAGTGAATGAGGGCATAACAACCATCACCGTTTATGCTGCCGATTCACGAATATACTTTCAGCTCGATATCAAATCCATGTGTTGCGTCCTGTAATAACGTCGGTAGACATGCCGTTTCATATAACACGCACGCCTGAAACTCCAAGTCCATTTAACATTAAAAAATGTATTTCAAGAATTTGTTTGTGAAAGTAGTTTTCTTTTCTAGTTTCATTTTCACTGGTGTAAAACGCGTGTATACATGACGAAAGGAATGGTGTACATCGGAATGAATTCTAACATATTCAAAAACATATGGTTATGTGACTCGTTATAAAAGTTGGTCATTTGCATTAACTAAGATTTCCCACATGACAAACAAATCTTAGGAGAAGTGAACGTGTTTACGCTGACCGTCAACTGAGGGCATTACTGTGGCGCCATATGCTGCGGCCGCTGAGCCTTGCACCATTCTTCATTACCAGAAGGAATGGAATACATGTGAATATGACACCTGTAATGACTCAACGATATTTCGTGTTGTGTGTTTTACATGACGGTCCATCAGTGGTTAGATCTGCGACGCCTTTTCTGTCACAAGAGATCCTTATATGGTTGATCGTCAGGACACTTAAAAGGACATAACGGTAACGCACTTCAGGAATGTGAGCTAAAGACGGCTTGTTTCACCAAGGACCTACCTGATCACAACATGTAGAAGTAATTGTATTACGCACTTCTACTGTGATGTGTAGCGTTGTATTTCCTTCAAAAACAATATTGTCGATCGATACTGCAGACAAACCTGAGATGGGTAGTTTACCATACGCCAAACACAAAGCGCATGATCTGAATGTCACATAGATTTATCACTATGGCTTTGGATGGTTAATTTATATGATTGTAATATATGAATTCATTTGAAAGAAATCACTAGGCAAGTTCAGGACAGATTGGTATGATGAAATCAAAACGTGTTCTATTAATCGGAGCGGAATGAATTTCAAACGTATTAGTATTTCTAATATTTCACGCATAATGTCATATTAATGCTGAATACAGCAGCATTCTAATGTGTGACAACATCATGAATTTATTACTGCGATGTGCCGTACATTCACATGTAATTTGTGACAACTTCATGGGTCTATCAGTGTGGGACATTCCTGTATAGTGTGTGTGTGTGACAACTTCATGGGTCTATCAGTGTGGTACATTCATGTATAGTGTGTGTGTGTGTGACAACTTCATGGGTCTATCAGTGTACTACATTCATGTATAGTGTGTGTGTGTGACAACTTCATGGGTCTATCAGTGTGGTACATTCACGTATAGTGTGTGTGTGTGTGTGACAACTTCATGAGTCTATCAGTGTGGTACATTCACGCAGAGTGTGTGTGTGACAACTTCATGGGTCTATCAGTGTGATACATTCACGTATAGTGCGTGTGTGACAACGTCATGGGTCTATCAGTGTACTACATTCACGTAGAGTGTGTTTGTGACAACTTAGTGGGTCTATCAGTGTGGTACATTCACGTATAGTGTGTGTGTGTGTGTGTGACAACTTCATCGGTCTATCAGTGTGGTACATTCACGTAGAGTGTGTGTGTGTGACAACTTCATGGGTCTATCAGTGTGGTACATTAACGTAGAGTGTGTTTGTGACAACTTAGTGGGTCTATCAGTGTGTTACATTCACGTATAGGGTGTGTATGACAACTTCATGGGTCTATAAGTGTGGTACATTCACGTATAGTGTGTGTGTGACAACTTCATGGGTCTATCAGTGTGGTACATACACGTATAGTATGTGTGTATGTGTGTGTAACAACGTCAAGGGTCTATCAGTGTGGTACATTCACGTATAGTGTGTGTGTGACAACTTCATGGGTCTATCAGTTTGGTACATTCACATAAAGTGTGTGTGTGTGACAACGTCATGGGTCTATCAGAGTAGTACATTTACGTAAAGTGTGTGTGTGACAACTTCATGAGTCTATTAGTGTGGTACATTTACGTATAGTGTGTGCGTGTGTGTGACAACTTCATGGGTCTATCAGTGTGGTACATTTTTACGTAGAGTGTGTGTGTGTGTGACAACTTCATGGGTCTATAAGTGTGGTACGTTCACGTATAGTGTGTGTGTGTGACAACTTCATGGGTCTATCAGTGTGGTACATTCACGTATAGTGTGTGTGTGTGTGACAACTTCATGGGTCTATCAGTGTGGTACATTCATGTTTAGTGTGTGTGTGTGTGTGTGACAACTTCATGGGTCTATCAGTGTGGTACATTCACGAATAATGTGTGTGTGTGACAACGTCATGGGTCTATCAGTGTAGTACATTGACGTATAGTGTGTGTGTGTGTGTGACAACCTCATGGGTCTATCAGTGTGGTACATTCCTGTATAGTGTGTGTGTGTGTGACAACTTCATGGGTCTATCAGTATGGTACATTAACGTATAGTGTGTGTGTGACAACTTCATGGGTCTATCAGTGTGATACATTCACGTATAGTGTGTGTGTGTGTGACAACTTCATGACTCTATCAGTGTGGTACATTCACGTATAGTGTGTGTGTGTGTGTGTGTGTGTGTGTGTGTGTGTGTGTGTGTGTGTGTGTGTGTGTGTGTGTGTGTGTGTGTGTGTGTGTGTGTGTGTGTGTGTGTGTGTGTGTGTGTGTGTGTGTGTGTGTGTGTGTGTGTGACAACTTCATGGGTCTGTCAGTGAGGTACATTCACGTATAGTGTGTGTGTGTTTGACAACTTCATGGGTCTATCAGTGTGGTACATTCACGTATAGTGTGTGTGTGACAACTTCATGGATCTATCAGTGTGGTACATACACGTATAGTGTGTGTGTGACAACGTCATGGGTCTATCAGTGTGGTACGTTCACGTAGAGTGTGTTTGTGACAACTTAGTGGGTCTATCAGTGTGGTACATTCACGTATAGGGTGTGTGTGACAACTTCATGGGTCTATCAGTGTGGTACATACACGTATAGTGTGTGTGTATGTGTGTGTAACAACGTCATGGGTCTATCAGTGTGGTACATTCACGTATAGTGTGTGTGTGACAACTTCATGGGTCTATCAGTTTGGTACATTCACATAAAGTGTGTGTGTGTGACAATGTCAAGGGTCTATCAGAGTGGTACATTCACGTATAGTGTGTGTGTGACAAGTCCATGGGTCTATCAGTGTGGTACATTCACGTACAATGTGTGTGTGTGTTACAACTTCATGGGTCTATTAGTGTGGTACATTTACGTACAATGTGTGTGTGTGTGTGTGTGACAACTTCATGGGTCTATCAGTGTGGTACATTTACGTATAGTGTGTGCGTGTGTGTGACAACTTCATGGGTTTATCAGTGTGGTACATTCACGTACAGTGTGTGTGTGTGACAACTTCATGGGTCTATCAATGTGGTACATTTTTACGTAGAGTGTGTGTGTGTGTGACAACTTCATGGGTCTATCAGTGTGGTACATTCACGTATAGTGTGTGTGTGACAAGTCCATGGGTCTATCAGTGTGGTACATTCATGTACAATGTGTGTGTGTGTGTGACAACTTCATGGGTCTATCAGTGTGGTACATTTACGTATAGTGTGTGCGTGTGTGTGACAACTTCATGGGTTTATCAGTGTGGTACATTCACGTACAGTGTGTGTGTGTGTGTGACAACTTCATGGGTCTATCAGTGTGGTACATTTTTACGTAGAGTGTGTGTGTGTGTGTGTGACAACTTCATGGGTCTATCAGTGTGGTACATTCACGTATAGTGTGTGTATGTGACAACTTCATTGGTCTATCAGTGTGGTACATTCATGTTTAGTGTGTGTGTGTGTGACAACTTCATGGGTCTATCAGTGTGGTACATTCACGAATAGTGTGTGTGTGTGACAACGTCATGGGTCTATCAGTGTGGTACATTGACGTATAGTGTGTGTGTGTGTGTGTGTGTGTGTGTGTGTGTGTGTGTGTGTGTGTGTGTGTGTGTGTGTGTGTGTGTGTGTGTGTGTGTGTGTGTGTGTGTGTGTGTGTGTGTGTGTGTGTGTGTGTGTGTGTGTGTGTGTGTGTGAACCTCATGGGTCTATCACTGTGGTACATTCCTGTATAGTGTGTGTGTGTGTGTGTGTGACAACTTCATGGGTCTATCAGTGTGGTACATTCACGTATAGTGTGTGTGTGTGACAACTTCATGGGTCTATTAGTGTGATACCTTCACGTATAGTGTGTTGAGTGTGTGACAACTTCATGGGTCTATCAGTGTGGTACATTCACGTATAGTGTGTGTGTGTGTGTGTGACAACTTCATGGGTCTATCAGTGTGGTACATTCACGTATAGTGTGTGTGTGTGTGTGACAACTTCATGGGTCTATCAGTGTGGTACATTCACGTGTAGTGTGTGTGTGTGTGACAACTTCATGGGTCTATTAGTGTGGTACATTAGGTATAGTCTGTACTCGTCTGTGACAACTTCATGGCTCTATCAGTGTGGTACATTCACGTATAGTGTGTGTGTGTGACAACTTCATGGGTCTATCCGTGTGGTACATTCACGTATAGTGTGTGTGTGATAACTTCATGGGTCTATCAGTGTGGTACATTCACGTATAGTGTGTGTGTGTGACAACTTCATGGGTCTATCAGTGTGGTACATTCACGTATAGTGTGTGTGTGACAACGTCATGGGTCTATCAGTGTGGTACATTGACGTATAGTGGGTGTGTGTGTTTGTGTGTGTGTGTGTTTGTATGTGTGTGTGTGTGTGTGTGTGTGTGTGTGAGAACCTCATGGGTCTATCACTGTGGTACATTCCTGTATAGTGTGTGTGTGTGTGTGACAACTTCATGGGTCTATCAGTGTGGTACATTCACGTGTAGTGTGTGTGTGTGTGACAACTTCATGGGTCTATTAGTGTGGTACATTAGGTATAGTGTGTACTCGTCTGTGACAACTTCATGGCTCTATCAGTGTGGTACATTCACGTATAGTGTGTGTGTGTGTGACAACTTCATGGGTCTATCCGTGTGGTACATTCACGTATAGTGTGTGTGTGACAACTTCATGGGTCTATCAGTGTGGTACATTCACGTATAGTGTGTGTGTGTATGTGACAACTTTATGGGTCTATCAGTGTGGTACATTCACATATAGTGTGTGTGTGACAACTTCATGGGTCTATCAGTGTGGTACATTCACGTATAGTGTGTTTGTGACAACTTCATGTGTCTATCAGTGTGGTACATTCACGTATAGGGTGTGTGTGACAACTTCATAGGTCTATCAATGTGGTACATTCACGTATAGTGTGTGTGTGACAACTTCATGGGTTTATCAGTGTGGTACATTCACGTACAGTGTGTGTGTGTGTGTGACAACTTCATGGGTCTATCAGTGTGGTACATTTTTACGTAGAGTGTGTGTGTGTGTGTGTGACAACTTCATGGGTCTATCAGTGTGGTACATTAACGTATAGTGTGTGTATGTGACAACTTCATTGGTCTATCAGTGTGGTACATTCATGTTTAGTGGGTGTGTGTGTGACAACTTCATGGGTCTATCAGTGTGGTACATTCACGAATAGTGTGTGTGTGTGACAACGTCATGGGTCTATCAGTGTAGTACATTGACGTATAGTGTGTGTGTGTGTGTGTGTGTGTGTGTGTGTGTGTGTGTGTGTGTGTGTGTGTGTGTGTGTGTGTGTGTGTGTGTGTGTGTGTGTGTGTGTGTGAACCTCATGGGTCTATCACTGTGGTACATTCCTGTATAGTGTGTGTGTGTGTGTGACAACTTCATGGGTCTATCAGTGTGGTACATTCACGTATAGTGTGTGTGTGTGACAACTTCATGGGTCTATTAGTGTGATACCTTCACGTATAGTGTGTTGAGTGTGTGACAACTTCATGGGTCTATCAGTGTGGTACATTCACGTATAGTGTGTGTGTGTGTGTGTGACAACTTCATGGGTCTATCAGTGTGGTACATTCACGTATAGTGTGTGTGTGTGTGTGTGTGTGACAACTTCATGGGTTTATCAGTGTGGTACATTCACGTGTAGTGTGTGTGTGTGTGACAACTTCATGGGTCTATTAGTGTGGTACATTAGGTATAGTGTGTACTCGTCTGTGACAACTTCATGGCTCTATCAGTGTGGTACATTCACGTATAGTGTGTGTGTGTGACAACTTCATGGGTCTATCCGTGTGGTACATTCACGTATAGTGTGTGTGTGACAACTTCATGGGTCTATCAGTGTGGTACATTCACGTATAGTGTGTGTGTGTGACAACTTCATGGGTCTATCAGTGTGGTACATTCACGTATAGTGTGTGTGTGACAACGTCATGGGTCTATCAGTGTGGTACATTGACGTATAGTGTGTGTGTGTGTTTGTGTGTGTGTGTGTTTGTATGTGTGTGTGTGAGAACCTCATGGTTCTATCAGTTTGGTACATTCCTGTATAGTGTGTGTGTGTGTGTGACAACTTCATGGGTCTATCAGTGTGGTACATTCACGTGTAGTGTGTGTGTGTGTGACAACTTCATGGGTCTATTAGTGTGGTACATTAGGTATAGTGTGTACTCGTCTGTGACAACTTCATGGCTCTATCAGTGTGGTACATTCACGTATAGTGTGTGTGTGTGACAACTTCATGGGTCTATCCGTGTGGTACATTCACGTATAGTGTGTGTGTGACAACTTCATGGGTCTATCAGTGTGGTACATTCACGTATAGTGTGTGTGTGTATGTGACAACTTTATGGGTCTATCAGTGTGGTACATTCACATATAGTGTGTGTGTGACAACTTCATGGATCTATCAGTGTGGTACATTCACGTATAGTGTGTTTGTGACAACTTCATGGGTCTATCAGTGTGGTACATTCACGTATAGTGTGTGTGTGACAACTTCATAGGTCTATCAATGTGGTACATTCACGTATAGTGTGTGTGTGACAACTTCATGGGTCTATCAGTGTGGTACATACACGTATAGTGTGTGTGTATGTGTGTGTAACAACGTCATGGGTCTATCAGTGTGGTACATTCACGTATAGTGTCTGTTTGACAACTTCATGGGTCTATCAATGTGGTACATTCACATAAAGTGTGTGTGTGTGACAACGTCATGGGTCTATCAGAGTGGTACATTCACGCACAGTGTGTGTGTGACAAGACCATGGGTCTATCAGTTTGGTACATTCACGTATAGTGTGTGTGTGTTTGAGAACTTCATGAGTCTATTAGTGTGGTACATTTACGTATAGTGTGTGCGTGTGTGTGACAACTTCATGAGTCTATGAGTGTGGTACATTCACGTAGAGTGTGTGTGTGTGTATGACAACTTCATGGGTCTATAAATGTGGTACGTTCACGTAAAGTGTGTGTGTGTGACAACTTCATGAGTCTATCAGTGTAGTACATTCACGTATAGTGTGTGTGTGACAACTTCATGGGTCTATCAGTGTGGTACATTCACGTATAGTGTGTGTGTGACAACTTCATGGGTCTATCAGTTTGGTACATTCACATAAAGTGTGTGTGTGTGACAACGTCATGGGTCTTTCAGAGTGGTACAATCACGTATAGTGTGTGTGTGACAAGTCCATGGGTCTATGAGTGTGGTACATTCACGTATAATGTGTGTGTGTGTCTGTGACAACTTCATGAGTCTATCAGTGTGGTACATTCACGTATAGTGTGTGTGTGTGTGTGACAACTTCATGAGTCTATTAGTGTGGTACATTTACGTATAGTGTGTACGTGTGTGTGACAACTTCATGGCTCTATCAGTGTGGTACATTTTTACGTAGAGTGTGTGTGTGTGTGACAACTTCATGGGTCTATAAGTGTGGTACGTTCACGTATAGTGTGTGTGTGTGTGACAACTTCATGGGTCTATCAGTGTGGTACATTCACGTATAGTGTGTGTGTGTGACAACTTCATGGGTCTATAAGTGTGGTACATTCAAGTTTAGTGTGGGTGTGTGTGTGTGACAACTTCATGGGTCTATCAGTGTGGTACATTCACGAATAATGTGTGTGTGTGACAACGTCATGGGTCTATCAGTGTAGTACATTCACGTATAGTGTGTGTGTGTGTGTGTGTGTGACAACCTCATGGGTCTATCAGTGTGGTACATTCACGTATAGTGTGTGTGTGTGTGACAACTTCATGGGTCTATCAGTATGGTACATTCACGTATAGTGTGTGTGTGTGTGACAACTTCATGGGTCTATCAGTGTGATACATTCACGTATAGTGTGTGTGTGTGACAACTTCATGACTCTATCAGTGTGGTACATTCACGTATAGTGTGTGTGTGTGTGTGTGACAACTTCATGAGTCTATTAGTGTGGTACATTTACGTATAGTGTGTACGTGTGTGTGACAACTTCATGGCTCTATCAGTGTGGTACATTTTTACGTAGAGTGTGTGTGTGTGTGTGACAACTTCATGGGTCTATAAGTGTGGTACGTTCACGTATAGTGTGTGTGTGTGTGACAACTTCATGGGTCTATCAGTGTGGTACATTCACGTATAGTGTGTGTGTGTGACAACTTCATGGGTCTATCAGTGTGGTACATTCAAGTTTAGTGTGGGTGTGTGTGTGTGACAACTTCATGGGTCTATCAGTGTGGTACATTCACGAATAATGTGTGTGTGTGACAACGTCATGGGTCTATCAGTGTAGTACATTCACGTATAGTGTGTGTGTGTGTGTGTGTGTGACAACCTCATGGGTCTATCAGTGTGGTACATTCCTGTATAGTGTGTGTGTGTGTGACAACTTCATGGGTCTATCAGTATGGTACATTCACGTATAGTGTGTGTGTGTGTGACAACTTCATGGGTCTATCAGTGTGATACATTCACGTATAGTGTGTGTGTGTGACA